>NC_064619.1:549729093-550351749 GCF_023898315.1 Schistocerca nitens | reverse complement strand
CCATTCCAAATGAAAGAAGACTTGGAGGCAAAGTAGGGCAAGCCTACTAGGACTCCGCCATCCAGGGGTAGCGGAGCCCCTGCAGAAGCCCGGGTCGTCGGGTGTTCGACCAGTGCTACGCTGAGTGTCTTCAACATGTGGATAAAACAAGGAAAAACTACGTATAGACGTCGTGCGGTTGGGCTGCTACCATTCGTTACAGATGTACGCCGTAGGCTGAATAGACAGGTAGAACAGAACAGGCGCCGAACTGTGGCGGAAAAAATTAATATATGGGTCAACTTTTGTCTCTCAAACCCCACCCTATGGGGAGAGAGCGAGAGTTTTAGTTTTAGCGAATCAAAATTTACGAAGTAATTATTTTTTTTATTTATCCGTAACCATTTTCCACGCAAAAATGAGAACATGGATTTTCTTGAATTACAGCGCCAACTACCAAGAATCAAAACAAATGTTTAAGACAAAATGTACGTAGTTTTTATGTACAATCTGATTCTGCAATTAAAAATCGGGGTTCCTATTTTAAATTTTAAAGTTGCCTCCCACCCCACCCCCACGTGTCTGGGGTGGCGGGCTAATTTTAGCACCAGCAGATGTCCCCCTCGAAAATAATCAACTTCGGATTTTACACATTTTTGTCGTGTGACGCACATTTTTCGAGTTATTCTGGTTTGTCAACTTAAAATTTACATCTTGTATATGCGCATATCGCTATCCCCGACTTTTGTCACCTCAGTGAATAGTAGTATCTGGGTTCTCTACATGCCGACACAGACTAAAGATTAGTCAGTAATTTTAGATAGACTTGTAAAACGATTTTGAAGCAAGGAAATCTACTCGCATCTTATGCCCCAGCATTGAATGTCTTTCATCATAGCTCCAGTATTATGACGACTTTCGCATCAACGACTTTTATTACGAGCTTGCACTGCACACATTACATCTTCGAGCCACTTTTTTTTCTGAGAAACGCACACAACAGGAACAATGGTAGTATAATTCGTAGTTAGTCTACGAGCGAAAATAAGCGGAGCTAATGATGTGGAACATGAAACTGCCAGTGTGTTTACTTACGGCAGGCTGTCGTCTGCGTAGCGTCGCAGGGATCAGTGGACATTACGCGCGTGCAGCGAGGTCAGTGGGCGTGGTTAATTCCGACCGGCGCGATGGCTGAATTTGCTGCTCCCACCGCGGCACGCTGCCTGTACGCATTGTTAGCCTAATTGACCGAAGCGTTTAACGGCCCGAGTGTACTTATATACAGACTACCGCAGTAATAGCTGGACAACAAAACGCCCGATCAATCGACACAAATTACCGCCCGCGCAAAGACAAATATTATAGAAATGTACTCCGTTTGTTCCAAGCAAACGTTGGTAGAAAGAGTCAGCCTTTGCAATAACGCTTTCGTTTTCTTTTTTGGCACAATAGCTTGCTATTAGCAGTCAAATAACGGTAATGGGTAAGCAAGTCCGCCTTTGTGCGAGTCGTTACACGTTTTCTTCGTCCCTCTTTTCCGTCCACACGCTATGTCATACAGGAGCTAGAGAAGAGGCGTATATACAGAAACCAGCAGTTCTTTTACTGCACTAAGTTTTGAGTCCAGCACTGGCGATATCGTAAAAAGTATGTCCGGAGCTCGGACTCGAACCCACGGTAGTTGTCTTCAGTGAGCAAGCCCCTTACCAGGTGAGCTACAAATCGATTTCCAGGTATTGACGTTAGCTCAATCGACAAGGGCATTGCCCGCGGAAGGTAGATCTGCGATCCCTATCCGGTTCGCCGCGCAGTTTCATTCGTCAAGATGTTTCAAAACAGCAAAAAATGTACGACCAATCTTACGTCACACATTTCTCTCACATAACTGAAGATGTTTGATTTTAGGTGCTCAACTGGGAGCTCACAGGTAGCCTTACAGCATATTACGGTACGTGCATCGGGGTTGGAAACTCGTCTGTCCTTAAAAACGAAAGTGCTGTAATGTTTGCCCAGCTGTCTTCTCCTGAAAGTTTGATGATATCGACGCAAATATGTCGTACGTTATTGATAAAACAAGTTTTAATTACCTTCTCAACTACTAAACTCCACCAACCGTTTGGAAAAAAAATTCTGTCACCCAAGAAGTACTGAGATCAATGTTTCCACTGTGGCTAATTACGTATGCTGTGTTTGGTTTACCTGAAAGCGACTTTACTATGGTTGTTCGAACCTAACCGTAACAAATCTAGCAGCCATCCTCTGAACTGCTTCGATCTCTTCTTTCAATCCCAACTAGCACGGATCCCAGACACTGGAGCAGTTGTCAAGAACAGGTCGCACCTGCGTCCAACATGCGTTCGCCTTAACAGGTGAACCACTCTCCTTTAGCTAATGCGAGAAGGCTCTTCAAGAGCATTCTCATTGCCACTGTTTGTAGCGGATACAAAAGGAGGTAAACAATTTTTTCTCTTGTTAGTATTGCGTGCAAAAAACAAAATCAGTAGATTTGTTTACGTGGATCGGGTATTTAGTTTCTAGATGGCGTTTAAGTAGAGAAGGTTTCAGACTATTGTTAGCAAGAATGTCGTCACAAATAACAAACTGTGGTCTTGGGCAGTCTTTGTCACCGACATGTGAATATCAAACCTAATGTAATTATCATCGTATCTTCTTTTCTTTACACACTCTTCACTTGTCTCGGATTGACACACGTCACTAGAAGCTGAGTAACTTCTTGACACAACACTAACTTGCAGTTTTTTAAACCATGTTTTCCTTTCAAACTTCCACTTTTCAACCAGTTATCCATTTTATGGTGAACGGAAACGATTCTGATACACAACTGGCAGCTTACTGATTTTGCCACAAGGAAAGAAGAGGTAGGCTGTTGTTGAAAATCAAAGGCCTGCCGGCGGTACTGTTGTAAGTATTGTTAGAACTCAAAGAAGCAGTCAGATTAAGTTTAGATTGCGGTGAAATGAAATGCATTTCTCTCACAACGTTACATGACTCTAAATATTAGGTTTATTGTTGAACTAATGTAATATATTCCCAGTGTGACACGTATGCAACAAGGGGCATTATGAGATTAATTTAATTTTAAAATAATTATAATGATTGTTATTATCATTGTTATTATTATTATTATTATTATTGTGAGAATGTCGCAGAATATAAGGAAACAGTGATAGGCCTAAACTCGAAACCCAGCATCATGGAAAAGAATTTGGCGGACTCCCTGAAACATTTTGCCAACCTTCGCGAACAACAGTCTGGGAAACGATGGAAGAAGGTTATGGTGTTACCCGTGTAGGTGGGTAATATGCGTAGCTGTGCATTTCTAAGTGCAGACAGTGGACGTTTTTGTATCATACGCAGACGAATGCGGTCTCTGGTTACAAATATAACCTACTGTAAGGATTACAGATACGGCCGTTTACACAGAACCGCAATCAGTCTTGGGCATTACATAAAAGGTCGGTATTCACAAAATAATATTATAGAAGCAGTGGGTCCACGTTTTATTGAATGAGTTAGGGATTCAATGCCATAAATGCTCACGCAAGTATAAAGTACGTGCCGATATTACTATCCACGTGGACACACAATTCGAATCTGACCACAGAGGAACGCTATTTTTCGTTTCAATTGAGACTTGTAGCCAGTCCGAAGAATTTGCACATCCTAATCATGACACGCAACGTAAAAAAAACGCATATTCACAGCGCCACTTGAAGCCAAGAGCATGGAGCAATCTCATGCAACAACCTTAAAGCAACACGACGTGAAACGGGAGCAGCGACCACGCGTCAGCAAAGAGCAAGATGCTGCACCAGGAAGATGCTTTCCACCACACGCACCGTTACTGGATCGCATAACTGCATGGAAATTATCATTCATTTCGTTAAGGTATCATACATGTTTATGATCTACAATATATAATCCGTTTTTGGGTGCCTGTCCTGGACGTTTAATTGCAGGTGGCCCATCTAACGGCTTCCAGGGACAACAAAATGTTCATTTTCAATATTTCGCGTGATTATTGATCGGATTTAAAAATTTAGCATGCAATCGCACTCTAATCATTAAGAGTAAGTTAAGTTTAACACGATAAGATAAGATTACAATTAGAAACTAAGTATTTGTCATGAAGCTGATAGCGCTCAAATATTCTAACTTTGTTCATTCATTACTGGAAAATAATAACACTTAGCGACTTCCAACAGACTTCATGTATAGCTTCAGGCAAAACGTTTCTCGGTGACTGCTCCCGCAAGATGAGGGAAGGAAAAAAGTTTAGCGCTTATTACAATTTCACTGTTCATGAAGTCAGACTTGAGTATCTGCCATGACGTTTTGGTTTTTTACTTCTTTACTAGCTACAACGCTATTCGCAGCACGCTTTACAGGCAGTACCTACATATACCACTAAAGGCACCTGAAAAATTACATCACTGTACGGCACATAGTTCAGAGACAATTATACGTATGGAAAACTAGTTTCTGCTTACATTGTCGTGCAGTAAAACTTCAACACCAGGTGTGAAGCTTTGATTTGTCACTTCTCTACTACTAATGCTATTCGCAACGCACTTTGCAGACATATATCACTGAATGCACCTGCAACGTAATATCACTGTACAGTAAATAGCACATGAGATACGACGTCAGAAATAATGAGATGCACGTCTGCTTAAAATGAAGCGCAAACTACATTTCGTGTAATCACCCAGTATTTCATAATGAAAGCACTTAGCAGCTTCCAACGAACTTCAAACATAAGTTCAATCCTTTTCTCACATTTCTGCTTATCGTCAAAAATAATGGATTTAGAACACTATTATGGTTGTTGCAGTGCACTGGGAAGAACTCGTGACCGACCTCGACCGGGATTTATACTCGTACCACATAAAAACAGGCTTGTCAAATTATTTCGCGTTAACTTCTCCACGATTTAATACAACCGATTTTTATGTTTTTATTTTTTTTCCTTGTTAAGAAATAATTTAGAAAAATTAAATACGGTTCATAAAATTACGTGAAAAAAATTACTTCCTTATTTTCTTACCTCGAAGAACACTTAAAAATGGAGTGCACCATCATCATCATCATCATCTTTCTCCTCTGGAGCCGGCCGTTGTGTCCGAGCGGCTCTAGGCGCTTCAGTCTCGAACCGCGCGACCGCTACGGTCATAGGTTCGAATCCTGCCTCGGGCATGGATGTGTGTGATGTCTGACCTCAGGTGATAAGTCCCATAGTGCTCAGAGCCATTTGAACCATTTGAACCTCCTCTTCAAAGTCAAGAACAGTAGAACTGGAAGTGGATGGCAACGAATATAACTGCGTTTTCTTCTTGCTACGGAGCACATTTCCAGTAGGAACAAAATTTTTTCATGAGCTGCTGCTCTTCACACACTGGCTGGTAAGCAAACATCCATTCACTGTGGAAGTAACGAGCTTATTCCTTCTTTTCATTTTTTTTTAAGATTCGTCTTACTGAAAACTCTTTCGCATTCAAGATTTGAATATGGAAGGGATGAACATGAGAGCGCTAACTCAGCTAGGGCTGGGAATTCTCTCCTGCCAAATAAAGTTTTATGCTGAGTGTGTTCCCCTAAAGTACGTCCACTTCTGAACAGTTCTTAATATTCTCATCTATCTTTATGATAGGAAGTTTCCTCCAGCATCATCGATTTCTTGTAGATGCTGTTCCTTGGCAACTTTGAGAAAAGAGGTATAAGAGAGGGAAGTGTTTCTCTTTCTTCGTTTGAAGCAGCCATTTTAGGCATCAAAAATTGTAAGTAATGGCAATAAATTCTCATGAGAGTTATCTCTTTTTTCAGTTTAGAACATACTGTCTGTATGAAATCCCTACATCCGCGGTAAAAGTCTTTAACGGTATCCCGTTCATTATATATTTTTGGTTTCATAACTGCTGTCAGAACTTCAACTCTTAAATACATTTGGCCAGGGGCGGGCAGGAATTCTGCACGTGTGCGGTGCACATGCACGTGTGCAGTTAACAGGTGTTCTGCGTGCACACAGGGGCAAGCCGGCCACCCGCTTCTCTCCCCTCCCCACCATACCGTCTCTCCGCTTCTTCCTCTGTAATGCGTTTTGTTTCCTGGCCTGCTTTATTGAATGAAGGAATAAGGTTAGTAGGAGTGCCTGAAAGTAATCATCGTTTGAAAGAGTACCTATTACCTACGATACGTTTTATTTAATTATCACAGGTGGAGTTTACAATACGTTTAATGTCTGGAACAAAATTTCTACATACACACAAACGCAAACAGTTACGCAAATTTTCATTACTGATGTTTGCTCTTAACCGAGACTTATTAATTTTCATAACAGAAAAAAATCTCTCACAAGCGTATGTCGAGCCAAACATTGACATTATCTTCGCGGCTTCACGATGGAGACGAGGAAACTGGCTGTGGAAAGTCGTGATAAAAATCTCTCACACGTCTTGCCAAAAGGAACCTGTCTCTCAGACGAGAATTACGCTGTAGACCTATTAATTCCATTTGCAAACTGGGATGAATATCATCTACAGAAACAGCAGATTGTCTCGAGAACTATTCAAAACCTTGGGATAAGTAAGATATATCCCCAAATCGCTTGAGAAATTCCTCTTTTATTGCACTAAGAACGGCAACATAATGAAATTTATTATAATGGCGTTCAATATTAAACTTCCGCGGACCAGCGAGAATACTGTCACATATTATACATTTCCAATTTTCACGTTTTTGCACAGAGAAAAAATGATTCTCCCATTCCTTTTTAAAAGATAGCAAATCTCCAATTCGTTTCCTTGATTCACTGTGCATTTTCCGGTTATTGAAATTCACTACGTAGTGGTCGCTTCGCTTCAACGTCCGCAGCTTAGCCTGGAACTACACTGCGGCAACCTGCCAGCTGTCGCCACTGCTCCGTTCGACGATTGCACGCGAGCAGCACACGTGCAGCGCTGTGTGCTCATGAGCCGCGTGCAACGTTTGCCCGCCCCTGCATTTGGCTGTCAGCAAGAAACTTTGACCTGTTGTTGGGGTCAATGGCATCCAACATATTGGTTACGACATACTGCCGGTCCATTAAACAAAGCAAAATTTCCTTGAATTCTTCTACTATCATTTCATGTAGGTCAATAATAACAACATTACTACTCTGTAAATACTTATTCAAATGTGTGAATTTCGGTGAAACATAGGCTAAAATTAAGTTACATAATTGTAAGAAATTGTCATTAAAGGATATCAGTGAATTTCTTTGTGCCGCAACCAGCCTTTCCGCTAGGAGAGACGAAAAGCATTCCATTGTTCTAAACTTGTCACTAAAACGGCCCGCAAAGATAGCCATCTCGCCTGTGATGAATGCAGCAATATATGAATTTCGATATCTAAAAACTTTTAAAATTCATGCAGTTGCTGTCTCTTAGCGCTAGCTTTAAAATGGTTATGAATGTTCCTAGCTAGGTTTTCACAATGACTGGGACGACATTTACAAGCTTAACGGGCACAAATGTGAAGCAAGTCACATACATTTCAGAATAATTAGTCCAGGACATTTTTAAGTTAACTGAGTAACAACAGATTTTCTTGACCCCATCATAGAATTACAGCTTTCAGAAGCAAATCCTATAATATTGCTTTCAGAAACACTGTACTCAGAAAACGAAAGCATTATATTAGAATAAAGGTTTTTACGTGCTGCACCTTCGTTTGCCTTATCAAATTCACCCTGCTTAAAAATTTCGCAAGGATTCCAAACTCAACTTTCAATTTTATTTGTATTTTTATAAAAACATCCAACCACGACACGTGACGTTTTAACAAATTCAACGTCCGTTGACTCATCAGTCAGAACAGTGAATTTCGTATATCTCATTTTTTCTTCACGTTCGCCCTTATGTCTCTCTCCTGTCACGTTCTTTACGATCTGGGAACATTTAGTGTGACACAAATGTATAGCGTCGGCTACTTATAGAAGCAAGATAGTAGTTCTTAACTACGCCCTCCAAAAGATGTACAACACTGAAAGTAAGATTGTCTCCTGCCAAGAATGCTGCCAATTTAATCTCAGCAAAGTGAGCCTGATTACTTGAAGACACATCAGTTGTAGCTGATTTCACAAATGTACTCGGAATTGTCTGGCTATTAGATGACACTACCTTCTTTTGTCTGACATGATTTTCTCTTTTATAATTTGTTTTTAGCAGATCCCAATCCAGACACGAAAGTTAAGTTACAGATTCTGCATATAGCCCTTTCAGAGTTTGATTCATCAGCGAAAAACCAACTTTTAAACTCAGGATCAGTTTTACAGCCTTTTCTGTAATTTTGTTTTCGCCTCTTACATTTAAACACGACATCTGTAGATTTCTTGGGAGTACTTGGACCACTATCACTATCTTCTGATTCCACTGACACAATTTTGCATTACTTAACACCTTTTAAATCGCTCACCGTCCTCACCTGAGCTAACAAGTTAACAGGATCGTTTTCACTTACGAGGGTTGGAACTTAAATAGTGGCAACTATTTATTCACAGCCGATACAAAAGAGTTACGTGTTTGCACCTGTTACTGTCCTTCAAAGTAGTCACCAGCGTTGTGAAAAACCCGTTGCCAGCAGTGTGGAAGGCGTAGTATACCGTCAGCAGAGCCTGTTCTGCTGATGGTGCGAATGGAGCGGTCTAAAGTTATGGTGATTCTCGTGTACGACTCTGATGGTGTTATCCTAATGCATTACGTTCCTCCACGGCAGACTGTCGATGCACAGTATTACTGTTCGTTTTTGGAGCATCACATCGCTGGCAATGGGTTCTACACAACGGTGGTGACTTCTTTGAAGGACAGTAAAAGGGGCAAACATGTCACTCTTTTGTATCGATTATCAATAAATAGTTGCCACCAATTAAGTTCCAACTCTCGTATGTATCAGCACCGCGCTGGATGCAAAGTAGTCAATACGGTGAATTCCCCAGGGGATTCATCTCGGGGAATAACCTAAGCTGACTTACGCAGCTGCAGCGTAAAGAAATTGGGGAATCCCAAGGCTGGACAGACTAGAACGTAGGCGCTCAAAATCGTATTTGTGAACTAAATTGTCAAGAATTAAATAATCCATAAAAATTAAAATAATAAGCAAGATGAAATCTTAACAATAGTAAGCGTTTCAAAAGATCGTAAAATCGGCGGGTGATCCGAAGGGTGGCTCGTATGTCCATGCACCATCCTATACTATCGTTCATATACGATCCAGAAGATACGGTTGGCGACGCTGACGACGCGCCATGCCGCGAACCATCCGAAAATTATTCGCAACCCGCGTGATTGGCTCGAACTTTTCGAACTGCCTGAACAGTGCGAGGTATGTCACTCGTGCATCGCACAGAGCTGCGACAGACTGCCAGAGTATGGAAGTGCGTCCATAACTGTGGCTCTTTGACAGAGGAGTGAGAATCTGCACGCAAGTGACAGGAGTAGATGCAAACAGAGACGCGTTTCATGATACCTGAAAAATGTCACTAGAATGTTAGTGGCTCCACTCTCAGTGTTATCTTCCACTGAAATAAAAAGGGACTGATAGTGACTTGAGATGCTACTTAATGAAACAAAGATCAGCCGAGTAGAAAGAATAAGACTTCTGTCATACGTGAGTGGATAACCACTTATCAACGAACAGGGACTGAACCATCCATTTCTCTCCCCAACGCTTTAGATAGCAAGCTGACACCTTAGAAAATTTTAAAACGTGTCGCACTCTGCTACTGCTGTTGTAGCCTAAGATGGTGGACAGCTTTCATGGCTACCCTGAAGTCAGCACATGAGACGCACGTAGCTAAAATATGTTGTAAAGGAAGTGGTATTCCGCAAGCTTCTCGTACTGAAAGATACCGCCAGGTGAAGGAACTGTATTTCGGTCGACAATGTCGTATTCTTAATATGGTGATCATCAATTCCTTCCATACGTGTAGCAGGCATGAGGTTCGACACACCCACATAGAAGAAGCAAATACACTGATGGAAAAGAATCGCAACTCCGAAAAATAATTAACGTAAAGTAATGGATATTCGCGAAGACACCTGTCTAGGTAACATATTTAAGAGATTAACATTGCAAGATCACAGGTTAATGTAAGTAGAATACAGGCCATTGCAAATATAAATACTGGTACATTAATAATCAGTGCAACAGTCAGAATGTTTAATTGCACGCAAACGTGCATGCATTGTTTTGTACAGGCGTCAGATGTCAGTTTCTGGGATGGAGTTCCATACCTGTTGCACTTGGTCGGTCAGTACAGGGACTGTCAATGCTGTTTGTGGATGACGCTTGAGTTGTCCTGCAATGATGTCCAATACGTGTTCGACTGGAGACGGATCTGGTGATCAGGATTGCCAAAGCAACATGTCGACACTCTATAGAGCAGGTTGGGTTACAACTGTGGTACGTGGGCATTATCCTGTTGGAAAACACCCCGTGGAAAGCTGTTCATGAATGGCAACACAACAGGTAGAATCACCAGACTGACGTACAATTTTGCGGTCAGAGTGCGTGGGGTAACCAACAGAGTGCTCCTGCTGTCACACGAAATTGCACCCTGGACCGTAACTCCAGCTATAGGTCCAGTGTGTCCAGCTCGTAGACAAATTAATTGTAGGCCTTCAACTGGCCTCCTCCTAATCAACACACGGCCATCACCGGCACCGAGGCAGAACCCGCCTTAATCAGAAAACAGAGCAAACTTCCACCCTGCCCTCCAGTGAGCTTTAATTTGACACAGTTGAAGTCGCAAATGGGAGGTGATTTACCGTCAGTAGAATGAATGCTACATGGAGTCTATCTCGGAGCTGTCCTAGAAGAAAGCGATTTGTAACAGTTAGTCGTATCACTTTGATGCCAACTGGTGCTCAGAGTGCTGCTGAAGATCCAGTTACGATGAGCCAGAGCCACACGCCGAACACGATGGTCGTCCCTCTTGTGTCACGTGCCCGTCCGGAGCCCAGTGTTCCTCCGACCGTACTTTCCCGTGACCGCCGCTGCCAGGAATCACGTGCAGTGGCTACATTACTGCAAAGACTTTCTAAAGTATCGCAGAGGGAACATCCAATTTCTCATAGCCCTATTACGCGACCTCGTTCAAACTCAGTGAGGTACTTACAACGACGTCTTTGCCGCCTTAAAGGCATTCGTTACTAACATCAGATCACCACCTCAAATCTCAAAGGTATTAATCGCTCACAACCGTACGGCGTGTATTTAAAAATGGTTCAAATGGCTCTGAGTACTATGGGACTTAACATATGAGGTCATCAGTCCCCTAGAACTTAGAACTACTTAAACCTAACTAACCTAAGAACATCACACACATCCATGCCCGAGGCAGGATTCGAACCTGCGACCGTAGCAGTCGCGCGGCTCCGGACTGAAGCGCCTAGAACCACTCGGCCACCGCGGCCGGCGTGTATTTAAAGCAAACCTGATTTGCATCCTTACAGTGGTGATACTAGCGCCCTAAGATGCTTTATTTTCATGTTAGAAACCATTTGTTACAATTCTTCATAGTTGATTGACCATGGGTAGAGCTGCCATACGCCCGTATTTCCCCGGATTGTAGAGCGTCTGCAGGCGTTCTAGCAGGTTTTTATAAAACTGTCTGAAGAAATTCGATCGATTGCCAATAAATATATTTTAACAAATCTTCGTTAAGATGCAGTAAATGTGGTCTGACGCTAGCTAGTTTCGGTCGTTTTATATTTAAATTACAGCGGCAGGCACACTTGCGCGCTCCCCTGTCCACATATTGTCCATACTTCCTTATTGAGAACAATGAGAAGCGACTGACAATCAACGATCGCATGGATCGTGTAACTGTATCCCCAATCTAACAGTTGTGCGCAGGCAAACGAATTGTGCAAGTGTACATTCCACTCCAGACCTCGGTGGGGCAAACATATCATCCCGATACTGCAGTACACCGACTTGATGTAAATTCGCATAATTTATAATCGTTAAAAGGTTTTAAATCGTCATGGTTTTGGGTCTGCGTGACGTTAGGAAAATAATTCGATTGGACCCAAATGTCCAGGATTTTCAAGTCTTTGCCCAAAGTCGGGCATTTAAGTGATGGCAGCTTCAAAATGGCTCAAATGGCTCTGAGCACTATGGGACTCAACGGCTGAGATCAAAAGTCCCCTAGAACTTAGAACTACTTAAACCTGACTAACCTAAGGACATCACCCACATCCATGCCCGAGGCAGGATTCGAACCTGCGACCGTAGCGGTCGCGCGGCTCCAGACTGTAGAGCCTAGAACCGCTCGGCCACTCTGGCCGGCGATGGCAGCTTCAATCATGGGAAACACAAAGGCACTATTAGCAGCTGATTTTCCCTCCCTGTACATTTCAGCGAACAGTTTTTTCAACAATGTAACAACCTTAACTTAGTCAACTGTATGGTTACCGCACAAGATAATAGTCATTATCCAGACATCTTTGTGCCATGTGTCCTGCCACTGTGTCAGTTCAGTTGGTACCCAAGAAATATGGCAGCTTATTGTTCTAAACACAAATATTGTTTCAGAATTTAGTGTCGATTCAGCAATCTAAAAACAGTCGGCATCACAGTATTGGAGTCCTTAAATCTTTATTCTATAAAAAGTATTTAGCTTATTACCGAGAAGCAGAGGAAAATATATAGGTGTTAACCGACCTTATATCGGTTTATGTACAACTCAGTTTTTTTTTGTGTTACTTAGACTTTCACAATTTCATCCCAACAAACAGGTAAACAAAACGCCTTCGTCCCACCAAACAGGTAAACACGACGCCTACTTGAATCAGAAGCAATATATCTCGAGACTGACAGCTTAACACCGTTTATCACGGCATGGCCACTGCTGACGAATGGAGTAGGTGTGAAAGGCAGGCTTACAATATCTGTTACTGACAGGCCAACTGGCTGTTAATCAAACGGAGAAGTTGAAGTCACCGTTGCTCCAACATTCAGAGAATCAACAAAGGCTCTAGATTGATGTAGGGTTTGCTGGCAAGGCCCTTGTTCCGTCTTGTTAACTGCTCAGAGCTGACGTACTAACAAATGGCGCTGAATCCACAAACAGGCTGTCGAATATGCATTTTGTTTCCGTGAACAGGAAATGCGATCTACAGCGAACACGTTTTCTATTGAATAATATTTTGCCGTTATTCTAGATTTCGTTGATTGGAGGCAACATAAAGCCGGTGAAAAATTCCCTTTTAGGATATTACACAGGTATTCAGTTATTAGGTAACGTATTAAGCAAGTCACAAAGACATTTATGTAGGAACTGTAATGAGGTACGGTAATGCGCTACGGTCATATTTCTATGGAGGCCATCTCGCTGCCGGATTTCGGTTACTATTGATAATTTGGTGTACAAGCCAACAATGACATTCTATTTTTTATAATGTCTCATTTTAGTTACATTACATGGAAAAAATTGCGAAACAAAGAAAGAGATTTTACCGTATCAAAAGCAAATCATCTGCTTTAAGAATTCAGAAACTGTTTTCCTGATAAGAAGTTTTCGAATTTACAGCTGTAGCGTCGCCAATCCTTTCATGGTATTCAACGAAATGTTGTGAAATCCGATAATTTTCGTTACGGTCAGTGGTCCCCGTGTGCCTAGAAGCTTACTCCGTCTATCATTACAACAGTGGACGTGTAGGCACTTTGCATTTTCTAAAATTAATTATACGTGTTACCGGCAGACCAGATGGTAATTTGACTAACGAAAAAATCAGAGCTCCTGTGTGTAAATGTGAAAGAGTGAACGGGAACTGTCGTTTGATGTGGCGATTCTTAGCAAAGTTCGTGTTCCGAAAAAACTTGATATCTTGCATCACTCCAAGTTAACCAGCATTGAAGTTAGCCAATCAGTCTGTTGCCCGCGCAGATTCAAGAGGCGTGCCAGTTGCAATTAATGTCAGTCGTTCTCATAGTGTCGTTGATAGAGCACGAGACTTCCCAGCCTTTGGATCGGGTTCGATCCTAAGTGCCAGCCCGTGTGCGATTTTTGTATCGCTCTCTTGTTCAGTTTTGGGAAGCTGTACGACGGACACGTTGGATACACTCGAATCTCTGTCTTCTACAATTTTAACCCTCTACAGCTCCTTCTAGTACTACTGAAATTATTCCCGGATGTCTTAACAGACATCGTATCATTCTGCCCCTCCTTCACGTCAGTGTTTTATGCATGTTCCATTCTTCGCCGATTCTCAGGAGACTCTCGTCATTCCTTGAGTTCACCTAATTTTCAACGGTCTTCTGTAGCATCACAGTCACATTTTAAATGGTTCGTTTCTCTTCTGCTTCGGTTTTCCTACAGTCCGTGATACCCTACCATACGATTCTGTGATCAAAACGTACAGTCTCACAAATTTCTTTCTCAAATTAAGGTCTCTGCTTGATACTAGTAGTTGTAACCTCCTATTTTCATGTGCTAGTCTCCTTTTTATGTCCTCCTTGCTTTGTCGCTTATGGGCTATTTGGTTCCAAGGTAGTAAGATTGCTTAACTTCCACTTTGTTATCAGCAGCTTTGATTTTAAGGTTCTCGCTATTCTCGTTTCTGCTACTCCTCATTACTTTCGTCTTTCTTCGGTTTACACTCAGTCCACATTCTTTACTCATCAGAATCTTCATTCCATTCAACAGATCCTGTAATTCTTTTTCACATCTACTGAGGATAGCACAATCGTCTGTGAATCTTTTTATTGACCTTATATTTTGATCCCACTCCTGAACGTTTCCTGTATTTCCGTCATTGCTTCTTCAATGTACGAAATCAACAATAGGGGCGAAAGACTGCGTTCCAGTCTTTCTCACTTTTTAACTTTGATTGTACATTAAAACGAAGTTCGTTTCCTTACTACCACGCTAACTGAAAAAATACGGAATTAAATCCATTAGTTGCATTTTATCATTGCTTTGTTGATGTATGTATTTAAGAATAGTACGAACTTAATCTTCGCATGAATTTACCATAGCGCCGTCTGTCGTACATAATACACTAACACGGACCTCGATAACAGACAGCGCCACTGACTTCCGCGAACTCTTTTATCTCTAAGCTTCCTTTCACAGGGCACGGCCGTTTCCTCCCCCGTCTTTCCACTATTCGGGCTTTTTCTTCGTTGTAATGACCTTCTCGTCGACGAGACGTGAAACTCTAATATTTCTTATTCCCTCCTCTGCACTCACTGAAATCACACACTGCAATATCAATACTATAGCATGAAGGTGCCATGCAAATGAGAAACTGCCACGGAGTTTACTACATGCTTGAATATGCAAATAATATTCTTTTCAACCCAAGGGCAAAAAGTGTGTAGAGGAAGACTACACAGCAAGTTTCCCCTTCAGAGAACGCTTATATTTTTTGATGAAGGTCGAGTTACGCCACGTGTCAGAAGGATAAACGTCGGTCAACATTTGTCTGAATTCGAGAGCAGAGGGATCGTTGGCTATCGAGAGTGGTTGAAATGGCTCTGAGCACTATGGGACTTAACTTCTGAGGTCATCAGTCCCCTAGAACTTCGAACTACTTAAACCTAACTAACCTAAGGACATCACACACATCCATGCCCGAGGCAGGATTCGAACCTGCAACCGTAGCGGTCACGCGGTTCCAGACTGAAGCGCCTAGAACCGCACGGGCACACCGGCCGGCTATCGAGAGTAGTGTTTGTCGTTAGTACTGCTCGCGTTTTTTAGAATACCTCGACTGTCATGCGAACATCTAATCGATGGATTCATGACGGTCATGTACAACGGCCCTGCAGAACCCAACGGCACCACGCGACTAGAGCCCGAGAGGGTTTCAAAAAATAGTTCAAATGGCTCTGAGGACTATGGGACTTAACATATACGGTCATCAGTCCCCTAGAACTTAGAGCTACTTAAACCTAACTAACCTAAGGACATCACACAACACCCAGTCATCACGAGGCAGAGAAAATCCCTGACCCCGCCGGGAATCGAACCCGGGCGCGGGCGAGAGGGTTTGTTCGGCTGTTACGAACCTTGAGCCAGAGAATGAGCTTTGCTGCAAGACGTGTACCCATACAGACTGGATGGGGACTTCTACAGCATAGCTGTCTGCCTACATGGCGAATATTGTTGTTGCTAAATTTTTCAGCCCAGGTTTGCCAACAGTGGTTTGTACAACAACAATGTCTCCAGGAGGGGCTCCACGTAGCCTTTTACTAAGACGAGTCCCGATGCCGTGTACACCATCACGATGAACTTAGCCTTCTGTGGAGTCTTTAGTGAGAACGAAAGTTGCCAGACTGCATTCGTCATCGTCACAGGGACCCAGCAGCTTGGGTGATGGTATGATGTGCCATGAGGTACACAACACGATGACTTCTGGTTCACCCAGCTGTCTGGGCAGCAGGCGCTACATTTACGACGGTGTTTGTGCCCAGTACTACAGGATCCAGGGACGTTATCTTCCAACAGGATAACGAAGGCCCGCACGATGCAAAATTTCGATACAAGGTGTGATTGACTGTGCCTTGGTCAGCATCTGCTCCATATCCTTCACCACTCACAAGAGCAACAAACTCACGCATAATGTGTGAGTACCCTAGCTGGCATTTTCCCTAGATCTGTTGCCACAGATAATATGTAGTCACAGGTTGCCGAGAGACTGGCAGGCCAGCACTCTTCAGCCACTACAAGTGAAATACTTTGGCATGGAGTTCAAACAGCACAAAATAAAGTACCCGTTGGAACTAACTCATTAATTATTATTTTTTTAAACACCGACCAACGGAATTTTCCATGACAAAGACAACTCAAATTTAACCTATTCATTTACTACCCACAATATACAAGCCCAACGCAATCTGACTGCTATACATTGCCAACATGACTTCCAACAATTAACACAAAATAATGGCCCTGAGTTGCAAGAAATCCTAACAATAATACAAATCCAAAAAATTTGAAATTAAAGAAATATGAAACTACCTCCAACTCTATTAATTGCCTAAACTCATTTCAATCACGAATCCCAATAGTGGAAACCCCATTATTTTTCTTATGTCACTTACCTCACAGAAAATCTTCATAACACAAACTACAGCAGTAACAGCAAGTAGCATCAACAGCCAACTAAATAGAAAGATTCTAACTACTATAAACTGTAGCTACTAGGAGGCATACGGTTAGCAAAAAGAAAGGGTTTGTTGAAGAGCAAATAATGTATTTAGAAAATTTTACCTATTTCATGTGACATCCAGTTCCAAAAAATTTATATTTGTCAATAATTCCACTGCCCAAAAATTATCAACAACATTCATAACCATACATTTCCTTGCATATTTTCTTATAAACATATCGTTTCATCTCACTTTACATTGAGTGTCCTACCAACACAGAGTCTCCACTAAGAAAATCATGTACATACACTTCCCTGTCCACTCGCTAACTGTTAATCCGTCCAACCACAGAATCTCTTGCTGAGGGCGCAGAGCGCTGTCAGCGATATTAACACAGTCTATAGCGCTGCCAACATACAAACATGCTACTTACACCGTATCTGTGATTCAAGCTCACCTCAGTTCGGTGCTGAACCATTGTTACTGGCAGGGATAATAGCTGTGTGTACCAAACTTTGCAGCCCATATACTTCCCAGTCACCTAAATGTAACCATACGTTCTGTCTGGAAATACTGTATATGCGCAATATACAAAATTTCTTTATTTGCGTTCCTATTTGGTGTTACTACAGTCTAAGACCAAATAAACGACTAACCATGAAGGAATTATTCGAATGGGATGGAAATCGGTAGATGATTACAATTTCAAAAAAATGGCATAATTTATTCAAGAGAAACAACTCTACAAATTGAGCAAATCAATAACGCGTTGGTCGATCTCTGGCTCTTTTGCAAGCAGCTACTCGGCTTGGTGTTGAATGACAGAGCTGTCGGATGTCGTCCTGAGGGACATCGTGCCAAATTCTGTGCAACTGACGCGTTAGATAGTCAAAATAACAATTTGGTTCTAAGGGAGCAGCCGATTATTCTCCAAACATTCTCAATTGGGGAGAGGTTCGGCGTCCTTGCCTGCCAAGGTAGGGTTTTGGCAAGCACGTGGATAAGCAGCAGAACCTCTTGCAGTGTGTGGGCAGGCATTTTTCTTGCTGCAATGTGAGCTCAGAATGACTTGCTATGAAGGCAATAAAATGGGCTGTAGAATATCGTCAACGCGCTGCTGCACTGCAAGGGTGCAGCGGATGACAACCAATGGTATCCTGCTATGAAAAGAAATGGCATCCCAGACCATCACTCCTGGTTGTCGGGGCGTAAAGAGGGCGACAGTCAGGCCGGTATTCCACCGCGGCCTGAGGGCGTCTTCAGACACGTCTTCGGCCTGGAATCTCATTGTAACTTTTCATGCTTTCCCGACGGATCTGTTGCAAATACACTTCTCGCCTTTGCCGCCGGATCGTATTGCGTAGCTCGCACAATATTTCATCGATGCAACTGATCGACATAAGCCGGCCTGAGTGGCCGAGCGGTTAAAGGCGCTACAGTCTGGAACCGCACGACCGCTACGGTCGCAGGTTCGAATCCTGCCTCGGGCATGGATGTGTGTGATGTCCTTAGGTTAGTTAGGTTTAAGTAGTTCTAAGTTCTAGGGGACTTATGACCACAGCAGTTGAGTCCCATAGTGCTCAGAGCCATTTGAACCATTTTTGATCGACAGAATCAGGTGGCGGTAGCAGCTTCTGTCACTGCTGCAAGGCGCGACTGATGATAAACGCCCGGCGGCGTCGAAATTGATCATGCCGGAAGCAGGCATTACGCGTGCGTCGGAAGACGCAGGCAACTGCGCTACCGGCCACTGCCCATGCGCGTCACGCGTTTGCTCAACTAGTCTGCAGCGATTCAGTGCAACAAGCTTTAACTCCATCACAGCTCGGGCGACGTGAAGCTGCCAAAAGTTTCATTTGAGACACGACTCAGGGATCCACAAAACGACGAACTAAACACTTTCGGCGCGTTCCAACTTCGGTGACACTAGTTGCATGAGTTTTGAGATTATGTGTGTTCGTAGAGTGCAGACAAACTGAAATATGAAGTGGGGAACGGAGAATAACGTTCGCGTTTTGGATATCCATGCTTTGTATAGCTGTTTGTGTGATTTCAGTGACGCTGATTACAAAAATAAGCAACATATTGCTGCCGCTGAGACCGCCATGTGCGAGCGTAGCATAGATGGTTTGACTGTATCTGAGTTGCAGGGCAAAATTTATTGAGTTAGGAGCAGATATACAACTGAATTAAGAAAAATACAAGCAAGTATAATTCTAGCTGTGGCAATGCTCTCGTCTGCAAGATTAAAACCCCATCGTTCGAGTTGGCCAACTATTTGTTAAGGAATATTGTTGGCAGGAGAGCAGGCTATACAAATTCAAGAAGCTGCACTCTTTATTCAGTATATAAGATCATGCCGGATATTTAAGACGTCGCTGTAGTGCTCCCCATTCTTATATATTTGAATTTTGAAGTATTGCCACTGTACAGATATATCTTCAAGAGAGTAGTTTGCAAACCATTCTCTTCTTAATACGGTCTGTTTCGAATAATTATTGTTGCTAATGTTAATAATTATTACTGTTAATGTTAATAATTACTTGTGTTGACGAAAAAGCGTCATCACCAACTAAAAGCTTATCTTACAGCATGCCGAGTGCTCTCGATTGTAATGCATGCAATATTATATGAACTTCAATTCTAGCGACAGTGCTTCATGCATTAGAGTACCTTTGTTCCTTATCGAATAACCAACTCTATTTAGAAGAAACGTGAACAGTTGTGGTGAGATTCTAAGATAATTAAAATAACTTCTTGGATCTCCCGTTATAAATTGTTTCAGCAAGGATGCTGAGCAACCGAGCTGACGTCTTTTCTTCATCCAGTCACGAATCGAAACACTCTTCTTATTTGTTTTTCTTACGCAGCGATTCAATGCAACAAGCTTCAACTCCATCGCAACTCGTGCGACGTGAAGCTGCCAAAAGTTTCATTTCAGACACGACTCAGGGACCCACAAAACGACGAAACTGATGTGCATACTGGTGTCGCCGTGTCTACAATCACGTATGAAACCACTTTCGTGCAACTCATTCCACGCAACGAGTGGCGCAACCGAATTTAGTCGTGTAAACTAGGCTGTCGTTGGAGGAGGCGCCCCCGGTGCCCCCTGTTATGAGCACCATGGGGCATTGCTATGGGCAATGACTGGGCTGCCTGCCACTCCTGTGGTTAAAGGCTGAATTAAAAATCTCAGTAGTGCGTTGCATCGCGTGATGAAGCGGAAGTTCTTGTTTTCCTCGTTTTGATTTAATGGCAGCTAGTGGTGGATTCCAAGCGGCACGTAGTTGAAAACCTGCATCCCTGTCGATAAGATTGTCTGCCGAAATGAGTGTATGGCCTCCTAAACAACACAGTCCCAGAAAGATGACGCTGGGGATAAAACACACCCTGTCCCGTGTCCAGGAAATTGTTCCGCTACTGCAGATTTATCAGGTTTCCCCAGGTGAGTACGACGATAGTGTTCGACGTAGCGTTCTTGTTGGTTGGGCACCTCTGCCCAATACAAGATTTTCCACATTGGCATGGAATTCTATACACGCCACGTTTCCTTAGGCCAATGTTGTTTTTGACCGAGCACAATAAATTCCTAAAATTTTTCCGAGAAACACACTTGATATCGTGCGGATTCTTTCTATTTTTGAAGACATGTCGCCAAAATAGGGCCAGAACGCCATTGCAGTAGGTGCCTCCATTTCGTCATTTACATCTTTGCTTAGAATCCCCGGAATCTCATTGTCTGGAATGGAACTGTCTTCAGTGGCGAGTACCGCTTCGAATTGGGCCCCGATGACCATCGAAGACGTGTGTCAGCGGCGGAATAGCAACGAACTTGTCGCCAGCCATACATCCCGGCAACCAGGAGCTATGGTCTGCGGTGATGCTTCTTTTCATAGCAGCTCTCCTTTGGTTCTCCTCCGCGGCATTTTCATAGCACAGCGGTACATCAACGACATTCTACATCCCGTTTTGTAGTCTTCCTTAGCATGCCATCCTTGGCTTGCATTTCAGCAAGATAATGACCGCCTGCACACGGCGAGTCTCTAGAGCTTGTCTTAATGCTTGCTAAACCAATCCTTGGCCACCAAGATCGCCGGATCCCTTTCTAAAGGTCGGGACACACACGTCCGGGCCGTGGCAGGGCCGAGCGTCGGACGAGTGACGGCCGTGCTGCGCTCCGTTCCTGCAGGGGCCACACGTGACCGGGGCACGTCCGTGTCTCTGTTGTTCCTTGTAGTGATTTGTGTTTCTGTGTTGAGGATGTGAAACATGTTCACTAATTTTCGTAATAGTGAATTAGGACTTACAGCAATTGCTTTAGACGATGAGGAAAAAGAACGAAGGCAAACAAGAAGAAGAAAATTATGGATCCACAGAGCCTGGAAAACAAGACCAGTACAGGGAGAGTTTCGAAAATTATTTTCTCTTCTCATAGATGATTAGACTAAGTTTTATGAATATTTTAGGATGACGCAGTACATCTTCTGTGAACTTTTAAAGAAACTAGAACCAAGACTGAGAAAAAACGACACTTTCTGGAGAGTATCAGTTTCACCCAAAGAACGACTGGCTGTTTTTTTAATAAGTTTTAATGACAGCATTTTTATTTTATTACCTTAGTAATTGAAAGGTAAATACTTAAGTTAGTAAATAATACAGTTAAATTTCTACTACCCTAAGAAAAACAAATGAGAACTATTCAGTGAATTAGTTTCTGAAGCTGATGAGGATGCAGGGGAACTTGGAGGATTTGGTTATTTATATACGAATTGTGGGAATCCCTTTGCAGATCCAAAAGCTGCTGCCCGACAGGTGAAGCATATGGTGTTGAAACAGATTTTGCTGAGGAATTGGAGGATGATGGAGTGAATTGATGGACTGATACGTCATTCATGAGTTGCTTCAGTTCAAAGTCTTGTACAATTGAAAAAGTCCTAGTTTTAGCTTGATGAGAAAGGAGTGGATGCAACGATTTTAGGGCTGGTGCTATACCAGCCAAAAAAGCATTAACTGGGTTTTGTATGTCTCTCTGTTTTTCGGCTTTTTTTTTCTCCCAAAATGTAAGCCATGAGCTGGCTTGATGCAGATTCTTGCGGTTTAACCTCACGCTGAAATTTTCGTTTCAGTGGTGGTTTCATAAATGTGTTCTGATTTGAGCTGACGGACGAATGAGCTGAGGACGTCTGGGAATGCCGAGTGCGCTCTATCAAATTCTCTGTTTCACTATCCTGGGTTTTAATGACCCATTCTTCATCTGCAATGTCTTCTTGTGTAGACTCTTTTTCGTTTCCAACAATAGACTGCTCCTCTTGGGAATCTGTATTTGATTCTTGTTTATGCTCATTATTGTCTCGCGTGTAAGGAAGATTGGAACTGTTTCTCGTTCTACCATGTAAGGTAGCAGGAACTTTAAGAGATCTTATATTTATGTTGCTGAATAGCAGCTTGTCCTGAAACAGTTTTCCTTTTCTGCAGGGTCTTCCTTAGTTGGTCACGAACAGATGCCCATTTTTTTGCATCCCTCTATTCCACCTGTAGCAAAAATATTTTAAATCGCGTATTTATATTACAAGGTTTAAAATGCTGCAAATATTTTATAGATTATACAATATTTCTCATCTTATATAATTCAATTTTTTTCAGGTTCCTTGCTACAGGAGATTCCTTTAAAACTATTTCCTTCAGCTACAGGTTGGGAAAATCCACACTTGGGGCTATCGTCCATGACACCTATAGAGCAGTTATCGATTTATTGTTAGAAGAGGTGATGCCTGTGCTGAATAAATAAAAATGGAATGCTATAGCTGAGGAGTTTTGGACAAAATGGCAGTTTCCAAACTGCATTGGATCTTTAGATAGAAAGCACGTAGCAATACAGGCTCCAAACAACTCAGGAAGTCTCTATTCGAATTACAAAAAAAAAAAAAACATATTCCATTGTGCTTCTTGCTCTGGTTGACCCATGTTATAATTTTATTGCAACAGACGTGGGAGCGAACAGAAAAAACTCTGATTGAGGCATTCTAGTAAATTCAAACCTTGGAAAGTCATTGGAAAACAATACGCTTAGCATCCCAAAGGGTAAAACTTTACCCGGAACTGATGTTGAACTTCCAATGGTAGTTGCAGGCGATGAAGCTTTTCCTCTCAAAACATACTTGATGCGACCATATCCTGGCAGGAACTTAACAAATGACAATGCTATATTTAATTATCGTTTGAGTCGGGCAAGAAGAATATCCGAAAATGCATTCGGTATATTGCAACAGAAATTTCGAATATTTAGAAGAATTCTTCAGGGAGATCCTAATAACCTTACAATGATTGTGACGGCTTCGTGTGTACTGTACAACTTTATTCGAAAACTGGAAGGTTATAGGGCGCCCGAACAGAGGATGGATCAAAATGAAACTGCTGGGGGATCCGGTAGATCATCAAATCTTCGAAACCTACCACGAATTCGTGAGAGATCAACAGATCCTGCATTTTATAATGTTACTTAAAATCCGTCTTGATTGCAAATTTTTTTTTAATTCATATGACCGGTTTCGGTTCATTCAGAACCATCTTCAGATCTGATATTTCAGTTACAGGAGTAACCCGTCCAAATCCAGCAACCTTCACATGCTACATCACATGTATTGGTTCTGAATGAACCGAAACCGGTCATATGAATAAAAAAAAAATTGCAATCAAGACGGATTTTAAGTAACATTATAAAATCACTGATTGCTGCTATCCCATAAGACATTATGTCTGTTTTTGCAAAGATGCTGCATTTGCTGTACGAGAACAACTCAAAAAAATTCCTGAATTCTCCACAAGGGACTGTGGAATGGCAAGAACATGTCGCCTTGGAGATATAACGATGACATAAACCAAACATCTGTTTGTAAAATAAAAAGTAAATAAATATCTTTCGGGTATTAAAACTTGTATAGTTTTTATCTTACCTTTTGCTTGTAGATCTGTTGAAATTTTCTTCCAAACTCTGTCTTTGTACTCGATGTTCCTGTAGTTTTCACTTCCCTGATCGTAAAGAACAGGAAACTTACGAACTTATTCTATTAGTCGTTCCACATCCATGTTTTGTAGACAGAACAGTCTTGCGCAGCTGCACAGCTCACAAGACAATTCTACAGTCAGGCCGTGTCCGTCACGTGAAAAATTAAACACGGCGAATCCCGCCCGGCCCGGCCGCGGCCCGTTGACGTTCCCCGCGCACGGCTCGGTCAAGTGGGGCCCGCCACGCTACATTTCTTTCAGGATGTATTTCGTTGCCCGGGTGACGGCCGATACTTGGACGTGTCTCGGCACGGACACGGTCCGGACATGTGTGTCCCGATCTTAACTGAGAGCGTTTGAAGCATTATGGGCAGCGTCCTCCAACCTGCTCGGTATTTTGGCGATCTATCGCGCCAGTTGGACAGAATTAGGAACGACATCCGTCAGGAGGATACCCAACAACTCTATCAATTAATGCCAAGCCGAATAACTGCTTGTATAAAGGGCAGTTGATTGATGAAAGGAGGAAGTACAAACATGTTCCGGGAAAATCAGGAATACAGAAATACAAGTCGCTGAGGAATGAAATAAATAGGAAGTGCAGGGAAGCTAAGACGAAATGGCTGCAGGAAAAATGTGAAGACATCGAAAAAGATATGTTTGTCGGAAGGACAGACTCAGCATACAGGAAAGTCAAAACAACCTTTGGTGACATTAAAAGCAACGGTGGTAACATTAAGAGTGCAACGGGAATTCCACTGTTAAATGCAGAGGAGAGAGCAGATAGGTGGAAAGAATACATTGAAAGCCTCTATGAGGGTGAAGATTTGGCGGATGTGATAGAAGAAGAAACAGGAGTCGATTTAGAAGAGATAGGGGATCCAGTATTAGAATCGTAATTTAAAAGAGCTTTGGAGGACTTAGGGTAAAATAAGGCAGAAGGGATAGATAGCATTCCATCAGAATTTCTAAAATCATTGGGGGAAGTGGCTACAAAACGACTATTCACGTTGGTGTGTAGAATATATGAGTCTGGCGATATACCATATGACTTTCGGAAAAGCATCATCCACACAATTCCGAAGACGGCAAGAGCTGACAAGTGCGAGAATTATCGCACAATCAGCTTAACAACTCATGCATCGAAGCTGCTTACAAGAATAATATACAGAAGAATGGAAAAGAAAATTGAGAATGCGCTAGGTGACGATCAGTTTGGCTTTAGGAAAAGTAAAGGGACGAGAGAGGCAATTCTGACGTTACGGCTTATTAGGAAGCAACGCTAAAGAAAAATCAAGACTGTTTCCTAGGATTTGTTGACCTGGAAAAAGCGTCCGACAATATAAAATGGTGCAAGCTGTTCGAGATTCTGAAAAAAGTAGGGGTAAGCTATAGGGAGAGACGGGTCATATACAGTATGTACAACAACCAAGAGGGAATAATAAGAGTGGACGATCAAGAACGATGTGCTCGTATTAAGAAGGGTGTAAGACAAGGCTGTAGCCTTTCGCCCCTACTCTTCAATCTGTACATTGAGGAAGCAATGATGGAAATAAAAGAAAGGTTCAGGAGTGGAATTAAAATACAAGGTGAAAGGATATCAATGATAAGATTCGCTGATGACATTGCTATCCTGAGCGAAAGTGAAGAAGAATTAAATGATCTGCTGAACGGAATGAACAGTCTAATGAGTAAACAGTACGGTTTGAGAGTAAATCGGAGAAAGACGAAGGTAATGAGAAGTAGTAGAAATGAGAACAGCGAGAAACTTAACATCAGGATTGATGGTCACGAAGTCAATGAAGTTAAGGAATTCTGCTACCTAGGCAGTAAAATAACCAATGACGGACGGAGCAAGGAGGACATCAAAAGCAGACTCGCTATGGCAAAAAAGGCATTTCTGGCCAAGAGAAGTCTACTAATATCAAATACCGGCCTTAATTTGAGGAAGGAATTTCTGAGGATATACGTCTGGAGTCCAGCATTGTATGGTAGTGAAACATGGACTGTGGGAAAACCGGATCAGAAGAAAATCGAAGCATTTGAGATGTGGTGCTATAGACGAATGTTGAAAATTGGGTGGACTGATAAGGTAAGGAATGAGGAGGTTCTACGCAGAATCGGAGAGGAAAGGAATATGTGGAAAACACTGATACGGAGAATGGACAGGATGATAGGACATCTGCTAAGACATGAGGGAATGACTTGCATGTTACTAGAGGGAGCTGTAGAGGGCAAAAACTGTAGAGGAAGACAGAGATTGGAATACGTCAAGCAAATAATTGAGGACGTAGGTTCCAAGTGCTACTCTGAGATGAAGAGGTTAGCACAGGAAAGGAATTCGTGGTGGGCCGCATCAAACCAGTCAGTAGACTGATGACCAAAAAAAATAAAGGGCAGAGGTGGGCCAACGCGTTATTGACTTGCTTAGTTTTTTGAAGCTCTTTCTCTTAAATAAATCATTCAATTTTTTCTGAATTTGTAATCATTTATTTGTCTGTACATGGATGTCACACCTACCAATTTCCGTTGCATTCTGGTATAATTCCTTTCTTTTTGCCTTAGATTTTATTTTAATGGCCAGTAGAGCACAGTGACGTTGACAGACGTCGAAGTTACCATAGCAGAGTGCGGGCGTAGTATTATGGACAAATGAGGTAAATATGCAAGTTTTTATCATTACCCGTGTCTAGTTAGACCTAACCCACAGTGATATATCTCGATAAGTATCAAACGTCAGTATCACAGTGATCTAGTGTAGCAATTGGCAGAGATTTTGGGCTTTCGTTGCGTAATAAACACCCGTTGGCATTCGACTAAATTAGACGTAGCGGCAGCTGGGCGTAACAAAGCGGCTGGCACAGTTGTAGGAGTGCATCGCTTTGGCAGGATCAGCCGGCGGATACGGGCCGTGGCTGGCTCATTAGCTGGCCAGAGTTGGAGCAGCAACAACATCCGCCTTGTTAGCGCAACGCCGCGCCGGTCGGCGGCTAATAAAGTGGCGGGCTTAGCCGCCGGTCAGTCGCCGGCCACTGCGGCGCAGAGGTGGGGGGGGGGGGGGGGTGCGCCGCCCCGCCGCCCTGCCTGCATAAAGCGATCCGCGGGCGGCGCTTGCCGGAAGCGGCGCTGCATTCCCGCGGTCGCCGGTTCTGCGCTAGCAGCCCTCGTTATACGCGTCTGCGTAGTGGGGCTGATGCTGCCGCCAATATGCCACGCTTTTCCAGTCACCTTTACCAGGAACAGTCAACTAAACGTAACACACGCAATTGCACGTATTGCATAACTACGTAACGATTGCCAGGGTGAGTCATACCACACCTAACACACCTTTTATTCTGTGCCCAGTTCAGTGTAGATGCAAAAAAAATCCACTTCAGATTCTGCCTGCACTACGCTTGCTTGCCCTGTACTCCGAATATTCTGTTGAAGCCCTGCTAGATAGGGAGAAATTACCATCGTAATAAAATAATCAACGTATTTGCCCAACTTTTAGTTAGTTATTACATCTAACAGATATAATATTAGAACCCCCTGCTTTGGAATGTTTGCTCTCATTCAATCACTCCTTCCACACTCTCTCTCTTTCTCTTCCTCTCCGTCTGCCTCCAGCCTTTCACCCCTATCTCTGAATCCCAATCAAAACCGTTAATCATGTATAATTTTACCAATGCAGCCAACATAATTATTGTGCTTTAAGTTTGCAACATGTCACCTGAGTATAGAAACGAGTATGAAATTTAAGCCATAAAACTTGACAGAACCATATTTATATACCACATGAGATATTTATTCCCGCATGTTTTCAGCACCTCAGAACAAAGATCCCCAATATCCTTTAAAAATTAGTCCGTAATAATGTTGTTATGATGTATATTCTTTCTACTTTCTGACAGTGTTTCTCTTTTGCTATATTATCCTTGCACATAGAAGTTTCCAGACGCCATCTTTGTTTATAAAATACGACAGTGAAAGGAACCTGTGACCACCACTGGAGGTCTTGTATTTTAGTTATTTATTTTCACCGTTAGATACACGTTTAGCTCTCCTAGGAACCTTCGCAGGAGAGCTTCTGTAAAGTTTCGAAGGTAGGAGACGAGGTACTGGCAGAAGTAAAGCTGTGAGGACGGGGAGTGAGTCGTGATTGCGTAAGTCAGGTGGTAGAGCACGCCCGCGAAAGGCAAAGGTCCCGAGTTCGAGTCTCGGTCCGGTACACAGTTTTAATCTGCCAGGAAGTTTCATACGCCAGGTATGACTATGTCATTGTTTGACGTGCAACTATCCTTTCGTTTTGATTCTCCGAAAGGGAGTTACAAGGGAGATTTAGGTTGATGACGAGTGAGTAACGGGCATAAACTCAGACTTGAAAAAAAGTAGCATAATAGTTACCGCTGAATGTTTAGAAACGGCAGTAAGCCTGAGTGTAAATAGTCATATAGGTGTTTAAAGCCAGTTCCTCCTGAAAGCATCCAGTAGCAGAACCACTGCAGAATATCCATAGGTCTGAGTTTATAGTTATTTTTTGAGTTGGAATTTGAAGAGAGGAAATGGAGAAGTTCTAGGTGCCATTTTTTTTTCAAAAATGGGTACTCAATGCTACTGAATTATCCCTGGTATGTTGCATGTCTATAGGCTAGTTCAAAGTGTCAGATCACAGAGAAAATGTTTCAAACATTCATCATTAGAGGACGAATCGTCTTCATGCCAAGCAGTGATTCCCTCAGGAGTTCTAAATGCCACTTCAGTGCACAGAGCTAACTTCTTTCATTTTAAAGTCGCTGCTGAAACGTTGTTGTCAGTGAAGGTGTGTACGATCCCCAAATGCAATATGACCAAAGTGTCTCATTCTCATCGAAGTGAAACCTCTATTAAAAATTCTTACTCTGGAACAAAAGCATAAAAAATGTCAATGTAGTCGAAAGAAGAAGGACCATGAGTGATGTATGTGTGCCACACATCATCTGAAAGGCCAACCATGTTCATCAGTTGCAAAAGAGAAAGACCTGTCGACGATGTTTCCATTTATTCCTCAAAAAAAAAGGAAGTTTTACAATAAATTTCACAACATCTGCTCCCAACAGTGGAGTTCTGTAAAAAAAAAAAATTTATTATTCTCTTGTAAAAAATGTAAAATTGTGCGGAACTGTTTTGTTGCCTACATTTTCAGTAGCTGAAACATTCCTGCTGTATTTCTGTACTTACCATAAATAAGAAATAGTGCCTCTATGTTACTGGTACTTCAAATAAAAACTTTACTAACAGAACCAATTAGTTTCCTGTAATGGCACTTACAGCGCTCTTGATAAATTAATTATTTGCTACATTGTCTTATTTTGTGTGACGCTGTGGGCAGCATTATTCTGGGGTAAGTTGTGCACAAAAAGAGACATTGTTTTTGGATTCTCCTGAAAAATGTGAGATTTGGCACTTGGAACATTTTGCACTTTCACTCACTCTTTATTTGTGCTGAGTGCACGAACAATTCAGTTTCAAGGACACAGCATGCCCTCACGGTCATTCGTCAGGCTCCTCGTTCTCCAGTCATAACAACTGACACATTAGTCACTACACCATTATTAATATTATAAATACGAGTGTAACCAGTGTACCCTTTCACGACCAAATCACGGAATTGACTTCGAATAAATTTGATGTGGAGTTAGGTTGAACCGTGAGGAAGAACGTCAGGTGCTTCAGAAAGGAAAAAAAATCGACCTCTAAGAGGGTGAAGAAGGGAATAGAACGTGTTTTCTTTATGAAGAACATAAACAACTCGCACAGTAGTCAACGTGTGTGGCCTTAGTTTCAAGGAGCGCAATCCCTGAAACAATACAATTTTTGAAAGAAAATAAAAAATAATTTTAGTTTGAAATAGAACCAAGGAAAAAATCAAATTAAACTTGAATATGTTTAACTTCTCGCGGCGTAATGAATAATACATTTAAATTTCGAGCATGCAGTGGTGCAAATACTAAGCCTAATTTTTCAACTGATATTTCGGCCGCGTAGCGTCCGGCCATCCTCAGAAAGAGTCGCACGATTGACGACAAGGTTCTTTTTATCCTTTATCGTTACTTCATCCCGATGCGCCCCATATGGGCGGGAGCGGATGGGCTGCCAGCGGAACAGGCAACCCTCTCTTCAGCCAATGAACAATAGAAAAGTAAAGTAGAAGAGAAAAGAAGAAACAGATAGCGGACATGTATACACTGAACTTAAAACATTTTAAAGGCGAAAAATGAAGTTTTGAGATGTACGATGGATGACTTTCTTCACTGGTAGTTAAAAACAGCAATAATAAAAAGCAAAATGAAACACTATAAACTCACATTAAAACATATCGCTGAAACACCAGTATGTGAAAGAAGCACTTTCCTGTCGCTAGAAATTTGCAGGGACCTGCCATGGGATAGGGAGTCATTTGTTGAAGGGGGAGAGATAGGCCAGTGAAGAGAGTAGGAATGTGGTGGTATAAGGATGGAGTAGTGGTGCATTGCAGAGATGGAGTAGGGGCGGAGGTTGCGACAGAAGAGGGGGACGGGAGAATGGTGTCGCTAATAGTTGTTGGGGAAAGGAGGGTCCGGGAAGAAAGGCAGAAGAGAAGAAAAGGGGGTAAGAAAATCTGGATATGGGAGGGAGAGGAAGCCCTGAAAAGGTGGACTGGCTGGACCTATAGCTGGTAGGATGAGTAAATATCGGGGTAAGGTTCATGATCTGGGAGGGGGAGACTGTTGAAGTCACTTGTGGAGAGCATGTGGAGGGTGTGGAAATGGAGGATTGGAGGGATGAGTTGGTAAAGGCGCGGCAGCGTATGGGGCTTAGAAAGTAGATGGGAAACGATGGGATTACTGGAGTCGAGTTTGCGGATGGTGTGGATTGTAGGGAGTGTGAGTGAAGAGAAGCGGGAATGTGATGATAAAAGATCTTTGTGGGGGAAGATTAACGGATGCGGAAAGCGAGGCAGAGCGCATGTCGTTCGAGGAGCTCATCGAATGACCCGTATCTATCCAATGTTTTGCCATAGCTGACTTGTCTGGCTGTACTAAGCATGTGTATCTTCGGTGTTCCACACACGTCTCAGGAACGGTGCATGTTGCCGGACCTATTTATGACATATATTCTGTAAGGAAGGTGATACACGTCCGCCTTACCGAGAAATAAGTTACCCTTCACAGAACAGAGTGAGATTTAACTTCTTAGGCGGCCGGAAGATCACCTTAACATGGTGTTTCTCGAGAATGTGGGTTAAGTCTAAGTGTATCTCTTTGCCGTCAACCGGCATCTGTGACCGGCATGCACAGTTCCGCCTCGGTGGAGCACATAAGGCCGCGCTTGGCACCTTGTCGTCTCCATATTCCATCTTCCACACACCTCCAGCCTTTCCATCCTCGAATTTTACCCACTTCCCACTCCCCAGTGACAAAATCGGTCTAGAAATATACCCATTTTTCCAACCCTAATCACAATGCTCCACCTCACACCATTCTCCTCTTTATCCTGCCCCCACTCATCCACCTTGCTGACTTACTATCACGGATCCCCATAGCCGACCGTTATGGCCCAGCGGTTCTAGGCGCTTCAGTCCGGAACCGTGCTGCTGCTACGGTCGCAGGTTCGAATACTGCCTTTGGCATGGATGTGTGTGATGTCCTTAGGTTAGTTAGGTTTAAGTAGTTCTAAGTCTAGGGGACTGATGACCTTAGATGTTAAGTCCCATAGTGCTCAGAGCCATTTGAACAGATCCCCATAGTCATACTCATCATCGCACCTTTATCATGACAATTTTTTCATGTGTCACCTGTCATCACCATTACACCATGGCATCATGTCGCATATGTGTCGCGAATGGGTAGCGTGAAATGTATAGCCAAGGGTATAATGTTGCACAAGGTGTTCCAGTAAAGGAGTAACCTAACGTCAGCAGGGCCGCTAGGAAGCAGGAGGAACTGAGTTTTTGTGATAAGAGTAGTGTGGACCACGTGAGCAGCAGCGTAGAAGCTTCTGGAAGGAGCCGAAGTCAGGAAGACAGCGCGTGATCGCGCAGGAGGCGCTTCATGCGAGCCTGAATAAGCGTCGCCGCCGGCGCTGCTGGAAGAATCCGAATCTGATCTCAGTCTGTCTCACACGCTGGACCTGCTTTACTCTACCCCCGGGACGCCACTTGGTTAGTTTCCAGTCCTGCTTTGTTGCACAGTTTCAGTCATTCTCCAGAGCTCCTCCTCCTTTTTCCACCAAGTTGCACAGGGCAGGTGCAGGATTGGACAATATAGTCAATGTGTTAGTGCGTCGCTGGACTTGACAGTAATTTTCAGTCCTACTTTGTTGTTCACTTTGTCACTCTTCAGAGTTACTCGTTCTTTTTCCACCGAGTTTCTTTATCTGAAAATATTCTAGCTTGTATTCTCAGGTGCAAAGGCTACAAGTCGGACGAGCCACTTCACAACTGGAGAAAGCGTCAGCTCCCATCCTGATCTCTCGCAGGACACTTGTCATCCATGTTCATCAGTGACTAAATTTAACTGTAATATAAAATAGTCAAACGAGTTTTAAATACCGTCAGTATTTTCCATCTATGTGGTTTTTACAAAATCCTCGTATATTTTCATTCCTTTTTGTGTACAAGTCGTCAATATCATCTTCCTATATATCTTTTATACGATTATCGGTGCATATTTTAACGGTTCTTAAATGCATTATGTGTAACCTTTGGCTGAAGAACGGTTTTTATCCGCTGCCAGCCCGCCCCCGTCATGGAGAATTGGAATAACAATAAAGAAAGGAGAAACCTTGTTGTCAAAATAGTTTAAATGGCACTAAGCACTTTTTTTTCCACTAGCTGCTTATATTTTATGACCCACCATCTAATTTCTTATGGTGGGTCGTATGTTGCCACTTAGCCGCTGTGACTGGGTCCGGGGTCCGGAGTGACTGAAAGTAACACCACACCGGCTCCCGTCCCCACTCACACCGTTGCCCGGGTCCCGCCACGTGGAGGCGGGCTCTGTTTAGATCCATTTGATTTTTTTGTTGTTGTTGTGCAGCATTAGAAAAACTTATAACTAATACAAAATCAAGTAAGATATTAATAAACAAAACGAAATTAAATATTTAGAAAGAAGGAACGAAGAGAACTGAATAGAGAAGGAACTATGGGACTTAACATCTGAGGCCATCAGTGCCCTAGACCTAGAACTATTGAAACCTAAATAACCTAAGGGCATCACACACATCCATGCCTGAGGCAGGATTCGAACCTGCGACAGTAGCAGCAGAGAGGTTCCGGACTGAAGCGCCTAGAACCGCACGGCCACAGCGGCTGGCCCTTGTTGCCAGTCTTGCGACTCGCTCTGAGGACCGCCGGAAGACACGCGACCGAAATATCAGTTGAAGAAGTAGTGTCTGCTCGGCTACATGCCCGAAATGTAGTGGATTATCAAAATATACCTCTTTCCAGGTATGTGAAATAAAAATCTGCTGCTGCGTAACATTCAGTACTGCGTTGCACCACTCCGTGCACAGTAAATTGCTTGGGTTCCCTTCAACCTGCTGCCCATAATGTGTTCGAAATGTCAGTCCTCAAGTGTGTCTCACTCTTCGATGGTGGTCATCCCGAGGATATTCAATGCGTGACGAGGTCTCCTGTGCACCACGGCAAGTTTCAACTAGTTCGAATCATGCTCTACGTATCGGTTTTCGGTGATAAGAAAGGATTTTGATGAGAAAATTACATAATGTACATGAGATGAGGGTGGTGCCGCACTTTTATTGACGCGTTTACAAGCAACGAAAAATCTCTTGAGAATAAGTTGTTTATTTCATAGATGCGTTCGCAATGTCATTTTAGCGCCTAACAACCTAACGACGGTATTTTCTCGATCGGTCGGCCTTCTCGGATGCTACATCGAGAACGCCCTCTCATTGTTCTCGCAGCACTGTCTGAAAGGCGACCCCTGCCGGGACCCGCCCCTGGCTGTGTATTAGCCCGGTACCGGCCTCGGCCCGGTAATTGCGCCGCGGTAAGCAGCCCCCGGCATCGCCCGCTGCCTCTCGATCATCGATCACTCGCAGAGGTCGACTGCCGTTCGCTTGCTCCAGTTCAGTCAGGCGTTCACACCACCGCTGTTACACTACGGCCCGATTCAGTAATACTCCAATGACTCTGCCAACACTCCGCACGTACCAAGCGCTGGTTAGCGTCCCCTCTAGAAAAGCGAACGAGAGTTGTAGCTCATCGCATCCCAGACCATAAGGCCTGTGGTGGGGACATTGTGTATCGGAAGAATGCACTCTATGAGTCAGTTCTCACCAGATCGATGTCGTACGTGCAAACGACCATCACTTGCGTGCAGGGAGGATCTGCAGTCATCGCTGAAGACCACGGCGCCTCATTCTACCTTCCAGGTGATCCCTTACGGCACCAGTAGACCCCTGCGCATCGACATTGTGGCGTGAGTGTGCGTTGCCGTAGTCCCACTGCTAGTAACCGGTTCACTACAGTTCGTGTTGACACGTAATGGGCTCACAAGCCTTCTTATCTGTGCTCTGGTACCATCAGCCACCGTTGTCCTTACGGCAAGAAGATCCGGGGAGGGGGCGCCTGTGCTACGTACGCGTCCAAAACCTCGTCTACAGGTGTGAGATTGTTCACGTGACCACTGATATTAGCATCGTTGCGCAGCCGACGCAGCACGCCCAAAATGTGTGGCTGTCCTCCGAAAGGACCATCCGGCCATTGGGAAGGCCACAAGTCGATCCCTCTAGAAAACGCTCGTTTGGCAGTAGGGACACGAGTACGTCTCCATGTCATGGCTGCGTGCTTGCTTCACACTTTTACACCGCACTGAGTCTTCCGGCCATCAGCATTCCCTATTAAATGGTAGACACAGACTGCGCTCCGGTACTACGGCACTACGATATCTGATGGTGGACGATGTTGAAACCTTTATCAGTATTATCTAAAATCAGCCATGTGGCGTATGCCATCATTTGATCAAAATAGGCGTCGTTTCACCAGGTGTACTATTTTTTCTTCTGGTAGCGTATGATAAATTTTTGCTGCAGTTAGTTCAAGGTATAGCAGAACGTTAGAAGGAATGAAACTAATACATGCTAGCCAATTTATCTCGACCACCCGAAAGAAACTTTTGTCCAGAAGTAAAATATGAAAAGGTATCGAGCAAATGTTTAGCGCACAGTGGCACATTAACCAGCATGATTGACTACTTTGTTGCGAAAGTATGATGAGAAATGCCGGCCGATGTGGCCGAGCGGTTCTAGGCGCTTCAGTCTGGAACCGCGCGACCGATACGGTCGCAGGTTCGAATCCTGCCTCGGGCATGGATGTGTGTGATGTCCTTAGTTTAGTTAGGTTTAAGTAGTTCTAAGTTCTACGGGACTGATGACCTGAGAAGTTAAGTCCCATAGTGCTCAGAGCCATTTTTATGATGAGAAATACATTTTTAAATACCACCCTATATTTTTTATTCTGTTACCCACTTCCTTTCCTCAACACCTGTTTCAAAATATGTCACTCTGTACCATCCAAGTGTAATGAAATGATTCAATGGCACTGTTGGCCCGAAGACCGCGTCTAGGTTTGTTCTCCCACCTGGTGCAAGTCCTTCTGCTTGACGTAAATTTCGGTGGCTTCATCGTATTTGTGATGAAGACGAGATGAAATTGGTAGGACAACACAAACACCCTGTCCCCGTTCAAAAAAAATCTCCAACCCGGCTGGAACCGAACCTAGGATCCTGTGATGTGTGTGAAGATTATGTTAATAAAAACTTACTCACTGAAAACTTTATCTTAATAGGACTGACTGAAAGACCAATGTACATTTTACTTGTGTTTCCATTTGTCTAATGTTAACTCCAGCGAGTGGGCGAGTTATGTTACCCCGCGTACTGTGTATTAGTACATGACAGTCAAAGTAATTTTCGGTTACTATCTGATGAAACTTCGAAGTTGTACAGTTGTGATCCATGAAACTCTTGTTCGTGACGTTTCCTCCAGAGCTGCGTTAGACGTCTTCAGAGGTCTTCCTGGTTCCTCTGAGTCCTGCCGACAGATGGGTCGGACGTCGAAAACTGAAATAAATACGGTGGAAAGGCGTCGCATACAACTTCGGCAAAGTGAAAAGTAGAGATAATCCTTTTCAGAGATAAAATTTAACTGTTGCGCTGTCCGCTGTCAAAGATAATACTTATTTATTGATTCTATAGAGCAGCTGTCCATTTATCACTAAGTTCCATGACTTATTCTATTCTGTTAACATCGGCCCCGTGTTTATACGTATATTTCGATTGCTTCTCTGTTTAAACGTGAATAATAGTTAATCATTGTAAGTAAATGATATGTTAAAATTGTTTTAAACCGTGGGTAACATTTTGGATTCGAAGAACTTCATTTCACGGTTTCCTGACTGAGGAGCGCAAACTGCTACAGCGTATTTTTCTACTTTCCCTTGCCAGTAAAGACTTATTTCCCTTCAGGTGGATATTCACGCTTGTTTTTGTAGCTAAAATGTGGATCTTACCAGACGTACATGAAATCTTTTATATCGATACTTCGCATGCCAACAGAGAATGGGATTTATTCTTCACAGGTCTGAGGGCTTAGGGTAATCTATTTGTTGGTTCAAGAGCCGGTCTGATGTTAACTTACTGTAAACTCTAAATGTGCTACGCAGCTCAAAGCCACATCCCACATCGCTTAGGTGAAATTGAAAAGAAACCTGTGTGTGTGTGTGTGTGTGTGTGTGTGTGTGTGTGTGTGAGTGTATGTGTGAAATCCGATCTCATTCATAACCAAATAAATAAGAAAGTCAGTAATTTCTCGTTCAGCAGACTTGGCCAGTGCGAACTGTTTTTGAAAAAAGAAAACGTAACTATATGAAAGAAACTGTAATGTCGACCTGTATAAGAATATAATCTGAAACAGAAGAAAATTTCTGCACTGACATATGGCCCTGGTAAAATAAACAAACTAACAGAACCTACATTGCGCAAAGAAAACGAAACAATTACGTAATATGAATCTCACTCGAAAAATGAAGTACTGGCAGTAACAGCAACAAAGCAAGACACCGCAACAGCTAAAGAAAGTACTGCTAAAAACTAAATACAGTTGGTCCAGGTAAATTAGGTTCATAATCTTCACACAGAATGCCAATGAAACACATGGCTCAAGCTTTAAGTACCGCAACTATCAAAGAAAACAATTACAGATTCTAATATGAAAATTAATTTAACCTAATAACTTTCATGGTACAGTAAATTAACTCAGAAGATCAGTCAATATAATAATCATCAAAAACTCGATTGTGACAAAGGTAAAGTGGACCAACGATACAAGTCTACAAAAATAAAAATAAACTTTTTACATCATATAATAACTTGACTTTCATTTCAAAACCTTTTTTACATCCGTATACTATCCAACCATTCTTCTGAGTCAACATTTCTCCTCGTGATAAATTTACAACTAACATCGTCCCAAAACTGCGTCCACGATTTATTTAACTCTACACTCAAAAAATTCCTGCTTGCTGCACATCGCCGACACGACTTTACAGTGCTCCCATCGCAGACATAGTTACTGTATCTCTGACCACAATTCTTCAAATACATCACTTTCCTTTACAAACGTTAACACATCCAATAACATCATCAAAAATAGCCATCTTACGTCACCCTTCGCTCAATGAAGAAAAAATTTTATATTTTTAAACCCACTATGGAAACAGAGAAACAGAAAATTTCTTGATAGCAATACTTCAATCCCTAAAAATAAAACTTGTTATAACTGTGTTCTCAGGGTACTACATTTCTACACTGAAGTGTCAAACAAACTGGTATACCTGCCTAAAATCGTGTAGGGCCCCCGCGAACACGCAGAAGTGCCGCAACAAGACGTGGCAAAGACTCGACTAATGTCGAAGTGGCGGTGCAGGGAACTGACACCATGAATCCTGCAGGGCTGTCCATAAATCCGTAAGAGTACGAGGGGGTGGATATCTCTTCTGAACAGCACGTTGCAAGGCATCACAGAGATGCTCAATAACGTTCATGTCTACGGAATTTGGTGGCCAGCGGAAGTGCTTAAACTCAGAAGAGTTTTCCTGGAGAGTTTTCCACTACGCAGCAATTCTGGAAGTGTGGGGTGTCGCATTCTCCTACTGGAATTGCCCAATTCCGTCGGAATGTACAATCGCAATATCATAGTTGTTCATTCACTATATTTCCTTTACTGTACTCTACAAAACCAACTGTTCAACAGGATTTCATCGTTTCACACTATACTCCACACTTATCTTAATATATTTTCAATGTAGGTCATAAAATGTTTCACTGTACTGACTGAACTGCAGGAATATTTATCATGCCTCACAAATGTACCAACATGTCACTAAAGTTAACCTAGAAATAGAAAGATATATGTCTTATGTTTCACTTTCAAAATGGTTCAAATGGCTCTGAGCAGTATGGGACTTAACATCTGAGGTCATCAGTCCCCTAGAACGTAGAACTACTTAAACCTAACTAACCTAAGGACATCACACACATCCATGCCCGAGGCAGGATTCGAACCTGCGACCGTAGTGGTCAAGCCGTTCCAGACTGAAGCGCCTAGAACCGCACGGCCACACCGGCCGGCACATTTCACTTTCCAGTGAAGTATAATCTGACAAGTGCAATATGTGTTATGACATGAAGAAAGAAAATCTACGCAATAAAATGCTTAACATGTGAAATGTGAAGCAAACCTCACGATTTTTTAGTACTTAAAGTTTCTACCTCTCTTGTTGCTCTGGTTACCGTTTGGCTTGGGATTACGTACTTCAACGATCTCTACTTGCTTCTCTTGGTTGAACCGTCCTGAATTTTGCCACTACTGCTGATTGAGCTGTTTGTATTGACCCGACCTCTGATTGAAGTTTGAATGGTTTTGGTTGTGCCAGGAATTACCTTTGTTTGAATGATTACAGTGGTGATTGCATATATGTCTGTTAGCGTTATTTTGTTTGTCATTATACATATTAGCGTTACCCTGCTGATTTTTGTTTTGATTGAAATGCTGGTGGTCATGGCTCTGAAAATGTTGACGATTTTGATAGCTGCCTGGGTGCCAGACGTTCCTGTTATATGGGCGCTGTTGCCGGTTGTGTCTGAAATTTCTTTTGTTGTGAAACCCACTGTATGCTATGATTACGAGAATACACGTTGTCATAATTGTCAAACTTTTCTGCTGCTTCTTTCCCAGTCAGTTTACTGTAACTGTAAAGCTGTAATTCTTGTAATAAGTTACGAAATTTGTCAGTGTTGTCTTTTCATCTACGCGCAGTGATAATGTGGCGTAAATATGCCGGTAATTTTATTAAACAAATTCTTATCGATTCAGGGGTACTGAGGCGTCTGATTATATCTTCAACGTATTGTGTAGGGCTAAAAAAAATCAGATTTTTCGAAGTTATGCAACATGATTATGTTGAATACTGTCCAGTTTTTCTGATGACCAATACACTGAGAGAAAAGAGTTACAAAAATCTTGTTCAGAACGACATTCGCTAAGGAGGTCTCGCATTCTTACAGCAAGCTCATTTCCAAGAAAACTGCAGATGAATTATTACTTGCATTCTAAAGGCCAAGTAGGTGGAATAGCTTAATAAAACTGGTTCAACCATGCGACGTATTTCGATCTGAAGACAGGCAGAAAATCTATTAAGCAAGTGTTTATAGTGTTTTGGCTCATCAGTGTATATGGCTACATGAAAATATACCCCATTGCGTACTTCCTGTAGTGTGTCAGGTCTTTTAGGATGTGTATTAACATTATACTTTTGTCCATAAGGTACGGACTATCGATTCAGCCACGTAGAGTTGGTGCACTATGTAGTTCTGAACCCTAGCCGAAACTACATTTAGGATCTTTTGTATCAACATCGGTTACAAACCCGAAAACCCAAATTTTTTATTGAAAATGCTTCCGTAATAACGAAGTAAACTAACTTCAGCGTGTCAGTACTTGATGGGACGCTTCCTCTGAATATTAAACACGTCAGTAGCAACATACCAAGCTGCTGTACGCTGCTAGATTCTTGACAGACCTGTTTGAAACGATAAACACTCCTGAGCCTTATGGCAGCATGGGATAAATTTAACGATAAGCCTCAATTTAACCTCGTCATGTTTTAGTGGCGTTATATCTGCGAAATCTGTTCTGTCGCATGCATCTGGGACTGTGATTTTTGCTGGCACAATATTTCGGTGACGTAGGTCGTTTCCTTCCCTACTTGCAAATAACACTAAAGCGATGTCACATCATTTTGAAATTTCATCTCCAGCTCTCAGCGGGCTAGGCAAACAACAGAGTTCCAGTTCTGATGTGTTATTTGTTAAAACTGACGTTTATTCACTTATTTTTCGTATTTACTTCTGCTGTTGAACATTTTTGAGAACCGCATTCATTTTCTATCTCAACTGTATTTTTAGCAGTGTCGCTTATTTTATGTGCGATCTGCCGTTTTTGGCTTTAGGGTATCGCCAAACGGTCCTGAATTATTCGTGAGTCGTACACGAACATATGAGCATTTAAAAATGGCTTAGAGCAAAAACTCTCCATTCGTGCACAAATAAATGCATGTTTGGTAATGAATAGATTGGAGGTGGGAAATGATTAGCTACATCTTTTATAACATTTCGTAATTTTTAAAAATGATTTTTCATCACAATCCAACTTATTGCATCCTCGTGTTAATCTTCCCTCTTAAATTAAAGTGCGTATTGAAAATTTTGGTTTTTGATGAATATTACTTTTGTAAAGTTGAAACGTCCCCTTTGAAAAAATTATGAATTACTGTGCTGGTAAACCCTTTACGTTATTTGATTTTCAAACAGCTGAGAAGAACTGAACGTACTCAGACATATCTCTCTTTACTTATTCTGATCAACACTAAACTGACACACAATAATTCTAGCGCAATGCAATCTGACTTCCAATAATCCCTACAAAAGAATGGCCCTGACTAACAATAACCTATATCTTTCATGAATCACTTACTTCACAAAAATCTTCCTTACTCAAACTACTGCAATACAGCGAGCGCCAATACTGCCAGCTAAATAAAAGATTCAAACTACTGAAGGCACTAACTACTGATAGGTATGGTTAGCAAATGAAAGATTTCGATAGAGAGCAAACAATGTATTTATCTTAATAATGTTCAAAAGTCAGCATATATATATATATATATATATATATATATATATATATATATATATATATATATATATCAGTTCATGAAATCCAATATCACAAATTTACTCTTTCTGATGGACACACGTCCAGATCGTCCGCTCTAAAAATTCTGCCATCTCTCTCCCCGCATCCACCACTGCTGGCGGCTCACCTCCAACTGCCCAACACTACAATAGCAAATATTCCAACAATGCAAACCAGCCACAGACTACACACAGCACAGTCGGTGATTTTCATAGAGAGTGCTACGTGGCGTTACCAACATGAAAACCTAAACAGCCTACTTACAAAGTATAAGCCTACTTTGGTATTTTTGTATATTTCTTTTTACAGGATTTATTAATTCGTTATTAGCGATAGTCTACATCTAATTTTGATCTTATGATCTTCTATTTCCCTTGGAATTTGGTTGTTTGTTGTTTTTTGGTTTTGCCCGTGTTCTCAGGTGTTCTGGCTCAACGCAACTGTGTTGTGTTTCCAGGGTGAATTGAAGTTGCTGCGTTGTGTTTCATCAGAATTCTCACCCAGGATGTTTACAGTATTACTATATGGGCATGACGGGGAGGGGAGGGGGGGTGGGTGACAGTGTAAGTCACCTTAAGACAGGCATTACAAAGTCCTTCACTACGATTCGATTACTTAAGAAGTGTCTTCCAGTCTAGCTTCATCTTTAATTGGTCTTGTTTGTTCATGTATTTTAATCTTGGAGGACCAAAGTACAGTTTCAGTTTACTGCATAGAATATGTCATTATACAGTTCTGTTAATAATAGGTCAAATCATGCAGCTAATGGTGACATTCCTTCACTTGGTGTGACAATGGTCTGTACACAGGATATGACAGGTATAAGTGCAGATATTTCTGTCGGTGACTGAGGACAGTGTACTTAACAACATTACATCAGTATTTACGTCACTTGCAGACCAATAACTAAAGCTACATACCTTATAGGTTGGGTAGTATCTCTAAGTACATGTGGCCAGAGCCTTGCTTATATTGTATTGTGTTGTACGTTAACCCGGGGCCTAGAAACGACGGACAGGCTCCGTCCCCGCCGCAGCCGCAGTGATCCACAACCCCACGACGACTACCGCAGTACAGTTCACCCCTCCGCCACTCCACACTGAACAACTCTTGCAGGGTTATTGTGCTGAGTGTAACCCCTATGTTTGCGTGGTAGAGTAATGGTGGTGTACGCGTACGTGGAGAACTTGTTTGTGCAGCAGTCGCCGACGTAGTGTAGCTGAGCCGGAATAAGGGGAACCAGCACGCATTCGGCGAGGCAGATGGAAAACCGCCTAAAAACCATCCACGGACTGGCCGGCTCGCCGGACCTCGGCACAAGTCCGTCGAGCGGATCGTACCAGGGACTATGCGCTCCTTCCCAATCCGGAAAGGTTGGCGGGTTAACCAACACACCGATGTGTGTACACATTAAGGCACCGTATATAAAAAAAACAGCAATTATACCCGTTACACACTGGATATACAGAGCGTCCCAGAAATTCTGCTAGAAGCTCCAAATGGATGTAGAGAGTGTTTTGAGGAACAAATCGAGTATAGGAACCCTTCTCTCGAAATGTCATCCAACTACGCTACAGTGCATCGAAGTTATAGACGCTAGAGTCTGTCACTAGGTCACTCCTTTGGTAACCAATGTAACTTTATAAGCCGACGCACCGTAGGCGAAACGTCTAGCAATGTTGTTTGTTGTTCAGTGATCACGGTTTACTGCCATGATCGCTAGTCGAGTGAAGGAGCTAGCTACTGCGTCGACAGACCTTTTCTCCAATAAATGCGATGCTCTGTTGCTTTGGTGCATAACCGTTTCAGACATAGGTTTCAATCTGCAGTTCATTTGGAGATTTTAGAGAGTTTAGGAGAAATATAAGCTGCAATGGAAACCCGTGTACGAAACCATCAGCCTCGGAGGCAACAGAGCACCTTATTCATAGGAGACAATGATTTTCTACAGAGCAGCTTGGTCCACAGCCTCCGAGGCAACAGAGCACCTTATTCATAGGAGACAACGATTCTCTACAGAGCAGCTTGGTCCTTCTCCTCGGATAATCGTGACAATCAGCTGTGATCACTGAATAACAAAAAAAAAGAACACTTGTGAGACATTCCTTACGGTCAGTCAGCATGCAAAGTCACGTTTGCTGCCGAAGGGGTGACCTGGTGCCAGGCGCCGGAGTGTATAACTTCGACGCACTGTAGCATCTTTCAGTGACATTCCCGGACACTGGTTCCGATCCTCGATTTGTTCCTCAAGACACCCTTCCTTTATCAACCAGATTAGGTCTGTTATTCTATGTGGGTATGGCAGCTAGGTGATATTCGAAGTGTACAACTCGATATTTGGTAGGCTCAGATTTAAACTCCCCCATAGAGCGTCTTTCTATTTGCGACACCATTTCGATGTTTCGAATATACTTTGGTGCCTTAGGGTTGACACTGATACGCGCTATTGAAACCATCTCCGTAAAATAGTCATCTGTCTGTTGATCAACCATTATGATCAGAGTGTTGGCTAGTGAGACGTTCTTTAGACAGACGTCATAGAATAAAAATTAAAGGTTACCATCTAGTACAAACCCGTCTTGAGGAAAAATCAATTCGTCTGGCCCACGGTCGAGTACTTATGTTTAGCAGCATTGATATGTCGGTGATAGTCTTTATAAGTCGCACTGTCTTTGTGGGGATTAACATTTTCATTTGTTTCGAGAGAATTCCAGGACTGAAGTCCAGCAAGGCAGTGAGCGTACAGTGTCCTCCATCACACATTTATTGCTTTGTGTCATATCGCATGGTGGTACTGCTAAAGATTATCATCTTACCAGAATATCATCCATCTCTGCCCCCACAGTGGTCTGTGCGCGTGTATTTTTCGTGCAAATTATCCGTGATCTCAGATAAATAAATCGGCCCATCCGTCAAACATCTCTGTTATAGCCTATAATTACAGCTGTGCCGATTGACATAGATCAGTCCTTTCCAGTAATCTCTCAAGCCGTACAAACACTTGTGTTGATTACATGGGCATTATTGGACATAAATACGTGCTGGCTGCTGTGCCACGCACGTTATCGAAAGTTACTTAACTTGTAAAGCCTTAAGCGCTATCCTCTTCGCAGCGTATTCCTAACGGTCTCATCCTACGGAATAATGCGGGACCAAATATGGCAACGGACATTTACAGTACTACTCTATACGACATGGGCATGTTCTTACCGGTCTTAATCATGGAAAGTGTCGCCCATTTATCTTGTGTGAAATTTAGTTGGTCGACTAACTGTTGAGTGCGCGCTTGCTGTGGCCAGCTGAGCTCGTACTGGAAGCGTTGAGAAGCTGTTTTGAATTATTCCTCAGCGCATTTGCTGCTGCAGTCCTAGGGTCTCTTATTACACTCTAAATATTAGTGATCCTTCAAACGTAATGTCTCTTTTTTTTTCTCTGTACGCTTTATCTGTTCTTTCTATTACTACGAACATTCTGTGAGAACTAAATTTTAATTTTTGCTCTTTCATAACGTAATGGCACAATGGGTTGTTCAAGAAGGGTATCATATATAATAAAAGCGTGGCTGTTTTGGCATTATCAGATCATTGCCGGAAGTGAAATAAGTGGTTACTAGCAGAAATAAATCCTGTATTTTAATGCATAGATATAAACTAAAGATATTAAAGCAGTCTTACAGTGGTCCAAGTTATTGTAAAGATAATAACAATTTATTTTCTCATTTAATTCGCAACAATTACTTTTATATAAATACCCAAGATAACATTTAGTACCATAAGCATGTACCATCAGACACTATAGTACTAATGCATAGATACGAGTCCTCCTAAATAATTTATTCTGTTGACACCAATGGAAATCCGAAATTGCTTACAAAGACGAGAGCACAGCCGCCCAAGATACAGTCGCTAAGTTTGAAGTGATGTTGCATGTAACGTAAATTACAAGTACTTCTTAGTAAAAGAGTCATCATTTGTTGGCACATTTTTACTTCATTATAACCTTTAAGCGTTAATAACTGCTTCTCGAATTTGTGACTTTAGAAAATACAGTACTAAAATAATAAAAACTTTTTTTAAATTTTATTTATAAATGAAGCTTCAATACACATTAAGCAAGATATTAGGAACAACGCGGTTTAGCTGCTTCAGTACAAGCTCAATTGCTTTAGTAAGTCATTTCATAGTTCTTAAATACTGTTCTAAAATACTACTCTTGTACTTACATTATTGTTGTTGTTGTTGTGGTCTTCAGTCCAGAGACTGGTTTGATGCATCTCTCCATGCTACTCTATCGTGTGCAACCTTCTTCATTTCCAAGTAACTACTGCACCCTACATCCTTCTCAATCTGCTTAGTGTATTCATCTCTTGGTCTCCCTCTACTATTTTTACCCTCCACACTGCTTTACAATACTAAATTGTTGATCCCTTGATGCCCCAGAACATGTCCTAACAATCTATCCCTTCTTCTCGTCAAATGGTGCCACAAATTGTTCTTCTCCCCATTTCTATTCAGTACCTCCTCATTAGTTACATGATCTACCCATCTAATCTTCAATGTTCTTCAGTAGCACCACATTCCAAAAGCTTCTATTCTCTTCTTGTCTACACTCTTTATCGTCCATGTTTCACTTCCATACAGGGCTACATTCTATACAAATACTTCGAAAAAATTCTTCCTGACACTTAAACCTATACTCGATGTCAACAAATTTCTCTTCTTCAGAAATGCTTTCTTTGCCATAGCCAGTCTATATTTTATATTCTCTCTGCTTCGATCATAATCAGTTATTTTGCTCCCCAAATACAAAACTCATCTACTACTTTAAGTGTCTCATTTCCTAATCTAATTCCCTAAGCATCACATGATTTCGTTAGACTACATTCCATTAGCCTCGTTTTGCTTTTGTTGATGTTCATCTTATAGCCTCCTTTCAAGGCACAGTTCATTCCGTTCAATTGCTCTTCCAGGTCCTTTGCTGTCTCTGACAGAATTACAATGCCATCGGCAAACCTCAAAGTTTTTATTTCTCCCCCTTAAATTTCAATGTCTACTCCGAATTTTTCTTTTCTTTCCTTTACTTATGAATAGTTGATAATATGGGGGATAGGCTACAAACCTGTCTCATTCCCTTCCCAACTACCGCTTCCCTTCCATGCCCCTATACCCTTATAACTGCCATCTGGTTTATGTACAAATTGAAAATTTTCTAACACTTGATTCAAGAATCATGAAAGAGGGTTGTATACATGGAAAAAGCCTGGAGATACTCTGAGGTTTCTGATAGATTATATAATTGTAAGAAAGAGATTTAGGAACCAGGTTTTAAAGTGTAAGACATTTCCTGGGGCAGATGTAGACTCTGACCACGACAAATGGTTCAAATGGCTCTAAGAACTATGGGACTTAACTTCTGAGGTCATCAGTCGCCTAGAACTTAAAACTACTTAAACCTAACTAACCTAAGTAAATCACACACATCCATGCCCGAGGCAGGATTCGAACCTGCGACTGCAACAGCAGCACGGTTCCGGAATGAAGCGCCTAGAACCGCTCGGCCACAGAGGCCGGCTTCAAACTAACCATCGTGACATTTGCCTTAAGCGATTTAGGGAAACCACGGAAAATCTCGAAGTGGATCGTCAGACGGAGATTGGAACATGAGACATGTCTTAACTACTGCACCTGCTCCAATATTCCTGCAGTCTGCACTAACTTACATACTGAGTGTATCTTCGATATCTGTGCGTGAAAATGCAGTGAAATGTGCTATGAAGCTGTATTTTATAGATTAACAGAATAGTCCATATTCAGTTGTTACTTTAAGCGGTGCAGTTACCTAGTTATATATTAAAAACAAAGTTACACTGCCCCTCTCTTTCGTGAATGTGCTGCACTTACAAGCAGAAATCTCCAGCAGTAGAATAGACTTTTGGAAGCAAATATACGGCGATGTAGGTACAGAGCCAGGTGCTTACCCTGGTGGGCCCTTATCTGTGAGTAATTAACGAAAAAATATTTCGCGACTTTGTGTAAACTTAATCGTGTCAAACAAGCCGTATGGCATACCGTGGTTGCGTGCTGTGACGGATAGGATAATAGCTTCACATGCAGGAAAATGGGTTTCCGATTAGCGTCAGGTGCAGTAACTTATTTAATGTAATTTTTATTTCCATTGCTTTGTCACATCACTTTAATCATAATATCAACTTATTCATTTGCTCTCATTCTTCTTCCTATCATTCTTTCCACATTTGAAAGCTTTGTTCATGTGTTTTTAATTAATTTATATATTAATTTAGATTTAATTTCGCTTGTTTTATCATCCTGCCTTTTCGTCCAGGTTATTGCGATCATTACAGCTATTTCTCATTTTGCATGAATTTCATTTTACCTGTAAACCCTTCTCTCATATACTTCTTCATCAGCGTTATTTTGTCTACAGTGCAGTAGGAATTAAGGTTGTTTTAAATGTTTGTATGACGATTATCATGCATAAACAACACCACACATCTGGTGATAAAGAAACATACATTTTTCACACCACTGTACAGTCAATATAAATAGTTTTTCAACTGATAGGTCGGAATTTTCAAGTAACTGAATATTGTAATAGACAAACATAATTAAATTCACATTATCAAATTTCCGATTGGAAAAAGAAAGAAATGAAGAAAACATGAAATAAATGAGAAAGTTCATACTGTGATTAAAATAACTGAAAGAAAAACAGAAGTAAAAAATTACATGTAACAAATGAATTGAATGAAAATAATGATCAAAGTCATTTCGATGAAGGTTAAAAAACAAAACAAAAATATTGACTGTACCTGACAAAATTCGAACCCACAACTTCCTGCAAGTGAAACTATTATCTTTCCATCACACCACACAGCCCGTCAATTCAACACCACTATTTAACGATACTAAGCATCTTACAAAATTCCGAAGTTTTTTTCGCCAATTATTCGTGAACAAGGGTCCACCAGAGTGAATGACTACAGCGAGTGATGCCTGTGATCTTTACCAACATCACCTTGTATTTTATTTCAAAAAGTTGATCCCAAAGCAGGGGGCCTCCCCTTGTTAGATATTAATGCTACGAGACTAGTCTCATTAATATAGAACTATTTGTCTGTCGCGAAAGATCATTTAGCGGTCAGGAACCATGTCCTTGGACTGTCGCAAGTCTCTCCATAACGAATCAAATCTACTGCAGTGGAGAGTCGGTTTACTACAGACATTATCTTGCGCTGCCCCCGAAATAAATAGCTTCTCCGAAAACTAACATAAATGAATTCTGCTGTTGCTGCAAATTCACGTACTTACCGAATACACTAAATTAGTGATGCTTGCCATTAAACTTGTAATAACTGGTACAAAATACTAAAAAACTGTTATTGCTTTTCACAATGGCTGACACAGTTCGTAGGATAACATTACTCAAGCATTAATGCGTCCAGCCAATTCCTCTCTCAGTAACGGCCACAATGTTATTTAATATATGTTTGGGCCAGGGTTGGCGAACCACTTGCAAGCGTGCCATTAGTGACACGCGACCAAATAATTTGGGCAAGGCATTAAACGAGGAATTCAGCTGGGCCTTCCTAACCGAAATGATTCAGTTGTTCTTCTGCATTTGACGTCATAGTAGCGAAGTCCATCGCGAACGGTCTATCGGTGCTGAAGTTGTAGATGACAGATCTTGGCTCATGCTCACACTCTATGATTCACAATGTACTCAAATGCATTAGTAACAATACACAATCATCCACTTTTAGATAGCATTGGTTAGCAGCTGTTCCACCAACGACGAATTCCTGCTTCTTCAGACAAATTGTCGCTGTGAAATAGTGTTCGCTGGTTTCTTTCCATCTGTTGCGTGCTTTCGTCGTGTTCTGGAATTACTCATAATTAGTATCGTTTTTAATTGTGTATGATTCAGCGAGGCTAGTGGTTAGTTTGGTAAAGAAATAAGAAGAGCAAGGCAAGTGTAAGAGAGAATTCCGAACTTGGTACACTGAGAAATATGGCGTGATTAATAAAGGCAATAAGGCGGTGTAAGCTTTATGTTCTGGGACAGTGCTATGTAGAACATCTTCTGTGAAACGCCACTATGAAACAAATTACAAGATTATTTGGCCGGCCGAAGTGGCCGTGCGGTTAAAGGCGCTGCAGTCTGGAACCGCAAGACCGCTACGGTCGCAGGTTCGAATCCTGCCTCGGGCATGGATGTTTGTGATGTCCTTAGGTTAGTTAGGTTTAACTAGTTCTAAGTTCTAGGGGACTAATGACCTCAGCAGTTGAGTCCCATAGTGCTCAGAGCCATTTGAACCATTTGAACCAAGATTATTTGTCAAAAAAGCGAGCCAGAGCAAAATAAATTGTCTTCACGTGTTACTAAAGACAGGAATAGGCAGCCGACATCTATGATAAAATACGTTAGCAAGGATTATCATACAAATGACGCAAGTTCCTCGGCTGCAAATGTTATTGTCCGGCATGGTAAATCTTTTAGCGACGAGGAACTGTTGAAAGAAGCCTGGTTAGCTTGTTCTCCATCTCTTTTTGAAGATTATGAAAATATAGACAAGAGAACCGAGGTCGTGAAAGATAATCCTTTATATAGAACCACTGTGGAAAACAGAATCCTAAAACTGGCGGAAAATGTAGAACACCAGGTTCTCTCGTTATATTGTGCTGTGTCTTGACGAAGGTACAGATGTAGTTAAATCTGTCCGTTTAGCTGTGATGGCTGTATAATATGTGGTAAATGACGAACATAAAGATTTAATTGATTGCGATATTATCGTTGTCAGTAACTACTAAGGACATAGATATTTGTGTGGCTGTTAAAAATTCGCTTACTGGAAAAAGAGACAGATTTAAGCATATTCTTTAGATAACGGCCTATGGTGCTCCCAATATGGTGGGCAAAAAATGGGTTTATTAGTTTATTCGAGGCATACATTCGACATTATATGCTTGAATTCCACTGCATAATACGTCAACAAGCCTTGCATGCAAAGAGTGGTTTCGCTTCCTTGATAATATATTGGTCGTTGTTACAAAAACAGTGAACTTTATAATCGTCGCAGTCTTCTAATACAACATTGTTCGAAGCTTTGTTAGATGAAGTCAGCTCGGTGTACAATGGCTTACTGAGGTATAACACTTACTTCACAGATATGTGGAGTGTTTGGATGAAATCAGGCTGTTATTACGAAGTAAGAGGAAAACTGTGCAATATTCGATGTTAATGAACAATACGGGGCTCATAAAATTGGTGTTTTTCACGGACATGTGCCCGGCATTTTAATGATTTCGGCTTAAAGATTCAAGGCACTAACAATACACTTATTCTTATGATAGATATTATTCGCACTTTTGAGGCTAAACTGCAAGTTTTTAACAAAGATATTATTTCTAAAACCTGGAAGTATTTCCTAACTTTGAAACAGCTTAGCCGGCCGGAGTGGCCGAGCGGTTAAAGGCGCTACAGTCTGGAACCGCACGACCGCTACGGTCGCAGGTTCGAATCCTGCCTCGGGCATGGATGTGTGTGATGTCCTTAGGTTAGTTAGGTTTAAGTAGTTCTAAGTTCTAGGGGACTTATGACCACAGCAGTTGACTCCCATAGTACTCAGAGCCATTTGAACCATTTGAAACAGCTTACCAGAAAAAAATGGTTCAAATGGCTCTGAACACGATGGGACTTAACATCTTAGGTCATCAGTCCGCTAGAACTTAGAACTACTTAAACCTAACTAACCTAAGGACATCACACACATACATGCCCGAGGCAGGATTCGAACCTGCGACCGTATCATTCCCGCGATTCCGGACTGAAGCTTACCAGAGATTTGAATTTATGTGAAAAGCCAGACCAAGAAACAGCCACTGAAGAAAAACATAGGAAATGTACAGCCAACCGGTCGCAATTAACTGTTTGGTATATCGACCTAGGTTTCGACACCTACTGATGATGTCTTCATCAGAATGAAATTTTGAGAAACTGTAAAATTACATTGCGTGAAAGCAATGGTCTAATTTAGAGCAGCTACGTTCAAGTCAAAATAAAAATAAAACACGTTCCAGAGTTGTCAAATATTCTGATGGAGACACCCTTAATAGGTGTTCGATCGAAGAATTTTCGTCGAAATTTTATCAGTTCAAAAAACTGTCCAAAATTTATTATGTATCCAAATGCAACTTCATTGGGTAAACAACGTGATAAATTTGATTGGTTGAAAATTGAAGAAATCGAAATGAAGCTGAATTTATTTCCAGCCTACTTCAATATGGACTCAAAAATTTGTCGAAGCCAGAAAATTATTGGAAGTAAACGACTATTAAGCAATATGAGCAAAAATTCCGAGACTGAAATTATGGAAAGGTGGATTTCGACTCCAGACACATATACCTGTCTAAAGAAGCTGGCATTTGCTATCGTGATAATGTTTATCTGGATACGCTTGCGGTCCAGGGGCAGTCGGCTTTCAGCCGTATTGCGAAGTGGACGTGCGCGGGGCGCTGTGCAGTGCTCCGCGAGCGTGCCGTTGTTTACTCGCGCGGGTAGTGGTACTGTAGTGTAAACAGATCACCTCGAACGACGATGACGCTTGCGTATAGAAAGGCCACGATTAAATTAATGTTCCATGCCCAGTACGAACGACCTAAGGCATACGAAGTAGAGCTTTTCCTGCGTGAAGTAATGCACATCGGTCCACAGGAACCTGTCGGTATACATCTTTCGATCGTATCCAGCACAGTTTACCTAAAATTTGTCGATGAGGCAGCGCGCGGACGGCTTATTCGCCGTTCTACCGATGGATATCGCTTTCAACACTCGGTCGGCAACGTGGGTGAAGTGACTGTCACTCACGCAGGACTCGGCGTTCAGACCATATGAATCTTCGAGGTGCCGTTTGAAGTTCAGGTCACGCTTGTCGTGAACGTGATGCGGAAGTGCTAAGTCACGTGGAAGGAAAATGGCATGTTTGAGTCGTATCCTGTGCGTCTGGTGCGAATCGAACTGCGCAGTCACATCCGTCGTATGTGACCGTGGTGGCTGCCGAGCGATCGTCATTTCTAACCGTCAACCGCAGACCTGTTAGGCGTGGGGGCAGGAAGGGCATGTTCACTCTGAATGCCTTCAGCGACGCCTCGTCCAGATACCACGTGCAGACACGACACCTACATCGGAACCGTCCATGCTGCCTATTACGTACGCTGAGGCAGCGAGGAAAATGACGAACGCGGATGTTGTTTCGTTCCAGTTACCGACCATCGAGGGCTCGGTTTCCGAAACTATGACGACGTAGTATGCTTCGGAACCGTACGTGCTCAACAACAGCGACCACGTTTGCGGGTCCAGCCGTGTGAGGAAGGAGAGCACCAGAAGATCGATTCGAGGTCGGACACTGAGGTGCGGGAAGTGCCAACTGTTAGTAATGATTCACAGGACGCGGACACGCCTTCCCGCAAGCAGAAGCCGCCCGAACGACGGAAAAAGAATAGGCTGTCCGCAGGAAATACTTCGCGAGATGACACGTTGCAAGGGGATTAGGAAAATCCCTCTGCTGCCCGGACTGTGAATCTCACTCCAACGGTTCCTGGTTCGCTACTGGCAACATCCGCCCAAGGACAAAGACAAGTTGACGGTGCTCAACCCACCAATGAGCCCCCTGGCGATTTTGCTGCTGCGACATCAGATGAACGTCATTCGTCGCCTAACGTAGCACACCTCCAGTTTCGAGATCGAAAGAATGATGTCAGACTCTAGCAACAAACATGTCCGCGGCCGACGGTTCTTCTGGTGGACATCTTACCTCTGCGGATCAGTAATACATATGGTGCGGCTGACAGGGACGATCAGACGGGCGAGGTGGCACTTGCTGGATTAAACGACTGCAAGATACGTCAGCTTACTATCCAAGGACCGTTGCTATTCACAATATACATAAATGACCTTGTGGATGACATCGGAAGTTCACTGATGCTTTTTGCGGATGATGCTGTGGTATATCGAGAGGTTGTAACAATGGAAAATTGTACCGAAATGCAGGAGGATATGCAGCGAATTGACACATGGTGCAGGGAATGGCAACTGAATCTCAATGTAGACAAGTGTAATGTGCTGCGAATACATAGAAAGAAAGATCCCTTATCATTTAGCTACAATATAGGAGGTCAGCAACTAGAAGCAGTTAATGCCGTAAATTATCTGGGCGCACGCATTAGAAGTGATTTAAAATGGAATGATCATATAAAGTTGCTCGTCGGTAAAGCATATGCCAGACTGAGATTCATTGGAAGAATCCTAAGGAAATGCAATCCGAAAACAAAGGAAGTAGGTTACAGTACGCTTGTTCGCCCGCTGCTTGAATACTGCTCAGCAGTGTGGGATCCGTACCAGATAGGGTTGATAGAAGAGATCCAACGGAGAGCAGCGCGTTTCGTTACAGGATCATTTAGTAATTGCGAAAGCGTTACGGAGATGATAGATCAACTCCAGTCGAAGACTCTGCAGGAGAGACGCTCAGTAGCTCGGTACGGGCTTTTGACCTCGGTACGGGCTTTTGTTGAAGTTTCGAGAACATACCTTCACCGAAGATTCAAGCAGTATATTGCTCCCTCCTACGTACATCTCGCGAAGAGACCATGAGGATAAAATCAGAGAGATTAGAGCCCACACAGAGGCATACCGACAGTCCTTCTTTCCACGAACAATACGAGACTGGAATAGAAGGGAGAACCGATAGAGGTACTCAAGGTACCCTCCGCCACACACCGTCAGGTGGCTTGTGGAGTATGGATGTAGATGTAGATGAATGACCCAAGTGTATCGGATAGGTACAGTCAGTGTCAACAGCATTAGTTCTGCTATCAGAACACAGCTCTTAAAGGACTTGATTCGGGCGGCGGACATTGATATCGTGTTTCTTCAAGAGCTACGCTTGGATGTTTATGGATACACGTCTTACGTCAATCCGACTACCGACAGTGGTGGTGGTTCGGCCATACTACTACGCGACGGCAAAGATCCAACAGTTATTCAGTATTTGCCATCAGCATGAGGCGATGCGCTCACCATCGGCGCAGTCCGCCTTGTGAATCTGTTTGCCCCCTCTGGTACAGCGTTTACGAAGATAACTCCATTGTGTCAACGCGCTAAAGAATACTTAGTGATGGCGGGGACTTTAACAGCGTTTTACGGCCTGAGGATAGGATCCCTCACCATGTCCCATGTCCAGCCCTTCATACTATGGACAGGGACGTCGCTTTCTACGCTACATAGATACTAATCCACGGTGACTGACGCGGATACACACTTGACCAGCCGCTCGGCCAGCAGGCTGGACAGGATTACGTTTCCCGGGGTCTTCGGGCAGCGACAGTCAGTTCCCAACAGTGGCCCACTGCATTCAGCGACCATCAGACCTTCATGTGGGTCGCGACCCTGCCACAACAACAGACGAGCTGTAGTAGAGGACATTGGGCTCTTAACGTCAGTAGTCTTCGGGAAGAGATCTGCCGTGTGACCGTCACTGATACCTGGCACAAATGTGAACGACAATGTCATATGTATGATTCCGAGACACGATGGTGGACACACTGCGCCAAACCATACATTCGCCGCAAGGTCATAATGTATGGGCGAGACAGGGCGCTTTGGCTCCAGCGGCCTCCGAGTTTTATTACATCTGCATCTACATTTATAATCCGCAAGCCACCCAACGGTGTGTGGCGGAGGGCGCTTTACGCCACTGTCATTACCTCCCTTTTCTGTTCCAGTCGCGTATGGTTCGCGGGAAGAACGACTGCCGGAAAGCCTCCGTGCGCGCTCTAATCTCTCTAATTTTACATTCGTGATCTCCTCGGGAGGTATAAGTAGGGGGAAGCAATACATTCGATACCTCATCCAGAAACGCACCCTCTCGAAACCTGGACAGCAAGCTACACCGCGATGCAGAGCGCCTCTCTTGCAGAATCTGCCACTTGAGTTTGCTAAACATCTCCGTAACGCTATCACGGTTACCAAATAACCCTGTGACGAAACGCGCCGCTCTTCTTTGGATCTTCTCTGTCTCCTCCGTCAACCCGATCTGGTACGGATCCCACACTGATGAGCAATACTCAAGTATAGGTCGAACCAGTGTTTTGTAAGCCACCTCCTTTGTTGATGGACTACATTTTCTAAGGACTCTCCCAATGAATCTCAACCTGGTACCCGCCTTACCAACAATTAATTTTATATGATCATTCCACTTCAAATCGTTCCGCACGCATACCCACAGATACTTTACAGAAGTAACTGCTACCAGTGTTTGTTCCGCTATCATATAATCATACAGTAAAGGACCCTTCTTTCTATGTATTCGCAATACATTACATTTGTCTATGTTAAGGGTCAGTTGCCACTCCCTGCACCAAGTGCCTATCCGCTGCAGATCTTCCTGCATTTCACTACAATTTTCTAATGCTGCAACTTCTCTGTATACTACAGCATCATCCGCGAAAAGCCGCATGGAACTTCCGACACTATCTACTAGGTCATTTATGTACATTGTGAAAAGCAATGGTAACGTAACACTCCCCTGTGGCACGCCAGAGGTTACTTTAACGCCTGTAGACGTCTCTCCGTTGATAACAACATGCTGTGTTCTGTTTGCTAAAAACTCTTCAATCCAGCCACACAGCTGGTCTGATATTCCGTAGGCTCTTACTTTGTTTATCAGGCGACAGTGCGGAACTGTATCGAACGCCTTCCGGAAGTCAAGGAAAATAGCATCTACCTGGGAGCCTGTATCTAATATTTTCTGGGTCTCATGAACAAATAAAGCGAGTTGGGTCTCACACGATCGCTGTTTCCGGAATCCATGTTGCTTCCTACAGAGTAGATTCAGGGTTTCCTAAAACGACATGGTACTCGAGCAAAAACATGTTCTAAAATTCTACAACAGATCGACGTCAAAGATATAGGTCTATAGCTTTGCGCATCTGCTCGACGACCCTTCCTAAAGACTGGGACTACCTGTGCTCTTTTCCAATCATTTGGAACCTTCCGTTCCTCTAGAGACTTGCGGTATACGGCTGTTAGAAGGGGGGCAAGTTCTTTCGCGTACTCTGTGTAGAATCGAATTGGTATCCCGTCAGGTCCAGTGGACTTACCTCTGTTGAGTGATTCCAGTTGCTTTTCTATTCCTTGCTTCCCATTCCTTTGCTTCCCATTACAGGCAGGGTCTTGAGGGAACTAGCGTCACAACAACATTCACCAGAGCGCCAAACAGCCGTCCACCGGACACAGGCACGGCTTTTGCAAATCACGGCTCACAGATTGGACGGCCCGTGGGTTCCAGCGAGACTACAAAATTCCATCCCAGAGGAACGCGCTTCTCTTCATCACATCGTCATAGAACGGAGACATCGTAAGAGGCGACTCATCCCGCAGTTATTTAGGCGGATAGACAACGTGCAGGAATACACACCGCCATTTCCTACGTCCTCACTGATTATTACTGCACTCTCTATGTAACAGATAAACAGCCCGGCAATGACGTTGAGAACGTCATGCACGACCTGTAACCTTCGGGTAGGGCACATGGTGACGCCACATTCTTGGAGGCCAACACGCCGGAAGAAATGGCCATGGCCCTGTCGAGAGGCGTGAGAAACAAATCCCCTGGACTTGATGGTCTTCCACTTGAATTTTGCAGCACTTTATCTGACATGATGGGGGAAGTTTGGCGGCAGATGTACTGCGACCTCCTGGATCCACACTGTAGTGTCACTCCCGACGTTTTGGAGGGAATGATCATCATTGGGGGGGGGGGGGGGAGGAGGGAGTATAGACCGCAAGACTTCCAGCTGGCGACATTAGTGAATTCGGATTACAAACTCTTCGCCCGCATACTTCGTGCTCGCCTCCTCGCTGCTGTCAAAGAAGCCATTCATGCCGACCAAACATGTCTGGGAGGTGGCGGTAATATACACACGGCGTTAAGCTCCTATAGAGATGTGGTGGCACTCATGTTGGCATGCCACTTAGATGGCGCCCTCGTGGCAGTTGTCCTGCTCCACGCACTTGAACGAGTCGACCACCATTTCTTGCAGGCTGTCCCCAGTATGGGCAGGTGTGTTTCTCCGTCTCATACACGTAGCCCCTCCCACAATCCTGGTCAATAGCTACCGCTCGAGACCGTTCACTATTGAGGGCTCACTGCAACGAGGGTGTCCTCTGTCAGTCCTCCTCTTCGATGTTTTTACAAAGAATACAGATATGACAGATACAGCACTTTTACAACATAATAGTCTTTGGCAAGAGATGCATTGTATTATGATACAAATATTACTAGTACGGGTTTTACATTCCAGTAAATGTTGCTAGCTGCATGAAAAAGGTAAACTGCTAGAGGTGAATATTTAATACATAATTAAAAACTTTTTGTAAGTTACAGAACACCATAGTTGTTACACACCAAGAAGAACAAGATTTATGCAGGAAGATGAATTATTGTCATTTTTGTTGTTTTTTTTTTGGTGCCAGGATATCCTGGAAATTCTGAAAGAAAAGCTTTTGCGTTGACTCCGTCTGTTCATTCAGGATTTGTTGGGGTGATTTTAGTTTGTGGATGAAAATTTCTAATTGTTCAAGGAGGTCCATCTATAGTCCTTTCTCACAGAAAGACTGTCATTGATATCATCAACAGAGTGTTCATGGTGCAAAACTGGATTTATCTAAGTTTTTGAGTCGAAGGGCATCCATATGTTCTTTGTAGCGGGTACCAAAATTTCGCCCTGTTTGGCCTATGTAGAAGGAAGAACAGGAGCATGTGAGTTTGTATATCCCAGAATTTTTGTGCCAATCTCTAGTGGATTCATTATTGTGAACGATTTTATTTTGTATTTTATTGTCAGTGTGGAAGGATATTTCTATGTTGTGTGATCTGAAAAGGTTTGCAAGTTTGTATGACACTTTGCCAAGGAATGGAAGAGAGACAAATTTTGGCATTTCTTTCTTAGTTTGCAATAGTGATGGTGGTTGCTTGAGCTTACTTTGGATTTTTCCAAATAGAGTGTTTATCAAATAGGCATTATAACCACTATTTTGGGCTATAGATTTAAGTATGTTCATTTCTTTACATGCATCTTCTTCACTGATAAGTGTGAGGAACATACGGTTTACAGATGATCTGAATAAAGCAGTTTTAACATCTCCATCTGAAGATGGGCCTGCAGTGGCTAGAAAACATGTTCATGGTTGAATAAATCATAAAAAAGCGACTGGTTGCATCATATTTATTACCAAATAAATGCCAGTTTGCAGTTTCGTTTTTGCGCTTGTAGCTGGAGTCATACAAACAAATCCTTCTGATCAAATATTTCACACGACGCCCACCGTTGACGGACAATGTCCATTTGCTTCCCATTACAAGCAAAATAATTTTTAACGTGGAATTTTACGTGCCCATTCGAAACAGTGGTCCCAGAGTGGTCTAGCGTGTTATTCATTTTATCGATATGTATTAACAGCTTCAGTAAAACACGATGAGTAATCGTTCCTCCAGTGACTCAGCAGCGATTCCACATGCTGGTATCAGTTAGCACCAGCCGAGGCGGCGCTGTGACCGCTGGGTTACCGATTATTCTTCATGTTTTAATGTCTCTGTTAATACAATTCGGTAAAAGGCACATCGAACTAGACTAATTTGGGACATATCAATCGAATGGGCACGTAAAATTTCACTTAAAAAATCATTTTGTTTGTAATGGGAAAGAAAATGGCGCTTTCCATCGACGCCGGCGTTGTCTAAAAGGCATGATGAGCAGCATTTGTTTGGGCTGACTCCACCTACACGATACAAACAAGATATTGCAAATATATGTCGAAAAACCAGAGAAAATGCTCCTGACGACTCTTGTAGAGACCAACATGAAGGCGACGGATTATTGCGTCATTATTGTCTTTGCGACGCGCATGCGCTATACGCGGAAACGTGACCAAATGCGACATTATCACCAAAAGCATCCAGACAGGACCTGTTCTTCTTGCCGGCCGAAGTGGCCGTGCGGTTAAAGGCGCTGCAGTCTGGAACCGCAAGACCGCTACGGTCGCAGGTTAGAATCCTGCCTCGGGCATGGACGTTTGTGATGTCCTTAGGTTAGTTAGGTTTAACTACACTCCTGGAAATGGAAAAAAGAACACATTGACACCGGTGTGTCAGACCCATCATACTTGCTCCGGACACTGCGAGAGGGCTGTACAAGCAATGATCACACGCACGGCACAGCGGACACACCAGGAACCGCGGTGTTGGCCGTCGAATGGCGCTAGCTGCGCAGCATTTGTGCACCGCCGCCGTCAGTGTCAGCCAGTTTGCCGTGGCATACGGAGCTCCATCGCAGTCTTTAACACTGGTAGCATGCCGCGACAGCGTGGACGTGAACCGTATGTGCAGTTGACGGACTTTGAGCGAGGGCGTATAGTGGGCATGCGGGAGGCCGGGTGGACGTACCGCCGAATTGCTCAACACGTGGGGCGTGAGGTCTCCACAGTACATCGATGTTGTCGCCAGTGGTCGGCGGAAGGTGCACGTGCCCGTCGACCTGGGACCGGACCGCAGCGACGCACGGATGCACGCCAAGACCGTAGGATCCTACGCAGTGCCGTAGGGGACCGCACCGCCACTTCCCAGCAAATTAGGGACACTGTTGCTCCTGGGGTATCGGCGAGGACCATTCGCAACCGTCTCCATGAAGCTGGGCTACGGTCCCGCACACCGTTAGGCCGTCTTCCGCTCACGCCCCAACATCGTGCAGCCCACCTCCAGTGGTGTCGCGACAGGCGTGAATGGAGGGACGAATGGAGACGTGTCGTCTTCAGCGATGAGAGTCGCTTCTGCCTTGGTGCCAATGATGGTCGTATGCGTGTTTGGCGCCGTGCAGGTGAGCGCCACAATCAGGACTGCATACGACCGAGGCACACAGGGCCAACACCCGGCATCATGGTGTGGGGAGCGATCTCCTACACTGGCCGTACACCACTGGTGATCGTCGAGGGGACACTGAATAGTGCACGGTACATCCAAACCGTCATCGAACCCATCGTTCTACCATTCCTAGACCGGCAAGGGAACTTGCTGTTCCAACAGGACAATGCACGTCCGCATGTATCCCGTGCCACCCAACGTGCTCTAGAAGGTGTAAGTCAACTACCCTGGCCAGCAAGATCTCCGGATCTGTCCCCCATTGAGCATGTTTGGGACTGGATGAAGCGTCGTCTCACGCGGTCTGCACGTCCGGCACGAACGCTGGTCCAACTGAGGCGCCAGGTGGAAATGGCATGGCAAACCGTTCCACAGGACTACATCCAGCATCTCTACGATCGTCTCCATGGGAGAATAGCAGCCTGCATTGCTGCGAAAGGTGGATATACACTGTACTAGTGCCGACATTGTGCATGCTCTGTTGCCTGTGTCTATGTGCCTGTGGTTCTGTCAGTGTGATCATGTGATGTATCTGACCCCAGGAATGTGTCAATAAAGTTTCCCCTTCCTGGGACAATGAATTCACGGTGTTCTTATTTCAATTTCCAGGAGTGTAGTTCTAAGTTCTAGGGGACTAATAACCTCAGCAGTTGAGTCCCATTCTCAGAGCCATTTGAACCTGTTAATCTTTCCTTGGCAGCTGAAGAACCAACACCGGTAGACATCCATCGGAAAATGAACTAGTTGTATTGGGCAGGATGTCTCTCAAAAATCACCGTTGTGAAACGGTGCACAAAGTTCCGTACTGCAGTTCGACACAAGACACCGGATCGATCTGGCATGAAACTTTCATTCACGTTCATGAATCTGAAAATACGTAATCGGGCTCACCATACAGTTAACATCATAGCTAGAATACTTTACTCAATACTGAACATCTACGACTTTCAATTTGGCATTCTAAGCACAGAAGCTGCGTCCTTGCGTCGGGTGTACGAAAATAGAGAATATTTTAATGGTAAAGTAATACTTATTTCGACGTATTAGTATTTGTCTCTTACTATAAAATCATTGCCACAGTGCTCAGGGCGATTTTGCCTGATTGGCAAACCATTTCAGGAGTAAACGGCCACCGGAATGTAACTTTCTATCGCCCCTTATATTACATACATTTTCTTAATTTTCTGATAGTCAGATCCATCATGACGATGACAGATATTTAATTTATTGGAACAAGTCGTATTACCTCGTATTCGACGTGCATGGGAAGAAATTCGTGACCCCTCTCCACACGAGCTGGCTTCAGGTATAACACAATCGTCATCGAAGTACATTTCCGTGGTCCATTGTTCGAACATTGATGATGATGAGGTCCCACACTCCGAGGAGAGTAGTAGACGATGCGGGAGACCCGCACTGCTGTACTAGGCAAGGTCCTAGTGGAGGAGGTTTGCCATTGCCTTCCTCCGACCGTAATGGAGATGGATGACGATGATGAAGACGACACAAAAACACCCAGTCATCTCGAGGAAGGGAAAATCCGTGACCCCAAGCGCGAGAAGCGAGAACGCTACCGCAAGACCACCAGCTGCGGACTGGAACTGATTAGTAACACAAAATACATTTCGACGTGAAAATTCAGCGTGTTCCGATAAATTACACAGCCTGTGGTGGAGAAAATAGTTTTGACCTTCACACAATAATTGAGGTCGTTGTTCCGAATATGAGGAAACTGACAAGCGAAACTGACAAACTGTCCGGAGATTTATAACTGTTCCCGCTGAAACAAGTCATTCTATTTCGTACTTAAAGCGCAATGCATGCTAGCGCATTTCTTGCCAGAAAATATACTCTTAATTGTGTGAAAAAGTAATTTATGTACTGCAGAAATTAGACTGCATACCTAAGGAAAAGCAGATCAAGTGTAGTGCATAATTTCACTTAATGGAGAAGCGACGCAGCGGAACCTGATAAGGGACTGCACGAAATGCAAGGCATAAAGGCGGAAGTTACTTGCTAAAACTGGAAGTAATGTATGCACTGTCGAAAACCGCAAATTCTGTTAGCAGTACTGGGTATCTCAGCCGCCACTTCCGCGCCAACGCTGGACTTTGCATTCTCCCTCGAATTTCATTGGAAGTGCCACAGAAAGCCTTGTGAATTCTCTAAAGCGCTTTGGCACAACACAGAGAATGTTTTACAATGCAAAGCAGGCTAGACGGCAACTTGGAAAGAGTTTCAGGGCCGGAATATCTCGTAGTTGATGAATATTGCCTGCGGGAGGCGGGGAAGAACAATTCCTAAATTGAAATATTTGATTGCGATGCCGGCACTTAACTCTCTCCGCTGTCACAATTGATTTAAACGAGCTGCTGCTGCCGCGGAAAAAAAACTTTTGCTGTCTGAGAGCGCAATGCGTCAAACCGATTTATTACGTCCTTCCCTCCCATCCTATAACTGAAGCATTCCAAATGTTGTCATGACGGTCATCAGAGATCGTTTTCACTGTGCTGTATTTCTATCAAAACATCACAATTTCTTTGGTTTTGATTCCATTCCATTCAGAAACAGCGATGTCACTGAACAACACGATAGTGTCGAATGTAGGTGCAATAATCGCGAGGTAGACGTCTTACAGAACATGTGTTGTTCCCTAAATTACCAAGACAGATGCACTGATTTAGCTAAAACGAAATGGGGGAAACTTTGATATACTTATGGTCTGTTTATCAAAGGAGAGAGAAATCATCTGATGGGAATTTACAAATATTTAAACTACACAGCCTTTTCGCTGTGTTTTGCTTTCCATATCGAGAGCGAATTTATTTTAGAAATAAATTTGTGCCAAATAATAATAAAAATAACTGTAATCCACTGTAATGAAAAGAAAAATATTTGGCTTCCGCAGTTGACAATGTAATGAGCCTTTCGAAGCGGTAATAGACTTAATAAGGATTTTACAAGTGAAACTACATGTTTCTTTACTCGACCCTCTTCCTACCTCCTTTGTGCTTAACGTAGACTCAGGCAATTTGATTGTTAAATTAGGCTCAATATCGTAATTCACCTTACAATGAGCCTGACGCCACGTTGAAACATTTCGTAACAGTAATGAGACTGCTAGTATCTACAACAAAACAGCAAACAAATGGGCATGTATGAGTTGGATTTATATTATAAAACTTGAAGAAAAAACTTTAAAATATAGAAAAAATTCTACAATTTCTAGTAAAGTCTTAGGTTCCTAATCTGAGAAATTCCATTGTTTGTAAAACCATTACAAGTTGCTTTCCTGACAACAGTTTTGCTGATTTTACATTTCCGTTGTCATCTAGAGACTCTTTTTAAGATGAAATACACCTGAATCGTATTTAATTCCAAAAATAATTGCATAACTGAAATTGATTAACAATTCGACAAATTACAAAGGCTGTCGTGCTGTGTAAGATGATTATTGATACGAAGCAGCCCGTTTGATTTACAGCATGTCTACATCTACATCTACATCTACGTGATTACTCTTCTATCCACAACAAAGTGCCTGGCAGAGGGTTCAACGAACTACCTTCAGGCTGTCTCTCTACCGTTGCACTCTGGAACGGCACGCGGGAAAAACGAGCACTTGAATTTTTCTGTGCGAGCCCTGATTTCTCTTACTTTATCGTGATGATCATTTCTACCTATGTACATGGGTGCCAACAGAATGCTTTCGCAATCGGAGGAGAAAACTGGTGATTGCAATTTCATGAGGAGATCCCGTCGCAACGAAAAACGCCTTTGTTTTAATGATTGCCACTTCATTTCACGTATCATGTCTGTGACACTATCTTCCGTATTTCGCGATAATACAAAACGAGCTGCCCTTCTTTGTACAATGTTTTCCAGTTACGCACTGCTTTATGAAACTGTAGAGAATGATACTAAAAAAACCTTCTACAAAATGAAGTTACGAAAATTTAAAAACAGAACAAGAAAATATCATTTTCACAAAACTGCCTGCCACAGTCGTACAAACAGCGGGTTCTACGAAACTTGAGTAATTTGACGGAACTTCAATATTTTTCTTATATTATCAGGACCACCTTTAAAGAGCAGGTATTTCAGAGCCAGACCTTACATTTCGTTAACTTGATTAAATATCTGTTTAGACAAATCATACAAACGAACGTTATAATCAAGTTGGCGCCAAATAACCTAGCGACATACACAGGGGCCAGAAAATGAAATGACCGTATGGCGGTGTTGGCCGGGAGACCCCATTCGTGGGAATTCGGCCACCGTATTGCACGTCATCTTTATTTGATGCCACTTCGGCGACTTGCGAGTCAATGATGATGAAGAACACACAACACCCCCTCCCCTGCTGGGAATCGAACCCGCGCCCACTGCGTGGTAGGCGTTAACGCTACCGCTACCGCTACGCTACGGAGACGGACACAGGGGTTAGAGAATAATATGGAGACACCAAAAACACTACACATTACGATGAATAATACGGTATAGAAAACTCGTTGGCATTCACAACAGCTTCCAGTCGTCTGGGAATGGATGAGTATAGGACCTGTACCATATACCATTCCTGCTGCAAAATAGTGGAAAGTTCAGGTAGGCGGATAGCGATCACGTATCCTACTTCCCAAAGTACACCACATAGTCTAAGTAGTATTGAGATCTGGTGACTGGTGGTCACGGGAGATGCGATAATCCATACTCGTATTCACAAAACCAATCCTGGACGATGGAAGGTGTGAACAGATCATACAGCATCACCATTGAGGAACGAACATTGTACCATACCGATCAGCCAAAATGGTGAAATAATGCTCGTCAGTAATGCGACCTCGCAGACTAACCGTGAGGTCTGTTGAAAACCTCGACATGGCTGCCAAAATAATCACCGATCCCCCGCCTTGTTTCACTTCTTGGACGTAAACCCGGCCATGAGTTTGAAGCAGTGTGAAACAAGACAGAGACCACCAAATTCATTTGCTCCATCGCTACATAGTCCAGGTTTTATGGCTTCGGCATCAGGTTTTCCTTTTTTCTGGTATCTACATCACAGATGAGAGGTTTAGCAATTTCATCTGGTTCTGCAATTTCCTGCTTATGAAGATCCCTTCGTCTTGTTTTGGCGCTGACAGGGGTCTCGAGTGCGGCATTCAGTTCCTCAGTGGCTTTTCCAATTCTTTCCCTCTAATTTTTTGTTAACTTATCTTCAATGGTGGTCTGTAACCATTATTCAACGCACGCTTTCTTCAGTGTAGTGACTTAGCTTATGATGGTTTTTCGCTTTCTCTGTATGCGGTATAAATCTCTTGAAATACCAAATGTTTCGGTTGCCTTAGTTCCAAGCTGCGGAAGTACCCACCATAAGAGCACCAACAATTGGCCCACGTTAGAATTCACTTACAGCCGACATAATCAGCTCACAACTAACCATTTTCCTGTCCACGAATACACTTGCAACATATTGAGGACGTTGCACGGGTTCCATCTGTGGTCAAATACAACAGCGCAACCTGCAGGCTCGGCTAGCATCTGAAGTTATGTTCAAACCTGCGTTTCTCGCAGTGTTTCCATATTTTTCTCCGACTCCTGCATAATAGTAAATGGCTAACCCACCTTTCAAGTGGCAGGTCGCATATCTAACTGCTTCAACTGGTAACAAACAACTGATTTTCAATATCCATAATATATAAAAAAAGGATGTGTGTATGCCTGTCTGTATGTTCGTATGTATGTATGTTCCACATCTTCTCGTAATCCACTTGATCGACTTCAATAAATCTTGGTGCATTTATTACTTACTATTTCGAAAGAAATACTATCCTCTTGGGATCAAGGTGTAAGGCGTAACAGGAGGGGCGAGAAGGAGTAGACAGAGGGGGAAGGAGGAGAGAGACAGAGAAAGGGTGGAGGAGGGGGGACTTAATATGGACAGAAAGGGAGGGGAAGAGATGATGAGAGAGAGGAGAAGGAGGAAATACACAAGAGAGGGAAAGGAGGAGATGTACAGAGAAAGAGAAGAGCAGGAGATGGACAGAGAAAGTGGTGGAGGAAATAGAGGGAGCGAGGAGGAGAGGGGGCAGAAGGACTTAACAGGGTGAAGGATGGGGTGGAGAGACGGGGAAGGAACAGGTGGACAAAGAGGGGGGAGAGGTGGGGGAGGAGCAGATGAACAGAGAGAAGAACATGAGGAGGCGGACAGAGAGTGGCGGGTGGAGGAGTTGTACAAATTGTAGATTGATAGGAGAGGAAGACGGACAGACAGGCGTAGTTGGGCAGAGAGAGGGGAAGGAGGAGACAGACTAATAGAAGATTGGAATGAATACATATCCAGGCACTGTGGGGTACCCAGCTAATTCATTATGATTATTGACCGAACTTAATAATTTAAAACGCTGTCACAATAAGAGATATAATGTTGCATTAAAGGTTTAACACAGTAATTCAACTACTGAAGTTATAAACTGGCTGTATGTCTCGAGGCAGTGTAACTCAAGGCTTGAAAATTACCCGAACTATATTCGTCCTCATTTTGTAGAGATCTGTTGAAGGAGTAGGCTATTCCACTGCTTCGCAGTATATTTATTCCCTTCTGAAATTTGGCGTAAGTAATCCACTGCAGTTCAAAAGAAACAGTGATATACACAATTAAAATACCTGAAGAATAAATGACGTTAATTATTCGACACTGAGGTTATCTTTTGCACAAACAGGTGTACATAATGCTGCAACTAAGATTTTGACTCACTTACCCAGTGATATAAAACGCCTAACAGACAGTAAATTAAAATTTGGAAGTTTCTCCTTGACAACTCCTTCTATTCCGTAGAATAATTTATATTATTGTAATGTGTCAAAGTTTGCGGGCAGTAATTACTAATTCACATCTGCATATTTTATAATAATAATAGTAATTATAATAATAATGAATAAAAACATAAAAATTTTCAACGTGTAGCCATATTTACAAATTAATATGCCAGGTTAATGTAAAATGACTCGTTCCACACCATTTCGGTCAATCGTGCAAAATGATCAGTGTAACATGAAACTTAACTAACCAACTAACTATTTTTCATTTTTCATGCAGTCAAACTTCAGCATCGTGTACGACGTTTTATTTTGTTAGCGGCGAACAGACCGCAAATGGGGAAATCACTGGGCACAAGCGACTTATGTCTAAGAGGACAGTTTATTACGAGTCCGCGCCTGCAAGAATCGAGGACCACGGAAAGGGCAAAGTAGGTGGGCTGTTCGCGTTTGACTGTCGTTGACCCCTTTCATGGAAAGCAGCTGACGAACTGTGTGGCTACGGGTGGGCGACAAAGGTGCTGAACGCCCACGCCTCATTACTGGGGAAGAGGTCAGCGGCTCTGTAAAGCAGAACAGGTGACAACCCGCTACAAAGAGCAATGCTGCTGCCGCCATGGATATTTCGAAGCACATTGCCCAGCGTACATTCTTGACCACTGTGCTGCGTAGCAGACATCTCCGTGTTCCTGTGATAATCCTAGGACATCATCTATTAAGACTGCAGCGAGGGCAGGATCACTGAGACTGTCATCTCGTTGAATAAATCACGTTTCTCGCTTCACCAGGTCGATGATCGTGTCCAGATATGCCGTTCGAAATATCATGCACCGCGACACGCATTCTTAGCAAGGGGGGCAGTACTACGCTATAGGGGACATTCAACTGGGCCATCATGGGGCATGGGTTAGGAGTCAGAGAAACTGTGACTACTGTGGACTACGAGAAAATAATTGCCGATCACCCGCAATCCTTCATACTTGATGGTTTTCAGGGCATCTTCCACCAGGATAACTGTCCGCGTGACAAGACCACAATCGTATTGCACATGTTTGAGGAGGGTTATAACGAAGGTTCGTAATGTCTTGGCCAACGTGTTCAGCTGATGTTCACCCAATGAATAACATCTGGGATGCTGTAAGGCTTCATTTCTGCAGCCAGAAACCAAAGGCCCGTAATTTATGGAAACGGTGAGGTTTGTCCGTCTACATCTCGTACCACATATCTCAGGAAGCTTACCAAGGAATTTTCGAATTCATGGCACAAATAATCACTGCGGTGTTGTGTTTCAAAGGTCGACCAACACACTATTTAGCATGTGGTGATAAAGTTTCGGCTCAGTAGTGTAGCTTCAACATCAAATGGGAGCGTGTACGTAGCGACGGTAGTGCCCTCTCTGTCGGTATGATGACTGCATGAGTAGACAAATCTTTTGGCAATTAATGCAGACTTGTTGTGGTCTTAACGAGAAGACCAAACGACACGCTGTAATACCCTACGGCAACATCTTTTATTCGATGGATCCTGTGGGCTGCCACGTTGGTGGTCTGCGTTCGATTCCTGGCGCTAGTGAATTTTTGGACAACTTGCCCGTTCTACGAGCATTTCCGCGAAAAGTAAGACACACAAACAGGAAAAAATTATAATGTGAAATGTCTGTTACTTTAAACAATCTTTATTAACAATCCTTGATATGAAATCTGTATATTAAATTTATGTTCGCAGTGAAAACTGGATGTTAATTTCTCATTCAAATGACATATTCATGTTAATTAGCATATATTTCGGAGGTGTTACATTTAAATGACGTAGATATTCGAACTGAACGGAAAAAACGTAAAAAATAACGAACAAAACCATTCTCGAGTCCTACCGATTATTCCCTTTATGTATATTACGCTTCACGGAAATGCCTGAAGAAGATGCAACTTTGATTAAAAATCTGCATTAACCAGGAATCGAAACTAGACAATGAGCATTCTATCTCAGTCACACTTCGTGACGAAAAGTGGACCTTACTCCAAAATATTAAAGACGCTCGGAAAAATTCAAAGTAGATTTTCGTGATAATTTTTCAGAATTGCATCTATCTGCTTCTGGGGATTGATATTTGTGTTCTGATCTTCACGTCCCATAAATACACTCCTGGAAATGGAAAAAAGAACACATTGACACCGGTGTGTCAGACCCGCCATACTTGCTCCGGACACTGCGAGAGGGCTGTACAAGCAATGATCACGCGCACGGCACAGCGGACACACCAGGAAACGCGGTGTTGGCCGTCGAATGGCGCTAGCTGCGCAGCATTTGTGCACCGCCGCCGTCAGTGTCAGCCAGTTTGCCGTGGCATACGGAGCTCCATCGCAGTCTTTAACACTGGTAGCATGCCGCGACAGCGTGGACGTGAACCGTATCTGCAGTTGACGGACTTTGAGCGAGGGCGTATAGTGGGCATGCGGGAGGCCGGGTGGACGTACCGCCGAATTGCTCAACACGTGGGGCGGGAGGTCTCCACAGTACATCGATGTTGTCGCCAGTGGTCGGCGGAAGGTGCACGTGCCCGTCGACCTGGGACCGGACCGCAGCGACGCACGGATGCACGCCAAGACCGTAGGATCCTACGCAGTGCCGTAGGGGACCGCACCGCCACTTCCCAGCAAATTAGGGACACTGTTGCTCCTGGGGTATCGGCGAGGACCATTCGCAACCGTCTCCATGAAGCTGGGCTACGGTCCCGCACACCGTTAGGCCGTCTTCCGCTCACGCCCCAACATCGTGCAGCCCGCCTCCAGTGGTGTCGCGACAGGCGTGAATGGAGGGACGAATGGAGACGTGTCGTCTTCAGCGATGAGAGTCGCTTCTGCCTTGGTGCCAATGATGGTCGTATGCGTGTTTGGCGCCGTGCAGGTGAGCGCCACAATCAGGACTGCATACGACCGAGGCACACAGGGCCAACACCCGGCATCATGGTGTGGGGAGCGATCTCCTACACTGGCCGTACACCACTGGTGATCGTCGAGGGGACACTGAATAGTGCACGGTACATCCAAATCGTCATCGAACCCATCGTTCTACCATTCCTAGACCGGCAAGGGAACTTGCTGTTCCAACAGGACAATGCACGTCCGCATGTATCCCGTGCCACCCAACGTGCTCTAGAAGGTGTAAGTCAACTACCCTGGCCAGCAAGATCTCCGGATCTGTCCCCCATTGAGCATGTTTGGGACTGGATGAAGCGTCGTCTCACGCGGTCTGCACGTCCAGCACGAACGCTGGTCCAACTGAGGCGCCAGGTGGAAATGGCATGGCAAGCCGTTCCACAGGACTACATCCAGCATCTCTACGATCGTCTCCATGGGAGAATAGCAGCCTGCATTGCTGCGAAAGGTGGATATACACTGTACTAGTGCCGACATTGTGCATGCTCTGTTGCCTGTGTCTATGTGCCTGTGGTTCTGTCAGTGTGATCATGTGATGTATCTGACCCCAGGAATGTGTCAATAAAGTTTCCCCTTCCTGGGACAATGAATTCACGGTGTTCTTATTTCAATTTCCAGGAGTGTACAAAGCAGTACAAAAATCCCGCTTGCTGTTTAGTCCCCTTATCAGCACGGCTTCATGATATGTGTGCAGTTCCTACAGCAAAGTGCTCTGAATATTGTCTTTGCTGTCCAGTCCCAGTCAGCCTCCGTAGAAAAATATGGCTACTATGCGGAGAGCTTTGATTCGTTTCCAGGTACGGGCAGTGATTTTTCATTGTTGGAAGGACAGCCTGGTGAGGCTAGCTGAGGAGCTACTTGATGCAGCAGTAGTGGCTCCAAGTTCAAGAAAGACGATATCGGCGGGGAGAGTAGTGTGCTGACCCTATGACCATCCATACCTTGTCCAAGTAACGACATTGGCAGAGGATGACACGGCGGTCGATCGGTCCCAAATGGCCAGTCTGGACCAGAATGCGGAGCTGTGCTTCCTTGTCCTCTCGCATGGCAGTAGAGTAATGTCTACATTTTCATCTGCTGTATGAGAAACCATTGTAACTAAGCTATTCAAATGAAGGTGGCTGATACATTCATAGCATTTGCCGTTCCACACCCTCTAACAATTATGCTTCGTCTTCTGTTTGTCGGATAACGCCGGTGTACGGGAGAAGATGTACATCTACGGTAGAAACGCTGCCGCATCCGTGTGATCTGAGGCGTTGTCGGAGTCGCCTGCGCCTGGCATTTGCGCGTTAGACCGCACTTAGCATCTGCGATCCGCGTGCCGTACAAGCTGCTGGCTCCAGTCCATCACAATAACACCTACCGACTGGCCTCAGCTGCGCCAGCCACGGCAGAACACATTGCCGCCCCTGGGCCGAGGGACGACAAGCGCGCGCATGCGCAAAACGGGCACAAACTGGCAGCGTTCCCGACTGCGAGAGAAGACGCGCGGCGCCGAATCTGAAATGCTAAGTTGCGCCGCCCGCTTTACGACCAGCCGGGCATTATCAGCAGTTCTGGAAAACTTTGCTTCCGCCATTTCTTTTCCCTCCGTTCCCCTCTTATTTCCTTTGAAGAAGGCTGTTAAACTTCTTTCGCTTCTTGCTTATAGGTAGGAGGTGCCCTCAACAGAGCTGCCAAAGTATATATACTCCGATTCCTGCAGCTGTTTCTGCTCAGAAGTTGCGTTAACGAACAGTCTGTAAACAGCTTTTTGATTAATGAAGTTGGTTTAAAAATATCACAATTTAGTATGAACGTATAGGTCTCGTAATGGCATTAAAAAATCAAGAAATATCTTCTGGAAAACTAATCTGGAAAAAGGATGCAAGCTTCTCTCTTCGAGAATTTTTGCAAGGCTTGTTGATGCTGGTTACAGAACTTCAGTACTACTGCCGCTTTCATTGTGGTTCCATGTGTTAGCTGTAACGAAGCACAGATGAACTTTTTTTGACAAGAAATTTTGATATCCGTAACTTGCACCATCGGAGATCTGGTTCCGCAGATGGAGCGATCAAAAACACGTAGGAATTTGTGACTTTGTACATTTATTGAATGGTAAAAAAATGCTGTATTATGACACTTATTTAGCAATGACACTTTAAATATTTGAAGGCTTTCTCTATAAAATGAACTTAGTAAACATACTATAGGGCTGTTGTCATCGTCTATAGAAGTATGTTACGTCAAAAGTCTAGTATTTCTGAGCGTATCTGAGAAAAAAAATAGTCTCATCTAATCATTATTTTAATTACAAGATACCCCAAACAACGGACACAATATAACCACAACGGCATATTTTTAGGGAGTATTAGGCATGTTTTCGAAAGAAAGGTAACGAGAAAAATCTAGGGACCTGTGTTGGAGAATGGCGCATGGAGAATCCGAAAGAACGATGAAATTTGTCAGTTAATGAAGCAACCCACTATCATTCAGAAATTAAAAAGTAGAAGACTGCAATTGGTTGGACATGTGACCAGAATGGAAAACAACAGGTGCACCAAGAAAGCATATGAAGGAACTCTCCAGGCAACAATACCATTTGGCCGACCTCGTACAAGGTGGAAAGATGGCATAGAGAAGGACATCGCGGCATTAGGAATTTCCGCAGGGTGGAAAGAGGCTGCGAGAGATAGAAGGCGGTGGAAGCAGATCGGTGATGCAGCGCCTGGTCTACAGGGCCTGTGATCGCTGAGAGGAGAGAAGAAGAAGAAGAGAAGAAGAAGATTAGGCATAGTACAAATATTCCACGAAAAACTTCATTTGATAGAATTTTCATTAACATACCTAAAACCGATATGATGACCATCCGTTCTGGAAATGCAATTTCTGGATATTTCGAGAAGGAAGTTCATTGTGAGGTTAACGTATCATACGCCTTATGTACATTCCAGTTGCTTGTTCATGTTGACCAGCCAACAATTTCGTCCTTTGTCTCTTACTTTGAACTGCGCACTATTGACTTCTGTGACTGCGGGTACTCACGAATAATCCATGATGATCACAGCTGTTGTGATGGCTGGATGTCTATTTGTCCATTACTTTAGATATGCTAATCACACCAACATTCAAACAGTTATGTAACTTGCTTGCTGTTATGTAACTGCAAGCATCGCACCTACTTTAAGAATTTGCCAACGAAACTGAACAAGTCGCAGCCACACGCAGCTATACAAACTCTCACTCCTGTTAAAGAGAAACCATATAGACACCCATCAAGCAATTCTGAATGTTCAGGAATTGTTTGTCCTGACTCAATTGCCTCCATATCATTGGCAGGCATGGAAAGTCCATGATTATACTGGTTGCCCGTAGAGCTTTTCTTATGTTCTGCAGAACGTCAGGATTTTTACTCGTTGCAAGCCTATAACACAGAGTCCGATTGCCTACTTCTCTCTTGGTAATCAGCTAATGGCTCCTACAAATAATCCCTATTAATGTCTTTATACTGTTATCGCAGCGTGCCTGCCGTTTGTTGCTGTATATATTGTTATATGGACTTCATGGACTTTACAGTCTCCATGCATAAGAAAGTTTGCTTTTAAAAGCGCTATTGTTGCACTGATCGTTCTTACTCAACGTTAATGTCAATTGCTGCAGCTGTAAACGCTGCTATCAAACCTACCACTGGTAGAGAAGAAAAACTGAAAAAACGAAATTGCACTTACAAGGGAACCTCCCCATCGCACCCCCCTCAGATTTAGTTATAAGTTGGCACGGTGGATAGGCCTTGATAAACTGAACACAGATCAATTGAGAAAACAGGAAGAAGTTGCGTGGAACTGTGAAAAAATAAGCAAAATATACAAACTGAGTAGTCCATGGGCCACATAGGCAACATCATGGACAATGTGAGCTCGGGAGCGCCGTGGTCTCGTGGTAGCGTGAGCAGCTGCAGAATGAAAGGTCCTCGGTTCACGTCTTCCCTCCAGTGAGAATTTTACTTTCTTTATTTTTACATCGTTATTATCTGTCCGTTCGTTCATTGACGTCTCTGTTCACTGTAATAAGTTTAGTGTCTGTGTCTTGCGACCGCATCGCAAAACCGTGCGATTAGTAGACGAAAGGACGTGCCTCTCGAATGGGAACCGAAAACATTTGAACGCAAGGTCACAGGTCAACCGATTCCTCCACAGGAAAACACATCTGATATATTCTATACGACACTGGTAACGGCATGTGCGTCACATGACAGGAATATGTTGTCGACCCACCTAACTTGTACACTTGGCGAATGGGTACCTCGCCCGATTTAGGTTTTCTTGTGGATGTGATAATCACTCCCAAAAAAGTGATGAAAACACAATAGTTTGTCACATAAACTGAAAATAAAAAAATAAACTTTTCACTCGATGGAGGATTTGAACCAAGGACCTCTCGGTTCGCAGCTGCTCCCGTTACCACGAGACCACGGCGCTCCTGTGTTCTTAGAGTCCTTGATGTCGCCTATCTTCCCATGAACTACTCAGTTTGTATATTTTGCTTATTTTTTCACAGTTCCACACAACTTCTTCCTGTTTTCTCAATTGATCTGTGTTCAGTTTTTCAAGGCCTATCCACTGTGCCAACTTATAACTAAATCTGAGGGGGGTGCGATGGGGAGGTTCCCTTGTTAGTAGACGTATTTAAACAAATTATAATAAAAAATAAAGAACAAAATGCAGCCCGTACACTGAGATGACAAAATTCATGTGATAGTGATATGCACATACACAGATGTCGGTAGTATCACATACACAACTTTTAAGAAAGAAGCTCGTTGGTGGAGTAGTCATTTGTACTGTGGAAAGGTTTCCTAGGTAGTTATGGGCGCATGACGCGAATTGTCACTTTGAACGTGGAATGGTATTTCGAGCTAGACAGATTGGTCATCCCATTTTGGAAATCGTTAGGGAATTTAGTATTCCGATATCCACAGTGTCAAGAGTGTGTCGAGAATATCACATTTCAGGCATCAGCTCTAACCACGGACAACGCAATGGCCGACGGCCTTCACTTAACGACCAAGACGAGCGGCCTTTGCGTAGGATTGTCAGTGCTAGCAGACAAGCAGCCGCGTCCGGCTCGCTCGTCTAATATAGGGCGCCTAGGAAGCTGTTTTCTCGGATAGCTAGACAACAATTCGAGCAAATCATATTAATGGAATTTATTACAGTAAATTGGATTGACAATACTTAACGGATTTACAGTGTCGCAAACAAATGGCGACATTCAAATAATCAGTGTCCTTCGATGTACACAATTTCCATGCAAGCAATTAATATAGATTACGAGTCACGGCTAGTCTTCTAGCGCGAAGCGGCGCTTACATTCTCTTCGTATAGGGGCCGCTCCTGTCGTGGTACGGTCCTAGTCAGCGTACTGTTGGCTGACGTCGTCTCGCAGTCCTCTCCGCTGTTAAGTTCCAGGCCGACGTGCCGGCGTTTGATGTTACGCCGGAACACAAGCAACACTGTGAAATAAGGGCAGAAATCAATGCGCGACGTATGTGTTGGGTCAGTGCGGCGAAATGTGACGTTAATGGGCAGTGGCAGTAGACCAAGGCGAGTACCTTTGCTAAAGCCTGCGTCTCCTCTTCTGGGCTCGTGACCACATCGTTTGGACCCTAGACGGCTGGAAAACAGTGGCCTGGTCAGATGAGTTCAGATTTAAGTTGATAAGAGCTGATGGTAAGGCTCCAGTGCGGCGCTGACCCCACGAAACTATGAACACATGTCAACAAGGCACTGTACAAGCTGGTGGTGGTTCTATAATGGTGTGGGCTGCAGATGGCAAATATCGTGACTTTGTCACCGAAAATAATTACTCAGATACAGCCAGTGAAGCGCCGTGAACAGCGGAGAACACGTCTGTTGAAAAAATATCGGGAATTTTGTAAAAAATGGTTCAAATGGCTCTGAGCACTATGGGACTTAACAGCTATGGTCATCAGTCTCCTAGTACTTAGAACTACTTAAACCTAACTAACCTAAGGGCATCACACAACACCCAGTCATCACGAGGCAGAGAAAATCCCTGACCCCGCCGGCAATCGAACCCGGGGGCGGGAAGCGAGAACGCTACCGCACGACCACGAGCTGCGGACAAGAATTTTGTAACTTCGGATGTTGCATTAGAACGAGTCCGTGAGTTTTCCGTTGTAGTGGGACGCATCTGTACACATTAACCACGTCATATATTTCGTGTGCTGTCAGCTGTCAAAAAAGTTACCTTATTTTATGGACAATAAGACGCGACAGACTATAAGACACACCTTAATGTTTAAGCATTCTTTTAAAAACGTAACATTTTTACCATTTTTTTATTAGGTTACACACACCTTAATGTTTAAGCATTCTTTTAAAAACGTAACATTTTTACCATTTTTTTTATTAGGTTACAAATCCAGACTATATATTTCGTAGTTTATAAAACCGAATTCAGCTTTAAAATCCCGGAAAATCACCATGTGATTTTTCTTCTTCTTCTTCTTCCTCTTCGTAGTTATTCATTTCGGCGTGAATTCACTTTGGGTTTCATCCATCTTCCATTTGTTCCGTTACTCTCTCATATAACTTCAAATGGTTTATTTACTGATACATCAAGATTGCAATTGTGAAGTCAGTCCTTCCGGAATAACAACAATATATGTATTTCCCTGCCTCATTTTCTCATTCACAGAATGTTTCAAATGGCTGCTATACTGATCTTTCACAAGAAGAGAATTCTCCTTCCATAAAGCACCTAGCCTTCTCTCCTACAGTCTGTTACTCTATAATTTCATAACAGCTTCGTCCACCCAACCATTGTCATGTACGTGAACAACAACACCTGGCGCCATCAGAAGGTTTTGGCATTGTTTTGCACTTGAAAATGATCATCGGATTAAGGTTAGTGCCGTCAGAACAACATGAAAGGACAACAGAGAAGTGTGCATTTTTTCACGTCCTGTGGTATTTATAGTTACAGTTTTAGCACCTTTCATCGCAACGGTTGCGTTAGTCGTCACATCGAATGTCAGAGTATTTTCGTCCGTTTTCGCTATTTGGCTTAGTTCCACACTGGTTTACTTTCGATGTTAAATAATAAAGGCCGGCCGCAGTGGCAGAGTGGTTCTAGGCGCTTCAGTCCCGAAGCGTACTGCTGTTACGGTTGCAGGTTCGAATCCTGCCTCGGCCATGGATGTGTGTAATGTCCTTAGGTTAGTTATGTTTAAGTAGTTCTAAGGTGTAGGAGACTGATGACCTTAGATGTTAAGTCCCATAGTGCTCAGAGCCATTTGAGCCATTTGAATAATAAAACGATTGGAAGATATTGCCTGTTCATACAACTGTGGTATTTTCTGAGATATTTTGGTTGTGGTTCGCATGCTAACGCCATGATGCTTCATAAAGAACAGATACGACGCATTCTTGTGATTAGCCTCGACGGGCAATTACGTTCGACCTCCTGGGGGAATTTGTAAGTAGCGAGCATGGAGGATGTGTACAGGGACTGCGGATGGGTTGCGCTAGGTGGGAATGTGGGTTGGCCGAGAGGTGTGCCGAGGTAGTTGGCGCAGTGGCAATAAATACTGTCCGGGTGGCGCACTGGTTAAAGCAACTACCTAGTAAGCATTGGATCCTCGGTTTGAATCCCAGCCCGGTACACATGTTCACTCGTCGCCGCTCATGCCGCACGAAATCCTGATGTAGCTGATATCAATAATCCTTTTCCTTTCCTTTCCTTCCTTTCCTTTCCTTTCCTTTCCTTTCCTTTCCTTTCCTTTCCATTCCTTTCCTTTCCTTTCCTTTCCTCCTGCAATTTACATAATATGTTTCACATCCGCGAATTCCGTGTGGCGTCCGATCTTTCAGGCATGTCTATAACAAGGAACAATTGTTAACTTCCATTATACCAGAGGGAGTTGTAGAGGTGAAACGTTGTATAGGAAGATTATAATGTATACTATACAACAAATAATTGAGAACACTGGCTGAAACTGATACCCAGACTCGAAGACATTGTCACAGAAGGGAGATAGTAGATGATCACATCAAACCAGTTGGAAGACTGATGATCAAATGAAGAAAATAAAATACTATGGTAGATTCGTAGTTCCTTAACAAAGCAACGACTTTGCAGATTACCACAACAACGGTAGCAGACAGATGGTGAAGAGCTGGTTCAGTCACGTTTCTTTTATTACCATATTCTGACTTTACGCTCAACAAGCAATAAAGGAAAAAAAAATCTAGAGAAGGACTTAAAGTGCAGCGAGAAGAAATAAAAACTTTGCTGTTTGCCGATGACATTGTACCGGGCGGTTATAGTCAAACTTTGATACTTGAACCATTTTAGAAGGAAAACTATTTACCGTATGGAGCGCAGGATTAGCTTTCTTAATAGTGTTACTGTTATGACTTGCCGTTAGGTGCCGGTACTGGTACAGTGACGTAAGACAGAAAAACAAGCATCCCTGTGCAACAGAGTTGCAGACACTCCACATGGGTCAGCGCCGCTGCTCTTTGCGAGTATCGACGCAGTAAAGGAATACGGAGAGTTCCTCTTTCCGCACTGGGGTGTAAGTACATAATCCGACAGTTCGAATCAACTGGCGAATTGGGAATTGTTCCTGAGAGACACCGAAGGCCATTGATGCCATGGCTGAGAATGCTGGACACAGCGTGTGATCATAAGCAGTCAAAGAGCTGTCTCACTACAACTGAACATCCCGCGGTCCACCGTTCGAAAAGTGCTGTGAGCGACTGAGAAATGGTATTCACTCTGTCGTGGATGCTTATAGTCGCCACAATGAGCAACATTTGTAACCTGAAGCGTAAACATGGTACGTAGTTAACAAAAATTACCCTCGCAAGTGAATATTGAAATACGTTTCTATCAACGGCTTATTCTCTTCAGCCTGTTCTTACAGATGTTGCGACTAAGTTTGACTGTCCTACGACCACTCGGTTTTCATGAGGGCTCTCTCATGAAGCGAAACTTCCATTGTGAACACACTGTGAGAGACAGTACACGACTTGGAAGTGCAGTGGAATGGAATGGATAGAGTTTTTAAAAGAGATTACAAAAGGCACACGAATAAAATTATAGCAAGAATAACGGAATGTGGTTGAATTAAGTAATGTGATGTTGAAGGAATTAGATTAAGAAACGAAACGTTAACAGACTGGTATTTGGGAAAAAAAACTGATGATAGCCAAGTATAGAATATGTAAAATACGGACTGGCTATAGCCGAAAAGCATTTCTGAAAAAGCGGAATTCGTTAATATCTAATATAAACTATAACTATAGGAAATATTTTCTAAAAGTACTCGTAGTTTTCTGATGTGTCGCCTTCTACGGAAGTGAGACGTGAACGACAAGTTCAGGCAAGAAGATTTCAAAAGGCTCTGAGCACTATGCGGCTGAACTTCTGAGGTCAACAGTCGTCAGGCAAGAAGAGACTTGAAGCTTTTGAAATGTGGTGCTACAGAAGGATGCTGAAATGGATGAGAAGACCGAGTAACTAATGAGGAAATACTGAACCGCACTGGGGAAAGAAATGTATAGCACAACTCGACAAGGAGGAGTCGGTAGATATGATGCCTCCTGAGGCGTGAAGGAATTTTCCGTTTTGTAACGGAGGGAAGTGTGCGAGTAAAGCTATAGACGGAAACCAAAGGATGAATACGGCTGGCAGAATTGAATGGATGTAGGTTGCAACAGTTACTCAGGGACGAATAGGTTTGCACAGGATATGGTAACGTGGAGACATGGAAACCAGTCTTCTGACTGAAGACACCGGCAACAACAACACATCAACAATGAGAACTGCAGACAAATGTTACGTTTGTTCGTCTGAAAAAGTCAAAAAAGATGGAGAGTGAAACTTAGTTTATTGGCCTGATACAGAATCAAGGGGATAATCGAGCTTTGCTTTCCTCATGACGATTACCAAAAATGCTGCCTCCACCATCATTCCATATGCCATTTGGTTGATTCACTCGCGACATTGTCCTCCAGTTTATTGATAGGAAATTGCACGCTACCACACATCTTCTCAGTACCAGCGTAATCCAGTGTGAAAATTTCCTTGACTACCGGGATCCGAAAGCTCTTTGACGTATGATTGATCACCCGCGACGGCTCAGGACTTCGACTGCAGCTGACGTAAATATTTGCAGCAGAGTGACAGAAAGAGTTTAAAACTCCCGGCTACGGTGTGGACAACGAACTCAGGGCGAAAGGAGGCTGCACCAAAATTAAATAGTGAAACAGCGAGAAGGACCAATTATTTTCCGGTAGTGGACGTAATTCTTTTGTATATTTGGAATTAAAACTTTATGTGCGCAGTTAAAGAACATCGAACGTTGGTACAACAGAAGGAGGAGGAGAGACATACGCAGAAAAATATATGAAGGAATTAGGTGCAATTGCTGGCTCCTATTCTTCACTGTATGTATAAAATATTTTAACTGCGACTTTGTGTTCCCTAACAGCGTCAAACCTTCATTTAGCTTTCTGGAATACTCTCTTAACAGATCCATAAACGCATATGAGACCTAACGGCATTGGAGATCTTGACATTATCACGTAATGGATGTCTCTACAGCACATTGAGGATTGTAACTTTCTTTGTTGTTTCCCTCCTTTCATTCCTCTATTTGGCTTACTCTTTCCAGTCACTCATTGCTTCCATTTTCTTTAACATGATCTAAGCCTTTCTGTGTATTTTGTATCATAAATTATCGTGTGGAGATGGTCTTTTGCTGTCACAGTCTGTGTGACATTATAACTGTGGTAATGTGTCAAGTTTATAAAAAAAGTTAATTGTTACGTTTATGTGCAGATTTCATTAATTGTTTGCAAGGACAAAGCCTTATATTCATTTGGCGTAGTACCACAAGAGAAATCTTTGAAAGCATGGGAGAGAAAAATGAGACACAGGAAAAATTAAAATGGAACAACAATTTCACATAATACCAACAAGACACAAAGCAACAGAGAAAGGGAGGAAAGTACAAGCAAATATTTCCATACATGACAGATAGCAGTAAATTGTGTCGCAACTAAAAAGAGCAGCTAGTGGAGCTATAGGATACATTAAGGTGAAAAATGAGCAGAACTGCTTTGATGAAGAGAGTAAAACATCGAGAAAGAAGACAAAGCCAGAAGAGCAATGCTACAAGTAGGTACAAGAACTAATTGTGAGAGATATAATGAAATGTGGAGGCAGGTAAATGAAATTCGAAGAAAGCCAAAAGCGATAATTAAATCTAGACTGGATTTATTAGAAATCTCAACAAATCAAAGTAAATTTTGTTGATACATCTGGCAAACAAAGAATTAGCAGAATCCAAGAGGTGAAACATCTTATTTAAAAATAGGAAAGAATTAATGCTAGAATGGAAAGCATTACTAATTCGTTGGGCAGAATCAAGCAAGGGGTTACTATATGCTTAAAAAACAAAGACACAGTTGGATGCAGTAGGGCAAGAAAAGGAGGACGAGAACAAAATAGGAATACATGAAAGTACCGAAGGGGCACTACGTAAAGAATAAACAAAGCAATGATGAGAGAATCAACAACAAACAAACTACCCTTGAGAAATGATATTCAGGAGATGAACAAAATATGCGGATTTTGAAATGACAGACGAAACATAAAATCAAATAAAACAACTGTGATGTAGAGGGAGAAAATTTCTACAGACATGAGTAGCAGTATTGCGTCCATTGCACAAAAAAGTGAAAAAAGACTTACTGTATGAAGTGGGACTCATTCAACAAGAATGGAGATTATTTGGCACATCCACTGAGGCTCACAAATTGCTCAGTGCGCATCGTTTTCTTTTTGGCACAGTAAATGAAAACAGCACAGCTACGAAATGTCGGCTGGTGGGACTTAATGAGACTATTCAGCCTATAGCATGGCGTACACATACCCACACGCACACACACACACACACACACACACACACACACACACACTGACCACCGTACTGTATGGGCAGTAATTTTGCTTCTATGACAACCACACATGCTGCCTCAGAAATATACGGCAATACACAACGTGTCCCGTGCGTTCTGTGGGAGAGAGGGTCCATTCGTGCCTTTCATCAGTAATTCTCGCGCTGTCCATCAGCCAGAGTGCTACAGGGTGATAATTTTCTCCACTGCTCAAAGATGAGTCGTGCATAAAATATATATTGCTATTACTATGTACGAGTACAACCACTGTCAGGACATAAGTTTCAAAGCTCTTCGCAGTACGGTTAGTGTGCAAAATTATGCGTTTTGTTTGTCACTGTGGGCACATGCAGGCGGCGGCGTTCCTGAGGCACATTTATCACCAAGCCACCATATACAATGTGGCAGACAGCCACATTCTGGGACTGCCTGGTTACTGGACATCGTATACGTTCTTGTATGACCGTACTACACTGCGAAATTTGAAATATGTCCACCGACTGCTGCAGTGGGTAACCGTTCCAAATATTCGAGTGATTACGATGTTGTCGAAATGTCTCCGAAAGCTTATTCGGCAAACAATAGCAGTAACAATTTGTCACATTGATAGTTTTTTTCCCCCTCTCGATTTTTACTCCTGTAACAAAACCATCATTATAACCTTAATAAAAACGCTCTGTGACGTTAGTGGGTAAAACATTTCAAATGCGCTCGCGCGCAATCACACACACACACACACACACACACAAACCTAATCTCACACGCAAAAAAAAATTGGAAGTGCCGTTATGGTCATTGGCTCAATATCGATAGTTAAAATACGTGTATGCGTATGTGAGTGAACGACCACTTGCTGAATGCAAGTGTGAACCAGCCACCACAGAAACTAACTAATGTTTGCTATTTACTAAATTAGTTAAACTAAAAATAATATTCGGACAGCCGATTTTTGTAACTTTTTATTTAGGCCACCGGTTTCGACTACTGAATAGTCAGTTTCAGGTCCTATACAACAAAAATTATAAGACGTCAGATCAGTACATAATAAGATGCCATATGTACTACTTTATTAACGAAATGGAGGATACAAAGTAGCATATTTAAGTAGAAGAAGTAATGACGTAATACACTGAAGGTAAATTATGCTACACTTTCATTATCCAAGAATATGAAGGACAATGGCGACAAGGCTCCTTTTAAAGTTCTGAATGGAATAAAATGAATAGCATCAGATAACTAGTGTAAAACTGTTAAGAAACGACAGGAGTGTAAAAAAACACGTAAAATAATAAACAGCTGTACTGGGAAATTTTATTATTTTACGCTGTTTTTATCGTTTCTTAAAATTTTACATTAGGTATCTGATGCTATTTATCTTATTACATTAGAGAAAAAAAGAGCCTTGTCGCCTATATCCTCACATATTTTTGGACAATGAACGAGTAAGACTTACGTTTGCATTACAATAATGCTATTGTTTTGTCAGTTATTTCTGGTAGGTGACTTATCTTTCACTATGTGTGCAAACTATAGTATATCCTTGATTGTACCCTTAGTCTATTACTTCATTGCTGGTTTCCTTTTACTTATAGATATTAATTTTTATCCTTTGTTCCGTTCATGTGATACTATGCACGACATTTTATTATTTATGGGTCCCATGTCTTTTTACTAAAAAGAAAGGCCTGAAGATCATTCTCCAGAGGAGTCTGAACGGATAGCCTAAATAAAAAGCTATAAAAATAATCACTGTTGATATATTATTTTCATAATTCTTCGTCCCGGCGCAGTCCCATACTCTGAAATTTCAAGATGGAGTTCCATTTACCAAGGTAGATAAATCAGGCACGACACAACACACTGGAAGGAATTACACATTTGCCGCTTCATCAGATAAAAGAGAAGTTAGATCAGCCGAAAAGCAATTGCTGATCTTTGCTCCAAAGACATAAAGTGTAATAACTCAAAACGTGACGTATCCTGACGTGTAAACTGCAAGGCTCCCAAAATTGTGGTTCCACACTCCACGGCAGCAAGCCGGGCATAGATCGAAAGACGAGTCCTCATTAGTACACCCAGGAGCTGGTAGAGCGTTCGCCTCTATCCTACAGTTATCCTTATCTCACCCGTTGTCCGTAATCTGTAACTGTTCTTCGTCTCAATGACACGCGACAGTTCTGCTGTGGGTAGCACAATGCTGAGAGCATTTTCCATTACGACAAGGATTCAAAGCGGATGGAGCTACATCCCTGGCGACTAGAAAGTATCTGGCCAACTCTCCTTGTTGTTGAACTGGTACTTAAATTTAGCCAGTGGTGAGAATCTAGTATATAGTCACAGCTGCACTTCATAATTTACAGGTGACAAGTATCGGACTAACACAAAATTACTAACTGTCAGGTTATTAACAAAGTTCAGTTCCTACAAGAAACATACTTGACAAATCGATATCGTAAAATGTTAACAAATCATGATGGAGCTACAATTTGCACAAAGGTTTTGTAAAGAATACTCTGAGGTTTTCCGAACAGTTTACTGAAAGTTTATATTATACTATATTGCAAGTTACTTATTTTATTATTGTGGTTCTTGATTGCATACTGAATTTAGAAGAGCAGATGTAGAAGTTGTACTTTCCACATCAGGCCAGTTATAAAACAGATTAAGGAATGCTGTCAAAGAAAGAAATGACGATGTTTTTAAGCGCATAGGTGGTGTACGGTGTAAAATTCAATATGTCCTCATGATACGTTTTGTCCAGTGTGGAAGGAACAATAGAGCACGATACTATGAGCCCACGGAGAGTATTGAAGGTGAAAAACCTATGTAAGGTAGCCATCTCAGGAAAATAGGCCACGCAAGTTGAAGCATGAAAAGTAAATTATAAGTTATACGCAAACTAGGAAGCATATAGATAGATTACTTGATGCCACTTGAGGATGTGGAAATTTTTACCGTCAAAACGAAACAATAATCTGAATTATTATTCTGTGAAAAGGACGAGCATTACACCGAAGTGACAAAATCATGGGAAACCTCTTAATATCGTGTCGGACCTCCTTTTGCCCGGCGTAGTGCGGGTAACTCGACGTGGCATGGACTCAACAAATTGTTGGAAGTCCGCTGCAGAAATATTGAGCCATGCTGCCACTATAGCCGTCCATAACAGCTAAAGTGTTGCCGGTTCGCAATATGGTGCATGAACAGACCTCTCTAGTACATCCCATAAATATTTGATGGGATCATGTCGGGAGATCTTTGTGGCCAAATCATACGATCCAGTTGTCCTGAACGTTCAAACCAATCGCGAACAATTGCGGGATAGTGACATGAGATCGTTGTTTGGGACCAAAATGTTCACGAATGGCTGCAAATGACCTTCAAATAATAGAACATAACCATTTTCAGTCAATGATCGGTTAGCTGGACGAGAGGACCCATTACATTTCAGGCAAACACAGCCCACATCATTATGGAGCTCGCACAATGCATTCTTGACAACTTATGTTCATGACTTCGTCATCTGTTCGACATTCGAACACTACCTTCAGCTGTTACCAACTGAAACAGGGACTCATCAGACCAGACCACGGTTTTCCAATCGCTTAGGGTCCAACCAAAAAGCCGCGAGCCCAGGAGAAGCGATGCCGGTAATGTGCTATTAGCAAAGGCCCTCGGGTCGATCGTCTGCTGCCATAGCCCATTAACTCCATATTTCTCCGGATTGTCCTAACCGATAATTTTGTGACATGTCCCACGTTGATTCTTGCGGTTATTTCACGCAGTGTTGCTTGTCTGTTAGCACTGACAAGGGAACCTCTCCATCGCACCCCCCTCAGATTTAGTTATAAGTTGGCACAGTGCATAGGCCTTGAAAAACTGAACACAGATCAATTGAGAAAACAGGAAGAAGTAGTGTGGAACTGTGAAAAAATAAGCAAAATATACAAACTGAGTAGTTCATGGGAAGATAGGCAACATCAAGGACACTAGGAACACAGGAGCGCCGTGGTCTCGTGGTAACGTGAGCAGCTGCGAAACGAGAGGTCCTTGGTACAAATCTTCCATCGAGTGAAAAATTTAGTTTTTTTATTTTCAGTTTATGTGACAAACTCTTATGTTTTCATCACTTTTTTGGGAGTGATTATCACATCCACAAGAAAACCTAAATCGGGCAAGGTAGAAGAATCTTTTTACTCATTAGCCAAGTGTACAAGTTAGGTGGGTCGACAACATATTCCTGCCATGTGACGCACATGCCGTTACCAGTGTCGTATAGAATATATCAGATGTGTTTTCCTGTGGAGGAATCGGTTGACCTATGACCTTGCGATCAAATGTTTTCGGTCCCCATTGGAGAGGCACGTCCTTTCGTCTACTAATCGCACGGTTTTGCGATGCGGTCGCAAAACACAGACACTAAACTTATTACAGTGAACAGAGACGTCAATGAACGAACGGACAGATAATAACTATGCAAAAATAAAGAAATTAAAATTCTCACTAGAGTGAAGACTTGAACCAAGGACCTCTCGTTTGGCAGCTGCTCACGCTACCACGAGACCACGGCGCTCCTGAGTTCACATTGTCCATGATGTTACCTATGTGGCACATGGACTACTCAGTTTGTATATTTTGCTTATTTTTTCACAGTTCCACACAACTTCTTCCTGTTTTCTCAATTGATCTGTGTTCAGTTTATCAAGACCTATCCACTGTGCCAACTTATAACTAAATCTGAAGGGGGTGCGATGGGGAGGTTCCCTTGTGAGAACTCTGCAAACGCCATTGCTTTCGATCGTTAAGTGAAGGTCGCTGGCCACTGCGTTGTCCGTGATGAGAGGTAATGCCTGAAATTTGGTATTCTCAGTACACTGTTGAAACTGTGTATCTCGGAATACTGAATTCCTTAACGACTTCAGAGATTAAATGTACCATTCGTCTAGCTCCAAATACGATTCCACTTTGAAAGTGTCAATTTCCGTCGTGCAGGGCATATAATCACATCGGAGACCTTTTCACTTGAATCACCTGAGTACAAGTGGGAGCTCCGCCACTGCACTGACCTTTTATGGCTTGTCTATGCGACACTACCCCCACTTGCAATCACTATCCCATGACATTTGTCACCTCAGCGTACTAGTCTACTTTCCTAGAAAAACAATAAGTTTTCCTTCAAGTTGAGTCCGCAAACACAAGCGACGAAATGAAAGTCATATAAGTAGCACATAATGTAACAATTTGTAAATCTTTTGGAAACCTCTGTACATTCTTTTTAAAATCTGTGTCTCAAAGTGATAATTTCGTCGTATTTTCTAACCGTTTTACGAAATCGATTTCTTAATTACGAGTACATTTCTTGTAATGTTCGAAATGTTAGTTACCTTGCATTTTGGCTTCTCGTGGCGTACTTGACGCTGGATGTTTGTCACCCGAAACAATAGCTACTAAACCACGTCGTGGAGGTGAGCCAGTATACCGCATTCAGTAGTATAATAATTTCCACTGTTGTCACATTGTTAATTCATTCCCAAGGATTTCAGTACGCCATGGTAGCTAGCGGTAAGAAACTCCTTCCTGCTCCTTGTCTTTTCAAGTGGAGGGGGCTGTCCTGAATACTGTAGCTACAGGGTCAAAATGCTGGAGCACCTGCATAAAACCCAGGGACATGATAGCTGGGCACAGAACGAGTATCAGAAACTAGATACAGAGAAGTATGTGATTGTGGGTCCACCTTGGTGCAAAACGTTTTGTTTTTGAGTTTCTCAAAGTAATGTCTGCGAAATACCTCCATCTTCAGCGGATTTCTTAAATCTTAAACTTGAAAATTGACATATTTACATTATAAAAAGCCTTATCATGTGCTGTACTGTTTGCTTCCAGGTATGTGGAAGAATAATCGTGTAGTACCTTTGTACGTAATAGCCATTGCACATTTGTATGACTGTTGTGGTTTTACGGCACGCTACATATCATCTCCAAATGCAAACCGGCTGTTATTAAGAAATAGTAAAATATGTTCAAAAAATGTTCAAATGTGTGTGAAATCTTATGGGACCACACTGCTAAGGTCATCAGTCCCTAAGCTTACACACTACTTAACCTAAATTATCCTAAGGACAAACACACACACCCATGCCCGAGAGAGGACTCGAACCTCCGCCGGCACCAGCCGCACAGGCCATGATTGCAGGGCCCTAGACCGCTCGACTAATCCCGCGCAGCCGGAAAAATATGGATTTTAAAGCGTTTGTATTATGAAACCGAAGTCTGTGCCTGTGTTATGTGACACTTTTGGTGGGTATTAGGTTATAATTACTCCGTAGTGTATAGGTTAGTTGGTCGACTTACATTACTTCTAAAATCATAGAAAATGTACATTTTCACTTGGGAAGTAATTCAAATATTACGCCACCTTGCTGTCGGCATCTGCCCCAAGACGTATAGCATATCAAGAGAATCCTTAAATCTGTTACGGGAATTCTGACGAGTTCTGTTCGTGTCTTTTATTTCTATTCTGTCTGAGTTCTCTGTTGGGGCCAGACACTCCTGGGCAACATTGTTTCGTTGGTTTCGATGTACACGCCGCGAAAACTTACTGCATTCGGTTCACGAAACGCTTACTTCTTGCAATTTGTAGATTAGTTGTTATATTGTAGATACAGTCTCATATGTTAAAAAAATCTGAAAAAAGACGAGAATGAACGATATCTCAGTTGTGATTACGCAATGACATTTTATAGCAGGTGGCAGGGAATATTTTATGGACCGTATAAGCACGAACATAGAAAATCATGACTATTCAAATGTTAGAACTGGAGTTTCACTGACGAAGTGATACATAGCCTGCCCTCTGTTACAGTACACTGGATAGACAACGAAACTGCAACACGAAAAGCAAACTAAGGGACAGATAGTTTTTCACATGTTGATATTTTCCTGTTTTAGAACCACTTATCTGGAACACACGAATTGTATCTTTACACTACTATACATCCGATACCATACAACACTGTGCAAACTGTGCTTGGCGTTCCATGCGATAACTACGTATACCGGATATACAGGTGTAAATAGAATGTTTTAATGTAGGTATTCACTAATTCGACTTGAATTTAACACTTTCAAGCTACCTTACGTGTCAGTTTCACTGCTTTCTTTAATGTAAATGTTGCGTACGAAGCAAGTTTTTACATTTACCCTTTCGCCAGACGCTCTGTGTTGAAGTATATAAAGTATTGTTTCGTCTGTCCACATAGCAGTACAGTGATGATGAGTTGCAGATATGATAGTTTAGCTCCCCAGCAACAGAATTTTATGTATTGTTTCGTCTGTCCACGTAGCAGTGCAGTGATGATGAGTTACATATATGATAGTTCAGCTCCCCAATAACTGAATTTTATTGCTGCACTAACCTTATACATCAAAAACCAATTTCTTTCTGAGTGCGTGACACAGTAGAAAATGCTAAATACTGCATAACGACCTGCAGCCAACGAAGTTTATAATGGGTACAAGTAAAATGCTACGTTAGTATAATTCCGGTGTTCAGTAACTCATGAAGAAGCCAGCCATTCGTGTATAATGGATAACAATGTGTCTCCAGTTTGTCTGTGGTATTAAAAGGCAACATAAAATGACTAAAACTTAACGATGACACTCATTTAGAAAATGGAAGTTGCTGGGAAGCTTCACTTCCCAAACAGATGGTGAAGTTCAAATGGTTAAAATTGAGGAGCTACTCGACCGAATAGTAGCGGCTTCGGTCAAGAATACCATCATCGACCGAGAGAGCGGTGTGCTGACCCCACGCCCCTCCTATCCGCCTCCTACCCTGAGGATGACACGGCGGTCGGATGGTCCCGGTAGGCCACTCTCGGTCTGAAGCACTATGGGACTTAACATCTGAGGTCATCAGTCCCCTAGAACTTAGATCTACTTAAACCTAACTAACCTAAGGACATCACACACATCCATGCCCGAGGCAGAATTCGAACCTGCGACCGTACCGGTCACGCGGTTCCAGACTGTAGCGCCTAGAACCGCATGGCCACTCCGGCCGGCGATGGTCAAGTCAGCACTCCATTATACACTGTAGGAGATTTAGCTGAGGACCTTGATGGACATTCTTGCAATCAGGAATTGTTTTTGCAGAGATAGTGGAGTTGGAATTGTTCTTATTTTTGGCAATAATGGTTTCGCAGCGTTCTAACTAAATCCCAGAAAATCGCAGAGATGACACAATGGTTAGGGAGGTAGACGCGCGTTCAGTAAGTCTGGGTTCAGACCCTGGCCACGTACCCAGATTTAAATCTTCTCTGTTTTCTCTAAATCAATTAAGGAGAATGATGAGATACTTCGTTTAAAAAGGATACCGCCTTTTTTCCTAATTCTCCTCTATTCCGAATTTGTACTTCATATCTAATGGTATATTCGTCAACGAGACATTCAGCCCTAAATTTCTCTTCCTTCCTTGCTAGAGAGTTGGTTGCCATGCAGTAGCTAATCTGAAGAGTGACCAAGCGTGGAAACTATACCCGAATAGGTGAAGTTGATTCCAGACAGCTGCAGTGGGCTGGGCGCGGCAGCTTCGCACTCCGACGTCGAGCAATAACGTAACTCGAGTTTATAAATTTCTGTATGGCACCGTCTCAGTGATTTCACAGCGTCGTAGACGGCTACTGTTTTCGCCTGAAGTCGTTAGCGCTTCGTAGTCGAAAGTTGGCAACAGCGCTGCGAGGTAACTTCTTACACTGTCTCGACAATAGCTGTTGCTACCTGCCAGTAGTAAACAGAAGCGATTACTCGAAGATGGGGATGTATATCTTTATTTATTGTGTAATTTACACAAAGTGATCGGGTGGTAGACTCAGGAATCTATGGGGTACCAGCTTACACAACATTTTCAAGCTAAATACTTCATTTCCCTTGCACAGACGTCCATTTACTTTCGATACGGCCAGTGGTGTTAAAAGGTACTTCGCCAAATTACGAGAGCATGAAGAATCACTCTGACCAGACACATCATTAGGTTCAGCTTGAATTTTTTCTACACTAAAGCGCCAAAGAAATTGGTAAAGGTATAAAAAGCACTCCGTCTTCAGGCCGCGAGTGGCCTACCGGGACCATCCGACCGCCGTGTCATCCTCAGAGTAGGACGCGGATAGGAGGGGCATGGGGTCAGCACACCGCTCTCCCGGTCGTTATGATGGTATTCTTGACCGAAGCCGCTACTACTCGGTCGAGTAGCTCCTCAATTGGCATCACGAGGCTGAGTGCACCCCATTTGGTAAAGGCATACATATTCAAATACAATGCAAACAGAAAGAATACGGCACTGCAGTCGGCAACGCCTATAAAAGACAACAAGTGTCTGGTGCATTCGTTAGATCTGTTACGGCTGCTATAACGGCAGCTTATCGAGATTCAAGTGAGTTCGAACATGGTGTTACAGTCGGCGCACGTGTCACGGAACACAGCATCTCTGAGGCAGCGTTTAAGTGGGGATTTTCCCGGACGACCATTTCACTGGTAAACCGTGAAATATCATGGCATACGGTAAAACATCAAATCTCCGACACCGTCTTTGCCGGAAAAAGATCCTGCAAGAATGGGATCAACGATGACTGAAGAGAATCGTTCAGTGTGACAGAAGTGCAACTCTTCCGCAAATTGCTGCAGATTTCAGTGCTGGGCCATCAAGAAGTGTCATCGTGCGAACCATTCAACGAAATATCATCGATATGGGCTTCCGAAGCCGAACGCAAATTCATGTGCACTTCATCATTGTTGACACAAGTCTTTACAATTCGCCTGGGCCCGTCAATGCCAACATTGGATTGTTGATGACTGGAAACATGTCGCCTAATCGGAGGAGCCTCGTTTCAAATTGTACTGAGAGGATGGACGTGTACGGGTATGGAAACAACCTCATGAATCCATGGACCCTACATGTCAGCAGGGGACTGCTCAAACTGGTGGAGGCTCTGTAATGGTGTGTGGCGTCTGCAGTTGGAGTGATATGGTTCAAATGGCTCTAAGCATTATAGGACTTAACATCTGAAGTCATGAGTCCCCTAGAACTACTTAAACCTAACTAACCTACGGACATCACACACATCCATGCCCGAGGCAGAATTCGAACCTGCGACTGTAGCAGCAGCGCAAATAAATCACACTCTGATGATACATTATCTTTTTTTAGAATTTTGATAACAGAGTTGTCATGCAATGAAACCATTGGATTAATTATCCGGCAGACATATTAAAATCTCAGTGCTACAATTCGTCTTTTTTAATATTAAAAATACAATATGTGGGATGATATTAAGCAATTGAACTATTGACTCTATCTAGCTGGAATTAACTGGTATCGCTTCTTCTTATTTTACAAAAATAGCTGGGCTGCGAAGACGGTCGTGTTCGTTTCGTTACAGACAAAGAGGCTTTCATGCTGGCAGCTCATTAATTTATTCATAAGTATACTTCATTATCTGCCCAGCTCGGATGACATAGCATCTAATTATATCGCCATCTTAAAAGTTACATATCAAATGCTTGTAGTCTTACTTCTTATATTGTTTAATGTTGACGCAACTATACACGTCGACGAAGCTAATGTGTTACACTGTAGCTCAGCTGAAAATTATGTAGATATTTCGTAACGTCCGAAACAGGTAACCGGTTGCATTAAACGGCAGCTATGATGACATGATTTTGTAATAGTTTGTGACAAGGCATAAAAAAATGGGGAACAGATAAAGGTATAATGAACAGAAAACCTATATGGCGACGTAAAAGAACTCTTACGGATGAACTGTGCCATATCAGGTATGCACATACCAAAACGCCAAGGTATTCCAATCCTATTGTTTTATAACTTCACTCCAGTATAGGAATTATACTCACCAGTATAACGTAGTGCACAGAATTACTATAAAGCCACATAACTAAATTATTCTTCCAGTTTGGTAAATGAAAGATAACGTAAACACTCTGTTTTGTCGTGATGATGCGTCAGAAAGAACGCTGCATCCAGAAAAAACGCTGATCCTTTTCTGGTTTCACATAGGTCTACACACTTTGCTCGCTGAAGAACGGGTTATTGTACAAAATAATCCACAAACGAGAAGAAAATTTTTATCACTCTCCCAAAGCGAATATAACGCCTGTAAACCATTGTGATGAATTTGAGTTATAATTTTTGTTTGTTGCTTACCCGGAACTTTCCATTTATATGTTAGTACTCTGTTGGTTATCGTCCTGAACGTTCCTCACGTGTATTTTCATAGGAAGCTCTCGTTTAATGCTGGTCCATAGGGATGTTCCTATTTCCCCATTTGCTTTAAGATACTTAGAAATTCAGTTTCCATTACAAAACACCCATTAAAATTTCATTTCAGTTTTAGTTTGAATACCTGAATTTCTTTAGAGATACTTATTAGCTATGGTATGTGAATACTGTGATGATTCACGAAACGCTGTGAGATACACTTAGCAATACCTACTAAACGGTTCACTAAATCATAACATTTTTCCATGCATGTTGTTTTTCTTTTCTTATTTCAATTAATCCTTTTGGAAGGAACGACAAATCAACGCATTGCTTAGACTAGTTTGTTTGCAAAGGCAGTTTCCTTCGGGCCTGTATGTTTCATTGTTCGAAAAATTTTTCCTACTCTTCTTGTGTCTCCTTTCTTCCAGTTCTTGATTCTTTTCCTGTCCTGAAAGCCAGCCATTTCTACTGGTTATTTAAAAAGCATTGTATTCTTTTATTCTGTCCAAGCCGACTCCTGCATTTTCGATGTCTCTTCCTACTTCTCTCAGCCATGTGGGTTTGGAGTTATAATTATTTATTAAGTTCTGGAACAAGCCACATAATAACACCTCCCCTATTTAATTGCACCGTCACTGATAAATATCTCGTACACTTCATTACACTATGAGTGTTACTTACCTCATGTAATTATTCAGCATTTTTGGGTAAGTATTTGTACAGCAGACTAACGACAAATGCAGCAGCGCTGCCAGCTTACGCTGCAGACAAACTTTCACTGAATGCTCAGAAAATAGCTCTAGTTAATGCGTTCAGAGGTATGAGTTGTCGAATTTAAATAAGATTCAGATTTTCTGCACGAAAGATCGTCTATAAAGCTAATTTTATTGCACTCTAATACACATAATCTGTGCAATCCCTTAGTTCCACTAATAATTATTGCAGCACTGAATAATCATTACCCATGAGACAACTGAGTCTTTTACGTTGCAGTTGCGAAGGTTAACTGTTGTGGCACATACAGTGATCAGCCAGAGCATCATAACCATCTACCCAGTATCGATGTAAACCCGTCCAGGCGATGGCAACGTTACCTGGCGAGGAATGTCTGCTAGGCGGACACACGCAAGGAGTATGTCGTATCAGGGAGATTGCTGTCCGGGTGTAGAATGGAGAGGGAGCACGATCAATCTGAATTTCATCGAAGGCAAATTGTGATGACCCGGAGGCTCCGTACGAGCATTTCTGGAACTGCATAACTTGTCCGTTGTTCGAGGAATGCTGCGACGAAACAAAGGTGAGACCACGCCCAGATGTCGTGGGATTGGACGGGCTTCCCTCATTACAGATGTCGAACGTGGTGTACTGGGCAGGCTGGTAAAACAGGACAGGCGATGAACTGTGACGGAACTAACATCAGACCTTAATGCCGTGTAGCGTACAAGCGTGTCTGAACAGTGTACCCAACACTCTTAAGATGTGCCTCCGCAGCCAATGATCCATGCATGTGCCAATATTAACACCACGACCCCGGCAGCCACTACTGGAATGTGCAAGTGATCATCGGTACTGGACGTTGGTGCAGTGGTAGAGCGTTGCCCTGTCTGATGAATGCCGACACCTTTTTTATCACGCCGATGTGAGGGATGAATCCGTTGTCTTCCAGGGGAACACCCACTTGACACCTTTAGTACGGGATGGAGACTAGCTGTCGGCGGTTCCACTAAGCCCTGAGGAACATTCACGTCGGCGTTCATAGATCCAGCGGAGCTCGTGCATGGCACCAAGGAGAATCGTACACTGGTTGCATACTAAGTATGCCCCTTCGTGACGGTCATGTTTCCAGACAGTGGAGGCATCTTTCAACAAGATAATGCACCATGGCAAAAGGCCAGGAGTGTGATGGAGTGGTTCGACGATCACAGTGGCGTGTTAGAATTAACGAATTGGCCCCCCAACTTGCCAGATCTGAACCTGAACACATCTGGGATGCGATTGAAGGTACCGTCAGAGCTCATCGTCCCCCTCCTCTTAATTTTCGGGAATTGAGTGACTTGAGCTCAGGTGTGGTGCCAGTTCCCTCCTGCGATCTTCCAAGGCATTATTGCTTCCATGCCATAGCATCTCTCATCCTTGCTAAGGGTGGTCTTACCATCTACTAAGTAGGCGGTCATAATGTCACATGCGTTCTTCACTACGTCTTGCCTGATAAACGTTGTGATCAGTCACATGCATTTCAATTAATTTTTTGAGTGGTTTCTAAACAACTGGAATTACCCAGTGTTGGATAGCTGCTGATGTTGAATTGTAGTTTTTTTTATGGTGAAGTCTGTCATGACACTCGCCCTTATTTGTCGAGGGTATCAAAACACATAAGATAATTTTGATTCTTTGTGATTTTTTTCCCACGGGGCTTGACCATCTACATCTACATACATACTCCGCAATCCACTATACGGTGCGTGGCGGACGGTACCTCGTACTACAACTAGCATCTTCTCTCCCTGTTCCACTCTCAAACAGAACGAGGGAAAACTGATTTCCTATGTGCCTCTGTACGAGCACTACTCTATCTTATCTTTGTGGTCTTTCCGCGAAATATAAGTTGGCGGCAGTAAAATTGTACTGCAGTCAGCCTCAAATGCTGGTTCTCTAAATTTCCTCAGTAGCGATTCACGAAAAGAACGCCTTCTTTCCTCCAGAGACTCCCACCCGAGTTCCTGAAGCATTTCCGAAACACTCGCGTGATGATCAAACCTACCAGTAACAAATCTAGCAGCCCGCCTCTGAATTGCTTCTATGTCCTCTCTCAATCCGACATGATAGGGATCCCAAACAGTCGATCAGTACTCAAGAATAGGTCGTATTAGTGTTTTATAAGCGGTCTCCTTTAGAGATGAACCACATCTTCCCAAAATTCTACCAATGAACCGAAGACGACTATCCGCCTTCCCCACAAGTGCCATTACATGTTTGTCCCACTTCATATCCCTCTGCAATGTTACGCCCAAATATTTAATCGACGTGACTACTAATGGAGTATTCAAACATTACACGATTCTTTTTCCTATTCATCTGCATTAATTTACATTTGTCTATATTTAGAATTAGCTGTCATTCTTTACACCAATCACAAATCCTGTCCAAGTCAATAAGTTTGATTTAGCGGTAAGTTCGATTAATCGATACTGGATTTAGCGAGAGTCGACTATCCCTCTGCCTACAGGGGACTACGTGCTGCTGTGGCGGCGCGGCACGGCCGTGCTGACTGCGGCCACGCTGATGGTGACGCGCGACCCGCGCTTCCGGCTGGTGGACGGCTACAACCTGCAGATCAGCGACGTGCGGCCGCAGGACGCGGGCGACTACGGCTGCCAGATCAGCGAGAACGCCGACCGCACCCAGATACACACCGTCGAGATTCTCGGTCAGTACCCACACACACACACACACTTCTCCGTCTTTACTCCTCAGGTCTGCAACGGCAGTGGTGCGTTCCTTGGCGAGTACTTCACCACTGACAAAGGGAACCATACAACCATCGTGTCGCCGCTTTTATGCATCTTTCGCGCGATTGGTGCCCACGTCACTGAAGTGACAAAAGTCATGGGACATCTCTTAATATCGTATCGGAACGCCTTTTGCCCAGCGTAGTGCAGGAACTCAACGTGGCATGGACTCGTTGGAAGTTCCCTACAAAAATATTGCGCCCATAATTCCCAAAGCGTTGCTGGTACTGGTTTCTGGGCATAACTGACCTCTAAAATGTGTCCCCAATCATTCGCTCGAAATGTCCAGAATGTTCTTCAAACCTTTCGCGAAGAACAGTGGCGCGGTGACATGGCTCATTGTCATCCATAAAAAATCCGTCGTTATTTGGGAATTGAAGTACATCAATGGCTGCAAATGGTCTCCAAGAAGCCGAAAATAACCATTTCCGCTCTGCTGGTGCTAATCATCATATATCTCGTGGTTTTTTAATATCTTACTTGCGATGGGAAGTTCTTTTGGTCATCATACATTCGTATTTGTTACATTACTTTTTAATAGTTTGACACGACTACTTAAAAATTTTTAACGAAGCATTCTATCTCTCAGCCAATGGCCTTGCCGCAGTGGTAACACCAGTTCCCGTCAGATCACCGAAGTTAAGCACTGTCGGGCTGGGCTAGCACTTGGATGGGTGACCATCTGGTCTGCCGAGCGCTGTTGGCAAGAGCGATGCTCTCAGCCCTTGTGAGGCAAACTGAGGAGAAACTTGATTGAGAAGTGGCGGCTCCGGTCTCGAAAACTGACGTACGGCCGGGAGAGCGGTGTGCTGACCACATGCCCCTCCATATCCACATCCAGTGACGCCTGTGGGCTGAGGCTGACACGGCGGCTGTGGACAGCAAAATAATTTGCCAAAGCCTGTCAAGAAGTTAATTTAGTAAATGTCTGTGCAGCTGCCGACTGATAATTTCAGTCAATGATCTGTTCAGTATAACCAGGCCGGCCGTGTGGCCGTGCGGTTCTAGGAGCTTCAGTCCGGAACTGCGGGACTGCTACGGTCGCAGGTTCGAATCCTGCCTCGGGCGTGGATGTGTGTGATGTCCTTAGGTTAGTTAGGTTTAAGTAGTTCTAAGTTCTTGGGGACTGATGACCTCAGATGTTGAGTCCCATAGTGCTCAGAGCCATTTTCCAGTAGAACCAGAGGACTCAGTCCATTCCATGTAGACACCATATGCATCCACCAACAGCTTGGACAGTGCTTTGTTGACAACTTGGTTTCATGGCATCGTGGAGTCTGCGCACTGTCGAACACTGCCATCAGCTCTTAACAACTGAAATCGGGACTCATCTGAGCAGGCCAGAGTTTTCCAGTCGTCCAGGGGTCCGACAGAAATGGTCAAGAGCGCAAGAGAGACACTGCAGGCGATGTCGTGCTGTTTGCAAAAGCGCTACCGTCGGTCATCTGCAGCCTCAGCCCGTTAACGCCAAATTTCAAAAAAATGGTTCCAGCGCTATGGGACTTAACATCCGAGATCATCAGTCCCCTAGACTTAGAACACCAAAGACAGCACACACATCCATGGACGAGGCAGGATTCGAACCTGCGACCGTAGCACGAGCACGGTTCAGGACTGAAGCGCCTAGATGCGTTCGGCCACAGTGGCCGGCGCCAAATTTCTCCGCAGTTTTCTAGCGGACACGTTCGCCTGTGTACCACACTGAATTCTGTGGATATTTCATCCAGTGTTGCTAGTCTGATAGCACTGACAACTGTACGCAGACGTTGCTGCTCTCGGTAGTTAAGTGAAGGCCGTCGACCACTGCATTGTCCGTCATGAGAGGTAATCCGGAAATTCGGTTTTCTCGGCGAACTTTTGACACTGTGTAACTCGGAATATTGATTCTATAACGAATTCGGAAATGTAACGCCCCATGTGTGTAACTCCTACCGTTCCGCGTTCAAGGTCCTTTAATTCCCGTTGTGAGGGCATAATCTAGCCGGAAACCTTTTCATATGAATGACCTGAATGCAAACGGCAGCTGCGCCAATGCACTGCACTATTGGACCTTGTGTACAGTTTACTACCGCAGCTGTATATCATGTGCATCTCGCTCTCCCATGACTTTTGTCACCTCTGTGTAGGTAAAAAATACTGGTCTAGTAGCATGTACTTCACAAGCGTTTTCGAAACATCGAGGTGAAGTATTCAATTTGACGAATCGACTCTTTCGCAAGCGAAAAGACTTACAATAAATAGAATAAATGATAATCTCGAGGTGTACTCGCATATTTATTTTCATTAATATTAAGTCGTGTCACCATTAACAACGCTTCAGTCGCTCATTTGGCGTCTTCGATCATTCATAGCTTCACACATGTGTTGCAGGTTCTTTTAGAGTCATAACCAACAAACAACAGGACTGTTGTTATTCTTTACATAACCAACATGAGATCAAAGAACTGAACCACTAAAGAGCAGTGTTTCCACCTTCATCCTAGGTAAAGAAAAGAAAATGCACCGTCATGTCGTAAACATACGCAGTTCCATCTGCAGAAGCGTGTGTGAAGATTCTCACCGCAACAACAGACCACGCCATGTGCTACTGCCAAAGACGACGCCCCTTCAGCTGAGGCTGCTGCTTTTATTGATGGCTAGTGACGTCATTCCGTTGACATCAGACAATCTTGTGTCACAATTACGATGTGTCGTATGACTCACATTCATCATCTTGTAAATTTAAGTTAAGTCGATTGGAAATAACACAGATACTTCAGTGCATCCAAATGACACTCGGAATTCCTCAAAAACTGATGGTTCGGGTCATATGGAAACTGTTTATAATGCAGATACAATCTTGTGGGTTATTAGACGCCGTCACAATTTTTTTAGACGATCGACGTTTCCATCCCTCTGCTGATATCGTCTTCAGCATCTTGTTGGTGCCCATGGTTGACCGAGAACTGCCAAAAATTAGCGTCGCGTTGTCTTATAAAGGAGGAGTTTTCTCGCGCTAATGATGGAGGAGCGGGGTTATGGACTCCATTGGTGGGCCATCGTCGTTGGATTGTAAGTGAAGTTTCCCGCGCTAATGACGGAGGAGGGAGTTACTAGCTAAATTGTTGTGGTTATCATTGGTGGGACATCCTCATTGGATACAAAGGGATTTTTCATGCACTTATGCTGGAAAAGAGTTACTGGCTAAAATTCTTCCTGCTGCTAGTAGTGGACCGGGCAGAGCAAGAGAGGGGGAATATGTATCAACAATATTATTTTCCACAGAGGCGACTTCCTGCCCGCACACACTGCGGCCGAGTATTCAGTTCCTTCAAGGCGGGCTGCCAGGAAGCCGGAATATTACAGCCATCCTCTCCAGTGATGATATATTCTCAGAAATTTCAATCGCTTCTCTGAGTTTTCTTGCATAAATGTTACTTTTTTTAGCTAGCACTCGTTATTGCAACCAATGCTGTGACTGGACTGGATAGGAAGAGGTAGAAAGGGCAAAAAACAGGAAAACAAATATCTCTAGCGAAAAGTCAAAATAAAACTTTAACAGAATGTTCATAATGCTGTACATGAAAGAATCTCGTTTCCTCAGCGGTAACTAGATTTGGTCCAGGTTAAATTTGAAACTTCTTAATATGTCTTCATCAGTGCTTCAATTAATTAACAATAATTACATTACCTTTTAACTGAAACTAGTTGTTAGGATCGAGGTATTTGGATCTCCTTCTTCCACTGAAATACATAAACTGCTTCAGAAGGATTATATAAAACAGTGTCAAAATTGAGATGACACTTCTTTTATCGGGCTTTGCAGAAACGGTAGCCATCTGCCACAGAACCTGTTACGCGACTGTGAGTAAGAATTGAGTCTGACTTCCAGTATATGTTCTTAGGGCCGGGGCTAATTTATAAGGACAGAAACATACGAAAGTTTCAATCACACGAAGCAATGTGATGAGGTAAATATAAGTAAAAGGATCAATATGAAATGGGGCGGATGACTTCATGCAATTTTGTGTACTGGCTGAATGTGTCTGTTACGTTGCACAAGGAGAGAGGGAAAAAAAAAGAAGAAAAAAGAGAGAGAGAGAGAGAAACTTTTCACCTTAAGCAATCGGTTTGTAATAAATCTGTTCGTGGCAATCGGTTTCGGAGAATTATGCAACGATCTGCCCACACCGAGTCAGAGTCCACTACAGTCGAAATAGAACAAGACTGTTCAACCGTAAATCCAGGAGTCAACAGCCAAGTTGTCGTAGCAATGAGCGAACTCTTCCAAAACAGCGGTCCGGCAGAGTCACGAACTCCTAAACCATTACCCCTCAGTGGAACTAGAATTAGCTAGTACCCCCCTCCCCCTCCCCTCGGTCGGTATGTAGGTTTACGAGACATGGGCCGCTAATTCTCAATGAAGTAGCTCCTCAGTTAGCCTCACAAGAGCTGAGCGCACCCCGCATGCCAACAGCGCTCGGTAGACTGGATGGTCACCCATCCAAGTTCTAGCACAGCCCGACAGCGCTTAACTTTGCTTATTTGACGGGAACCGGTGTTACCGCTGCGGCAAGACCGCTAATGAAGCAATAATAACAAAATATCATTTATCTTTCATCTTTCAAAGAAAGTTCGTTCCCGTTCTAAAGTTTACATGGGAGCTCAAGTTAATGATGGTGAGGAAAGGGTGGGGAGGGGGGGGGGGGGTACTAGCTAATCTCTAACTGCACTTAGGGGTAATGGTTTCAGAATGGTTCGGAATCATTGGTGTAGTGGGTGGACTATGTGAGGAACCTCTAACCTTCGCTGCATTGATGCTAATAACTGAGAAAAAGTAATTATTAATAACTTATATAATAAATATTAGAGTGTTTCAAAATTGAGATTATAGAAGTGGTCTTTTGAAAATAATTTGGTTTCGTGAGTGAAATTAGTTTTTAACCCTCAGAAAATTTCATTTTATCCCTCAGGTGGTAATTACCCCCAGGTTGGGGAAACACTGTCCTAGACGACACAAAGTCCGGTGGACCGGCCGATACCGGCCCCTAAAGACTAGGACACCCCTTTCCCCCCTCCTGTAGCATTCCACAGTGCCTTGCGAGCACCGCCTAGCGCTGACCGCGGCGTACGTCGGCGAACGTGCGGTCTTCGTATCGATATCAGAGCCATTAGTAATACAAGACGAGGTTCAAAATTTACGAAGCTGCCGGCTGTCGAGCAGTGACGTAAGCACAACCGTTGAAGGTGGAAGACTAGTACTTCACACGCACTACATTCGAGCCACGTCACTTTTTTAAATCATCCCTCAGACATCAGTATAGCTGCCAAGAATCATGTTTCTTCAGAAATGAACATTAACCAAAATAATAACGATGGTACGAGGGACGATTTTTTTCTGGAAGAGGGTTGGTTTTATTCAAGATTCCAATGCACCATATTATTCTCCACATTTCTGGCTACAGATTTCTAGTTTTCATCACAGCCTCCGTTCACTCATTTGCATCATGCTGGGATGCAGAAGCCTCAGCAGCTTGTGATACTATTTCAAAAAGATAAACAGCCGAACTTGCTAAGTAGCTCTTATTATTACTTGATACTGACTAGTTTCGGGTTTTCATTCGTAACCCATTATCAAATCATCCTGTGAAACAATGTGCTGTTGTAAAACACAGGGAGCGAAAGGCTATTTACAATTTGTACAGAAACCAGATGGCAGTTATAAGAATCGAGGTCATGAAAGGGAAGCAGTGGTTGGGAAGGGAGTGAGACAGGGTTGTAACCTATCCCCGAGTTATTCTGGCTCTGAGCACTATGGGACTCAACTGCTGAGGTCATTAGTCCACTAGAACTTAGAACTAGTTAAACCTAACTAACCTAAGGACATCACGAACATCCATGCCCGAGGCAGGATTCGAACCTGCGACCGTAGCGGTCTTGCGGTTCCAGACTGCAGCGCCTTTAACCGCACGGCCACTTCGGCCGGCCCCGAGTTATTCAATCAGTATATTGAGCAAGCAGTAAAGGAAACAAAAGAAAAATTCAGAGTAGGAATTAAAATCCATGGAGAAGAAATAAAAACTTTGAGGTTCGCCGACGACATTGTAATTCTGTCAGAGACAGCAAAGGACCTCTAAGAGCAGTTGAACGGAATGGACAGTGTCTTGAAAGGAGGATATAAGATGAACATCAACAAAAGCAAAACGAGGATAATGGAATGTAGTCGAATTAAATCGGGTGATGCTGCCGGAATTAGATTAGGAAATGAGACACTTAAAATAGTAAAGGAGTTTTGCTACTTGGGGAGCAAAATAACTGATGATGGTACAAGTAGAGAGGATATAAAATGTAGACTGGCAATGGCAAGGAAAGAGTTTCTGAAGAAGAGAAATTTGTTAACATCGAGTATAGATTTAAGTGTCAGGAAGTTGTTCCTGAAAGTATTTGTATGGAGTGTAGCCATGTATGGAAGTGAAACGTGGACGATAAATAATTTAGACAAGTAGAGAATAGAAGCTTTCGAAATGTGGTGCTACAGAAGAATGCTGAAGATTAGATGGGTAGATCACATAACTAATGAGGAAGTGTTGAATAGGATTGGGGAGAAGAGAAGTTTGCGGCACAACTCGACTAGAAGAAGGGATCGGTTGGTAGGACATGTTCTGAGGCATCAACGGATCACAAATTTAGTATTGGAGGGCAGCGTGGAGGGTAAAAATCGTATAGGGAGACCAAGGGATGAATACACTAAACAGATTCAGAAGGATGTAGGTTGGAGTAGGTACTGGGAGATGAAGAAGCTTGCACAGGATAGAGTAGCATGGAGAGCTGCATCAAACCAGTCTCTGGACTAAAGACCACAACAACAACAACAACAACAACATAAAGTACTAAACAGCTAATGCATGTCACAAAATTCAAAGTCTAACGCACAAAATACGTACTACCCAATCAGAATAACTATTACTTCACATAGCAAAAAAACCATGACAGTTGTTACCCAATGAAGTACTATGTAAATGATGACCAAACCCGATACAAACAGATATTGACAGCCTAATCTCAGTCAGCATGACAAAACTATCCTGCTACCTTCGGAATTTTCTGTGTGATGTTTTTCAGAAAGTTTGACGGTATACCGCAAGTCACACCAGCGTGAATAGTCGATGTGTTGTCACTTCTTCCGGATGATTTTAGAATTCCGATGGAATGTTATCTATCCCTTCTGTCTTTTTTTTTATCTTCAGCTGTCCGGAACTCTTAAGATCTGCTCTGATACTGGGTGACCTATTTCTTCTCTACGAACGCCTGTTTTTTTGTCACATCATCAGACGTCGTCTCCTTCGTAGAATATTCAATGTACTGTTTCCCTCCTGTGAGTTTAAAACCGAAATTCCCATTGGACCCTTAATGTTGCCGCCCTTGCTTTTAATCGTAGCGAAAGTTGATTTGACTTTAGTATACCCTGAGTCAGTCCATCCGATAGTCGTTTCTTTTTCTTCACATTCTTTCTGTCTTTCTCTGAAAATTTGTGTACTTCCTACTTTTGTCGAACAGTTGAAGTATTTCTTCTCTTGCCCAGGATTTCTTCGTAGTTACGTTAGTGATACCTATGTTTGCGTTTCCAACATCTGTGAATGCTCTTCAACTGAACTGCCAGGACTAAGCTCCTCATTATTACAGAGAACTTCAACCGTATCTCTTCATACCTTACTACTTCAGTACCATGCCTCCTTCCATAGTTATTCTTCTGTACGATTTTCTTGAACTTCAGGCTACTCTTCATCATTACTAAATATTTATCTGAATCTATATCTCCTCCTGGGTACACCTTACAATCCGATATCTGATTTCGGTATCTCTGCCTGACCATGAGGTAATCAAACTGAAATATCCTCGTTCCTACGGGCTTTTCCCATGTAAACCTCCTCCTCTTGCGATTCGTGAACAGAGCAATAGCTACGGCTTGCTAAAATTTATTGCAGAACTCAGTCTTTTTCCTCCTACTACGTTGGCCATATTCTCTCGTAATCATTTCTTCTACTCTTTCCCCTACAACTGCATTCCCACCTCAATGGTTATTAGGTTTTATCTCCCTTTACGTACTGAATTACCCGTTTCCTCATACACGTTCCCTGCCTGTTTATCGTCTGCTTACGACGTCGACATTTGTACCTGAACTATTGTTGTCGGCGATGGATTGATTTTGATTCTGATGAGAACAAACCTATCACTGAACTGTTCTCAGTAAATCACTTTCGGTGCTACGTTTCTATTCGTAACGTACCCTAGTCCCATTACACGGTTTTCTGTTGCTGTTGACATTATCGTATATTTGTCGCACCTAAAATGCTTGTCTTCTTTCCACTTTACTATATGTATATCGAGCCTTACCATTTCCCATTTCAGATTTTTTAGCTTCCCTACCATGTTCAAATCTCTAGCATTTGTACAGTATTAAGAATATAAACTAGCTCTAGTGCATATATGCGTCTCCCTTCCTGAATTAGTAAATATGTATTTTGTTTGAGTCGATATTGTAAAACGCAGATATCCTATGAACGATTCCAGCCGTATGTGTTCCACATCAGTTATTTGCAGATGTTCAGAGATGTATGGAATTCGTTGCTAAAACAAGAAAATGTAAAGCTATTTCGATTGTTTTTTGAGCTCTGAATCACTTCTATCTAGCCTTCCATATACTGCGCTGCAGAGTTCAGCTATTCTGGGTCAATTTTTTGCTGGCTTTAAGAAAGATTAAACTTATTTATATAATTTATTGTTATCATTATGCACTAATATCTTTTCCTCGAATTTTGAAATGTATATGTATTTATTCACAATGTTTCAGAACATTCAGCGGCTACAACAGCGAAATCGGCACTGAAATGCTTTTGAATAAAATACAAAGCGGCCCTGATCTACTTCACCGGTCATTTAAAGTATCTTGCAGTAATTTTCGTGCAGTGTTTGCTGAAAATGATCGACAACGTCATTGATTGGAGATCACTGACCGAATCATTTTCAGGAAAGCTCTGTAATCTCGTTGGATGATGTTCCCGGACATGGGTTCCTATTCAAAATACGATGTACTCACTCCCCTCTACAAGTCCTAGAAGTTTGTAACGGTAATTTCCGACCACCCTGTATTTATACATACATCAAAGAGGCGATCAAAAAGTTTCTGTTCGAAGGCCGTACAGTCCAGATTCGGTGTGCCAGTCAGAAAAAGCCCCCTGGGCATTACGGCAAACGTCCCGTCAACGTACCAGGTTGAAGATACCCGTTTAGTAAAATTACATGTCCTACTGTGTGAAGAAGTTCTCCCCTAACTGCTGCTGCACTTCCTGCCGTAAGTCAGGAATCGTCGACGCTTCATGGCCTCTTTTAAGGGACTGACGGCGCAATAATTGCATGGGAATGGATCAGGACTACAGGGCCGGTGCTCGAATGTCTCCTACTCGAGTTGGCGTAACTTACGCGTCACGACATTTGCAATATGGGGAAGTGTGTTATCGTAAGGCATCAGAACACCTTGTCACACTTTTCCCCGTACTGCCCCATACTCATTCTTCACTCAACGTTGCATGTCTACCGGCATTTGTTCTTCAACAGACAAGAAAAGAATAAAACCACATTCGTCCTATTTGGACGCACTTGGTAATAACTTTGCCATATTTCACTTTTCCGCGTTAACCGCACTCACGTCAGAAGTAACGAATGCTCCACTAATCCCTTGCTTACATGTCAACGCATATGTACTCCATCGGAGTCGCACTGAGTTACATTTACATTGCAGCAACGCCTCAAATGGAACTTTTTGATCGCCCTTTAAATATCAAAAACCTGTTCGATGACGATGTGGGAGTCTGTCTCGAAAATTGTCCACGCTGGCACGATTAACGAAGGTGTACATCTAAAGGAATTAACACAGAAGTGAAATTCGAGCCCTTTTCAGTCTCTAATTAGAAACACAAGTGAGAAATGACACGATTTGTAATTAAAGGAGTAACGTCAATTCTATTCTGATACTTGCGTAATGCCGACTGGCCTGTTGCGTAACTGGGCAGTGGTGGTCGCTACAGGCAACTACTCTTTCATCAAATATTAGAGGCGCATTCAGGATCAGAAACGTTTCAGGACAAAGGCTCCGTTCCATCCCCTGCAGAAAATAGCCTACACCGTCGGTTGTATCAAGTGACTCAAGAGGAGAACTAACTGTAATTAACCACGCGATACTAATATTCGTAGTTTTTAAAGCCCTCGAGTTGCGACAAATATTTACGATTTGTGCTCTCAGAATTAACTTTCCCTTTTCTTTACATTTTACTTTTATTTGGCCTCTTATTAGTCACAGTGAAACAATATATATTCTTATTCACAAGAGACGCATAATGTGACACTTGGTACACCCGCCCGTGAGTGTAAAATCACTACTCATCCGTGGAATGTTTTTTACTCCAATGTGGAATAAAAAACATTTGACAGTACCTGGATCACTATTTGGGTTCGAGGCCATGTCGCAACTTGTGTCATCCGTTGAACACTGGGTTCATAGTATTTCGATAAACATACCAGTAATTCCTAATTTGCGAGAGTAGTCTTCGCGTAGTGCTTGGGAGAGGGATTAGTGATCTGGTAAGTCCCTGCCATGGTGATTGGTGACGCGTCAATCAGGGCGCCACGGGGGGCAGGATGAGGGGGGGGGGGGGGTTGATAGCAGAGGCAGCTGCCTCTCTAGTGGTGAGACGTCATTTAGGTAACAAATGTGGAAGAGGACTTGTAACAGCAGGGCCCAGACTTTAATGACCCAAAATACCTTACAAATTATCGCTACAGTGACCTGAAAATATCGATAAAGTGGCATAAAAAGATATGCAATATATGCATAGTCAGTCATAAAATGAACTAGAGCGATTAAAAACTTTGTAGGTAACATAGAAAAACGGTAACAACAGAAATTGAGTCCGCCTTGATGCAAAACACTTTATTATTCGTTTATTTCTTTATTATCCCAAACTAGTTTCGGCGACAAATATCACCGTCATCAGTGGGGTTTTTTAATCTAAAACATGCAGAAAATATCATGGTTATACAAACACAGTGAAACATTATTACGTTTTTACTATTCGTCTTTTGAAATATAGTTTTCTATGGATACTTTCAAACTTCCTTATTTATTGTGTGTTACAGCATTTTAAAGCAATTATTGGCGCTGTTTGCGACGAATTTTCTGTGCTCTTATTTCCTGTTGGCAACGGCCTTGCCGCAGTGGATACACCGGTTCCCGTCAGATCACCGAGGTGAAGTACTGTCGGGCGTGGTCCTAACTTGGATGGGTGACCATCGGGGCCGCCATGAGCTGTTGCCATATTTCGGGCTGCACTCAGCCTCGTGATGCCAACCGAGGAGCTACTCGACCGAATAGTAGCGCCTCCGGTCAAAGAAAACCATCATAACGACCGGGAGAGTAGTGTGCTGACCACACGCCCCTCCTACCCGCATCCTCACATGAGGATGACACGGCTGCCAGATGGTCCCTATTGGCCACTTGTGCCCTGTAGACGGACTGCTTTGCTTTTTTTTCTGTTGCCGTTTTTTACTTAGCGAACATCATGTCGTCTGTAGCCGCTCTGCGGCAATAGAAAAAGAAAGAACACAGAAAATATGTCGCAAACAGCGCCAGTAATTGCTTAAAACATGCTGTAACATAACAAGTACTAAGGCATGAAGAGATACGCTTGAACTTTTCTGAGCCGTGCGGTTAAAGGCGCTGCAGTCTGGAACCGCAAGACCGCTACGGTCGCAGGTTCGAATCCTGCCTTGGGCATGGATGTTTGTGATGTCCTTAGGTTAGTTAGGTTTAACTAGTTCTAAGTTCTAGAGGACTAATGACCTCAGAAGTTGAGTCCCATAGTGCTCAGAGCCATTTGAACCATTTGAACTTTTCTGAGGCTATAGATACAGCAATAAGAAATAGCTCAGTAGCCGGTACAGCTGAAGAGGAGTGAACATCTCTACAAAGGGCAATCAGAGAAGTTGGAAAGGAAGATATAGGTACAAAGAAGTTAACTGCGAAGAAAGCATGGGTAACAGAACAAATACTTTAGTTGTTCGATGGAAGAGATCAGTACAAAAATGTTCATGGAAATTCAGTAATACAGATATACAAGACACGTAGAATGAAATAAATATGAATTGCAGAAAAGCTAAGGTGAAATGGCTACACGAAAAATGCGAAGAAATTGGAAAAGAAGTTACTGTCGAAAGGAACTGGCTCAGCGTATAGAAAAGCCAAAATAACCTTCGCTGAAACCAAGAGCGCTAACGTTAAGTCTGCAATGGGAATTCCACTGCTAAATGCAGAAGAGAGAGCGGGTATGTGGAAGAGTATGCTGAGGGCCTCTATAAGGGAAAGGACTTACAGGATGACGTGTACAAAAATAAACATTAGTCAATAAAGAAGGGATAGGAGATCCAATATTAGAATTAGAATATAGGAGAGCTTTGCAAGACGTGAAATCAAATAAGGCAGAAGGAACAGAAAACAATAAAATGGAATTTCTAAAATCAGTGGGGGAAGTGGCAACAAAACGATTACTCACATTGGTGTGTAGAGCGTATGAGGCAGACGATATACCATTAGACCTTCGGAAAAACATCATCCATACAACTCCCAAGATTGCGAGAGCCGACAAGTGCGAGGATTAACGCGCAATCAGCTTAGAAGCTCATGCAGCCAAGTTGCTGACAAGAATAATATACAAAAAAATCGAAACAACGAGGATGTTTGTAGATGACGATGAATTTAGCTATAGGAAAGGTTAAGGCACAAGAGAGACAGTTCTGACATTGCTGTTAAGAATGGAAAAGACCAAAGAAAAATCAAGACTCTTTCATAGGATTTGTCGGCCTGGAAAAAAACGTTCGACAATGTCAAATGGAGCAAGATGTTCAAAATTCTGAGAAAAATAAGAACGTCTTAAGGAAAAACGAGTAATTTACTAAATGTTTATGAATCAAGAAGGAAGCATGAGAGAGGAAGACCAAGAACGATTGCATGAATTAAAAAAGTCGTAAGACAGGGATGTAGTCTTTCGTCCGTGCTGTTGAACCTATACGTCGAAGAAGCAATGACGGAAATAAAAGGTTCAAGAGTAGGATTAAAACTCAAGGTGAAAGGCCATCAGTGATAAAATTTGGCGATGATATTGCTAACCTCAGTGAAAGTGAAGAAGAACTGCAGGATCCGCTGAATGGAATGATCAGTCTCATGAGTACAGAGTATGGATTGAGACAAAACCGAAGAAAGACGAAAGTAATGAGAAGTAGCAGAAACGAGAAACTTAACATGAAACTAGGGGATCACGAAGTAAATTTAGGAATTCTGCTGTCTAGGCAGCCGGTTCTAGGCGCTTCAGTCTGGAACCGCGCGACCGCTAAGGTCGCAGATTCGAATCCTGCCTCGGGCATGGATGTGTGTGATGTCCTTAGGTTAGTTAGATTTAAGTAGTTCTAAGTTCTAGGGGACTGATGACCTGAGATGTTAAGTCCAATAGTACTCAGAGCCATTTGAACAATTTTGTCTAGGCAGCAAAGTAACCCATGACGGCCGGAGCAATGTGGACATAAAATGGAGATTAGCACTCGCAAAGAAGGCATTTCTCGCCAAGAGAAGTCCACTAGTATCAAAGATAGGCCTTAATTTGAGGAAGAAATTCCTGAAAATGTACGTAAGGACCAGAACATTGTATGACAAACATGGATTGTGGGACAAATATGGCTCTGACCACTATGAGACTCAATATCGGAGGTCATCAGTCCTCTAGACTTAGAACTACTTAAACCTAACTAACCTAAGGACATCACACACATCCATGCCCGAGGCAGGATTCGAATCTGCGACCGTAGCGGTCGCGCGGTTCCAGACTGAAGCGCCTAGAACCGCTCGGCCACACTGGCCGGCGCTTGTGGGAAAACTGGAACTGAAGTGAATAGAAGCATTTGAGATGTGGCACTACAGAAGAGTGTTGAAAATTAGAAGGGCTGATAAGATAAGGAATGAGGAGTTTCTCCGTAGAATTGGCGAGGAAAGCCTGGCAATACTGGAGCGATCTGTAAAGCGTAAAAAGTATAGAGCAAGAGAGAGGTTGGGATATTCCAGCAAATATTAGGTTTGTGCATAAATTCGTAGTGTTTTTGTTTCGTATGTTGATATTCAGGGTGCTACGAGTTTATTTAGAGATTGTTATTTTTTTATTTGCAGTTCAGTGTTGGTTTTTGAGGTTACATGTTGTCATTTTGTCATTTACAGATAGTGAGTGGAGCTATTCGTGCAAACTAGAGAAATCGGAACATTTCCGGTTTCTTCTGTTTGGGTTCAATAAAGGGATGAAAGCGGCGGAAACATTTTCGCTGTGTATGGGGATAATGTCGCTGAACAGAGTATGCCAAGAAAATGTTTTTTTTTTATTTTAAGGAGGATCGTACTGACTTTAGTAACTCTCCACGTTTAGATAGACAATCGGGGTCTGATGACGATCGTTGAAACGCATTAATCTCTAATGATCCACGTCAGTCTACTCGAGAACTGGCAAATGTGAAGAAATGTCATTCGTTGCACCAACGTGCGACATTTGCATTCAATGGGGAAAGTTTTAAAATTTGGTGAATGGTTAACGCAAGCTCTACTCCAGAATCACAAAAATCGCATGTGCATTTCTGCTTTCTCGTCATCAATTGGCTCGCAAACCTTTCCGATCCCTTATCATTACTGGTGACGAGAAATGGTGTCTTTATGCTAAAATGAGGAAAAGCAAGTAATGGTTGAGCCCAAACAAAGCAGCAACTCCCCGTACCAAGCCTTTGGCGCATCCACAAAGGACAGGGTTATACATCTGGTGGAACTCCGGCGGTGTGGGGTACTACGAATGGCTCCCCCGAGCAGTAATCGCCACTGCGACAACTGTGACGTCTTGCATTCACCAGTTTTTTTTTTCCTTTATTAAAACAACCAACCTACCCAAGGTACATAAGAGGGACCTTCCTCTGAGACCGATTGTTAGTACTATTAATTCTCCTACGTATGAAACAGCAAGATATCTAACAACTCGTTTACAACCATATATTGGAAAAACTGACTCATATATAAAGGACTCACGTCATTTTATAGAGAAAATTGAAGGTTTAATTCTGACTCCTTAAGATATTTTAGTAAGTTTTGATGTAGTATCTTTATTTACTACGATTCCAGTTAGTGAAGTTATGGATTTTATGACGGATATTTTTCCAGAAGATCTGACTGCTCTTTTCAGACATTGTCTTACTTCCAGTCATTTCCAGTGGAATAATGAATTTTATGAACAACTTAATGGCGTAGCAATGGATAACCCATTGGGTCCTGCAGTAGCTAATTGTTACATGGAGAAATACGAACAGTCAGCCTTGGAAAAAGCAGATAAGAAACCATCTCGCTGGTGACGGTATGTAGACGATACATTTGTGGTCTGGCCACATGGTAGAAAAGCCTTAGGCGAATTTTTTGATTACCTTAATAATATAAATCCAAGAATCCAGTTTACCATGGAGAGAGAAAATGATAACAAAATACCGTTTTTGGATGTTTTAGTTATGAGACAGACGGATGGAAGATTGAAACAACAGATTTTTAGAAAAATAACGCACACAGACAGATACTTACATAAAAATTCTAACCACCATCCACAACAAAAGAGAGGTGTGATTACAAGTCTCATTGACAGAGCCAGACGGATTTGCACGCCGGAGTATCTAGACATCGAATTAAAACATCTGAAGCACGCTTTTGAGAAAAATGGCTACTCAAAGAAAGAAGTAAGCAGAATTCTGCACCCAAACAACAAAAAGCCTAAGGACAAGCCCGAAAAACGATGGAAGAATACAGTCTCTCTCCCTTTTATAAAGAAAGTAACGGATCAGTTTGGAAATGTTTTAAGTAAACATGATATTAGACCTGTTTTTAGACCAACGAAGAAAATTTGTCATGTTCTTCGGTCTGTAAAAGATAAAAGCGCTCCTCTGTCAGCCAGTGGCGTATATAAAATTCCGTATACATGTGGTAAAGTTTATGTTGGAACAACAAAAAGAAGCGTAAATACACGGTTAAAAGGACACAGAAGTCTTTGCCGATTAGGAAAAACAGATAAATCGGCTGTAGCAGAACACGCTTTTCAGCCAGGAAATCATCAACTGAAGTTTTCCGAAACAAAAATTTTATCTACGACGACGAACTATTACCCACGGCTTTGTAGAGAAGCGATTGAAATATATAAACATAGGGATAATTTTAATCGGAAAGAAGAGACCATGAAACTTAGTGATATTTGGACAGTAGCACTACAGAGTTGCTAGACAGTTTTATCCGTGACGAGATTACGATCGATAGTTAAGTTTTATCTCTGACAAAGATTATCTCTGCATATCACGTGTAACTCTGGTCACGCCCACTTTCTACGATGTACACTGCTGGCCACCGTAAATGCAACACCAAGAAAGACAAGAGGTAGCACAACAAGATTTATTTTGTAGCTAACATGTTGACCAAGTATCAAATGATTACGTTTACAGACGTCTGTGACATGTGGTTCCTGCCAGAATCAGTAGCCAGAGTAGCCGCCCTTGTTGGAGATCACCGCTGCCACACGTCTCGGCATTGAATCAAAGAGACGTTGGATGTGTTCCTGGGGTACAGCAGCCCAAACAGCTTCCACACGTTGCCAATGATCATCTGGTGTGGCAGCTGGGGATGTAATCTGGGTTACTCGTTGAGCAACCATGGACCACATGTTTTCTATCGGCGAAAGATCCGGAGAGCGAGCCGGCCAGGGAAGCAATTCAATCTGGTTATTGACGAAGAACCTTTGGACAATGCGTGCCATGTGTGGTCGCGCATTATCCTGTTGAAATATGGCTGTGGCCGAGCCCTGAAGGTAAGGAAGGACAACTGGCTCCAGCACCTCGGATATGTAGCGCCGGCTATTTAAAGTACCGGCAATGCGTACTAGAGGCGTGCGACAATAATATCCAATACCGCCCCATACCATAATACCCGGTGCACGACCAGTGTGGCGGTGCATAATGCAGCTGTCCAGCATCCTCTCTCCACGGTGTCTCCACACTCGAATCCGACCATCGTGGTGCTGCAGACAGAAGCGTGCCTCGTCAGTAAAGACAACGTCATTCCATTCTGCCGTCCACATCCGTCTGTCATCACACCATTGGCGACGGAGACGTCTGTGGTTCTGCGTCAATGGTAGACGAAGCAATGGACGTCTTGCGGACAGACCACTCTGCTGTAAACGGCGTCGAATGGTACGCGCAGACACTGGATGATGCGTTACAGACGCAATGTGCTGTGCTGTGGTTCGGGATGTCACTGAGCGATCCGTCACTGCCACGCGAACAATTTGCCTATCAGCACGTGCAGTGGGGCACCGAGGTGAACGCGATCGACCACGTCGGTCCGTCGTACCCTCCTGCATCCAACGGTCACATATCCGCATTACAGTTGTTTGGTTTCGTCCAACACGACTAGCGATTTCTCTGTATGATAATCCACAATCTCGGTAAGCCACTATCCTTCCTCTGTCGAACTCGGATACTTGATCAATAGATGTTCGCTGTTGTCTACGAGGCATAACTGATCGTCTTGTGAAACAACCACAAGGTAAACACACGTGCCGAACGTACACTCGTCGAAATCGCCAAGCCTTAAATGGCGCTATGAGGTGGCGCCACAGGCGCGCGTGATGTGCGTCTGCGCTGAAATTCTAATCAATTGCATATCTCATCGCTGCAAACCCATGGTGTAAATTTCACTTGATTCGGATGCTTCCTTCAGGGTGTTGCATTTACGGTGGCCAGCAGTGTATAAATCGCTCTCAGACGTCCGACCCGTCAGTCGGCAAGACTCACCGGAGGAGAAACACCCCTCTGAAGATGTCCAGCGCAGCTCTGGACGAAACGTTAGGAGCTGAAGAGTTTCGTGGACCACGACCTTACATCCCGGAAGGTTTACCAGAAGATATGTCATCCGGTCGTGAAAGCTTTCATACTATAACCATATATTTACATAAGCACATAAACAAAATAATGAAGGGCTGGAACTGTTTCAAGACGAATTGTATCCTACAATAGACTGAAGAACACATTTCAATATATTTCCATTTGTAAGCTTACAAAATAGAACAAAAATAGTAAACTGACAATAGCCTCTTCAGTCCAGCCTCTTCAGTCCAGACAGAGACATAGAACCAAAACGCAAACATATACACTCCTGGAAATGGAAAAAAGAACACATTGACACCGGTGTGTCAGACCCACCATACTTGCTCCGGACACTGCGAGAGGGCTGTACAAGCAATGATCACACGCACGGCACAGCGGACACACCAGGAACCGCGGTGTTTGCCGTCGAATGGCGCTAGCTGCGCAGCATTTGTGCACCGCCGCCGTCAGTGTCAGCCAGTTTGCCGTGGCATACGGAGCTCCATCGCAGTCTTTAACACTGGTAGCATGCCGCGACAGCGTGGACGTGAACCGTATGTGCAGTTGACGGACTTTGAGCGAGGGCGTATGGTGGGCATGCGGGAGGCCGGGTGGACGTACCGCCGAATTGCTCAACACGTGGGGCGTGAGGTCTTCACAGTACATCGATGTTGTCGCCAGTGGTCGGCGGAAGGTGCACGTGCCCGTCGACCTGGGACCGGACCGCAGCGACGCACGGATGCACGCCAAGACCGTAGGATCCTACGCAGTGCCGTAGGGGACCGCACCGCCACGTCCCAGCAAATTAGGGACACTGTTGCTCCTGGGGTATCGGCGAGGACCATTCGCAACCGTCTCCATGAAGCTGGGCTACTGTCCCGCACACCGTTAGGCCGTCTTCCGCTCACGCCCCAACATCGTGCAGCCCGCCTCCAGTGGTGTCGCGACAGGCGTGAATGGAGAGACGAATGGAGACGTGTCGTCTTCAGCGATGAGAGTCGCTTCTGCCTTGGTGCCAATGATGGTCGTATGCGTGTTTGGCGCCGTGCAGGTGAGCGCCACAATCAGGACTGCATACGACCGAGGCACACAGGGCCAACACCCGGCATCATGGTGTGGGGAGCGATCTCCTACACTGGCCGTACACCACTGGTGATCGTCGAGGGGACACTGAATAGTGCACGGTACATCCAAACCGTCATCGAACCCATCGTTCTACCATTCCTAGACCGGCAAGGGAACTTGCTGTTCCAACAGGACAATGCACGTCCGCATGTATCCCGTGCCACCCAACGTGCTCTAGAAGGTGTAAGTCAACTACCCTGGCCAGCAAGATCTCCGGATCTGTCCCCCATTGAGCATGTTTGGGACTGGATGAAGCGTCGTCTCACGCGGTCTGCACGTCCAGCACGAACGCTGGTCCAACTGAGGCGCCAGGTGGAAATGGCACGGCAAGCCGTTCCACAGGACTACATCCAGCATCTCTACGATCGTCTCCATGGGAGAATAGCAGCCTGCATTGCTGCGAAAGGTGGATATACACTGTACTAGTGCCGACATTGTGCATGCTCTGTTGCCTGTGTCTATGTGCCTGTGGTTCTGTCAGTGTGATCATGTGATGTATCTGACCCCAGGAATGTGTCAATAAAGTTTCCCCTTCCTTGGACAATGAATTCACGGTGTTCTTATTTCAATTTCCAGGAGTGTATATAATTGACTGTCTTAACTAGAATGGCAGTTCTGTCATTTGATTCATAACCATCCAAAACTCAAAGTCATTTGGAGCATACAAACAGATAACAAGAGATGCACAGGAAATATAAATTAATAAAAACGTCATAATGAAGTTAATAACACAATTGAGAAGTCGGGAGCGGTCCTAGGAACACGTGTAATCCCTTATTCGTTGTGTATTTTGTTCACTACATAGTCTTGCATGTGATTAGTCGGAGAACAACGACAAGGAAGACTGTGTAAAGTGCTGCTACTACAATATAGCGCCCCCCTCCCCCCCCCCCCCCCCTCCACCACGCAATCAGCTAAAGTGACAAAAAGCACTGTACCAGTACAGGAGGTAGGTTGAGAAGTCATTCCGCACGCACCTTATTCACCTGATCTTTCGAACTCCGATTTTCGTCTCTTGCTGTCTCTGTCGAACAACCTTCAAGGAAGTTCCTTTCCAAATGAAAATGAGCTCCGAACATGGGTCGACGAGTTCTTCCCCTCAAAAGTACGTGATTTCTGCAATCGCGGAATCATAAAGTTACTCCAGCGTTGGTAGACTATTGTAGGTAGTGAACGAGAATATTACGTTATTGATGACCATTAAATGTACGGAAAAACGCTACGAACATATGCACCAATGTAATGTAGCACCTGTTACAGCAACGCAATGCAGCCCTTCTCGCGAGGAATGCCACGGGGCTATTGACTGAGAAACCTCATTCAATTTAAATGAGATACGAGTCGCATTTATTGCTTTCAAACCTTCACAGTGTATGCTGCGGGTACAATCATAAATCGAGAGCACATTTTAGGTGTATCATCTGCCGTCTCTAACTGGGCAGAACTCACCGGCACGGGTGGCGAAGGGAGTGAACTGCAAGCTCTATTTGCATTCACCTGCTGTTGCCAAGTAGCGCCGTCTCCGCTTTGTCACTGCGGCACGTAACAGCAAACAGGCGCTGCTGTAAGTGTCGAGCAGGGACGAAAAAGCAGCTGTGAGGACCACGGCGGGCATCAGTGACAGCGCAACGCGCAGTGCACTGCCCCATTTCTCGGAGACCTCCCTGCTGTCAGGAGAAAAAAAGAACAAAAAAGCGAGACCGGGGAAAAAAAGGGAAAGAGAAGAGGGAAGTGGGGCTAAGTTTCTTTGTGCCGCAGCCCTCGCTGTGTGACGCCCAGTTCCTCTGTGCTTCGGTCTCCCACTCCGGCTGCTACGGGCGAACTCGTCAAGCTGGCGAGTTACGCAATTGTGCCCCTGCGCCGCGCCGTAACTTTGATCTCCCGGTGCGGCCGCGAGTTTATAACTCGGAATACGGCGCTGTAAAAGAGCAATAAAACATAATGAGTTGACGATGGAGCCTGCAGTGGCTGGCTGGGCGGGCTCGTCCTAGGTGACGTCGCTTGACCTAATGGACGCAAACACTCAGGAGGTAGCACTCGAGTCCTTCCCATATGCCCTTCCTTTACGACTTCACTGCCACCGACCTGACTTGCCACTTGTGTCTTTACAGCTGGCCGTATCACACTTCTCCTAAGGCTCAAATTTTATGTATTCACTTAATAATATTCTATTTCAACTTGGAGTTAGTATTCTTCTTATACTTTCGTAGTCGTCTCTGGTTGTAGGGTGTGGGCGGAAGATGTTTTAATGGCGATAATGATACTCAATAAGAAAAAGAAAATAAAGAAATGTGAAGAATTCATGACCAAAACCCTCATACCACACGCAGTGTAAGTCTTTTTGAGAGTTCTGAGCAGGAAAATATACACAAAAGTAGAAGCATTATAGATGAAGAACAGAGTTTTGGAAGATGAAGATCGGGAGAAATCACAGTACTGAGTGGTTATAATCAAAGTGCAGAGTCTCGCAATGATCCAGTGTGGGCTGTAATTATCGTATGACAGCGAAACGTGGTAGATATTCTAATATGTTAATGCGGAACCGATTTGCGCTGGCAAAAAAAAAAAAAAAAAAAAAAAAAAAAAAAGCTCCAGTTTTGGCCAACAAGTGCAAATCGGATATTGTGAATACAAAAAGGTTGAATAGAAATATATCCATGTGTAATGGTTAGGAATGGGACGTCGGCAGAAAATGTCAAACAAGTGAGTACGACAGAATGTTGACGTTTTATTTAACTGCTGCGTACACAGTTTGTTCAGTATGAGCACCAGAGACATCGAGAAAAGAAAAAAATTGCAGGAAATGTTAAAGAGAAAACAGACAACTCGTTAGAACACTGTCTAAGAAGGCAATTGTTATTGACAGATATTCTAGAAGTGAAGGTGATAGGAGAAAGAAAAAGATATGTAGAAAGGTAGCATTTGATGGATAAGATGAAGGTGCAGAATAGATATGCAGTGAGAAAAGGAATAGAAGAAGACAGAGAATGATGATGAGTTAATTTACTTAAAGACAGGCCTAACGGGCAAACGCTAAAACAAAAACCAAAAGTATTCTTCTTACTGTTGATCTCTGCTTGTAGCGCATCGCTTTATCAGTTAAAACGCTAATCACATCTGGCTAGAAGAATGAATGATCATTTTACACAAACAGACGGTACATACGCATTCCAGCTCCTTAATACATACCGACGAAAGAAATGTCGCGCTAGATCAGTATGGGACCGCTCTATCAAATGAGGTTAACTAACATGCTTCCCGTCATCGGTGGGCATTTTATGAAAGACGTGAAGAACAGTATTTCAATGAGCTGGTTCCACATCACACGCAGAAACTAAATCGCAAGTGCCTGCCAAAGTACCAAGGAAAATACGCCTGACGACTCTTAGAAGAGACAATTAATTCCCAAACTTTTACGTTTCACCATCATCTAAGTGATTTTCTATTGGTCCCATCATAAGTTCCACTCCCTCAGTAAGTTGTTTCCTGACATTAAACATTGTTTGAGCATTTAAAAACAAATGTTAGTGCTTATTTTGCATCATATTCACAGTCCATGCAGTGGAAGCAATTGCAGTTAAATTATCAGATCGGGAAAAAGCAAAAAAATGTAAACTTTGAAACTTCCTGGCAGATTAAAACTGTGTGCCGGACCGAGACTCGAACTCTACCAAGTAGAGCACTTGCCCGCGAAAGGCCAAAGTCCCGAGTTCGAGTGTAGGTGCGGCACACAGTTTTAATCTGCCAGGAAGTTTCATATCAGCGCACACTCCGCTGCAGAGTGAAAATCTCATTCTGGAATGTGAACTTTGCAAAGTTCTACTTTCATGCCGTGAGAGCTTCGCTGAATGCACCTAACAACAGTACTCTTTATTTGCGTTGTGTAGTACACTGAGGTGACGAAAGTCATGGGATACAACCTAATTTCATGTGGGACCTCCTTTTGCGCAACGTAGTGGAGCAACTCGACGTGACATGGACTCAACAAGTCGTTGGAAGACCCGTGCAGAAATGCTGAGCCATGCTGCATTTATAGGCGTCCACAATTTCGAAAATGTTGTCAATGCACGATGTTGTGCATGAACTGGCCTCTTGATGATGTTCCATAAATGTTTGATGGAATGTCGGTCGAGCTGGGTGCCTGTATCATTTTCTTGAATTGTCCAGAATGTTCTTGAAACCATTCCCAGTCAATGATCGAATGAGTTGAAGAAGAGGACCCAGTCCACTTCATGTAAAAACACCCCACACTATTTGGAACCGCTAACAGCTTTCACCCTGTCTTGTTGACAAGTTGGGTCCACATCTTTCCGCAATGATTATTACTGACTAGTCTCTTAAACTTCAGCCTACTCTTAATCGTTTTCAAATCGTGATCTAAGTTTATATCTGCTCCAGGCTACGTTTTACAATCCAAAATCTGACTTCAGAATTTCTGCCTGTCCATTTTGTAATTTAAGTGAAATCCTCCCGTATATTCCGCCCTTTCCCATGTATAATCTACCTCCTCCTCTCGTGGTTCTTCAAACAGAGTAATCGCTATTAGCATCTGGAATTTACTGAAGAACTCAATTAGTCATTCTTCTCTCTCGTTCCTAGTGCGAAGCCTATATTCTCCCGTAACCCTTTCTTTTACTCATTCCCTTACAACCGCGTTCCAATCCTCCATATCTATTAGATTTTCATCTCCGTTTACGTACTGAATTACCCATTCGATATCCTTATATACTTCCTCTGTCTCTTAATCTTCGGCTTGCAACGTCGACATGTTGGTTTGTTGTCGATTCTGACGAGAACAACCCCATCACTAAACTGTTCGCAGCAACTCACTTTGTCCTACCTTTCTAATCATAACGAATCCTACTCCCTTTACACCATAGCCTGTTGCTGTTGATATTGCTCTGTTCTCGTTTGATAAGAAATCCTTGTCTTCTTTCCATTTCACTTTTCTGATGCCCTACGTATCTAGACGAGACTTACTATTTCCCTTTTCGGATTTTCTAGCTTCCCGACCAGTTTCAGACTTCCATTCCACTCCCCGACTCGTAGAAATATCGCAGTGTTAAAAATGTATTTAAGTACTTGAAAATGGTCCAAGATCGAAGTCTAACGACAGTACAGAAAATAAACGAAAAATGACAGTTGCAGTTCATGGAATTATTAAAAAAAATGCTTAGCGAATTTAGACCCCGGTTCAAAGAAAATCACAAAACTTGTATACAGATATTATGTGTCTGTACACCACAGAAGAATGGTGCGTAGTCAAAGACGGTAGTGTTATAGGCCCTCTTCTGTTCCTTATCTATATAAAAGATTTATGAGACAAGACAACCCGAGCAGCCGTCTTAGGTTGTTTGCAGATGATGCTGTCGTTTGTCATCTGGTAAAGTCATCAGAAGATCAAAACAAATTGCAAAACGATTTAGAAAAGACATCTGAATGGTGCGAAAATTGGCAGTTGACCTTAAATAACGAAAAGTGTGAGGTCATCCACATGTGTGCTAAAAGAAATCCGTTAAACTTAGATTACACGATGAATCAGTCAAATATAAAGGCCGTAAATTCAACTAAATACCTGCGAATTACTGTGGTGTCACCGCCAGACACCACAGTTGCCAGGTGGTAGCCTTTAAATCGGCCGCGGTCCGTTAGTATACGTCGGACCCGCGTGTCGCCACTATCAGTGATTGCAGACCGAGCGCCGCCACACGGCAGGTCTAGAGAGACTTCCTAGCACTCGCCCCAGTTGTACAGCCGACTTTGCAAGGAAAGGTTCACTGACAAATTACGCTCTCATTTGCCGAGACGATAGTTGGCATAGCCTTCAGCTACATCATTTGCTACGACCTAGCAAAGCGCCATTACCAGTTACTATTGATGCTGTAAAACATGTACCGTCAAGAGCGATGTTCACCATTTACGGATTAAAGTTAAGTATTCCAACAGCTGCGTCCTTTTTTGCTAAAGTCTAACGTCCTTGTCCTGTTCCAGACCTCACGCCAGCCTGTGTGAGCTAAAACGCGTGCCTTTCGGCTTCCTCTCATAGTGGGTTGGCTCTCTTGCCAATCCACAACAACTACAATTACGAACAACTTAAATCGTAAGGAAAAACGTTGTGAGGAAGTCTAATCGAAGACTGCGTTTTATTGGCAGGACACTTACAAAATGTAACAGATCTACTAAGGACACTTCCTACACTAGGCTTGTCCGTCCTCTTTTAGAATACTGCTGCACGGTGTGGGATCCTTAACAGATAGTATTGACGGAGTACATCGAAAAGGTTCAAAGAAGGGCGTCACGTATTGTAACATCACGAAATAGGGGAGAGAATGTCGCGGACGTAATACAGGACTTGGGGTGGACATCATTAAGCCGGCCGGGGTGGCCGAGCGGCTCTAGGCGCTACAGTCTGGAACCGCGCGACCACTACGGTCGCTGGTTCGAATCCTGCCTCGGGCATGGATGTGTGTGATGTCCTTAGGTTAGTTAGGTTTAAGTAATTCTAAGTTCTAGGGGACTGATGACCTGAGAAGTTTAGTCCCACAGTGCTCAGAGCCATTTGAACCATTTTCGACATCATTAAAACCTAGGCGTTTCTGGTTGCGACGTGATCTTCTACCGAAATTTCAATCACCAACTTTCTCCTCGGAAGGTGAAGCTATTTTGTTGATGCCGACCTTCATGGGGAGAAACAATCGTCATAATAAAATAAGGGAAATCAGAGCTCGCACGGAAAGATATAGGTGTTCATTTTTTCCGCTCGCTGTTCGAGAAAATTATTGTGACTGTGGTTCGCTGAACATTCTGCCAGGCACTTAATTGTGATTTGCAGAGTATCCATGCAAATTTAGAGGTAGGTGACATGAAAGATGAACATGGAGGTGAGGTCATACTGCGATTCCCCTTTTTATTTCTGCCAATAGGATGGAGACGGGGTGGAAGCTTTAGAATAACCATCGAATCTTGTAGTCTTAGACTGCTCATTCCTGTACTAAATTCACAGCAATACTCAAGTCTGTAACGTTTGCCTCGGTTCTGCATAATTCGAGTTGCCAGTCGTGACCTCAGCACTGTTACGAAAATTAAGTTACGGACATGTATTCTAGTACGTGTTACTTGGTGGTAATAAGTGTGTCAGTCCGCACATACAATGATTTGTGTTTCACTATTCAATAAGTTGAAGACCTTATCTCTGAAGTTTATCGCTTATTTCACCTCTGGCAATGATTTTTACATCTGAGATACTCCAACTTCCGCTGTGGTTCGTTGTCCACCACCAGTTAACCAATAAGTCCTCCTACTACTATTATAACTTACTGGGAAAAAAGAACGATGTTACTGGTTCTTACCCAGTGAGCTATCCAGGTACGGTGTAGGCCTGTACTCGCAATTTCAACTGTCCCAGAAACTCTCTCCTACCTCCCAAACAGCACACAAACTCTGCTGGAATAAAGAATACTTCGCAATTTTTTGTTTCTCGACGTCTCGGAGACGGATCTATCACCGTACATCGGAATGAGGCAAGAAATTGGCTTTCATGTTTCAGAAGTCATAAATATATTTTACTACTTCAAACATTCGCTCAGATATAAATAGTTTGTGTTTCTTATAGGTTGTGAGCTAAATTCCTTAAGCAATAATTTACTTCTTTAGCTTCTAATTATTTCTAGGCGTTCATAGGAGTTATTTCTCTCTCACTTCAGCCTCTTTTGTTTCTAGAGAAAGCGTATTAGTCAAACAAATCCCTCTATCGCTGGAAATTTCGGAAAACAGCCGCGCTGTCAAATTAAGTTCCTCCCTGAAATGGAACTTAAATTATGCATCAGGAACGATAAACAACCTCTTTCCACCGATCACTGTTTATGGTGCGCAATGTATAAGTCATGCCGTTTACTCGTGCAAAACATAGACTGCACACTCCACTTACGTACTCCGCCCTGTAAATTGTGGATACAGCATGCAGGCCTACCGCTAACAGTCATTTACGAAATGCGATTACTCTCTCCAGCGGTCGCGCGCAGCAAAACCAAGAGAGCGATAACATTCATGTTATTTCCAGATATTAATCGTAAACACATTCAGTAGAGCAGTAGAATCAATAGGCAGCCCGTGCAGCAACCTCCGCCCCCCCCCCCCATCATTCTCGCCGTTTTTATCGTGTCTCACGCCATTATTCAGCGAAAGGAACTATGTTTATCAAACCAGACTAAACAAATTCTGAGTCTACGCTACATAAACATGCATGTAATACGCATTATTGAGTCTGAGCAGCACTCGTAGAGCGAGTTTGAGCAGCATATTTCAGACTAGTAGGAAGCGTGAATTAAACAAGAATTCTACTTATGGCCAAAGTAACAGTACTTCTGTTATTCGAGCCTTTGCTCTGCTCGTGGACACTCTTTGTTCTTCCTATGATGTGTTGTCTGATCAAAAGCAACCGGACACTCATATTTAATGCGGGAAGGACTACTAGATGTCACGAGAGGAGGTCCCTCGAGTATGAAATGAGTTGTCAGTAGAGAGGCAGAACAGCAGAATGAGTCGCTAAGGAGAGTACAACGACTTCCAACGTATTTCCAATACTGGCTATATTCATTAGACGGACATATAATGGCCCAGCTAATAAGTGATTCCTCTCCTACGCTCCCTATTCGTTACCTACAATGGTGCATAGTGGGCTTGTTTGTAACTACGTTCACCACAAAGAAACAATCTTCGCTGAAGCGATGATCCTACTCTTGTAAAGGTTGAGGGTAGATGGCAATCACGGCCTATGCGATGTTGTTCGAGATTAGGGCGAATACCAAGTGAGTTGATGGGTGAATGCAAATCTAAACTGAAGAGGGAGGCGTCCTAAGCTCGTCCACGCTGTTGTCCACAGTCACTTTGCCATGGTGTCGTATTGGTTAGCGCATCTTCCCAGTGAGCAAGAGACCCGGGTTCGAATCCAGGCCTTGGTGCGAATTTTCAGTCGTCGCTTCAGTCTGTATATAGATGTTTGAGACTAGAAGAGGTGTCTGGGGCGATACACAGTGCCAAAAAAAAAAGTCGTAACACCAAGAAGAATTTATGCAACATAAACTGAAGTTGATACAGAGGTATCTCTTTAATCAGCGTTGTGGGTAAAATCTTCTCAGGTATTGTTGAAAGGAAAGTGCGAGTATTGGTTGAGGAGCAGTTGGATGAAAATCAGTGTGGGTTTAGGCCTCTTAGAGGTTGTCAGGACCAAATAATAGAGAAGTGTTATGAGTGGAACAGGGAATTGTATCTATGCTTTATAGATCTAGAAAAGGCATATGACCGGGTTCCGAGGAGGAAGTTATTGTCTGTTCTACGAGATTATGGAATAGGAGGCAAACTTTTGCAAGCAATTAAAGGTCTTTACATGGATAGTCAGGCAGCAGTTAGAGTTGACGGTAAACTGAGTTCATGGTTCAGAGTAGTTTCAGGGGTAAGACAAGGCTGCAACCTGTCTCCACTGTTGTTCATATTATTTATGGATCATATGTTGAAAACAATAGACTGGCTGGGTGAGATTAAGATATGTGAACACAAAATAAGCAGTCTTGCATATGCGGATGACTTAGTTGTGATGGCAGATTCGATTGAAAGTTTGCAAAGTAATATTTCAGAGCTAGATCAGAAATGTAAGGACTATGGTATGAAGATTAGCATCTCCAAAACGAAAGTAATGTCAGTGGGAAAGAAATATAAGCGGATTGAGTGCCAAATAGGAGGAACAAAGAACAGGTGGACGGTTTCAAGTACTTAGGATGCATATTCTCACAGGATGGCAACATAGTGAAAGAACTGGAAGCGAGGTGTAGCAAGGCTAATGCAGTGAGCGCTCAGCTACGATCTACTCTCTTCTGCAAGAAGGAAGTCAGTACCAAGACTAAGTTATCTGTGCACCGTTCAATCTTTCGACCAACTTTGTTGTATGGGAGCGAAAGCTGGGTGGATTCAGGTTACCTTATCAATAAGGTTGAGGTTACGGATATGAAAGTAGCTAGGATGATTGCAGGTACTAGTAGATGGGAACAATGGCAGGAGGGTGTCCACAATGAGGAAATCAAAGAAAAACTGGGAATGAACTCTATAGATGTAGCAGTCAGGGCGAACAGGCTTAGATGGTGGGGTCATGTAACACGCATGGGAGAAGCAAGGTTACCCAAGAGACTCATGGGTTCAGCAGTAGAGGGTAGGAGGAGTCGGGGCAGACCAAGGAGAAGGTACCTGGATTCGGTTAATAATGATTTTGAAGTAATAGGTTTAACATCAGAAGAGACACCAATGTTAGCACTGAATAAGGGATCATGGAGGAATTTTATAAGGGGGGGGGCTATGCTCCAGACTGAACGCTGAAAGGCACAATCAGTCTTAAATGATGATGATGATGATGAAACTGAAGTTGATAGGTGTATCTCCACATTTGAAATACAATGTCTATTTATGCCCCAGTCGCATAAGAGTGACGCTAGTAGCGCCACTATGGGGATGGAAATCCGGTTTGCTTTAAATACGCGCTGTAACGGTCGTGACCGTTAGTTACCTTTGCGACTGGACTGGTGAATTGCTGTTAGCTAAGAATGCCTTTAAGGCAACAAAGACACCATTATCGACACCTCACTGAGTTTGAACGAGTTAATGTAATAGGGCACCGAGGAGCTGCATGTTCCTTTTGCGATACTGCAGAAATACTTGGCAGGAATGTAGCTACTATGCATGACTGCCTGCGAGCGATGTTTGCGAGAATGTACGGTCGCAAGAAAACAGGGCTCCGGTCGGCCACGTGACACTACCCAGTTGGGTAAGACATATCGCCCTGGCGCATCGTCCTGCGAATGCAGCAGCAATTTGACCAGCAGTTGGCACCACAGTGACAAAACGAACTGATACAGGTCAGACGTCCTCGAGCTAGACGCCCTTTAGTGTCCTTTACACTGACCCCAAGCCAGCCGCGGTGGCCGAGCGGTTCTAGGCGCTTCAGTCCGGAACTGCTACGGTCGCAGGTTCGAATCCTGCCTCGTGCATGATGGGTGTGATATCCTTAGGTTAGGTTAGGTTTAAGTAGTTCTAAGTTCTAGGGGACTGATGACCGCAGGTGTTAAGTCCCATAGTGCTCAGAGCCATTTGAACACTGGCCCCAGAGCCACCGCCATTTGCGGCTTAAGTGGTGTGAAGTGACTGCTCATTGGAAGTCAGGGTGGAGCTCTGTTGTGTTTTATGATTAAAACTGGTTCTGCTTCGTTTCCAGTGATATCCGTGCGTTTGTTAGGCCAGCTGAGGATTACATCCAACATGTGGGTGATAGACGCGTTGCGTCTATACATTTTTGGTCTGCGGTGTAATTTAGTGTAACAGCAGAACTCCTATTGTTATCCCAAGCGCCCTGGCAACAAAAGTGTACGTCAATCTGGTGATTCGACCTTTTGCACTGCCATTTATGAACAGCATTCCAGGGGATGTTTTCCAACAAAATAACGTTCACCCAAATAACTCTGTGGAAACCCAACATGCTACAGAGGGTGTTGACATGTTGCTCTGGCTGCTCAGCCACCAGATCTGTGTCCAGTCGAGCATATATGGGAAATCATCGGACGACAAAGAGCATTAAATCTCACTGTATTGACCGAGCAAGTGCAACAAGCACGCAACTCCATCCCACAAACTGATAATCAGCACGTGTAAAACACAATGCGTGGCTACGCTGGTTATTAAGGTACCAGCATTTCTCATTTACCATTTTTCAATTAAACACTAAAATTATCACTTCACCTTCTCCAAAGGCCTGTGGCCAGATTTTAAAATGCGCCAGACAGTGCATTCATTCAGAATTACACAGTCAGTCATAAATATCTGGGAAACAGTGCATTCGTTCATTTTATAATATGAGTTGACACATTTTTGTGACTGACTTTATAATTTAGATTTTCGTTTGACAGCAGTGACGAACCCATGAATTTTATTAGTCGAAGCCATTGATATTATATCACCAAGTATGATGTATATGTTTTATGAATCTAGTGATGGTGCCAGGACGGAAACTGGTTATTCAATATAGAAGTTTTATCAGCAGCTCTTGGCGGCAAATCAAGAAGTTCTTTAGAAGTACAGTTGATCATGCACTTGACCTAGAAGAACAGTCAATGTGGTAGGGACCCTCAGTGGTGTACAGTCATTCTAAAGAAACTGCTAAAGAACAGAGACTGCTACATAATAAGTGTAAAACAAGGCCCAGGGCTGTAGATAAGGGGATACTGAATGAAACGGCTTTGGCTGTCAAGATGGTAATGAAGCCCTCAACGACTATTGTAATAGAATACTATCAAAACCCTAAGAAATTATGATCGTATGTAAATGCTGTTAGTGGTGCCTTGGTCCAGACAGTGGCTAAATTGAGGATAGTAAAGCAAAATCAGATCTCCGTCTTCAAATGTTCCTTTCCAAATAAAAATCCAATTTAATTCTTACAGCATTGCAAAGATGAGTGACATAGATATGTCAGTGGTTTTGAGAAACAGCTGAAAACGATAAAATTGAACGCAACTGCAGGGCCCAATGGAATTCTTATCAGGATCTATATGGAATTTACAATTGAGATAGCACCTCTTCTTACCATAATCTACAGTAAATCCCTTGAACAAAGAACCATATCCCAAAGTTCGCAAGAAATCACAGATCAACATCCGTCTACCAGAAGGGCAGAAGCAGTGATCCACGAAACTTTAGTCCAGTATTCTTGACATCGATTGGTTTTATCATCTTAGAACATATTCTAAGCCCAAACTTAACAGGGTACGTCCTCCTTGCTAACTGACATGGATTCCGAAAACGTCTGTCATGTGAAACCTAACTCACATCAAATGACAACATGAAAGCCATTTACGAAGGCAGACAGACGCAGTATTTCTCAATTCCCTAAATGTATTTGACCCAGTAACTCACCCTTGCTTCTTACCAGAAGTACGATCATATGGAGTATGAAGCGAAATTTATGACGGGATTGAGGACTTCTTGGCAGGGAGGAAGCAGCATGTTATTTTGTAATGAGGGTGATAGTGGCTCTGAGCACTATGGGACTCAACTGCTGAGGTCATTAGTCCCCTAGAACTTAGAACTAGTTAAACCTAACTAACCTAAGGACATCACAAACATCCATGCCCGAGGCAGGATTCGAAGCTGCGACCGTAGCGGTATTGCAGTTCCAGACTGCAGCGCCTTTAACCGCACGGCCACTTCGGCCGGCAATGAGGGTGATAGACAGATGCAGAAGCAGCTTCCGGTGTGCCCCAGGGAAGTGAGTTGGAAACTGTTGTTCATACTGTATATTACTTACCATGCAGACAATATTAATAGTAACCTCAGACTTTTCGCAGATAATGCAGTAAACTATGAAGAACTACTGTCTGAGAAAAGCTGCCAAATATTCTGTTGGATCTTGATTAGAGTTCAAAATGACGCAAAAATTGGCAACTAAAAAAGGTCTCATGAATTAACGGATTACACCGTGAATGAAGACTCTTAAAGCCGCTTTAGCTGTTTTTCAGTCGTTTACTGTTTCGCACAATTACGGATGTATCCTCAGGTGATGTAATGACAGCCGTTAACCAGCCGTGAAGCTGCGATGTCCCAAAGTTCAGCTTTTTTATTTGCAAACATTCTAGATTACAACTTCATGTATTACTACGTATATGTATTGTGTGTGTGTGTGTGTGTGTGTGTGTGTGTGTGTGTGTGTGTGTGTGTGTGGAGCGTAGTGCAATGTTTGTGTTGTATGATGATGATGGGAGAAGGAAGAGGCTGATTTTAATGTCTCCATCCGACAGACAGATCACCAACAGTGTCACATGGCATTACTTCAAGGTACACTGCGGAGAGGTTTAGTATTTAAACCAGGGCATTGGCGCAAAGGCTGGTGATCAGGAATTTCACGACACGATCTCTCCTTCCCTTGACGGCTAAATATTGGAAGTGAACATTTTTTCCACCCCTAGGATTCGAACCGGCTTACCCCCGAGTTCGAGCGACACGGCACAAGGTATTAGCGATACTTTCTTATCAATATTTTTCCCCCTGTTATCTTTCTCCTTTTTTTTAAAATCAGGAACTGGATTGGTCAGCTTCAAGCCGGTGGAGACGGGGTCGGGAGGGGTGGAAACCCGTGGCCTGGGCACAGTGCTTCCCCCTTTCCATCCCTGAACCGTTCCCCTTCCTCCGCCTTTTTCTTTCTTTTTTTGCGAGAAACAAGAAGCAAGTTAAACAAAATAACTTTATTCGTACAAGCATAAATACAACGCAAGTATCGTCCTTCCGGTGGAACGAACATTATACACAACACTCGAACAAGGCGTGCAAACTTCTTTATTAACGAGTATGGGAAGAAAAGAAAAGCTGAAAGTAAGCTAAGAGGTGTGACGCCTTGTGCAAAGAGGGAAGAAAAGGTGGGGACATAGTAAGACTTGCAGGCACCCTGCTGCTCGGCGGATGGGGATTGGGAACAGCGTGGGCAGTGGTCAACATGCAAGGCCTGGCCATGGTGTTCCCTACATCACTACCGGGCAGAAGTGGGCAGAAGCCGAGGAGGACGGGACAGTAGAGTTGGGAGAATGACCGGGATGGTCTGGTGTAATGCATAAAAGAAAGGGGCGCGAGTCCATGGGCCTACCCGTTGTAGGGTGCGATTTGGAATGTAGCGCGGGGAGTCGCAGACGTCAGCAGGAGGTGCGGCAATGCCGACCGTGTGTAGCAACATCCAGCTGAGCGGGTGTGACGTAAAGGTCGCGAGAAAGTAATTGGCGAACAAGGTGCGCTAGTGTTGCAGCTGCTCGATTTCAATGTGGGCGGTTTGTAAGATGTGGCCCAAGTCAAATCTTGATTTTTCGTCATGAGCATACAAAGAAATGATCGTCTACCACTTGACCCATACAATCGCATGTATGGATAAAAGCCCATGAGTGAATCGAATCCGGTGGAATGCAGAAACAGCAGGCAACGAACTGTCGACCCAGTTTCCAGATGTCACTGATAGCAGCATGAGCTGGCTGGTTGTACAAAGCTAAGTGTCCGACCACCCGACTGCGTGAAGACGTTGATTTACAGGGAATTTTCCATATGCGACATGTAACCGTGTTGCCCGGACGGTAGAGGGAAGGAAAAGCTGGTGGATGTGACGCCAAACCGTGGGCCATCGGCTCGATGGATGTTTGAGTTCGACGGTGTTGCGGGACTGCAACGGAGTAGTGGCGTGTAGAAATCTTTGCATCGAGGAAAGGGAGTGCTTGGTCAGTGACTGTGAGCGTAGCAGCATTCTGCGATGAAATCAGAAATGTGCCCCCGTTGGTCATGCACAAAGACACCACTCGGAGTCGCACATCGACAAGGCGGTGGCCTCCCGCTCGCGGGGGGGGGGGGGGGGGAGGTGAGTGTTTCGTAACGGACCTTAAAAGAGCATGCCGGCCGCAGAGAAAGTATTCGAACACGGCCTGTCAGGTGCGTACAATATTTATTAGCTGTGGGGTACTTGTGTGATGTGGACCACCTTACACGCCACATGCTGACTGAGGTCTTCGACACCTTGTAAGGAATCGACTTGGCGGTGGAGAGTTTGTCGCACTGCCGTGAGGATAATTTGGAGAGTACGCCGAAAGTTAATGACAGCGGAGCGGCGCACGGTGGAGGCGAAAATGATATCAAGATATCATAGGTTAGGTTTTGTACGCAGAGGGGAAGGATGGGGGGGGGGGTGCTAAGTAGTCTTCTGATAGGCCGTGTCAACTGGGCATCGCCGAGGATTTAGCCACATTCATGGTATTGCCCTCTGCAGTTCCATACGTTAATATCAAATCGAGTACCATCTGCGTTTCGGACTACGAGGAGGAAGTTGTTCACATACGCTCGACAGTGAGAAGTGTGCTGTCGCAATGTGAGACCATATGAGTGGCTCCAGGGTTATGGTATGGCATAGAGTAGTATCGGAAGTGGGCAACCTGGCCTTATGGAACGGCCTATGGTTCAAATGGCTCTAAGCACTATGGGACTTAACATCTGAGGTCATCAGTCCCCTAGACATAGAACTACGTAAACCTAACTACCCTAAGGACATCATACGCATCCATGCCCGAGGCAGGATTCGAACCTGCGACCGTAGCAGCAGCGCGGCTCCGGAGTGGAACGGCCTATGGTCACTGGTCCCGCCACACAGCTATTGACCTCAATCAGGGATTCGGTGCTGTCGTACAGGCGCCGGATGGTAGCAGTAAAGAGGGATGGAAAAGTCGTTCATTTTATTATGGAGAATAAAAAGACCATGCTGCAGCTTGTCGAATGAGCCGTCAAAATCAATGGCAACCACGGCGGCGAGGAATCTGCATGCCGCTCCCAGTGCGTTGAAATCGCGTCATTCCGTTTGTATATTAACCGGGCTACCTTTAGTTGTCTGTTCTGCGGAAAGCATGCAATGGAGTACCTTGCGGCAACGCGTCGACAGGAGTTGTGCAAAAATATTATAGTCTACATTTAGCAGAGAGAGAGTGATAATGTGCTGTCTTCGCTCCAGGTGTCCGTTTGGGGATTGGTGTAATAATTGTCAGTCGTCAACAGTTCACCAAACATTGTCGTCCATCGCCATTAGTGCAAGGAAGAACTGATATAATTCTATCGGCATCTGATCGATGCCAGGTGACTTATTCAAAGCACCTTTGTGGATTGCACCGTGGAACTCGTCGAAAATAACAGACTCCATCAGCTTGTCTGCCTCGTCGCCGGTGCGTGTGGTAACACAACTCCCTCAGCACGGGAATCGGTTGGCTCCTCCCAGTACATTGTGAGGTAGTGGTCTACAGAGGCATCAACGATTTCGGCCTGACAAGTGATGTGCTGGTCGCGACGAGTGTAGATCTCAGTGAAGAGTCGTTGTCGTCACTGTTTCCCATCGGAGGCTGTACAATATATATTGGGGCCTTCATGTGCAGCCGAATCTTCATGTTTGGCCCTCACCACCGACTCTCACAGTATACGGCGTGTAAGCGTCACGATTGTTTCCTTAATCCTGCTACATTCCCTCTGGGTTTCAGGGGTGAGCGGCTGGGTTACCAGGTTGCGGAGAACCGCGTAGAAATTGTTGGTAGAGTGATGGCACTACGCAGCTACTTCCTTGTTGTACTGAATCAACGTGCGTCGAATGGCGGGTTTTGCACATTCCAGGTACCAAATCAGGGTTGTGCAGTACCGAGGCAAGCGAGGTTCACAGGTGAGCCATGTCTCAGTAACGCGATGAAATTCGGGATCGTGGAGATGAGGGGTATTTAACTTCCACGGTTTACGTCTACGGCAGACCACTTGCGGCCGCAGGAGAAAGTTGCAGAAGTAAGCACAGTGGTCGGAAAAGGCCAAGGGGCAAAATTTTGCACATTGGAGTGCAGGTGTGAGGTCCCGAGAGACGTAAATCCTGTCAAGGCGGCCCGCGGAGTGACCTGTCTGCTAGTTATGTCCAGACACGTCGCGGTGCCGAACTTACAAAGTGTAGCGGAGCATATGATCCTTAAGGTGCAGGATACAGTTAAAATCACCGCCATGCAAGTAATGGTCACAGCGCCCAAGAAATAAAGGAACCATTTCTTCTGAGTAGAAGCGTGCTCTGTCATGTCTGGTGGTGGACGGGTGGTGACAATACGCGTATCGCTGTGCCACGGAAGGTATGTGACATCAGCTATCGGAATGTCCTCGCCGGCACAGATAGCTGCACTACCGTCCCAGGTGGTACCCAGGTTAGGAATAAGTGTTATAGCCTGTGACGTTCGTAAGTGTAGCCAAATCCTTTAGTAGTGCGATGTCGACGTCTGATGCCCATATTATATCTCGCAGCAGTTGAATTTCCCCTCGGAAACTAATGTTAGTGTTTATCGTCTCTGTCTGGGTTAGCTCGGTCCCTAGTGGGGACGTAATCAACGCCGCCTCTTTAAACCATCGAGGGAAATGTCGTCCGTAAGAGCAGAGGACGTCTCGGCGGCAGTCATAACGGTGGAGTCCATCGGTTCAGGTTACCCTAGGCGAGCCAGTGGAGTAGGAACTGGCGCAGCCAGATCTCGCGTCGTCTTCATTCCTGTCGTCGTGCAGTGTTTCCGAGGCCTCGTCGGGGCGGATGGCCTCTGGAATCTCAGGGGAAGGTGTCTCGTTCCGAGACCGTACGACGCCTCCTCTTTCACCATTTATGTGAAAGTTGTTTTCGTGTCCGTCCCTGAGTATCGGAAGGCGGGTGGGAGTCATAGCGGTACGGGAGGACAGCCGTCGTGGGGACGGTTCGCGACGTGACGTCCGTATCATCGGCTGGGAGAGGATCGCCAGTCTTCGCTGTTTGTTGTGGCACCAGAGTCGAGTCAGGTTGTGAGCGTGACGCGTCGACTCAGGCGTTTCCCATAGGAGCTCTTTGGGACCCAGTTACGTGATCCGACTGACGACGGACGGCGGGAGGAGAACACCGTTACGTAGGTGATTGGTAAAACCATTGTTGGAGTTGAAGCCAATTGGGCGAAGCGCCGATGAAGGCACTCAGACCTGATGTGGCCTTCTTTGCTGCACCTAGAACAGGACTTTGGTTGGTCGCCGTGAATAACGTCTGAGCGGCACCCGCTGATTTGTAAATAAGACGGCAATTGGAAACGGCGACGGTGATCTGTCGTACACCGTTAACAACGGGGTACGTTTGGAATTGCGTCCAGCGCTCAGCAGTGTGATCATGTACAGAGCCGTAGGAGCGGAAAGCTGCGATAGCATCTTCCGCTGGGAGCTCGAATGTTAGTTCGAAAACTCGTATGGTGCGAGTACCAAAGCCTGCATGATCGACAGTAACAACACCGACATTGCCGGCGGCGTGGCAAAAGAAGCGTAGGCCTTGTTTAGTGTCACGTAGTTTTCGTTCGCACTCCGCGTCTTTGACGTACACCTTACTGTTTGAGATGGACAAATAGGTGCCCAAAAATGTCGGATGCTGGAACCTTAGCTACGTCATGTTGGAAGCGTTCCATTTCCAAGGCCTTTGGTCGGGTGTAATCATTGCATTAGGTGAATCGTGCCGTGGACTCTAGAGAAAGGTTGGCCGTCATTCTAGCACACGTGAGCGACCCGTTCAGTGATGGCCGCTGAAAGTAACAACAGCGAGCGAGTGCGCTTCGCAGGCTGAAACAACAGCACCTCCGCACTGCACGGCTGCGAAAGCCGGACTGTACTTAGACCACTGAGGCGAGTACCCAAAGCTTCGTTGTAAATCTGAAGTGTTACACCATTGTAGGTCTTACACTATTGTAGGCTGTTGCCAACGGTAGAACTGGCAACAGTCATTGTTGGCATATGAAATGGAGTGATCTCATAGGTTCAGTCGTGGGTACATCTGGTGGCAGACTTAAGTTTATTAGTAGAAATGCAATCAGTCTACGAACGAGATTGCTTACAAATAATTCGTGTGAACCATTCTGGAATATTACGCACGTGCGTATGACTCGTACTAACAGGGGATATTGAGCGTATACAGAGAAAGACTACACGAAAGGTCACAGGTTTCTTTGACCCGTGGGATAGTGTAACGGAGATGCTCAAGAAACTGAACTGGCAGATAGAGGAAGACAACGCTAGCAAGAACCAGCTGCAAATGAAGATTCTTGAAATATAGTATGCTTCCCTACGTATCACTCCCATATGGATCATGAGGACAAAATTATATTAACTACAGCGCGCTCTAGGTATTCTAACATAGTTCATTCTTTCCGCGCTCAATATGTGAATGGAACGGAAAAAGACTGGTACAATGGGAAGTAACCCATGCCATGCACATCACAGTGGTTTGCAAGGTATGGATGTGGATGTAAATGTAGATAATGTACAGATGATTAATTATATTAGCATCCCAAACACTATAGAATGTAATGTGATCAGGATTTTTTGCCATACAATCTTACTATATGTATTACTATTCACTTTAGTCTTCATTCAATCGAAATGGCCCTTTAGGTTAGGGTGACCAAACGTCCCGGAAAACAGGGATTGTCCCGCTTTTCATCCCTGTGTCCCGGAAATTTGTTTCGGGACGCTCAAAAGTCCAGGAATTCAGTTTTTAAATACATTTCGTGAAACTTTCTCAAATTTTTGGGATTTCGCTATATTAAAGGAAATACAACACAATAAATTAATATATTTTTGCTTATTTATCTAAAACCTCCATTGTCCCATACTAGTAATCACAGTATCAGTATTGATACACTCAGACAATAATTTACTTTGAGCGGTACTTTGGCCAACAAGTAGTAAGTTGTATTATTGTAACAGAGCTATGAAACCGTCCGATTGTCGCGCCACTTACTCACACACTCATTGGCAGAACAGTGTAGTAGTTGGTTTTGTCAAACTGCAATAGTTTTTCTCATATTAGTGGTATTATTGCTGCGGTACTGTGAAACGCAATGCCGAAACGTGCCTGCAAGTTCGGTGACTGTTATTGCAAGGAATGGCATTTCATTAAGAAAGGTCGTTTTGATTACGAAGCAGGGTGTTCCGTATGTAACCGTTTTATTAGTATAAGTCATGGTGGACGTTCCGACATAGTTCAAAAATGGTTCAAATGACTCTGAGCACTATGGGACTTAACTTCTGAGGTCATCCAGTCCCCTAGAACTTAGAACTACTTAAACCTAACTAACCTAAGGACATCACACACATCCATGCCCGAGGCAGGATTCGAACCTGCGACCGAAGCGGTCGCACGGTTCCGGACTGTAGCGTCTAGAACCGCTCGGCCACTCTGGCCGGCTCCGACATAGTTGATCACATTAGGTCAAAGAAACACATTAACAGATACAGTGTACCGAGCTGCAGTAAAACTCTACAAAATTATATTGTGTAACATCAGTCAAGTGAAGAGACGAAAGTTCGAGCAACCGAGCTTACACTAACCTACCACACGGTAAAACATCACCAAACATATAGATTTAGTGATTGTTGTGGTGTCACCGCCAGACACCACACTTGCTAAGTGGTAGCTTTAAATCGGCCGCGGCCCATTAGTACATGTCGGACCCGCGTGTCGCCACTGTCAGTGATCGCAGACCGAGCGCCACCACACGGCAGGTCACGAGAGACGGACTAGCACTCGCCCCAGTTGTACGGACGACTTCGCTAGCTATGCATACTGACGAAGCCTCGCTCATTTGCAGAGCCGATAGTTAGAATAGCCTTCAGCTAAGTCAATGGCTACGACCTAGCAAGGCGCCATTAGCATTACATAGCTTGTATCTAAAGAGTCTCACTTGTATCGTCAAGAGTGATGTACCACAAGGATGGATTAAAGTTAAGTATTCCAGGAGCTACGTACTTTTATTTATAGCATTCATTACGTATCCTGTTTCAGACCTATCTACTAGCCTGCGTGAGTTAACGCGTGCCTTTCGGCTATTTCCGAGTGGCGTGGCTGTCTTTTTACGCCACAACAATTGTAGTAATAAGCTTAACAGCATTATGTTTGATGATTCTTCCATTGCAAAAAAGTTTAGTTCAGCAAGAGCTAAAGTGTCAGCCTTAGTGAAAGGAGTTATTGCTCCCCGGAGTGTAAAGGAAAGCCTTGAACATATCAAAAAGTCTTCTTTCTACGGGTTATCCACTTATGCCAGCAATCATAAGGCCACTAAAATATTTCCGTTTGTTGTTCAGTTTTTCGATATTAATCAGGGAATTCAGACCAAACTTTTGAAGGTGAGTTCCCTACCTATGAATGTAACGTGTCACTCGAAAACTCGCTGGTAATTACTGTTTCCAGCAGTTGAAAGAGTAATCCGCCTGTTGAACCGTTAAAAGATTTTTTCCTAAATGAAGACAAAGTCCCCAAAATATTGGTTCAGTTTTTCAGCAACCCTTTAAGTGAAGCCTACTTATGGTTCATTCACAGTCAGCTTAGCACTTCGCAGCATGGGATAAAGGTAATTGAGGGAAGCACGAAAAGTATAATAGAGGTAAATGCTTATTAGAAAAATACTCTGGAAACTGTTACTAAGAGGAGAGAACAGCAGTTCATTTCTTTTAATGTTAAATCTGTCCTTAAAAGAGCAGAAGTATCAGAAGCAGCGGAAAGGAGTTTTAGAGTAGAAGTTAACAAGTTTTATGACACTTGTGTAGAATATCTCATATTTACCATCGCCGGTGTTTGATTGCATGTTACTGAAAAGGGTGCCAAAATGGGAAAGTGTTGAAGAGACAGTTTCTTATTTGAAGAGTAAAGAGATTGAAATCGATGATTCCATTCTCTTTGATCAGTTTGGCATACTGACAAATTTTGTTGAAGGAAGTCTTCACAAGATGGAAAAAAAACCGCCATTGGAATGTCATGAGAAGTGGGTGAGTTTTTTTAAAAAGCTGCGACTGTCTTCAGCATTACTCTGAGTTCGTAATAATTGCAAGGTGTTTAATTTGCAATCCCAGCCCATAATGCCAATGTGGAATGAATATTTTCGTTCATGAATATCAAGTGGACTGATGAAAGAAACAGAACTCTCTTGAAGCAGTCCTGCAGATCCTGTAAAACTACAAAATGGATTGTGCCGAGTTTTATCACTGTGTCTCAAAGAACAAAGACATGATCAAGAAGGCTGCAGGCAGTGAAAAATACCCTTTTCTCCAAGGACAGTCAATTCCATCTACAAGTGCTCAGTAATATTAAAGCTCATGTTAATATTAATTGATTAAAAGTTGAATGGCTGTAAACTTTTGTAAAATCGTAATACATTTCTTTATTACTGTATACGTTTATTAAATGTCATTAATTATACAGATAATCTAGATTATATCAATGTTTTTTATCCTCTTATTAGTTATAATAATCAGGTTAACAAAATGTATCAACAGAACATTAATATTTAAAATTAAGAAACCTGGGTACATGTGAAATGAGGTGTCCATTGGCACCTGGGTGAATGTGTCCCGGTTTTCACCGAAAATAAATTGGTCACCCTACTTTTTTTTTAGCTCTATGGGATGTAAACTTAAAGTAGGAATGTCTAAGGAGTAAGCACTGAGATGCATAGAACGAGATGTTGTCGCCAACATTGGTCCACTCCAAATGCTACGCGACACAGACTGTCAAATACAAATTGCTCGAAATGTGTATACATTCAGTGGATTTACTGGCAGGATGTTCTCGCACTTTCGAGTTTATCAAGCGTTTGCCTCGTGGCAAATACAGTCATATAAATATTATCACTATGATGTAAGTTTTTTTATTACTGTATTTCTCGATATTAATCAACACTTAATGCACTTCTATCTCATGCGATAATTTTAAGTACTTGCCTATGTGAAGTAACTTTTCCCCATTCCAGGTGTTTAGATTTGGCAGCGTACCAACTACGATTACTCACCACTGCTGTCACTAATGAATACAACGAAACAGAAGAAATAAATGTGTTGCTATATTTTCAGTATTAGTTCAACACGTGAAAAAACAGCATTAAACATTAGTCGCGTTACTATTTCCGTTCCTTGTTGGCTACAAGCGCAGTACACTATGCTGGCTACAGAGATATTCCCATTCTCGGCAGAGTTAAAATATCTATGGTGTGAGCTTAGCGTACTGCGCTTATCGCCAACATTAAACGGTAAATGTCATGGGACTTTTGATAATTCACTTTTGTTTCATTTTGGGCAATTTGACAAAAATTGTCAATTATTTTCACACGTTAGTACCGGCAACGATGAGTCATTGTAACAGCTGCGGGTGCAAATCGAAATTCGCGAGAGGAGAAGCAGTTACTTCTCATGGGCCGACAATACTAAGTCATGTGACTTTGGAGATAATATATTTTTGTGTCAAAACTTATCTTATGCACATTGAACACTTCCCATCGAGGAGGTCAACCTCTTTAAAGGCTTCCACAGATATACCTACGCTATAATTGCGACACTCATTTATTGCGTAACGATGGCCTAAGAAGCCGAAAACTAGTTCGTGATCAAATACGTAATAGCTGCAAACACCAGCGATGCTTTTTGATGACTTAGATACCTATCAATGTCCACTTCTATTTTAATCAAAAAGCTTCTGTTAGGTTCACGTTTTAGAACCATAGTACAACTCTCGTATTTGACAATAAATTCCCCTGTATATACGAGATATTATCCCGATTGTAGCTAAACATACAGTCAGATTTTAGTGGTTATTTTACAGAAAAACATGTAGTAATATTTTCACGGTTATTATATAGAAAAGTTACGATTGTATTCGGTGGTATTTAAACGGTAGAGCTAATGAACCCATGCAGTAATTTAAGCAGAGATATATGCTAGGCTTACCACCGTCGTTTGACAAAAGAAACTTAATATAAACTACCGGATTTCAAAGTTAATTATGAAATTTCAGCTAGTGCTAACTTCACACTGTTTGAAAAATTGTTTACTGGTAACATGGTTCTCAACTGATAGATTATTTTGATATGTGGCCCACAGTCAATATTTTTAATCGACACCGATGGTTTTTAGCACCGGAGATGATGCGCTATTTGTTTATTCAGTTTTACAGCGTAATGAATGCGGGTTTTACCGCCGCCGGCCAATTAAAAATTTACATTTCGAGAAATTAACTTCACTGTTATTGCGTGCCGAATAAACAGCTGAAACGGGAGTGGGTGTAGCGCGTCGAACTGGTTACGGCTTTACAATGAGAGATACGTGCGAAATCTGATTCGCTCATTGTCGACAGACGAGTCTCGCGAATTTCAAATGTCGTTCACATTATAAAAAACGGCGATCATTGCATTTCCATTGTATATCTCCACATTTGTGAAACAGAGGATGGAATTAAAAGGTACGTGTATTTCGCAAAATACGCTTTGTTTTCTTTCAAAAATTGAAAGGGGAAGCGGTCTTCAACCCACACGTAGTTGTGGACACCCGAGATTGGCAAACTCGTTCGTCTTTGGCAGTATTTGACTGGTGACCGGTCCCTTTGGCAGCCATTATTCGTACTCTTCATCGCTTCTTTTCTTATCTAACTGTGTAATGCTATATGTTCCACCCTTTCTCACCCACCCTTTTTCATATGCGTCCACCACCCACTATTTTCGCCTATAAGAGACTTTCTTAAATGAAAATTCATAACAGGTTTGTAATAAATGCTCTTTCAGTCGTGACACATATTCGTTTAGAAAAAAGGAAAAGGGCAATAATGTATATGTAATAGGAAAGTTGGCATTTTAAAAATTGAAGTAGTTGGATAAATATCGTATGCACATCAACCACAAATGAGGTCAGAAATTATCGAAATGGAAAGTTGAAGACTTAGTGACTAGAATTGGGTCTATATAGAGTGCGAATTAATGTAATCTCCTTTTTAACTTTTATTTTTTGACTCACCAAACGTAAGTATTCAAACTTCCATTGATAAATATCATTTATGGCAGCTAAAGTGATAATTGTGGACACCTTGTTTTCAAGACACGGAAAAAAGTCGAAAAGCAAGTTCCAAAGAATAGGAAGTTACTATTTCATTTTAGTTCATAATTTCAATAAAGTTTTAAATTACCCGCCGTGGATGCTGAATGGCGCAGGCAAAGAACCAGAAGTTGAGATTTCCGGAAGAGTTTGTAATTGAAGAAGACTGGGCAAACCGAGGAGCGAAAAGCACAACAGTCGAGCGGTTCTGGGCTCTTCAGTCGGGAACCACGCGGCTGCTACGGTCGCAGGTTCGAATCTTGCCTCGGGCATGGATGTGTGTGATGTCCTTAGGTTAGTCAGGTTTAAGTAGTTCTAAGTCTAACGGACTGATGACCTCAAAGTCACATAGTGCTTAGAGACATTTCAACCATTTGAAAAGCACAACAATTCGGTACTGATTAAACAACGCTGGAGCTGGAAAGAGAAATAGGCCAATGTGCGACGAGACAGATCTCAAGGGAATCAATGATCCTCCGTTTCATATGCCGCCGTCACAGAAACGATCCGGCTAGTGCATTAGGTACGTATACCTCAACGCGTTAGCCGGCCGCGGTGGTTTAGCGGTTTTAGGCGCGCAGTCGGGAACCGCGCGACTGCTACGGTCGCAGGTTCGAATCCTGCCTCGGGCATGGATGTGTGTGATGTCCTTAGGTTAGTTAGGTTTAAGTAGTTCTAAGTTCTAGGGGACTGATGACCACAGATGTTAAGTCCCATAGTGCTCAGAGCCATTTGAACGTCGACGCGTTATACGGGAGCTCTGCGCGCTCCAGCGGCAATTCGGGGCTACGAGCGACGCTCGATGATGTACACGGTACACATCAGATCTCCAAATGGAACATCGAATGCGGCGCTCTCCAAAGGCATTTCTCAGCTGTATCTGGCTCGTAAATCACACAGTTTCATTCCGAAAATGGACAGCATAATATTCCTAAGTTGGCTCTATTACAAGGCACATTCCTCATTTGCCCGTATGCAAGTAATGTTGTTCTGTCTATAGTACACATAAATAAAAGCTTTAGTACCCAGGCAACGGCCTTGCCGCAGTAGATACACCGGTTCCCGTGAGATCACCGAAGTTAAGCGCTGTCGGGCATGGTCGGCACTTGGATGGGTGACCATCCAGGCCGCCATGCGTCGTTGCCATTTTTCGGGGTGCACTCAGCTTCGTGATGCCAATTGAGCAGCTACTCAATTGGATAATAGCGGCTTCGGTCAAGAATACCATCATAACGACCGGTAGAGCGGTGTACTGACCACACGCCCCTCCTATCCGCGTCCTCCACTCATGGTGACATGGCGGTCGGATGGTCCCGATGGGCCACTTGTGGCCTGAAGACGGAGTGCTTTAGTACCCAGGACCATTATAAGACCAAATGGATGGCCCATGTCCAGTCAGTAAGAACGTCAACTCATAGAAGTTCCATTACAAGTAGTGCAATGCTAGTGTACAATTGTCTTCCGCATAGCCAATATTTCGTTTTAGTAAAACCCCAAGGTAATTCTTACGTGATCACTGTTTCTTTTCAGTAGAAGAGTGTTTGGACGAATGTGAAAATTATTTTACTGCAAATAGTACAAGTTCTCTTGTAGGTAATGGCAACTGAAGAAACTCACTCCTGAGAGTGCACTTACGGTTGCTAAACTGTGATCACTATAGAACATATTTCAATTAACAGTCTAAGAACCTTGCAGAAAACGAGAAGGTGAATAAATTTTTTGTTTTGTTTTGGAAAACCACAAACCACTACACTCTCGACACACTTCTTCATAACTCCACGTCTCTTTACAAAGCTGTAGAGGGTGTTTTAACCCTCTAATGGTAAGGTGAAGTTTCCTGACATAAGCGGTAAGGTGGGGTTGGATCAGACCCCACCCTCCAAATATCGATTTTTCGGGGTAAAATAAAAAATAAGTAATGGGAAAAAGTTTTATTATCAATTAAACACATATAATATTTGTTATAACAAGTCTTTTTATTTTTATAGTCAATAAGTAAGAATATAAAGTACTTTGGAAAAAAATAGGATTTGATTACAAAAAAATACCTTAATAGAAATATTCTCTATAAAATTGTTGAAAACATAGTAAAAATCAATAGATTCAGTCATCAACTAGAAACTTGAGTGCTTTAGAAATTCTACAGATAGGAAATAAATGAGAAACATCTCTTACTACTTGTAGAAAATAATTATAGTGTCAGCAGTTTCGAAATATAAAATTCTCAATAACAAATGTCTTTGTACACATAATTTAATACGTGGTTTCTGAACAGTTTTCTGCATCGATATTGTCGCCATCCTCTGTCTCAGCCTCCTGTCGGAGAAACTCCTCAGGAGTTCTAAGGAGTTGATTCGCCATTTTCGTAACATACTAGAAGAGAAAACAAAACTTAGATGTAATATAAACATCAATATGGGGTTGAATCCTTCCCACAAAAGAAACTAGTAAGTGTGACGTAAACAGTAAGGTGGGGTCGGATCCAACCCGAGCGCGGGTAATGTAGGTTTCGGATAGAGAGGGTAGCTGCAGGCCACTCGCCAGACTGACGTGGCCTCCTCGGCGTTCTCGGGACGACTGGCTGCTAGGGTAGCTGGAACCACAGCGCTCTCAGAAAAGGGAGTGGGAAGTTATAAACAAAACAGACTCGCTGGGTTCGGATCCAACCCCAACCTTACCGTTAGAGGGTTAACAACAAATCGAGGATAGGCCCTCGCGACCAGAAACGTTATACAACCACGTTACAGAGCGTCGAAAGTATGTGAGACGGCACATGCCGCTACGCCACCGCCTCGGCAGACATCGTCACTTAGTACGCTGACAGACCATAGGCGGAACGTCTCGCAATGTTATTTCTTATTCAATGATCGCGACTGATTGACTCAATCGCCAGTGGAGAAGATGGAATTATCAGTTGCGTAAAAAGGCCTTGCTCCCGTGAATGCTATGCTCTGTTGCGGCGGTAGGTATAGGTTTCGGACATGAGTTTCCATCTTCAGTTGGTTTTTCTACTGGAATACTCTAAACTGTCCATTCTTTTTCGGTATACATGTGAAAAATAAACTGCAGTAGAAAGACTAGTCCGAAACCGTCACCCACCGGGACAAAATAGCATCCCATTCATAGGAGACAAGGTTTGCCTACGCAGCAGCTAGCCCCATCTCTTAGCAATGGCGACCGAGACAGTCAGTCGCGATCATTGAATAACAAACAGCAATGCGACGTCTAAGATCTACGTGAATTCCTAAGGGATCAAACTGTTGAGGTCAGCCGGCCGTTGTAGCCGAGCGGTTTCTAGGCGCATCAGTCCGGAACCGCGCTGCTACACGGTCGCAGTGAAACGTCCCCTTAGAAAAATTATTGAATTACTGTGCTGATAAATCTTGTGGTGTCACAGCCAGACACCACACTTGCTAGGTGGTAGCTTAAATCGGCCGCGGTCCATTAGTACATGTCGGACCCGCGTGTCGCCACTGTGTGATCGTAGACCTAGCGCCACCACACGGCAGGTCTCGAGAGACGTACGAGAACTCGCCCCAGTTGTACGACGACGTTGCTAGCAACTATACGGAAGAAGCCTTTGCTCTCATTTGCCGAGAGACAGAATAGCCTTCAGCTAAGTTCATGGCTACGACTTAGCAAGGCGCCATTAGCCTTAGATAGCTTGTATCTAAAGAGTCGCACTTGTATCGCCACAATCTCCAGATGTTTCATAAAGAACGATATATACAAAGGATGGATTAAAAGATAAGTACCAAAGGAGCTACATACTTTTCTTATTAGAATTCACTACTTATCCTGTTCCAGAATTCACGCCCGTCTGCGTTAGATAGCGTGCATTTTCGGCCTCCTCTATCTACAAGGTGTTGGCACATTCACCAACACATCAAATCTCTTACGTTATTTGATTTTCAAAAAGCTGAGCAAAACGTACTCAGACATTTCGCTCTTTACCTATTCTGATCAACACTAAACTGATACAAAATTTTTTTGCGCAACGCAATCTGACTTTTAATAATCAAATGGTTCAAATGGCCCTGAGCACTATGGGACTTAACATCTATGGTCATCAGTCCCCTAGAACTTAGAACTACTTAAACCTAACTAACCTAAGGACATCACACAACACCCAGTCATCACGAGGCAGAGAAAATCCCTGACCCCGCCGGGAATCGAACCCGGGAACCCGGGCGAGGGAAGCGAGAACGCTACCGCACGACCACGAGCTGCGGACTTTTAATAATCCAAACAAAAGAATGGCCCTGACTAACATTGACCTATACCTTTCACAAATCACTTACCTCATAGAAATCTTCGTTATTCGAACTACTGCTATACGGCGAGCGCCACTACTTCCAGCAAAATAAAAGATTCAAACTACTAATAGGCATAGTTAGCAAATGAAAGATTTTGATGGAGAACAAACAATGTATTTACCTTAATAGTGTCCCAAAGTCATAATATACACTCCTGGAAATTGAAATAAGAACACCGTGAATTCATTGTCCCAGGAAGGGGAAACTTTATTGACACATTCCTGGGGTCAGATACATCACATGATCACACTGACAGAACCACAGGCACATAGACACAGGCAACAGAGCATGCACAATGTCGGCACTAGTACAGTGTATATCCACCTTTCGCAGCAATGCAGGCTGCTATTCTCCCATGGAGACGATCGTAGAGATGCTGGATGTAGTCCTGTGGAACGGCTTGCCATGCCATTTCCACCTGGCGCCTCAGTTGGACCAGCGTTCGTGCTGGACGTGCAGACCGCGTGAGACGACGCTTCATCCAGTCCCAAACATGCTCAATGGGGGACAGATCCGGAGATCTTGCTGGCCAGGGTAGTTGACTTACACCTTCTAGAGCACGTTGGGTGGCACGGGATACATGCGGACGTGCATTGTCCTGTTGGAACAGCAAGTTCCCTTGCCGGTCTAGGAATGGTAGAACGATGGGTTCGATGACGGTTTGGATGTACCGTGCACTATTCAGTGTCCCCTCGACGATCACCAGTGGTGTACGGCCAGTGTAGGAGATCGCTCCCCACACCATGATGCCGGGTGTTGGCCCTGTGTGCCTCGGTCGTATGCAGTCCTGATTGTGGCGCTCACCTGCACGGCGCCAAACACGCATACGACCATCATTGGCACCAAGGCAGAAGCGACTCTCATCGCTGAAGACGACACGTCTCCATTCGTCCCTCCATTCACGCCTGTCGCGACACCACTGGAGGCGGGCTGCACGATGTTGGGGCGTGAGCGGAAGACGGCCTAACGGTGTGCGGGACCGTAGCCCAGCTTCATGGAGACGGTTGCGAATGGTCCTCGCCGATACCCCAGGAGCAACAGTGTCCCTAATTTGCTGGGAAGTGGCGGTGCGGTCCCCTACGGCACTGCGTAGGATCCTACGGTCTTGGCGTGCATCCGTGCGTCGCTGCGGTCCGGTCCCAGGTCGACGGGCACGTGCACCTTCCGCCGACCACTGGCGACAACATCGATGTACTGTGGAGACCTCACGCCCCACGTGTTGAGCAATTCGACGGTACGTCCACCCGGCCTCCCGCATGCCCACTATACGCCCTCGCTCAAAGTCCGTCAACTGCACATACGGTTCACGTCCACGCTGTCGCGGCATGCTACCAGTGTTAAAGACTGCGATGGAGCTCCGTATGCCACGGCAAACTGGCTGACACTGACGGCGTCGGTGCACAAATGCTGCGCAGCTAGCGCCATTCGACGGCCAACACCGCGGTTCCTGGTGTGTCCGCTGTGCCGTGCGTGTGATCATTGCTTGTACAGCCCTCTCGCAGTGTCCGGAGCAAGTATGGTGGGTCTGACACACCGGTGTCAATGTGTTCTTTTTTCCATTTCCAGGAGTGTATTTATGCTCCTACCTTATATTTTGAAATAAATTTAAAACTTCACACAACAGCGTGAAAATAAACACAGAGAGAAGTTCTGTTTTTTGAAGAGACTGGCTGCTCTTATGGCTCGTAAAGCAGAAAAATCGTCGCAAATGAATATAACACGTTATAACAAGGAGTTACCACCTGGGAATAGGAAATTGTCTTATAAATTATGGACCTAAATGACTTGCAGCGGAAATTTTATCCATATACTGCAACAGTGTCTTACGCAACTGTTTTAATTTTGTGTTTCGTACGGCGGTATAACCATCTAGATGTTCAACGAACCATTCACGTATTTTGGTAAATCTGCTACATCTGTAACTTATTGGAAACAAGAAACGAACTCAGTAAATATTATTTACAACTTTTTATTATGTTATTTTTGTGTGTGAAAAAATACATTAATGTAACTGGAACACTTTCTTCACTACCACTTAAGAGTGTTCCTCACTGTACTCATGCGAATGGGAAACGTGCTGACAATGCATTGTAGCTTCTTCATTGTTAAGCTGGGGTTCTGCACAACGACAAGAAAGGATGATAATATACTTAGAATAAAAATAATTTTCGTGCTAACTGTCTTGGTTGTATCGAAAGGGAGACAACTTTTCGCCTCAGTCTCGAAGCTACTCACGTTTCCTTTAATCACCTTGTTCCTCCGAATCCTGCCATGGGATAATAAAATCTTAGAGTTTGACTCGTCAACAGTAGACCCTAAACTTACATTTAAAGCTACTATTTCACAACAAATATTTTTTTTATTTATTTTATTTTTTTTTGGGGGGGGGGGAATTTACTAGGAAAGTTTTCAGGAGACATTAGGAGTCTTTTTCTGGAGGGCTTGTTGGTTGAATTTTTCTTAGAAGTTCCTTTACGCGCTCGGGATGGGAACAAACGTGTGATCAGTGCCACCGCCCTTCTCTGAACATCATCGAGTTCGCTGTTTGTCTTTCAGAGCCCAGGCTTTTGGGCAGTGTTCCAGTAAGCATCATACAATCTCTTTTGCAGGCCAACCGTAGTAACCTAGTATCCTGCTGATAAATTGAATCTTCGTTTTAGCTTTATCTGCAGCTGAGTCGATATCGTCACATCGCATGTCCGCATACAGTTTTACAGACAAGTGTGAATTACTTGATTCATGTCATCATGTTTTAGTCGACAGTTAAATGCACTACATTTTTCATACAACCTTATACGTTCTTTGTTCAGTTTCCATTCTTGTCACTAAAGTTTTCTGCCCATGTCTTATTGGAAATCAGTTTTTATCGGTCATTATGATATAGCACCAGCTCAACTGTAGTATAATAGAAGGAGTCGGTGATGTCCTTGCCGAAGGAAGCATCGATGTGGAGAACCTAAATTAGTGTGATCGCATACGGAACAAGTTTCGTAAATGTTTCACCAGCCCCCCTTCCGTATGAGCGCGATTACTATAGGCATGACGTTTAGCAAAGCGACTTCGAGCCACCTAACTTAGCCATAAACGTAGACATAGTCCCGGCTTTCAGAGTTCTGTCTTGTGACTGCGATTACAATTACGCGCTCACATTCGATGCACCAATGCCTAGCTCCAGCGAGACAGTCTAAATATGGGCACCAGGCCGTGATCAACATTTCCTTCAGCTGTACTTAAGTAGATATGTGCGAATTCTGCCTCCTGGTAGAATGTACGTGGTCTTCACGCCCCACGTGTTGAGCAATTCGGCGGTACGTCCACCCGGCCTCCCGCATGCCCACTATACGCCCTCGCTCAAAGTCCGTCAACTGCACATACGGTTCACGTCCACGCTGTCGCTGCATGCTACCAGTGTTAAAGACTGCGATGGAGCTTCGTATGCCACGGCAAACTGGCTGACACTGACGGCGGCGGTGCACAAATGCTGCGCAGCTAGCGCCATTCGACGGCCAACACCGCGGTTCCTGGTGTGTCCGCTGTGCCGTGCGTGTGATCATTGCTCGTAAAGCCCTCTCGCAGTGTCCGGAGCAAGTATAGTGGGTCTGACACACCGGTGTCAATGTGTTCTTTTTTCCATTTCCAGGAGTGTATATAGCAGTTCGTGACATCCATTCTTACAAATGTACTGTTTCTGATGGACACACGTCCAGATCATGCGCTATCAAAAATCCGCCATCTCACTTCCCCACATCCACCACTGCTGGCGGCTCACTTCCAACTGCGCAACGCTGCGCGCTGTTAACAGCCAACAGCCCAACACTACAATAGCAAATAACAATGCAAACCAGCCACAGACTGCACACAGCACAGCCACGAGCGCTAAGTGGCGTTAGCAATAAAAAAGCCTAAATAGCCTACTTACAGCAGGTTCGAATCCTGCCTCGGGCATAGATGTGTGTGATGTCCTTAGGTTAGTTAGGTTTAAGTAGTTCTAAGTCTAGGAGACTGATGAGCTCAGATGTCAAGTCCCATGGTGCTTAGAGTCATTTTTTGTTGACGTCCTCGGTCCATAGACTTACCTACTACCTAAACTAACTTACGGTGAGAATAACACACACACCCGTCCCGAGGGAGGACTCGAACCTCCGGCGGGAGGGGCCGCGCAGTCCGTGACATGCCTCAAACCGCATGGCGAAGCCGGCCGGAGTGGCCAAGCGGTTAAAGGCGCTACAGCCTGGAACCGCGCGGCCGCTACGGTCGCAGGTTCGAAAAAAATGGTTCAAATGGCTCTGAGCACTATGGGACTTAACATCTATGGTCATCAGTCCCCTAGAACTTAGAACTACTTAAACCTAACTAACCTAAGGACATCACACAACAGCCAGCCATCACGAGGCAGAGAAAATCCCTGACCCCGCCGGGAATCGAACCCGGGAACCCGGGCGTGGGAAGCGAGAACGTCGCAGGTTCGAACCCTGCCTCGGGCATGGATGTATGTGATGTCCTTAGGTTAGTTAGGTTTAAGTAGTTCTAAGTTCTAGGGGACTGATGATCTTAGAAGTTAAGTCCCATAGTGCTCAGAGCCATTTGAACCATTTTTTCGCATGGCGAAACCGCGCGGCACATTGCCAGATTGCGAGATTTTGAGCCTACGATCCGTCAGCTTACAAAGTCATGTTTACCATGAAAGGATGGCCTATTTGCAGGCGCCAGTACCTGCAGCATCGATGCTCTGTAACGTCATTGAATGATGTTTCCAGACGAGATTGCCTATCCTCGACTTGTTCCTCAAGACAACCTGTACAACCTTACGTAGTGTCTCGCATTTCTAGTTAATCCTGTATATTACACAACACTGAACTTCTGAATAATGGCCAGCCGGAGTGGCCGAGCGGTTCTAGGCGCTACAGTGTGGAATTGCGCGAACGCTACGGTAGCAGGTTCGTGTCCTGCCTCGGGCATGGATGTGGTGATGTCCTTAGGTTAGTTAGGTTTAAGTAGTTGTAAGTTCTAGGGGACTGATGACCTCAGAAGTTAAGTCCCATAGTGCCCAGAGCCATTTGAGCCATCTAACCACGAATATGACGTTTCCTGTTAGCTTATTGAAACAAACGGTTCCGATAACGTTTTCGATAGACCCTGTGCTGGTACTTTGAAATGGCAGACATTCATAGGACGTAAGTGATAATATAACACCCATCAAATATGAGTTTCAACTGAAATCTAATATGACGTCACCAAACTCTATGTTGAAAAGAAGACGTGGTTTGCATGTGACATAGGTGACGTTCTTCCATGCTGTTGATCTTTCATATGTGCGTTTGGAATATCTGACATGCTAATGTTGCTCTTCATGTTTTGAAAAACTTTGCAGCGCGCTTTTTACACGCTATAACGTCAGAAATTCGGCAAGCTCAGCGTTGTTGTTTGAATGTACGGTCTGTGCAGCGACAACTTTCGAACGACCGTTAATCAGTTGGTTTACCCAACCGTGCGTTAGGTCTCGTTCTTTCACGAACGTCCCACCCCTAGTGGACTCTATAGTGTCTATTAGAAGTGTTATATTCTCCTTTTCCCCATACCTGTAAACAATCTTACACGACTAGCTATATGGCGAGCTACAGGTTCAACATTGAGTACAAATCAACGTTCAGCTACGTATTTTTCACTTCTTTCATATAACCAAAACATTAACTCAGATGAAACTTTCAGTAAATGACATATAAGGCCCTAGAACCTCCTGAACATAGAAAATTTTGGCTTGTAGTATAATCCGTACCATCTGAGACACCGAGTTACACCGTAACAACTAAATATTCCATATTGTCACAATTGTGGATCTAATGTATGTGAACGACCGTTAGATTTGTAAGAGATTTCGTATGCTTTCAAACCAGATCATACAAAAGTAATTGCAAAGTTTATTTCACTGTAAAAAAGATGTGTTCTGAACGGAAGTTCAATCAGTAAAATATTTTCTAACCGATAAGAATCCAGACTCCGAAATCCTTAGGTGACTGTGAACGTTTTCAAGGCAGACTTCTCTTTAATTACTCAGTTTTGGCAGGTTTGTGGTTCCTGAGACGGGTTTGGTTCGGTGCATTAATTCGATCAGAGTATAGTGCATTTTTGTGACAGACGGTGCAAGCTGATGCCATTCTGTATACAATGACGTGGCAAAAGTCATGGGATAGCAATACGCACATATACGAGGTGTGGCTAGAAAAAAACCGGACTAGTACTGGTGAAACAATAAAACGAATGCAATAAGGCTGAAAGTCGCGTGGCCTGTCACGTGACTCTCGCTCCGCCTACTGCTCGAGTTTCATCTGCCTCCTGCACTCAGTCTGCCCGTGGCGTCTGTTTTAAGTAGTTGACGTTTTGTCTGTGCGTCGGAAAATGTTGAGTGTACAGAAAGAACAGCGTGTTAACATCAAATTTTGTTTCAAACTAGGAAAATCTGCAAGTGAAACGTTTGTAATGTTACAACAAGTGTACGGCGATGATTGTTTATCGCGAACACAAGTGTTTGAGTGGTTTAAACGATTTAAAGATGTCCGCGAAGACACCAGTGATGACACTCGCACTGGCAGACCATTGTCAGCAAAAACTGATGCAAACATTGAAAAAATCGGTATACTTGTTCGACAAGATCGCCGTTTAACAATCAGAGCAGTGTCTGAGTTAACAGGAGTTGACAAGGAAAGTGTTAGGCAGATTCTTCATGAAAGTTTCAACATGAACAAAGTGTGTTCAAAAATGGTTCCAAAGTGTCTCACAATTGAACAGAAGGAACGCCGATGAATGATTTGTTCTGACATCCTGGAAAACATTGAAAGTGATCCCACCTTCTTACAAAATGTTATTACTTGCGATGAATCGTGGTTTTTTACTTACGATCCCGAAACTAAACGCCAATCGATGCATTGGAAAACTCCTGGTTCTCCACGACAAAAAAAAAAAAAAAAAAAAAAAAAAAAAACACGAATGTCAAACACGAATGTCAAAATCGAAATTCAAGGCAATGATGATTGTTTTTTTTTTTTGACATCAAAGGGATTGTGCACATTGATTGGGTACCAGAGGGACAAACAGTGAATCAGCATTACTACATTAGCGTCCTGGCTACCCTACGTGAGCGAGTACGGAGAAAACGGAACGATTTGTGGAGAAAAAAGTCATGGATCCTTCACCAAGACAATGCCCCAGCTCACAGTGCGTTGTCAGTGAAGACGTTTTTGGCAAAACACAACATTCCCATCTTAGATCATCCACCCTACTCACCTGATTTGGCCCCCTGTGACTTTTTTTCTTTTCCCTAAAGTCAAGTCAGCTTTGAAAGGAACTAGATTTGAGACTGTTGAAGCAGTAAAAGAAAAAGCGACGGAAGTAATGTATGGACTTACCGAAAATGATCTGCAGCATTGCTATGAACAGTGGAAAATTCGTATGGAGCGGTGTAGAGACCGAGGAGGAGAGTACATTGAAGGAGATAACATGAAATTGTAAATAAATGTTTTTTCCAGCATCAGTCCGGTTTTTTTCTAGCCGCACCTCGTACAGTGTCGGCGTCGTGACTAAGACAGCACGACATGAACAAGGAATGGTAGCTAGAGCTAGACGCAAGAGACATTCCATGTAGGCAATCGGTAGGGAATTCGATATGAAGTTTCAAGAGCGTGCCTAGATCACCAAATTTCAGGCGTTACCTCTCACCAAGGACAACGCAGTGGCCGCCGACCTTCGCTTAACGATCAACAGCGGCGTTTGCGTGTAGTTGTCAGTGCTAAAGACAAGCAACACTTCGTAAAATAACTGCAGAAATCAATGGGGGACGTATGACGAACTTTCCCGTTACGACAGTGCGGCGACATTAGCCGATAATGGGCTACGGCAGCAGACGACCGGCGCGATCGCCTTTGTTGACAGCACCACATCGCCTGCAGCGCCTCTCTTGGGCTCACGACCATATCGGTTGGACGCTAGACGACTGGAAAACCGTGGTCTGTCGAGATGAGTCCCGATTTCAGTTGGCAAAAGCTGATAGTAGTGTTCGAGTGTCCCGCAGACTCCATGAAGCGATGGACCCAAGTTGTTAACAAGGGTCTGTGCTAGTTGGTGCTGGCTCGATAATGGTGTGTGCTGTGTTCACATAGAATGGATTGGGTCCTCTGATCCACCTGAGCGATCACTGACTGGAAATGGTTATATTCAGCTACTAGGAAACTATTTACCATCTCACTGGGCCACAACTGTTCACGATTGGTTTGAAGAACATTCTGGACAATTCGAGCGAAGGATTAGGCCTCCAAGATCGGCCGATAAAAAAATCTCGTTAGATGTTTATGGGACATGATTGAGAGGTCAGTTCGTGCACGAAATCCTGCATCTGAAGCGCTTCCGCAAATATGGACGGCTATAGACCCAGCATAGCTCGATATTTCTGCAAGGATCTAATTGCAACTTTTTGAAAGCATGCCACGTCGAAATAACTTGATCTAGTCAATTACTTCATATTTTATAATTTTGAAAAAATATTTATTTTTTAATGAGTCCTGCAGCCAGATTCCGTAAATGATTTAAATTTGTCATTTAAAATCAACACAAAAATTCAACTTCAACGGTAGAACGTCATATTCAATATTTTGAAGTTCAGGACCTTAGTCACACATCACTATCTCCGTTAATAGTATCTTGCGAGTAAAAGTCAACCATAGTTAACTAAATTTATATTTTTTTTATTTTTCTTTCGAGGTATCCCAAACTTGGTACTACATGCTATTGAAAATACGTTGGTGTTGTTAGAAGTGTGCTTAAAGATGTTTTCGGGTTCTGGACCCTACTTCCACATCATTATATATTTGAAAAGTATGATTCAATTTAAGTCTCCAACAACTGACGAATTTGTGTACCCCTTGTACCTCTCCTTCGTAAAGAGAATTATGGAAAATGCATTGGTATTGCTAGGGTGAAAACTGTGTGCCGGACCAGCACTCGAACTTGGGGCTTTTGACGCTTGACAGCTGAGACACTCGTGCGCGACTCACACCCCCTCCTCACAGCTTTATTTCCGCCAGTTGGTAGAGCACTTGCCGCAGAAAGGCGAAGACCTCAGGTTCGAATCACGGTCCGGCACTCAGTTTTAATCAACCAGTAAGGTTAACATCATTTCACATTGCCTGACCGACTGTACATTTCATTTGGTACACACAGACCAGACTCTTACAGGTCTTCATTTGATGAGTGACCCTGACGGTGTACACATAACACCAGGTGTAGTGAAGTTTCCTGTTGCCCTTCCACCTTGTGTATGCCTAGAAGTTGGCCACGTTTATCTGCTTCACTGCCGTAAAAACTAACAAGGGGAGGCTGCGACGTTAGGATCACAGATTTGCTTCAAACTCTGAACATCGTAAGTAGGTCATTAAAACAAAACAATTTGCAAGTAATAGGGTGCACTACTCTGGAAATCTGTGAAAATCAAAAGAGAAGTTTTTTATGCAACTGATGTATCTGTGCATAGGTACCCGCTGCTAATGTCCATGGGGGTCAAATGGGCACCGGCACGGAAGCTCAGCGTGTTTGGTCAGAGGGCTGACTGTCGTCTGGAATAAAAAAACTGAATGACGGAATCAACGAGCAACTTCAATGGATCTCATGAGAGGTTTGCCAGGACCAAACGCTCAGAACAATACGGAACAAAATGAAAAAAAAGGGTGGTTATCGTTCGAGCTACGAGTATAAGACGAACGTGTACGAGGCGACGATTCGACTCCCGCTCAAGCTTAATTTTTAATCTACATTTATTTGCTTCACTGGTCATATTATTTAATTTATATAACAGTTGAGAGATAACATAATTTAAAAAATCCACGTGCATTTGCATGAAGTTTTAGTGAATTTCGTGTTATTTGACTATTTACTATCATTAATTAAATTTAATTACTAGAACAAACATATTTACAACTATCGATAAGTAAATGAAGAAACACGTAGTTTTCCTTAAAAGGTATGCCTTTTGTCATTTTCTAAGTCCCTTACACGTGCAATCTGTGAAAGCACCCGGAGCTACTTTGCACCTGGAGGCTTCGATCTGCAGACACAGAGGCAGGCCCCATTTGGCAGTTAACCCGCGTAGCGGTGAGACGCTGCTAATAGTAAGAACGAATAGTGTAAGTGCAAATTTTTTGAATATCACAGGATTTACACTTGTACCACAAAAACGAAGGTTTGAGCGAGAGTCGAACGGTCGTCTCATACACATCGCTCGAACGGTAACCAATTGACCAACATGAATTATAACGTCCGTCCTCTATACAGAGATACATCAGTTACGTAGCAGACGCGTAAAACTCCTCTTGTGATTTTCTCGAAACTGCAGAATAGTGCACCTTACCAGTTGTACATTACGTTGTTCTAATGGCCTACTAATGGTGTACGAAGTCTGAAGTAAATATGTGATCCCAACGTTGTGACGTCCCCTTGTAAGTAAAGTAAAAATCATTATAACACATCTTACTAAGTCCTTAGGAACAAATTCATTCGCACATGTCTTGAAGCCTTGACAGTCGAAGATTACAGTATACATCTTGAAAGAAGGTTACACACACACACTTGCTGCTGCTGCTCGTAGATGTCGACGTTATCGGTTCAGAGGACATGATGTGTTGAGCTCCAAATCACCCCCATTATGTACTAAAATTCGGGTACAGCCGGTTAAAACAACTCCTGTTATCAACACGTGTCGGGCAACCTTTTGCTGGCGTGGGTGCTTGCTCAGATAATTGTCCTTAAAGGACAAATTATCTCGGCGGGACAGTGACGCCGCCATCGCGACCTTCGGACGACCCGGGGGGCCCCTTTTTTTTTATCAGTTGCTGACCCTCATGAATCGAAACATGACGCGTCGCGTCGTTTCATGATTCGAGGGTCATCCAGATTTCAACAATGTCCGTATTAGAACTATTAGGTGGAAAAAGTTGGATGAATTGAAAGATGGAATAAAAAAGCCTACTCCCTTAGCTTTCTTTTCTGTGTTGCAAATGTATAATATTCCTTATTAAATAAAAGACAAGAATTTGTACAATGTATAATTTTTATTGTCAATTATTACAACAAATAAAAATAAATTACAATTATCCTTTGTTCTGTACACGTTCAACTACTGTTTTAACGCCGTAAGCAGCACCTGCGGCAGCAGCAGTTGTCGCCGCGACAGCCGCTATCGCTATCTGCCTTGGACTTGTAACTCCAGCTGTGCTAATCGCGGCCCCGTCCGTGACACTCTCTGGCCCTGTTTCTGGCACCCGTTCAAATTCAACTGTTTCGCCACTCGTATCCAAATCGTCGAATGCTGGATTATCTCCATACAGTATACGAGTAGCAGCATCCTCTCTTTGCACTGTTCGAATATCATTACTGCTACAAGAACGATTAACATTTGTTAATGGAATTCTTTCCGCCATTTCAATGTCTTCCTCTGGTCCCGGATATAAAACACCTCCGTCGTATTGTATAGAGCCATGGTTGCCCGTGCTTAAATACTGATTTACCCAAGACATTTTGCTGACTAAAATAAATTAATAATTGCCGCCTTTTATATACATTACGTTATCAAACAGCACGTGTCGGGCAACCTTTTGCTGGCGTGGGTGCTTGCTCAGATAATTGTCCTTAAAGGACAAATTATCTCGGCGGGACAGTGACGCCGCCATCGCGACCTTCGGACGACCCGGGGGGCCCCTTTTTTTTTTATCAGTTGCTGACCCTCATGAATCGAAACATGACGCGTCGCGTCGTTTCATGATTTCAATGTCTTCCTCTGGTCCCGGATATAAAACACCTCCGTCGTATTGTATAGAGCCATGGTTGCCCGTTGCTGACCCTCATGAATCGAAACATGACGCGTCGCGTCGTTTCATGATTCGAGGGTCAGCAACTGATAAAAAAAAAAGGGGCCCCCCGGGTCGTCCGAAGGTCGCGATGGCGGCGTCACTGTCCCGCCGAGATAATTTGTCCTTTAAGGACAATTATCTGAGCAAGCACCCACGCCAGCAAAAGGTTGCCCGACACGTGTTGATAACAGGAGTTGTTTTAACCGGCTGTACCCGAATTTTAGTACATAATGGGGGTGATTTGGAGCTCAACACATCATGTCCTCTGAACCGATAACGTCGACATCTACGAGCAGCAGCAGCAAGTGTGTGTGTGTAACCTTCTTTCAAGATGTATACTGTAATCTTCGACTGTCAAGGCTTCAAGACATGTGCGAATGAATTTGTTCCTAAGGACTTAGCATTCCAAATGCTGTGCGATGATGGAACAGTGTTTGCCTCTGGAAGTTACATTCTTCAATGTACAACACCGTATTACGAACTTGATATCGAATCAGCAAAATGGTTGGCCGAGAACCATCACCACTACAACATTAATTCAGTAGGAGTCTCGCTGGATAGTGCATTAAACTCCATCAAGTCAGTGGTACCAACAAACTGCACTGTACTTGTTAAAGGTACTGAAAAAGTGAAATGGGTAAGAGAGTTCTTACCTGACTGCCTAATAACTAATGTGGAGGAGAAAGGCTGCCCTTCACTACATGCTCTACGTAAGCTGAATGGTATTGGCAGGTACCAACCAGTAACTGCGAAATTGAATACAAATCTGCTGGTGAAGTGGTACAAAGAGTACTACTTAAAACATTAAGCCGAACAGTGTGGAGTAAAGAGTGTAATGGCCCCTCACAAAAGCAGGCAAGTGTGAACTGTTAGACAATTGTGAATCATGTGAAAACTGTGAAAGTTATTTTCATTTCCTAGTATTCAGGCCTTTTTTGTAAATGCTTTAAAATTCCTGATGTGTTGTGTGATGGTGTGCATCTGTGGTATAACTATTAGGAACTTGAAGAAGCAGTTGTTCGTTTGGTATATCTTTAAAACATAACTGTAATTTTATATAATAAAATTACATTTTATGTTACTGTAATCCAACTGTTATGTTTTCTATCAAAACCTAACCATTTCACAAATGCCTTATTTCCTTTCCTGTACAATACTTTCTCTACTAGATAAATATTGGGTATTTTGTTTTCTGTAATTCATGACCATAAAACGCACCAGCAATATTATTTAGTTCAAAATCTTGCAGAGTGTATGTCCTAGGATTTGTTTCTTGGACTCCAATTATCTTAAATATTTCTGTAGACCAATTTGGTTAGTATCCTTTATCAAAAATGGCTTTGTTTTTACTGATTCTTACGAACTCTCCTACTTTAAATTTCTGCTTTGATTTGTCTATGGTACGTATTTTATTATATACTGTGGATAAAAGGTGATTATCATTAACATCGCAGGGTCGCATCTTGGACTTAATGTAGGCCACATTGGCCGAAGCAATAATAAGACGAATCAATTTGCTCCTCAAGACGCCGTACATAGGCGTATAATCATTGGAAATGAAATTTCATTAGAAGAAGGTGCTGTAGAGGATTTAAAAAATGTTTGTGAAGGAGTTGCATGCAACATTCGTGTAAAATATAAAGGAGATGCTATTTTAAGACGTACTCCATTACTGTTAATTTCTCAGCCAATTATATGTAGTCATCCAGATTTCAACAATGTCCGTATTAGAACTATTAGGTGGAAAAAGTTGGATGAATTGAAAGATGGAATAAAAAAGCCTACTCCCTTAGCTTTCTTTTCTGTGTTGCAAATGTATAATATTCCTTATTAAATAAAAGACAAGAATTTGTACAATGTATAATTTTTATTGTCAATTATTACAACAAATAAAAATAAATTACAATTATCCTTTGTTCTGTACACGTTCAACTACTGTTTTAACGCCGTAAGCAGCACCTGCGGCAGCAGCAGTTGTCGCCGCGACAGCCGCTATCGCTATCTGCCTTGAACTTGTAACTCCAGCTGTGCTAATTGCGGCCCCGTCCGTGACACTCTCTGGCCCTGTTTCTGGCACCCGTTCAAATTCAACTGTTTCGCCACTCGTATCCAAATCGTCGAATGCTGGATTATCTCCATACAGTATACGAGTAGCAGCATCCTCTCTTTGCACTGTTCGAATATCATTACTGCTACAAGAACGATTAACATTTGTTAATGGAATTCTTTCCGCCATTTCAATGTCTTCCTCTGGTCCCGGATATAAAACACCTCCGTCGTATTGTATAGAGCCATGGTTGCCCGTGCTTAAATACTGATTTACCCAAGACATTTTGCTGACTAAAATAAATTAATAATTGCCGCCTTTTATATACATTACGTTATCAAACAGCACGTGTCGGGCAACCTTTTGCTGGCGTGGGTGCTTGCTCAGATAATTGTCCTTAAAGGACAAATTATCTCGGCGGGACAGTGACGCCGCCATCGCGACCTTCGGACGACCCGGGGGGCCCCTTTTTTTTTTATCAGTTGCTGACCCTCATGAATCGAAACATGACGCGTCGCGTCGTTTCATGATTCGAGGGTCAGCAACTGATAAAAAAAAAAGGGGCCCCCCGGGTCGTCCGAAGGTCGCGATGGCGGCGTCACTGTCCCGCCGAGATAATTTGTCCTTTAAGGACAATTATCTGAGCAAGCACCCACGCCAGCAAAAGGTTGCCCGACACGTGCTGTTTGATAACGTAATGTATATAAAAGGCGGCAATTATTAATTTATTTTAGTCAGCAAAATGTCTTGGGTAAATCAGTATTTAAGCACGGGCAACCATGGCTCTATACAATACGACGGAGGTGTTTTATATCCGGGACCAGAGGAAGACATTGAAATGGCGGAAAGAATTCCATTAACAAATGTTAATCGTTCTTGTAGCAGTAATGATATTCGAACAGTGCAAAGAGAGGATGCTGCTACTCGTATACTGTATGGAGATAATCCAGCATTCGACGATTTGGATACGAGTGGCGAAACAGTTGAATTTGAACGGGTGCCAGAAACAGGGCCAGAGAGTGTCACGGACGGGGCCGCAATTAGCACAGCTGGAGTTACAAGTTCAAGGCAGATAGCGATAGCGGCTGTCGCGGCGACAACTGCTGCTGCCGCAGGTGCTGCTTACGGCGTTAAAACAGTAGTTGAACGTGTACAGAACAAAGGATAATTGTAATTTATTTTTATTTGTTGTAATAATTGACAATAAAAATTATACATTGTACAAATTCTTGTCTTTTATTTAATAAGGAATATTATACATTTGCAACACAGAAAAGAAAGCTAAGGGAGTAGGCTTTTTTATTCCATCTTTCAATTCATCCAACTTTTTCCACCTAATAGTTCTAATACGGACATTGTTGAAATCTGGATGACTACATACAATTGGCTGTTAATTCTCGTAGTATACTGGCAGTGTCTTCTCGTTTCCCTTTCTTCAACGGATCTGCGTTGAAATTTTCTACAAAGCTTTTTTTTTAAAAAATCATAAATGTGCCCCTCTACATCACCGAATAATCAGCAAGGACACTCAGTATACACATGATGTTTCCGTGTTACTTTAATATCCAGTCCACTCTAGTGTAACATTTACGTCCAATCCATGGACAAAGCACGCACGAGGCGCTGGTGTAATTTTGATTGTTGGAACTGAGGGCAAACAATCGCAGGCGAGCAACGCGGCCGAAGCATTAGTGGCCCCAGCTGGCGATCCCTTCTGTCAACACGACGCCCTGCTCCTGCTCATTCTGCGGCGTCCCGTCGGACGCCCAGTTTACACACTACTGTGCACTTCTGCTACTCTGACGAAAACTGGTCTGATACCGTTTTCGTATTATCGTGAAGGCGTTCCTGCCTAGTTTTTGTTATCACACGTATTACGAACTTCCTAAGAGTATTGAATTGAACGTACCGAACAAAGTGCAGTATACACCCACTGGAAAAAAATGCTACTGACATTGGAGATGTGAGACGTTCAAAGTGCCAAATCTTACATTTATCAGAAGAATCAAAAAACAATGTATATGTTCCTGTACATAACTTATTTTTACCAAAAAAAATCGGGAAACTGTTATGATACCTCATCACTGCAACAAGTAGTGGGACAAATCGAAAATAGATGAGTATTAAAGAAGTTCGAGGTGCCCTGCTAGTGAACAGATTGGTTCGAAGTGCCAGTAACAGTGGTTTTGTTTGAAGAGCCACTACTTATCAGTCACTGCGTTTTATATATGTAAGTACAGAAATACAGCAGTGATGATGTAACTAGTAGGGCTGTAGTCAACAAAAACCGTTTCTCGTATATTTTAATTTTCTTACAGGATAATATCAGAAATTCAAGAAAAAATCTCTTGAGACTGATTATTTCTCTTACACAGGCCCATTCTTGGGGTCCGATAGTTTATTGTAGAATTCCCTGTGATGTTCAGGAAGAATTAGCAAGAGCCTCCACACGTCTTTTAGTTCTGAAATTACACTACTGGCCATTAAAATTGCTTTACCAAGAAGAAATGCAGATGATAAACGGGTATTCATTGGACAAATATATTATACTAGAACTGACATGTGATTACATTTTCATGCAATTTCGGTGCGTAGATCCTGAGAAATCGGTACCTAGAACAACCACCTCTGGCCGTAATAACGGCCTTGATATGCCTGGGCATTGAGTTAAACAGAGCTTGGATGATGTGTAAAGCTACAGCTGCCCATGCAGCTTCAACACGATACCACAGTTCATCAAGAGTAGTGAATGACTGGCGTATTGTGACGAGCCAGTTGCTCGGCCACCATTGACCAGACGTTTTCAGTTGGTGAGAGATCTGGAGAATGTGCTGGCCAGGGCAGCAGTCGAACATGTCCTGTATCCAGAAAGGCCCGTACAGGACCTACAACATGCGGTCGTGCATTATCCTGTTGAAATGTAGGGTTTCGCAGGGATCGAATGAAGGGTAGAGCTACGGGTCGTAACACATTTGAAATTTAACGTCCACTGTTCCAAGTACCGTTCAAAGTACCGTGTGATTCCCTTTGCACACAGAAACCATGAATTCCAAATTTTTTATTTGTATTCTGTTCCATTCAGTGTTAGCACGTTAGCTTGGTTCATGATTTATTTGTCCGTGAAGTTTTCCTTTCTCTTTAATGTTGCTTAGGTATATGTGTCGGGAGTTTTTCTCTGAGCTCAATTAGTTTATTCTTGGGCGCGTTTTTTTCCGATAGTAGATTTTCTTGTACTAGTTGCTGGTTATAGAAACTGAAGTTCCCCACATTCATATTTCTTGAGTTAGTTACAGTTTTAAATTTGCTCCTGTTTCATTTTTTATGTGGTTAGTAGCTGTAGTTCGTATGACAAGTGAAAGGTGCAATGTCTACATACTTGCGGTGTACATTCTACGTAATCTGGCCTGGAGGTGTCACAGTGATAGATAAAAATCGCCGAGTCGTTTTCGAGTCCAACTAAATTATCGTTAAAAGTGTCTACAGGAAGTTTTCCACTTCTGTTGTTTGATTTGTCATCAAATACTGTGGATTTCGTAGGGAAATTTCCAGCGTTCGTAGCTAGGCGGAGTAATCAATGGCATGTTTTGGCAGCTCCTGGGCAGGAGGTAAATTTGTTCAGTGAAGTGAGTTGTCTTCTGGCGTGGTGTGATTTTTAGCACAGGTGCATGATAGATGTTTAGATTTTCTGGCAGGTTGAGTCGTATTTCAGATGGTTCAAATGGCTCTGAGCACTATGGGACTTAACTTCTGAGGTCATCAGTCCCCTAGAACTTAGAACTTCTTAAACCTAACTAACCTAAGGACATCACACGCATCCATGCCCGAGGCAGGATTCGAACCTGCGACCGTAGCGGTCGCGCAGTTCCCGACTGTAGCGCCTAGAACCGCTCGGTCACCCCGACTTTCCTACAGCTTTTTCTATTTATCAGCCTCTATGCATTCATTTGTAACAGGACCAACATTTTTTCATACATAAAACATACACTGAAAACACTCGTCATCACTAGAAATAGTGAAATAATATATAAATAAACAAACAGACACCAATAATGCAGTAACATTAATATTAATGACACAAAGTGTTGGTGTTACAGATTCTCAATCGCGCAGCCTGACTATACAAAGAGTGAGTGTACAACACTACGTAAGGATTACAGAATATGTAAACTTGAATTTGACAATATCTCTTCCCCAAAAAAATTACTTTGAAAGGTACTACAAGGAGTTGCTATAGTTGTGGAGTGCAATGCCCATGAGGTAGTGACGGAGGCCACACAAACCCACCTAAAGCAACCCTTCGAGAAACTTCAGTACCACGCACTTGATGCAAACTTCAATATCGTTAATTCTCAAGTCGTATATTTACACATACGACGACTGTACTATTGATAGCGTTGATCAAAAACTTGAAAGCGCTCAAAATTTAGTTAGTCACTCAGCTGAAGGCCACGTGGTTCTCTGAAGGAATACCACGCTTGTAGTTCTACTGTTGCAAGACAATCTTCATTGAGACTAGAACTGCAGCTGGGATGAATTCTTTAAACGATTTAATGCCGAATGCTGCTGTCACTTCATTCTTTGTTCGTTGTACCATTGCACGGCTGCAGTCTTAGATCATTATCAAGTGTCTTTACAAGAAGTTCATCGATGTCATATTATGCCATACAGATCTCTCCAGCTGCGTATTTTTAAATAGCATCCATCCCCGTCGATTTTTGCTTCCGCTGCTAGCCCACGTTCTGTATCACCTGCTACAGGTTCCACGTCCGCTTTCTCTGTGTGAAATACGTGATACTCGCCATCTTTTCTGTATGAATCCTAGTTTGTGCAGATTTTCCGAAACTTTTGGAACATCGCTCCAGATTTCCAGGTAAAGGGCTTGCGAAGAAATTTTCAGGCATTGTTAGCGCAGCGCAATTACAAGATGCAATCGCGCGTATCTTAGTACGATGTGTAGCGAAACGGCTCCTTACGAACCGAATATGGCAGTGTGAGTGGCAGGAGAAACCCCTATGAGCTAAATATGTTAACAAATTTCTAAATCTGTCACAATTATGACTGCTAAATATGCTGAACCGCAACTATTAGCATTTATAGTAAATGAGTTTTTACAGTTTAACTTTTCATTGATACATGCGCCGAGGAACGTTGAATTTTCCACCTTGTTTACTATTTATTCCTGTAAAAGTACATCATTTGCATCAGACACTGGCGAGGTACATGAAGAGGGTGTTCTAGCGTTGGCGCATAATGACCCTACTGTTTCTTCAGGACGTATCGCCTCGGAATGTAGTATAAGTCAGAGACGTCTTCTACGCATATTCCACCGGCATAGTTTTCACCCGTTTCACCTCTCACTACATCAAGCAGTCTCCGGTGTGGATTTCGAACGGGGCCAGGAATTTTGCCGGTTTGCTCTGCAGCGCCTACAAGATGGTCCAACGTTTTTTCATCGGGGGCTTTTTACTGATGAAGCGACTTTCACCAACTACGGTAATGTGAATTCGCATAATATGCATTACTGGTCAATAGGGAACCCTCATTGGCTTCGACAGGTACAGAATGAGCAACCGTGGAGTGTTAACATGTGGTGCTGCATCTTCGAAAACGTCATTGAGGGGCCGAACGTCATTCCGGTTATACTAAATGGCAATAACTATGCACATTTCCTGCGAAACGTTCTGCCCATTTCGGTGGAAGAGGTACCACTAACTACGCGTAAAAATGAGTCCGAAACCACAATGACCAAAGCATTGTCGCGTGCAAGCAATCAAATAAAACTGAGTTAATTTAAAAGCATCTAGTGAATTTAGATAAGCGTAATTATCCGCACTAAATCGTTCACTAAACCTCAACATAGGAAATATTTCATCTTCCTACCTACATGTCGAAAACTTCACGGAACATTTGAGCTTTCAGTTTTAATGTGAAATCCTGTCCAGGAATATTGTTACAGTACGGGAAATGCTTGAACATTAAGCAGCATATGACTAACAGACGAACATTTCGGGCTAATCTCTCTAAATTACCAAGTGTAATGAATATTTCGTGAAACTTCTCGGTGCTGCATGTCCATCTCCGTTACTGCAAGTGATAAAACTAATGTTACATTTCATGTGTCACCGGAGGGAGAGCCGATGTCAGCACGAGTGCTAAAAGGAACTCGTTAAACTTCGGTTACACGATAAATCAGTCTCATCTAAAAGCCGTAAATTCAACTAAATACCTAGATATTACAATTACGAACAACTTAAATTGGAAGGAACACATAGAAAATGTTGTGGGGAAGGCTAACCAAAGACTACGTTTTATTGGCAGGACACTTAGAAAATGTAACAGACCTACTAAGGAGACTGCCTACACTACACTTGTCCGTCCTCTTTTAGAATACTGCTGCGCGGTGTCGGATCCTTACCAGATAGGACTGACGGAGTACATTGAAAAAGTTCAAAGAAAGGCAGCACGTTTTGCATTATCGCGAAATATGCGAGAGAGGGTCACATAAATCCAGGATTTGGGCTGGAAATCATTAAAAGAAAGGCGTTTTTCGTTGCGGCGGAATCTTCTCACGAAATTCCAATCAACAACTTCCTCCTCCGAATGCGAAAATATTTTGTTGACACCGACCTGCATGGGGAGAAACGATCATCACGATAAAATAAGGGAAATTAAAGCTAGTATGGAAAGATATAGATGTTCGTTGTTTCAGCGCGCTATACGAGATTGGAATAATAGAGAATTGTGAAGGTGGTCCGATGAACCCTATGCCAGGCACCTAAAGGTGATTTGCAGAGTATCCATGTAGATGTATCAGAGAAGTTCCTTTATTCTCGCTTCATACCATACTTCAGACCATATCATTCTCTTATTTTACGACATCGTTCAATGCGACGGCCATACGCCACATTAGTGGGAGGGCCTGTACACACGTGTGGTACCACTCCAGTGGTGGACCCGCGCGACCGCTACGGTCGCAGGTTCGAATCCTGCCTCGGGCATGGATGTGTGTGATGTCCTTAGGTTAGTTAGGTTTCAGTAGTTTTAAGTTCTAGGGGACTGATGACCGCAGATGTTAAGTCCCATAGCGCTCAGAGCCAGCCACTCGACTGGTCAACGCTGGAGGCAACGTGTTACTACATGAATTATATCGCCGTCATCTAAGTACTACTTTCCGCAGATGCGTTCTTCATTGGGCCAAACAAATGGAAGCCGGAAGGTCCGAGATTCGGCCTGTGGGTTGGATGAGGAAGAACAGTCTACTGTGGTTTTGTGCGAAACTACTCACAGAGACGTCCACTTGTGCCGCGAGGTGTTTCATTGTGAACAGTCGATCACTGTGAATGAGAATGACCACACGTTCAAATACTGCAGTAGCCACAGCAGGCAGCAGAGATGCGGCCGGCCAACACCCGGGAGATCGGACAGATTCCAGGGACTTTGTTGCGATGTAGACAGACTCCTAGCCCAACGACTTACCGTGCTTTTGTTCACTACCATGTCTACGTAGACACTCTTCAAGCACCTTTGAATATCTGCGATGCTGTGGTTTTTCGCCAAAAGAAAGTCAATGACAGTTCTCTGCTTGGAACGCACCTCTGTTACATTCACCATTTTGAAGGCTACTTATAGCGCCACAATCTGTCGGAACTTGATGAAACTGTAGAAGCTGAAGCCAAAATATTCCACTATGTTCCACAACAAATATCACATTTTTTAAACTGAAATTGGCAGAGAAATAAAATGTGTTGCATTACTTAATTAGCGCCCGTCGAATTTTGGGGGTAACATTGCTCCGTGCGGTTACAGGCGCTGCAGTCTGGAACCGCAGGACCGCTACGGTCGCGGGGTCGAATCCTGCCTCGGGCATGGATGTTTGTGATGTCCTTAGGTTAGTTAGGTTTAACTAGTTCTAAGTACTAGGGGACTAATGACCTCAGCAGTTGAGTCCCATAGTGCTCAGAGCCATTTGTAACATTGCTCAGTAAACGAACCGTTAACGTTGTCAGAGGCGAAAATTAATGTAATCTGGCCTGGTGAGTAACACTCAAAACATGTCTGCCGTTTCTTTTATTGAAAATCTTACTTAACAATGCGTCTTGTTTCAGATAATGGAAGCTTCACGAAGTTATTATTTTGTTATACGTGCCTGGTTGCATGGTAAAAGTCTTGATCAGTGTTTACGTACGAGGTGCGACAATAAAGTAATGAGACTGGTTTGAAAAAAAATGTTGCTTACCGTTTTAGTCATGTTTAGTGCTGTCTCATTCAAAGCAGTTCCTTTCTGATTGCACACACTTTTTCCGGCGCTTCTGCCATTGTGATAACATTTCTGGAACTCATCTGTATTATCCTCCAAGCCCTCGTCACAGCTTTTTGGACATCTTATGTTGTTTGAAAATGGGGTCCCTTGACCGCCGTTTTGACTCTTGGAAATAGAAAAAAGTCGCACGGAGCGAGACCTGGTGAATAAGGTGGCTGTGGTAGTACTGAAATTTGTTTTGAGGTTAAAAATTGCTGTACTGACAGAGCAGTATGGGATGGAGAATTATCGTGATGCAGAATCCATTTATCAGCAGCGCGACCGCTACGGTCGCAGGTTCGAATCCTGCCTCGGGCATGGATGTGTGTGATGTCCTTAAGTTAGTTAGGTTTACGTAGTTCTAAGTTCTAGGGGACTGATGACCTCAGATATTAAGTCCCATAGTTCTCAGAGCCATTTGAACCATTTGAATTATCAGCAACGTTGGCACGGACACGAAGAATTCTTTCTAAAATTTCTTTGTAGTAATATTGACTAGCTGTTTCTCTAGGAGGCACCCACTCTGTATGACCCATTCCCTTGGAATCAAAGAAGCACACAAGCATGCATGGTCGTCCACTGCGGTCTTCATCTTCATCATTCGTTCTACCTTCAGTGAACATTTTATGCCAACGAAAAACTTGAGCTCTTGACATAACCTCCAAAAGCCTTCTGAAGCTTACCGTTAAGTTGTCGTCCCATTTTCAAGCAATTTAACGCAAAAAGAAATGGCATAACGTTGCGCTACATTATCGAGTTCCATTTCCGTGACGAAAGACACAAATATGTGTTAACTTATTACAGCACAACTAACTACTGAACAGTTGCATCGATGTGCCTCTTGGACTAGAAGCAGCCTATAGACCCAGGTCAAAGATATTGTGCCTACGCAACCCTGCAGGGTTGCCACATCTTGCAAAGAAAATCAGTCTCATTACTTTATTGTCGTACCTTGTATGACACTGTTGTGGCATGTGCTGTCATAATTACGCTTTTGCTAAGGTTCCTTCAGATGGTGAAAATTTATATTGCCTTGAACACAACACCTAGAAAACCGTTCATATCATATTCTAGTACACTCGCTTTTAGGCTGCACTATGCAGAAGATCCTGCGAAATGACCTACTAACACAGTACTGTAGTAGGACTGAGATTTTGTTGTTCGGTTAAGTGACATCACTGAAATGCAGATTTTTAAGGGCTCTGCCACACTGTTATCGTTCGCAGTCTCAGTTGTAAGCTGTTGAAAACAAGTTTCGTCAGGAATGTGTTGCCAGAATAGAACCGGCGTGACTACATGGGAATGTGCCGACTTACCACGCAGCTTTCTTTACGAGGCAGATCCATTTTTGAAGCCACCGTCGGTATCGCGAAGACACAGGGCTGTTAGGCCGAAGCGCTTCGTCACAATTTTTCCAAGTTGGATGCGAGGCTTTCAGAAGATAAGGCAAGGTAAACGCCTGTGCGTCGTCGGCTTTCGCGGTGCACCAGAAAGTTCTGCCGCAGTAGCTCTCAGCAAAATCGCTGCCCGTATCAGAGATCTCCGGCGCGTTTAATATCACGTTGTTTATTTCTGAAGCGGTCGGATAACATCTTCCGTGGCGGAGAGCTCTTTGTGACGAAACAGTAGCCTCCATTCGGCCTGCAATTTGACTCGGCTCTCGAGAAAAGTGTTCCACTTTCTTGTTCGTGTCCTCGTGCCAGAATATCCGATGTACTGCGAAAATAGCGGCTCCGCTTCCAACTGGAACAATGTGAAAATCGCAGCGAATTCAGGGTGCGTTCCGGTTCTCATACTGGTAATGTTCCAGCGAAAGAAATTCGGCATAGAAGTAAGAATGTACGTTAGAGATAAAATTTAACAATATCTCTAAGGTGTATACGCAATACGTCTCAGTAATCTCGCCTCCTCTTTCCAGAAACATCGGGTACCAGATGTAACAGAGTGGTGAATTGGAACAATCGGGTGAACAGAAACTAAGCTTCAAAAATTTCTATGTTATTTTCTTGGAAGACAAGTGAGAATGTCATTCAAATATGTGTTCCGTTAGAGTAATACGAAAGCAGTTAACAGAAGTATCAGGGATTTCAAAGTTGTCGACACTGTCACTTGATGTTTCGTTCACTCTATGACAAACAGCGGACGTGATGCTGATTTGATTACTTCTCTCTTTGTAAGTTCCAGTCTCAGTTGTTTTAATCTAAGTACATGTTAAGCAAATCTGAGTTTTCATTTTCTTAATCAAAAGTTCAGTTTTAAAATGTACTTTAATCTGACTAGTGTTTCGGAATTTGAGGGTTGAATAGAATCAGCAATCGGCGATTTTTATTCAGAAGAAGAATTTAGCGGAAATGAAGAGCCACTTGGAATTTTTCTCAACCTGGGAGATTATGCGATAGTTAAAGTATACGGAAAAAGTAAGTAGTAATTTAGACTGCATGCCTGCAAAATTTATAATTCAGAAGGCAAAAACTATGTTGAAGTTATTTCGAAAGAACAAGGCCCATTATACACGATTAGATTGACTGGTTAGGAGTCATTTCTTAGTCAGGTAGATATTGTTCGAAAGCTGTTTGTTACTTCTGAGAGTACAACTTATACACTCAAAGACATCATTTTGAAACATTATGTCAGTGACATAACGTATTAACAAGATAACCAAATTAATCAGTTTGAAGTAACAATAAAATAATTAGAGGTATAACTACTTTAATTCGGAAAACAGAATAAAAAACAACAACCCATGCTATATTACTAATTTTTTATTGAATAAAAGTGTATTGGAACCAGATAAATTTTGTTTCTTATTCTCCTTGATCCAAAACTTATCTTGACATGGCCCTATTCACCATAAGATCACTAAGTAGAAAAAAATACGGTAAACACTGCTCAATAGTAAGACAAAGTTTTTTATATTTTATGTTGTAGAAGCATGAGCTAGGTCTCCGATTCTAGTTATAAGTTTAACATTAATCACAAGATCAGTAATCCCATATAATTTTGATTCTCATATTTGTTTTTAAAATTATCCGTTTTTTAGTTCAAAACTATTTCTATTCACTCCATTTTAGGGCTATTTTCTCGTGAATGGTGATGAAGAAGACTATTGGTACCGTTGTTGGATTTTGCATCAATGTCAGTTCTTTGAGACTGATGGTGGACAGGAATATGTAGGTAGTTCGCATGAATGTACAAGGTCTGCCGTAAATAATAGCGAAAAGTGATACTTACGAAAGTATACAATAGTAGAAACAAATACAATCCAGGAAACCTTGGGCCGCAAACGCGTTGTTTGTCAATAAGTGTGAATTTGTTCAAAAAATGTTCAAATGTGTGAGAAAATCTTATGAGACTTAACTGCTAAGGTCATCAGTCCCTAAGCTTACACACCACTTAACCTAAATTATCCTAAAGACAAGCACACACACCTATGCCCGAGAGAGGACTCGAACCTCCGCCGGGACCAGCCTCACAGTCCGTGACTGCAGCGCCTTAGCCGGCCGCGGTGACCGAGCGGTTCTGGGCGCATCAGTCCGGAACCGCGCGATTGCTACGGACGCAGGTTCGAATCCTGCCTCGGGCATGGATGTGTGTGATGTCCTTAGGTTAGTTAGGTTTAAGTAGTTCTAAGTTCTAGGGGACTGATGTTAAGTCCCATAGTGCTCAGAGCCATTTGAACCAATTGCAGCGCCTCAGACCGCTCGGCTAATCCCACGCGACTGTGAATTTGTGGCTACGGGGTATCGCTGCCTTCAGTATGCTGCCGCGTGGCTGTGAATTTGTGACTACGGGGTGTCGCTGCCTTCAGTATGCTGTACAGTGTACTCTCAACAGTATCCGGACACCGCCATACAATGCGGTGTTGACGACTAGATGTCAAGAGAGGCGAACCCGCCTGTATAAAAGACAGCGGTGAGTACTGCGTTGTCGGCAGAGTTGCTATGATAGCGAAATTGTTTGGTTAGGAAAGCTCAGCGACATCGAACGTGGACCAGTCACTGATGTCACTTGAGTAACAATCCATCAGGCAGATTTAAAACCTTCTAATGTTGCCTAAATCGGTTGCTGGTGACGTGATTGTGAAGCGCAAAAACGATGGAATAACCACAGCTAAAGGAAGACTGGGCCAGACCCTTGTACCAACAGACAGAGACAGTTGAGCACTGCAGAGGATGGCTGGAATAAATCACATGAAATCAGCGGATGGAATCATCTGTGAGTTCCAAACTGCTACCTGAAGTTCAACTGTTACAATGACTGTGCGCAGAGGGTTGAATAGAATAGGGTATAATGGTCGATCAGCTTGTCATAATTCACACTTCTTTTGTAATCAGTGTGGGTGACTGGAATCGAGTAATTTGTAGTGATGAAATCACCGCATACATTTACGCAATCCGAGGGCAGGGTTAACCTTTGGCGAGTGCGTGGAGAACGCCACCTGTCACTGCAAACAGTAGGAGGGGTGTTACGCTATGGATAGGGTGTGGTCCGTCATTGCGCTTAAGAAAACGTTAAATGCTGAAGGGTATGAATACGTTTTATAGCATTCTGTATTGCGCACAGTAGAGGAACAGTTCTGAGACGATGACTGATTCAGCAGCATCCGTGAGGCAATGCTGTGTGGGCAGTAACTTCCCTGAAATGAACTAGCCTGCCAAGAGTCGCGACCTCAGCCCAGTGGAACACATTTGGAATGGGTTTGAACGTCGCCTTCGTTCCAGACACCAGCGTCGACATCACTAAGCGTCTGTGGTTTCGGATCAGAGGATGAATGGACTGCTTTTCCTCCACAGACATTCAGACACCTCATTGACAGTGTCCTCTGGAGATTCCATGCTGTCAAAATAGTGAGGAGTCGATAGATCCCATATTCATGTCTAGTAACAGCTGTCTGGATAATTTTTATCAGGTGGAGAGTTGTTTTTATTGGTGCAAGCGTATTTGAACTAAAAAGTTTTCTATTAAGTCCGTATCTGACTCAAATTTAAGTCAGGCTACAGGTGGATTATGTGATAGATGCATGACGGGGCACAGCACATTTTGCTGCTGATATAAGACTACATACAACGCGCGAATGCGGTCAGAGCTGCATAGATCGTGTGGAGCCTGTAGTCCGGCATCCAAAATCACCTGATCTTAAACGTCTGTATTTTTCTGTCTGGAGTCATCATAAAGGGCAACGGCCTTGCCGCGGTGGCTACACCGGTTCCCGTGAGATCACCGAAGTAAGCGCTGTCGGGCGTGGTCGGCACTTGGATGGGTGACCATCCAGGCTGTCTTGCGCTGTTGCTATTTTTCGGGGTGCACTCAGCCTCGTGATGCCAATTGAGGAGCTACTCGACCGAATAGTAGCGGCTTCGGTCAAGAATACCACCATAACGACCGGGAGAGCGGTGTGCTGACCCCACGCCCCTCCTATCCGCAACCTCCACTGAGGATGACACGGCGGTCGGATGGTCCCGGTAGGCAACTCGTGGCCTGAAGACGGAGAGCCTTTTCTTTTTTTTTTTTTTGGTGTCATCTCAAAAGTAAAGTGTATAGTACAGTCGTTTCTGCGGTTGAAGGTCTAGAACAGCGAATCAGCAGTACAATGCACCCCGTCACGAAGCAGAATCTTGAGACATTCGCGAGAGGAGAGTAACTTCGCTGAAATGGACTACCCTGCCAAGAGTCTCGACCTGAAACCAATGTCAAGATTTATTGAATGATTTTAAATTATTGGAAGTGCACTGCTCAGTGTAATATTGCAACCAAGAGCAAGATCGACACGTAGAACACCTCCTTTTAACAGTTGTCAATGTAAGAACAATTGTGTAACACGTAACATACTGTGTTTCTTGTTAAAGTACAGGACGGGTGAAGTCATCGCAATTTACATTGGGGTCTAACAGAAAAAATTACATTTCGAAAACGTTTGTACTAAACTAGGACGATATTGCATACTGAAGTCAGTGACTACGTCCGCAATTATCTCACAAACGGATCGTTTGACGATCCATGTTTCTGGTACGTCTTTGCTTCTACTGTGGTACACTTTCTCCCGTCTCAGTTTTCACTATTAATAGTGATATACCCTGTATATCAAAATCTATTGGTGTATGAACTATTCGTTCGTGTCTCCTATTGTTCTAAGTTCTACTTCGACTTTTTTCATAGAGAACCAACAATTAAGTTGTACTAGATGAAGATAAAAGCTCTAATTCTAATCTAACTTACGCAGTGCTGCGTTTTGAGTACTGTTGTAGATAATACTTGTATCACGCGCTCAGAGAGAATATTTTATGCTTTCCGAAATTAATTCTGTAGAGATATCCGCAGGAAGATTGAAGTAAAAGGATACAAGATGACTTGGACAGGATTTGTGATTGGTGTAAAGAATGGCAGCTAACTCTAAATATAGATAAGTGTAAATTAATGCAGGTGAATAGGAGAAAGGATCCTGTAATGTTTGAATACTCCATTAGTAGTGTAGCGCTTGACACAGTCACGTCGATTAAATATTTGGGCGTAACACTGCAGAGCGATATGAAGTGGGACAAGCATGTAATGGCAGTTGTGGGGAAGGCGGATAGTCGTCTGCGGTTCATTTGTAGAAATTTGGGAAGATGTTCATCTGTAAAGGAGACCGCTTATAAAACACTAATACGACCTATTCTTGAGTACTGCTCGAGCGTTTGGGATCCCTATTAGGTCGTATTGAGGGAGGACATAGAAGCAATTGAGAGGCGAGCTGCTACATTTGTTACTGGTAGGTTTGATCATTACGTGAGTGATACGGAAATGCTTCGGGGAATCGGGTGGGAGTCTCTAGAGGAAAGGAGGCGTTCTTTTCGTGAATTGCTACTGAGGAAATTTCGAGAACTAGCATTTGAGGCTGACTGCAGTACAATTTTACTACCACCGGCCTACATTTCGCGGAAAGACCACAAAGATAAGATAAGAGAGATTAGGGCTCGCATAGAGGCATATAGGCAGTCATTTTTCCCTCGTTCTGTTTGGGAGTGGAACAGGGAGAGAAGATGCTAGTGGTGGTACGAGGTACCCTCCGCCATGCACCGTATGGTGGATGGCTGAGTATGTATGTAGATGTAGATGTAGATGTAGTTGCGACGAAGTTGCACACGCGCTTCCGTAACCGAATTTGGAAACGTATGCCTACGCTGCGGCCCTAGACTTTGAAGTAGTTGGTGCCGGCCAGAGAGGCCGAGCGGTTCTAGGCGCTACAGTCTGGAACCGCTAGACCGCCACGGCCGCAGGTTCGAATCCTGCCTCGGGCATGGACGTGTGTGATGTCCTTAGGTTAGTTAGGTTTAAGTAGTTCTAAGTGCTAGGGGACTGATGACCTCAGAAGATAAGTCCCATAGTGCTCAGAGCCATTTGAACCATTTTTTGAAGTAGTTGGTTGGAATCTTTGTGTCAAGAAAAGAATACTGCCACCAGTATTTGGCCGGTTAGAGGAAACGTGGTAGTGGCACTCATCTCCACAGATCTGTGTCGAATTATATAACTCTCCATGTTTGTTTCATGGAATGAAGGCATTGGTCACTGTCGGTAGTGGTCCGTCCGTCAAGTATAGACATTAAACCTTGCGAAACACTTGGTAGTATTCGAGAGCGATGGCCTAAATACTAATGCTGTTTTCACCGTTTCCGTGCTCTCTTATCATTAAAAATAAACAGCATTTCGCATTACAGCTATGGGAAGTGGTACTGGAAGAATTCAAATATTCATTTAGGTTTCTTTTCCAGGTAACCATTTGCATGTGTATCCTAGAAGAAGATTGTTTCCAGAAGACATAGCTATACTTATTATATATGTGCTCATTAATTAACTGGTAGGTATAATAAACCACAATGCAATGAGTTGTCTTGGGTGAAGCAGGACGTACCCCTAACAGGAACGATTGATATACAGTATCCACCCTTCTCCTTTATAGGAGCTTCAACTGTCCTGGGGACTCTTTCCATGATGCTTCTCAATGCCTGTCAAGAAACGGCAGCCCTTTCGTCCACAAGAGCCGAAATGAGGAAAAAGTAAATTGGAGTCGATAACTACGTCATTAGAGGCTGATCACAAGTTCTGGTTAGGGAAGGAAGGGAAGGAAGAGGACCGTGCCCTTTCAGAGGGAGCAACCTAGCATTCGCCTCAAGCGATTTGGGGATATAACAGAAAATCTACACGCGGATCGACGGAGGGAAAATGAGAGAAGTTATTGATTTTGTACACTAAGGTCACGAGCGAAGACGACTGTTTAGCTCCCTCCAAAGTTGATCCATTGCCTTCTTATCGGAATTCTGGGTAGACATGTCCATTTCCGTGATTCATTGATGGCGCTGCACATAATAGCAGGTAACGTTCTCTGGACATTAGCCTTACTTGAACTCTTCCACAGGATTACCACAGGGTATAAAGTGATGCATTATTCCTAGTCACTCTTTTCCATTCATCTTATGTCCAGTGGCGTCGCATTTTACACCACCTCAGTCGTAGCTTAGCGCTAACTACAGAAATGTGTGGAATGTGAGGAGCTGCTCGATCACTGTACACCGTTCTTTTTAACTGGGCGTGTCTACCCTTCGCCTTTATGGGGGCTTCTACTCTGCTGGGGACACTTTCCATTATGTCTCTCAGTGCCTGCCAAGAAACGGCAGCCCTTTTTCCTGCAAGAGCCGAAATTAGGAAAAAGTAAATTAGAGTCGATAACAAGGTCATTAGAGGCTGATTACAAGTTCTGGTTGGGGAAGGAAGGGGAAGGAAAAGTGAGCAACCTATCATTTGCCTCAAGCGATTTTCCAGGCCACTGTAGCTGGACTGGTGGTGGCGCTCAGTGTGGTGTCACCGCCAGACACCACACTTGCTAGGTGGTAGCTTAAATCGGCCGCGGTCCATTAGTACATGTCGGACCCGCGTGTCGCCACTGTGTGATCTCAGACCGAGCGCCACCACAAGGCAGGTCTCGAGAGACTGACTAGCACTCGCCCCAGTTGTACGGACGACATTGCTAGCGACTACACGTACGAAGCCTTTCTCTCATTTGCCGAGAGACAGTTAGAATAGCCTTCAGCTAAGTTAATGGCTACGACCTAGCAAGGCGCCATTAACCATTTGTAACGTTGCATGTACCTCAAGATAGAGTCTCACTTGTATCATCCAGAATGCTGTATACCAAAGGACAATATAAAAGTTACGTGTTCTAGTAGCTACGTTCTTTTCTTTATCACATTCATTACGAATCCTGTTCCAGACTTAACGCCAGACGGCGTGAGTTGACGCGTGCCCTTTCGGCTACTTCACTGTGGACTGGCTGCCTTAACAGTCCACTACACTCAGAAACCCACGAGTGATTTATTCCGCTGATTTCATGCAATTTTCTTACAACCACCTCCCGCTGTGCTCTATAGTTCATATCCATCAATGCATGTGGTGTGTACTGATTTTGCTGTGTTCATTCCTTCGTGTTTCCACCTCAAACCCAACAGTCACCTTTGTCAGCTTTATAAGGGTTGAAATGTCACTGACGGATATGTTTCATAGGTAACATCCAGTGAATAGACCAGGTTCGAAGTCACTGGGCTCTCCTGAGCGAGTCGTTCTGCTGTTATAATTTCTCTACAGAAAAGACAATACTCCACGCCTCGTTTAATACTGGCAGGGATTGCCTCTCGTGACATTTAGTGGCCATTTCCACATTGAATACGTGCTGTGCCAAAATAAAACACCTACAACCGTCCTTATGACTTTATTTTACTTTGTTGCAACTAGTTGCAACGTTTCAATGCGTCATATTCCGGTTGTTACTGATGCGGTACCGGTTGATATGATCCCTATATATATCACATCAGTTGCCGGCATTACTGGATGGTAACACAATATCTGCATATCCACTAAGGCTGGAATCTGATGTGATATATATAGGGATCATATCAATCCGTACCCCATCAACAACAGCCTGAAGATGGCGTTGAAACAGGTTGCAACAAAATAAAATAAAATCATAAGGACGGCGGTAGATGTTTTATTTTGTCACAATAGTAAACGGCCGGCGTCCCAGAGACTCCCTGCCAAAAGGATGGACATACAAAAACTTACATACGTGTGTCCGTATCCTGTTGATCAGAAACAGTTTACGTAAAACATCGTAAGTATAAGAACTATTATTTTAATAAAGTAAATTGTTGGGTAAGTTATCGAGAGAGGCCGTTACTAGCTGGTCGCCGTTCTCCTCAAAAATCTTTGATATACCAGCGGAGAGTGTTATACCTGGAGGGTAGTGTACCTAGGAACACATAATATTTCCTGCCCAGTGTTTCACTCTAATGACTGATTTCACAAACACATAAAGCTATGTGCCCTAAAACCGCTTAAGCACCTTTCGGCAATTTGTAAAGCTGATGTTGTGAGATGCGAGTTCTATATATTTAAGAGTTGTATCACACATCAATGCTATTTGGACGATACTGCTAATAACAGAGTTTTATTATGAGTATAAAATATGTATGTTTTTAAAAGCAGTTACGTAAAATGTGGATGGTAAAAAAATACGTACTTCGTGCACCATCCTGCACCTCGTTCCTTGTCATACCCTGCAAATCAGTTAACCACTCGCGGTAAGTTTGTTCCGACCATTTTTTGCAATTAAGGAATTGATACCTAACTGCAACCACATTCACATGTTGGTCATGATAGTTAGTTAGCGAATCGATAATTTTTCCAGCCGTAAGTTCACTCGGAGTTGCGTTAGGGAACAACTTCTGAATTAACCGGAACATTGCACTTCCTACCGTTGATAATAGATAGGGAAGTTTCAGAGTAGTTAGTATGTTGTGAGCGATGATATTGCGCTTCAAATTTGGACAACCACTTGAGCCATTCCTCTTCATTAAACTGAAGGAAAAGTGGAGTTGGGTTGGGTTGTTTGGGAAAGGAGGCCAGACAGCGAGGTCATCGGTCTCATCGGATTAGGGAAGAACAGGGAACGAAGTCGGCCGTGCACTTTCAAAGGCACCATCCCAGCATTTGCCTGGAGCGATTTAGGGAAATCACGGAAAACCTATATCAGGATGGCTGAATGTGGGATGGAACCGCCGTCCTCCCGAATGCGAGTCCAGTGTGCTAGCCACTGTGCCACCTCGCTCGATCTGAAAACTGACATAGCAGCTGTAGTAAGTGGTGCTTGTTCCGTCGGGCGCCCAGTAGCTGCTGCACCGTGTTGAGTAATGTAGATATCTGATAGGACTAGAACTGAAACATCTGCATTAGCTGTGTGGCATCTAGCGCTTGCGGCTATGGCGCCTGACCAGGGGGCTGGATACGTGGAGTGAGCGTGTTGGAAGAGACAAATGCTACAAACAGACAAGGCAAGCAAGAAAAAAAAATGTCTGCAGCGCGCACCTGCAAACACTGATTAGCAAAAACGACAAGAAACTGTTAAAGCAAGTAAGCGCCTCTTCGAGGTAAAGACAAGAGAGAATTAAGGCGCCAGCAAAATACGAAAAAAATTCTGTGGCCGTCAGGCGAGGGGTCGTCGTATAGCTTGTCGCCAATGCGAGGTCCTGCCCACTCGTCACTTTTAGCGTGTCTAAAGGATTCTGTTCTCTAGGATTGCTATACTACAGTTGAAGCAAATTACGTCAATAGTATTTATTACAATAAAGTGGATTGATAATACTTAACTTTCTATTCACAACGAGTTGTCGTAAACGATGGGTGACATGCAAATAACCAAAGTCATTCGCTATGTCCATGCAAGTTATTCACAGTCACTCAAAAGTCACTGTTATCGATAATATCACTGCTCTTCTAGGCCTCTCTTCTACTACAGGTCTTCTAGTGTCCGTCTTCTACTGTCCGGCCGAGCCTGGCAGTGGCGGCTCTTATATTCTCTTCTTGTGGAGGCCGCTCCTGTTGGGGTTGCGGTCCTAGTGAGCTAACTATTGGCTGACGTCATCTTACTGCCTCGTCTCCTCTTGCGTTCTTGATCTACATCTACGTGACTACTCTGCTATTCACAATAAAGTGCCTGGCAGAGTGTTCAATGAACTACCTTCATGCTGTTTCTATACCGTTCCAGTCTCGAACGGCATGCGGGAAAAACGAGCACTTAAATTTTTCTGAGCGAGCCCTGATTTCTCTTATTTTATCGCGATGATCATTTCTCCCTATGTGGGTGGGTGCCGACAGAATGTTTTCGCAATCGCAGGAGAAAACTGGTGATTGAAATTTCATGAGAAGATCCCGTCGCAACGAAATTCGCCTTTGTTTTAATGACTGCCACTCCAATTCACCTATCATGTCTGTGACACTATCTCCCTCATTTCAGCGATAATACAAAATGAGCTGCCCTTCTTTGTACTGTTCCGACGTCATCCGTCAGTCCCACCTGATGCGGATCCCACACCGCACAGCAATACCCCAGAATAGGGCAGACAAGCGTGGTGTATTCAGTCTCTTTGGTTGACCTGTTGCATCTTCTAAGTGTTCAGCCACTGAATCGCAGTCTTTGGTTTGCTCTACCCACATTATTATCTATGCTATCGTTCCAATTTAGATTATTTGTAATTGTAATCCCAAAGCATTTAGTTGAATTTACAGCCCTCAAATTTGAGTGACTTATCGCGTAATCGCAATTTAGCTCATTTCTTTTAGTACTCATGTGAATAACTTCACAATTCTCTTTATTCAGGGTCAAATGCCACATTTAGCACCATACAGATATCTTACCTAAATCATTTTGGAAGTCGTTCTGATCATCTGATGACTTTACAAGACGGTAAATGACAGCATCATCTGCAAACAATCTAAGAGGCTACTCATATTGTTTCCGATGTCGTTAATATAGATCAGGAACAATAGAGGGCCTATAATACTTCCTTGGGGAACGCCGGATATTACTTCATCTTCGTGCCTGCGCTTTCGTTACGCCGGAACTCCTTGAAACGGCAGAATGTCTTCTACCGTGAAAACGTGATATACACGAATGAACGGAGTTTCTTTGATGTCTTAACATCTTCCCCTGTCTTCAAAATGAAAACATCTGTTAGTTGCCATTAGCTTCAGTTTGAACAATTTTTTACTTGTAGCTGGTTTTTGGTAATACTTCTTACACTGATTTCACTTCCTGTTTATTGGTGTGTAGATGAGTAGTAACGTGACCCAGACTATTAAATACAGTATTGACTAGATTTTCCCGACTGCAACATTTTAAAATGTGACTAGAATATTTGTTCCCAGGTTGATGGCTATGTTGTACTTTCTCACATTTAGGAAAATTCTACTTTTCTCGAGGAATTTTAGTAATTTCACAAAAAGACAACAGCACATCATGAATGATATCATTTCGAAATGGAATAGAAAGATAATTTTATTATATCTTCAATCTTTGGATAGTAACAGTTTGCCATAAATTTTCCAATTAGTCAACGTTATTTCACCAGTGAAATTATTTATGATCGTCACTGTTTCACTAAAACTTCCTCAGTGGATACGAGTAATTCGACTATCGATTTCTACATCACATGTTATTAACGTACCTCTGTCGAAGTATTTGAACTGCAATGAAACACAAATCCTCTTCAAATGAATGTGTGAGACTCGTTGTCATCGGTTATTGCCCCCTCTGGAAGCTAACCACTGAGCTGGAAAACCTACCGTATGCTCTACCGGTAGTGATTATTTCCCCCAGGGAGTTTAGATTTGCATATTTATTGAGTTCCGATGCAAATTTTCTGCCGCGCTGGTGATCTATTACAACGTTAGGATGCATCGAAGAGGATTTAGCTGTTAGTCACACAAAGCTGTCTGCTCTTTTTTTACTCTACGTGGCGGCCCAGTTGCAAGCGACGTTTCCAGACGCGTGTAACTAGGCAAGCTTAGAAAGGGTGAAGCTGTCACCCTGGGATACAATGAAATGAATATCCAGCACGGCATTGAAGGTCGACCTCTCCCAAAGAAGGGCGTCTTTTTTATTTCTGAATTGTTTTAAAGGAAAGGGATTTACATTAAATAAAATATAGATGCGACGATTGATTACTCTTAATTGATAACGGTAACACAGCCACAGATAGTCATACATTCGGTATTCTTGGTGGATTGTGATCTCCTTTATCCAGTTCTACGAAGTCGTGGACCATCAGCCGTCGTCGTTTTATCTTCGAAGAAGTTACCCGCAGTCGGAGACGAAACGTTAGGGAATATTTTTATACGAGGGACGTTCAGTAAGTAATATTATTTCCCACTCTTTTGGCGGCAAAACCCCTTTTTTTCAAAATAATCTCCGTGCAATGCGACGGCCTTATGCCACCTTACTGGGAGACGCTGTATGCTCGCATGCTATCACTCTACCGGTCGGTGTCGGAGCCAACCTCTTACTGCGTCACTAATTTCCCTCTAATCCACGTACTGCTTCCAGCGCAGTGTATCCTTCATTGTGATCCTTCTGTCACCTCGAATGAGAATGTCCATACGTCAGAACGCAACTGTGTGCGATCGGCGTCACACTAGAGATCTGGCAGGTTTGCACGGTATTGATATTCTGATGACAGACGCCTCGCCCAACGACTCAACGTGCTTTTGTTCATGCCAGGTCTCCGTAGACGTTCTGCACGCTCCTATGAACAACTGCATTCCTCTGGTTTTCCACCAAAAGAAACTGAATGACAGCTCTCTGCTTGGATCTCACATCCTTCACAGACACCATTTTGATGGCTATGTATAACGACGCCACATATCGGAACCTCATGAAACTATAGAGACTGAAGCGAGAATAATCCACGATGTCCCCTGAAAAATTTAGCATTTTTAACTGAAAAAGGCCGAGAAAAAATGTACTACATTACTTACAGAAAGCTCGTACATGACAGTCTTCCAGTCCGGAACTTTTAACAGAAATACGCTAAGAAACCAAAGTGTAAGTAACATACAAAGAAGAAATTTACAGAACTACTTCCACGCAAATTAAACAATAATAAATGGAGCGAAATTACACATTAGCCAAACATACAAAAATATTTTAATCATCAGTTGCACAAACATACGTTCAGTTCAGGTAAATATTCAGCACACAGTCAAACCAGGCGTGCTTTATGTGATGTAGTGCAGTATCGATACCACAGCAAGCAGAACACACCCGGAGGTTGGCAGTAACCCATATGACAGCCATGCCAATCCGCGGCCGGTTCGAATAGAGACCTTCTGCTATACTCGCACGTAGCGCCACCAATAAGCCGGCATCAGAACAGGCCGCAAGACCAGTCCAGTCCTCTGGCGGAATCATCCGTAGTCTCAGCAGAGCTTATAGCAACATCTTTCTATTGTGATTATCTGAGATGACTTGGTTCTCATTAACGGACTCTCTAGGAGTCTCTATTCCAATTTAAGTACAGCTACCGTGCCCTTCAGACTATGTGTCCTTTAAATATTTCCTGCTTTCTACTAAGCGCTCACTTCGTCCTCGGCACCACCTCTAGTGGACTCAACACTCATCTCTATTTATCCCTTCCTTACTGCATGGTGTCGGTAATATCTAGCGCACTGGACTCGCATTCTGGACGACGACAGTACAACCCGCATCCTGCCCTCTTGATTTAGGTTTTCCAATTTCTCTAAATTGCTTCAGGTGAACGCGTGGATGGTTCCTTTGAAAGGGTACGGCCGATTTCCTTTCCCATGCTTCCCTTATCCGGTGGGACCGGTGGCCTCGCTGTTTGGTTCCCTCCAAATCAAACAACACGGTAATATCCGGATCAAGATCGCGTTCTTCGAGAAAGAACGAAATAACCAGTAATCCGGAGTTAACCGTAAAAATTAACAGATGTTTGCCGCCACCCTCGCTCATTCTCCGCCAAAAGGGATTGCAGGGAAAGCATCTACAAGAGACCTTATGAAAAGGAGAGGCTACAGCGTCAAAGAACTGTCCCGAATCAGTACGGAGTTGTATGAGTAACTGGCACATACGGAGTTGTATGAGTGACTGGCACGATTCAATCTCGAGTAGAATAGAATACAGTTGTGACATGTTATCAATCCATATGAGAATAGTACCAAATATTCTGACACAGTATAAAGAGGAAAAGTATATTACTTGCTCTATTGGTTCCTGACTACATTTTATGTGATTTTCATCTGGCAGTTTTTCTGAACGTGTAATCTGGATCTTAGTTACTTACGGTGTTAAATACCACAAGTGATATTTGAAAAGTAAGTTAGTTGATGGAGTACTGTAATGAATGGTGTACGAACTAAAACTCTGACGAACATTGACGATATTCCACTTCAATTTCAGTTTCAGTGAAATGGGAAAAAAAGTTAGCATACAGATACCCGTATGAAAGACATAAAGAATCAAGAAGAAAACACATGTTTCAAGCTGACATATGCAGTTGCTACAGGTTTTACCATTTCCCAATTCCTGTACGACGATGCTTTCATTTTAATACGTACAGATTCTATAAATGTAGTAGGCAGCTTCCATTAAATTTACTATAAAGTAAAATATCTCCAAAAATAGTTTACGAAAGTAACTTGGTAATATTTACTCACACACATCATGCACCGACGTTAAAATTTATTGAGGTCCGGCAAGTTACTAGCCACACATAAAGCAGGTTGCTGGAGGCAGTCCAAAGATGATTCCTGTACTAAACGTCTGTAGGTCATTCGCACATGAGCAGCGCATAGAATGAGATATTTACTTTCCAATAACATCACAGACGATTGTGTAGACGTTTTCAATGGATAGAGAGACCGTCGTTTTGGCGGGAACCTGAATGTTATAAAATATAAGCAGTTAAGAGGGATAGCCGCCTAGTTTGAAAAGATTTATTTCCTGCGTGCACTAAGGGTCCTTTCCACGTCGTGTATGAGAAATGGTGTTAGTATTTTATGTGTAGGAGACTTAAAGGTTTGTGTTTATAGTGTGGTGTCTTATTTGTGCTGAATTATGATGAGAGGAGGCAGAAGATGGAACGTAGCACTGTCGATCAGCGTAAAGAGTACCACGCTTAGTGTCATCATCCAACGGGCGGATCACAGCCAACAGTGACGCGTGGCCAGACTTATGTGGCACTTTGGAGGGGTTTGACGTTTAATTCAGTACACTGTCACCCGCCCCCACCCCCCTCCCCCCACCACTAAGAAAAGATGGACCTTCTCCAGAGGCTGGCCTGCGTCAGAGAAAATACTAATAGCCGTTATGTAGGCACCTCTCAAAAATTCTTCAAACAGTGCATTACTTAAGCAATCGTAGTTTGAATCGATATCTGCGTCTAGGTACACACTGAAAACCATCTTTGGTTGTGTCGCAAAGGTTACTTCATGTAGCAAAGTCGTTTCCTACCATTCCTATGCCAGTGCGGAATGGTGCGCGGGATGAACGAATGTTGACAAGCACGTAGGAGAGATATCTATAGAGAGACAAGACTGACGTCTGATTGCCGAAATCCGGCGGTAGTCTTTTCAATAGCTGGAGTAGGAGAAGTCTGTATGATAGCCTAATCTAAACTTGTCACGCTACCCAGTACGGACTTGATTACGTTGCCACTGCAAACGGCTGAAAGCATGAGGAAACTACAGCCATCAAATGTCACGTCGACATGGAACTCCACCATATGATTTGATGATAATAGCAGACTCTTAGTAAACCATTTTTGTGGTATAACAGTTCCCTACTCGCGTATCCGAGTGGAGGGTATCGTAGTGGAGAAAAGCATATCTGCTGTTCTACAGATCACAACGTGCTGTTTTAAATCCCTCAGTGTGGTGTATGGAGAAGAGAATTTGAAAAAAAGAAATTACCTTAAATGGAAGTTAGTGAAGTACGGTGACGTGGGAGTAAAAACTGTAGCGGGAGATCAAGGCAGCGGGCCGGCCGAAGTGGCAGTGCGGTTAAAGGCGCTGCAGTCTGAAACCGCAAGACCGCTACGGTCGCAGGTTCGAATCCTGCGTCGGGCATGGATGTTTGTGATGTCCTTAGGTTAGTTAGGTTTAACTAGTTCTAAGTTCTAGGGGACTAATGACCTCAGCAGTTGAGTCCCATAGTGCTCAGAGCCATTTGAACCAAGGCAGCGGATTGAAATGGATATGGGTTGTTGTAGTTATGCAGACATGAAGTGGCTTGCAGACATGAAGTGGCTTGCAAGCGAGGGGAGCTGCATCAAACCAGTCTTCGAAATGAAGACCACGATAGAATCACGATTGTGCAACGTCTGCGTATCAGGAGCATCACGCTACCATCTTTCCTCGTCTCGCCTTGCTTGTCCTGTTCCCACGCGATTGCCTACGACCCATGGATGAAGGGCAACAGGAGACTCCATATTCTTAGATTTCAAGAAAGCATCTGATACAGTGCCACACTGCAGATTGTTAACGGAAGTTCGAGCATACGCAATACATTCTCAGACATGTGAGTGCTCTCATGTCTTGTTAAATAATAGAACACGGTGCTTTGTGCGCTACGGTGAATGTCCATCGTAGACAGTGGTATCGTGGGGAGTGCCACATGGATATGTAGAAGCACCTCTGTTGTTACCTATGCACATAAGAGACCTGACGGAAAGGTTAAGCAGCAACCTATGACTGTGTGCTGATAACGCTGTAGTGCACGGGGAAGAAGGATACAGGATGAGATGAATGGAAGGTTGCTCTAAATGTGGGAAAAATGCAAATTAATGCAGAAGAGTAGGGAAAACAATCGTGTAATGCTCGAATACAGTGTTAGTGGAGTGCTGTTTAATACAGTCACGTCCACTAAATATCTAGGCTCATCGTTACAAAGTGACATTAAGTGGAAGAAGTACGTAAGGTAGATTGCAGAGAAGGTGAACTGTAGACATCGTTTTATTGTGAGACTTCTAGGAAAGTGCAACTGATCTAAAAATGAGACTGCGTACAAAATACTTGATAGACGCATTCTTGAACACTCCTCGAGTATCTGTAATCTCTAATAGGTCGGATTAAAAGAAGACATCGAAGCAATTCAAAGACTTGCTGCTAGGTTAGTTACCGCTGAATTCGATCAGCACTATAAAATAACGGAAGTGCTCTGAGAACTCAATGGGGATCCCTAGAGCAAAGATTTTTTTTTTTTTTTTTGGCGAAACACTTTTCAGACACTTCAGATAAGCGATATTTGCGACAAACTACAGATATATTCTTCTGCCATCATTGTACTTGGACGTACTGAAAACTAATGCCTCCGAATTTTTCGTGTGAATACCCTTAAAGCTCAGTAAATAAAACTAACTTTATTGACATTCTACATCTTTATTCTTGATGTCTACATATTCGTTATTCAGCATAGTGACCCTGGCGAGGAACACATTTCTCCAACGGAGACTATTTTCTCAATACCGTTACTTAGCTGACGGAGCCAGAATCTCACCTCCGCTAGCATCGCTTCATCACTATCAACGTGAAGTTCTCGATGGTATTCTTTAAGTTCTGGAAAGAGATGAAAATCGGATGTATCCAAGTCTCGAATGTACGGAAGATGATCGAAAACAGTGAACCCAGGACGTCGGATAGTTGCAGATGTCACAGCGCTCGCATGTGGGCTGGCATTGTTATGCTGAAGGAGGGGATTCTCCGTGTGTGGTCGAACTCGCGGTCTTACTTTACTCCGTTACAGCGCGCTATCCAACATTGTTACGACACACAGCGGCACGTAGTTACAGGATGCAACTCGGAGCCGTCTAGCATCAGAGGGTTGTAATTCGCATCAGCAAGCGGGAAAGTCGACCCAGTAGTGTGCATTACATCAAACGACATTGAGAATTACTTTTCAGCACGGCCTAGAACATCTCGCGTAAGGACCGCGAAGGCAAGACAAATCGGGGCTTGCACGGATGAATATAATTGTAGTCGGTTTTCCTTCGCTTCATTTGCGAGATGAGGAGGAAAAGATAGTAGTGAAAGATACCCTTCGCCATGCACCGTATGTTGACCGCGAAGTATGTACGTAGGTGACACACAAACATTGACGGTTCTTCCACCACCAGTATTCGAATCGGCCACCTGCGATTCGAGCGCCAGCCAATAGGCACATGTTAGCGACCCCGGCTAGGACGCAGCTTGTGTTGTAATTCAGCGAATAAAGAGGAAATCAAGGTGTTTCCATGAGTTGGCAAGTTGTGCACGGGTGTGACTCTCAACAACTCAGCCGACTGAGAAGGCCTGATGCTGCCCCTATCTCCGCTGTAACCATTAAAGCAACTAAAACTGCCACAATGGTGACTCAGGAGTACATGTGTAATAAAGCACAGTGGGCTTCCGCAAGCCTGTCAAGCTTCAAGTGACCCATTCAACCTCATACACCTGACAACAGGTTGCGCCCTCAGTACAACGTGACTAGCCAGGTATATGTTTGTGCAGCTCATTCATCGTAATGGTGGGAGTAGTAAAATGAACAAATCAAACTTACAGGAGACTGAGAAAAAATTAAGAGTTGGGGTATACATGACAGTCACCAAAATCAGCAGGGAAAAAGTTGTGTGTTTACGAGGATCTTCAAATAAATCGATAGGCGTCCAGCAAAGCATATTGTAGAAGAAGTTAATTAACATTCATCTGGGAACCTCGAGTACATTATGACACATTTTTAAATTTGACTAGCAGTTTCCTAATTCCATAAATATTTTGAAAGAGGGCAGAGACTTGTAGTTGACATTTGAGTGCAAATGTGTGCAAAGAACTTCAGGACATTTAGAAGTTTATAGACTTTATAAATTTAGGGCAAACAGTAACCAAAACAGGAAAAAATATATGGTTCAGTGCATACTAAATGCACATTCTTGTTGTACGCAACGTAGTGTGAAATAAGTTCAGTATGAAAGAAAAGCATCTTCTTTCAGGCATTTACTTTTTCGATTAATATAGTCTGAAAAACAAATTCGTGCCTGCTAAAATGCATTTGAGATATTTAGAATGAACTATTTTTGCCCTATAAATATATTTAGCAAACACGCAATCCCCATTCTGGATAAAGATATTAAATTGATATAACTGGGGTCATGTTTGGCTGGAACACAGCCAAGGTTCCAAAATCTTACTTTAGGTGGCGCTACAGTATAACAAACGTCTTCAGGTTGTTGGGTGCAAAAGATCTCGACTTTCAAAGATAATTAATACATAAAACGTGAATTAAGGTGACCTGAAGACGGTTCGAATTGGGATTAGACAGGATTAGTCGAGAGAGGATGGAGTTGCAGAGAAAACCGTTCGTATCGAAATAAATGAGTAAGCCCGAAATACGCCGAAAAGGAAAATAAGAGCAAATAATATCCATTATTTTCTGACCTGCATTGACTCAAAACGAATATATATTTCGTTGAGTCTCGACTTGTGATGGTCGAGCGTTTCTAGGCAGTCTGGAACCGCGCGACCGCTACGGTCGCAGGTTCGAATCCTGCCTCGGGCATAGATGTGTGTGATGTCCTTGGGTTAGTTAGGTTTAAGTAGTTCTAAGTTCTAGGGGACTGATGACCTCAGCTGTTAAGTCCCATAGTGCTCAGAGCAATTTGAACCATTGTTTTCGACTTGTGATAATGGGTAACAAAAATGAGTTTTCATCAACTTTCGAACACTACTCATAAGGCTACAGTGAAAGCGTACAGAATAAAATGCTTCATAGCGTATAACAGCGGGAAGACAGGCAGACAAGCAAAATACATTTATGAATGAGATTTTCACTCTGAAGCAGAGTGTATGCCGATATGAAACTTCTTGGCAGATTAAGACTGTGTGCCGGACCGAGACTCGAACTCGGGACCTTTGCCTTTCGCGGGCAAGTGTTCTACCATCTGAGCTACCCAAGCACGACTCATGCCCCGTCCTCACAACTTTACTTCCGCCAGTATCTCGTCTCCAACCTTCCAAACTTCACAGAACCTCTCCTGCTAACTCACACAGTTTCAATCGGCCAGGAAGTTTCAAGATTCATTTAGCCTGCTTGATTTTGGCACAGCTTGCCCTAGATAGGACTAAAGCAGCCTGCCCGTTCTGCGGCTAACGTGCGGCTGCTTCCCTGCCTGGCCAACAGGCAAGCATGGCTAGGTTAAAAGTAAAATACGTACACCTATGGTGGAGGTATGTAGGGCATTCCCTCCGGTGAGAAGAATTGCCGAGTCTGTTGCAGCTGCGGGAAGGCGGCCGCTGCAATGTCAGTACTTAGGCGGGGTCGACGGCGTCCACAGCGCGCGGTGGCCAGCTGATAGGTCGATACCGGCGCCGGGTAATTGACAGCGGCGCGATTACCCACGCGTTATGAGCCGGACCGCCCTTTTATAGAGGTCGCCTCCCACCTAATGGGATTAATTTAACGGCCTGTCCCGCGTGTTCAGGGGCCAGTATACTGCCGCGCCGGTCCTTACGACTCCGCCACTTTCTTTAACGCTGCGGGCAATTCTCGGCCTAAGTGGGAGTTAAATATTTTACAAGCTCTTTGCACCGCGCGTAAAAAGTAAACGCTGTGTAGCGTTATTTTATGCCCAACTGCTCTCATTTAAGGATCCTTGAGAGAACCTGTCAGTCTTCAATTTCATCCTATTCCCACTGGGGAACTGCGTTGTTTTGCGAGTCGTCCTCTCCTATCGTTAAATTGGCAGTTGGCCTCCTAAGTGAAATACCCGTAAATAGTTTTCCCAAAGATACAAAGATAAGTAATACAGTAATGTGACTATATATGCTAGAAATGAAATGATAATTAAATGGACACCCTAGCTGCAAACAGGCGTTGATGTACTTCATTGGGGACATGTGGAAAATGTGTGCCCCGACCGGGACTCGAACCGGGATCTCCTGCTCACATGGCAGACGCTCTATCCATCTGAGCCACCGAGGGCACAGAAGATAGTGCGCCTGCAGGGACTTATCCCTTGCACGCTCCCCGTGAGACCCACATTCCCAACATGTCCACACCACTACATTCGTAGTGCGCCTAATAGATGTTTGCCCATCATACTCATTACTCGTGACAGATTAATGCACCAAGTCCCGTACGAGTTCCGGCATAGCGTGTGCGTTCCCACAAGAAGGTCAATGGCCGGGAAGCCATATTTAAACTATATATGGCGGTAGTATCTGTTCCAGAAAGAACAGTTACCGTTGATGACCATGCAGCTTTGCTAGAAATGAAATGATAATTAAATGGACACCTTAGCTGCATATAGGCGTTGATGTACTTCATTGGGGAGATGTTGAAAATGTGTGCCTGTGTAATCACTGTAATGTGATGTTACATAATTGATGAGAGTATCAGATAAGGAGGAGTAACGAAGACAGAGAACTGTGGGAAGGAAACGTCTGAAATGGTTTGAGGAAGAGTACTGACAGTTGTCTAACAGATTTACGGATTTTCAAGGCTTCTTTAGACTACATATTATTTCCCTCCTTTACTTCTCCCTCCTTTACTTCTCCTTCTCTCTCTCCTTTTACCCTAATCCTTCTGCTTTCCATAGTCATTATTATTATCTCCCATCTTCACCCTCATCCTCATTCTCATCCCAGTCCTCATCACTTTCCCCTTCTCCTTCAACGTTTCATCATAACAGCAGGGACATATCTTAGGTTGTCAGATAGGTAAGCACTGGATATATCCCAGCAGTAGTACAGAGGCGTTGGGGCAGCGAAGAAGATGCTGGCTGAAATTGTCTAATAACTGATTTCATTCACATAATTCCCAGGATTGGAAGAGCCGACAATTTTTAGTATTATCACACTATCAGCCTGGTTGGTTGATTCGTGGAGAGTTGGAGGGGGGGGGAGGCGAGCGGTGTGGTGGGGGTGGGGGAGGGGGGGGGGACCAAACAGCGAGGTCATCGATCCCATAGGATTGCGAACTGATGGGAAAGGAAGTCAGCCGTGCGCTTTCAAAGGAAACATCCCCGCATTTGCCTGAAGAGATTTAGGGAAATCACGGAAAACCTAAATTAGGATGGTCGGACGCGGGTTTGAACCATCGTCCTCCCGAATGTGAGTCCAGTGTGCTAACCACTGCGCAACCTCTCTCGGTGCACTATAGTTTGGCTTTAGCAATAGTAAAGGCACCAGAAAGGCCGTTCTGATGTTGCGGTTGGTAATGGAAAACAGAACGAAGAAAAATCAAGACTTTTCACAGGATTTGTCGACGTGGAAAAATTGTTCGTCGTTGTCAAATGGAGCGACACATTCTAAATCCTGAGAAAAATAGGGGTAAGCTATGGGGAAAGGCAGATAACATAAAATATGTACAAGAACCAAGACGGAACAATAAAGCTGGAAGATCGAGAACTAAGTGCTCGGATTAAAAAAGGCGTAAGATAGGTATGTACTCTGCCATCCCTGCTGTTCAATCTACGCATCTCAAATGCTTCTGTTCCGGTTTTTGTACTGTCTATTATTATTCATTACCATACAATGCTGAGCTCGAAATTGAACATTCTCAGAAATTTCTTCCTCAAATTAAGGCCTATGTTTATTACCAGTAGACTTCCTTTGAAGTGGATTGCCCACGTTGCCTTTACTAGTCTGCCTTGTATGTCCTCCATGCTTCGTCAGTCATGGTTTATTTTGCTTCAAAGGTAACAGGACTCCTTAACTTCGTCTTCTGCATGATCAGCAGTTTTGATGTTAAGCTTCTTGCTGTTCTCATTTTGGCCACTTCTGCCACTATCGTTAAAGAGAAAATAAGTTTTGGCCCATCCTGTCAGTATTATAGCCTGATTTCCGAAATCACCGAATCAGTTATACAGGATGATTAACAAGTTACTGTATACGCTTCGTGGGTGTAGTGTAAGCATGAAAGTGGGACTTCAATGTTAAATTAAGTTTTACCTGAAGCTGTTTTATTATGACGCTTTATTTCATTTGTGGGCCGGTACAGGCTTTTCGCCATGTCGTGTTCATCTGCGTATCGACTGAAGTTGATTTGTTCACCCCTCTACAGTGCTCTATTGATTCTGCCATGAAATGCCTTTTTTTTTTCTTCTTTACTTCGGTGTGTTCCGTTGTGTTCTATGGCGCTCTTGCAGTTCGATGGCGCCAGACGTACGACGTACATTCAGTCTATCGGCGATTCATTGACTGCAGTCATTGTGTACGCTATGATGGCGTACTCAAACAGTAAATAAGCGGGTGGGCACCTCCTTTATGGCGCACAAGAAACCAAAGCGCGAGCAACAACATGACGGTATATGAAAATGTTTCCAAACAGAAGAGTACTAAACCATCAGGCTTTCACAGCTGTGGGCAGTCCTTTACGGGAATACGCCGTTCTTGGTGCACCTAAGTTAAGAGGGGGGTTTGAAAAGTTCTCGGAATCGCCACGAGAGGTCAGCGCTAGCGCAACGAGTTGGTCACGTAATATTCATTGGGGGTTGCCTGTAAACACGTGCCACGTCAGTGCTCTTGTAAGAGAGCTGTGGCGGTGACGTGGCTCTGTTGTTGTTCCCGCGCAGTGCTTTGCGAAGATGGAAGAAATCGAGATTCGTGCAGTGATTAGGTATTTCGTAGGGAAAGGTATGGAAGCTAAGGACATTCATGCTGATTTCCAGAATACACTGAGCGGGGAGGGGGGGCTCTGCACTTTCATATTGAACTGTTGTGCCAAGTGGACAAATGAATTTAAATTTGGTCGGTAGAGTTTAGATGTTGATCCACGCAATGATCAGCTAAGATGTGTGACTAGTCCAGAAATTGCAAAAGTGCACAAAATGGTGATGGAGGATCGCCGATTGAAAGTGCATGAAATTGCTCACGCTTGCCATATGTCACCTGAAAGGGGATATCACATTTTAAATGAAGAATTAGAAATGAAAAAAATATCTGCGAGATGGGTGCCGCGACTCTTCCCGCGCCCGCACACATGTGCCGTCGCCATGGCAAAATTACAAATACTAAAGTATGAATTATTGCTACACCCGCCTTACTCACGTGATATGGCTCCGTCAGACTTCCATCTCTTCGCAAAACTGAAAATCTTTCTGGTGGTCTAAGATGCACTTCAAGCGAAGAATTGATAGCCATAGTTGACAACTATTTTGTAGGCCCGGAGGAAACTCGTTTTCGAGATGGGATCAAGGCACTGGAACATCGTTGGACCAAGTGCATTAATCTACAAGGAGACTACATTGGAAAATAGAAATGGTTTCAGTGATGTAAGTACTTTTTTCCTATTCCGTTCCGAGAACTTTTCAAACCACCCTCGTAGTTTGGCCTCAAATGGAGGGAGTGGATGTTACTATCATCCTGGATATATTAGATGAAAAGCCGACCACAAATACCCGCCGTATAAGTGCCACAGTAAGGGGGTCCTCAGTCAACCGTATGGCGTGTGCTTCGGAGACCACAAATTCACCCATTTCACCTGCAGGAGATATAGGAGCTAACACCTGTAGACTACCCTAGACGTTAGGATTTCTGTCAGTGTTTATTCGAGCACCCATGCTGCCGATCTAATGTTCGCCGTTGGGTAAAATAAATATCGTCTGACTAGGGCCCCCCATTCGGTATACCGTTCGCCGCGTGCTAGTCTTTCGATTTGACACCACTTTGGCATCTTGCGTGTCGATGGGGATGAAATGATGATGATTAGGACAACACAACACCCAGTCCCTGAGCTGGGAATCGAAACCGGGCCCTGAGAATTGACATCCTGTCACGCTGACCATTCAGCTACCGGGGACCGACGGTCGTCGGGTAATGTTTAGAAATGACAATCTCTTTATCCGTGCAGGTATCGTAAATGCTCATAACGTGCTGCACGTGTGAACGTATGGGGCCGGCCGGAGTGGCCATGCGGTTCTAGGCGCTACAGTCTGGAGCCGAGCGACCGCTCCGGTGGCACGTTCGAATCCTGCCTCGGGCATGGATGTGTGTGATGTCCTTAGGTTAATTCGGTTTAATTAGTTCTAAGTTCTAGGCCACTGATGACCTCAGAAGTTAAGTCGCATAGTGTTCAGAGCCATTTGAACCTATGGGAATCCCCGTCTAACTACAGTACAGTGATGACAACATCGTTCTGCAGTGAACACTTGGTGGGGTATAGCGGACAATCAGTTATTCTACAGCACCCGACGGGCAGTTGGACAGTAGTTGGAACATGAATTGGGTGGACTGCTTCATGATGTGCTATTCACTACCCGAACCAAGTTATGGCATATGGACGACGGTGCCCCTGAACGTTTCAGTCGGGAAGTAAGAGATTATCTCAATGTTGCTTATCCCGATAAGTGGACAGGTCGTACAGGTTCAAATGGTTCAAATGGCTCTGAGCACTATGGGACTTACCATCTGAGGCCATCAGTCCCCTAGACTTAGAACTACTTAAACCTATCTAACCTAATCACATCACACACATCCATGCCCGAGGCAGGATTCGAACCTGCACCCGTAGCAGACGCGCGGTTCCGGACTGAAGCGCCTAGAACAGCTCGGCCACCCCGGCCGGCCCAAGGTCGCACAGGACCCGTATCTTAATCGCCTGGATTTACACATTTGACTCCATGTTAAGGAGCTCGTGTATGGTGTTGCAACTGAGACAGTGTAGCACAACTATAGCAGCGAACTGATAATGGCTGTGAAGCTATGCGGAATGGAATGAACGGAGCCTCTAATACTCTGAGAGCTGTAAGACTTTGAGTAAGTCATTGTCTTCGTCTACATGGACATCATTTTGAACATGTTCTGGGATGAATGTACTCTGCGTAGTTGTCGAATTTCGAGTCCCTTCGTGCCACTGATTTCTGGAAAAGAATTAATTTTGTGTTGTTTGTTTTGCAGCTATGATATCTACTTTACTGCATAAACCGGAAATCAAGCAATTTCAGACAACAGACTTTAGCATTTTATGCTTGTTTTGATGCGTACATTGCACCCACGAAGTGTGCAAAGCTACTTTTGAATCGCCCTGTATAAGAAGTTGTCTCTCTTGTCCATGCAATTACAATAAATGCACTTTCCCAAGGGTTACAGATAGCCTTACGAACGTAACCGCAATTGGTTTGCTACCCGATTTCAGCAATCCTATGCCGATACGAGAGCGCGGAGCGCAGATCTCTGAACGCTGCTCCACGAAATCCTCTTGGAACAGTGTGCCATCAGCCGTTGCGTAAGCCTGGCAGGTACTTTTTGAATCGGTGTCTGACGCTGTTAGTCGCCGCGGTCAGTGACATTCATTAGTCAGGTAGCGGGCCGTGATTTCCGTCTGTGGCGCACACAGAGGGGAACGGGCCGGGCATACGCGAGTAGGCGGCGCGAGGTAGGCGTGGAGAGCCCGCCGGCTCACGGCTTTGTGTGCGAGATAATCCACCTCATTAGCGGGCCGCTAATGATACAGCCGTCGCCGCCGCCCGACGCCGCGCCTCATTAACATAATTAGGAAGAGTGTCGGTCGCTCTCGGCGCACTTCACCGATACGCGGTTCTGTCTATCAGACGCCGCTCACCGCTCTGGCAAGGAGTCGCTCGCCCGAGAGCAGCTGTCGAGCAGTGGGCGTAGTGTACCTACCGCTCCTCATCTTGCGGCGCTGCGCACTAATACGGCACGAAATCCGTTTCGAGTACACCGGCGTGCAAAACGTAAGGACGAAAGTAACTTTAACATGACGCGTCACTACCAAGTGACGCACGAGGTGGGTGGCACTGACAACACCGCGAACTACCTGGCAACGCTGTGTTGTTCTTCTTGCACAGCCGAGTTTCAGCTCGGTACAGTCATCACGCGATTTTTGAGAGAGCAGTCAGCGAAACGGTGTTTTTGTTGTGTGTTACAAAATGGAACAGCGGTATTTAGAGCAACGTTATGTCATCATGTTTTGTGTTAAACTTCGGGAGTCCGCGAGTGCAGCCTTTGAAAATTTGAATCATGCCTATGGGGGAAGATACCTTAACCAGATTATTTGCTGGTACAAATCATTTTTGGAATGCCGAGGTAGCGTTGAACATGAATCTCGCTCAGCGAGAACTTCAAAATCCGACGATAACGTCGAACGTGGGCGTTCTCTTCCTCGAGGACAAGCTGTCAACCAAGTGTTTTACATAAAGGCACTTGAAACACTCCTAAAAGGGTGAGTCGAGGAAGACCAGAAATTGCAGACAGGTGGGTGCTGCATCGTGACAACGCCCCATGTTAGACGGCCACTTCCATCGCGGAATTTTTACCTCAATGACACCCATGTTGTTCCACATCCCCTTGGTTCACCAGATCTGCGATCTTGTGCCTTTTTTCTTTTTCCAAAATTGGAAACTATTTTTAACGGACGTTGATTTGGCAATCTGGAGAACATTCAAAAGAATACGACAGACATGTTGAAAGCCCTACCATTTGGAGCCTTTCAGTGCTGCTACCAGTAATGGTAACAACCACTCAACCAGTGTATAGCTTCCGAAGGAATTATTTTCAAGGGAACAATATTGTTGTTTTTTAAAAAGCACAAAGACTCTACTAGATAAAATCACTCTCATTACTTTTGTCTCAAATCTCGTGGCTACGTGAAACTTGGACAACACATAGAAAGAACTGCTACAGTATATTACAGAAGGTAATTGAAAGAAATACGCATGAGATGAAAAGGAATGACATTTTTATTCGGAGACAAAAATTGCAACGCACATCACTTTTCATGATGGTCCTCTGGATTTTACACTACTGGCCATTAAAACTGCTACACCAGGAAGAAATGCAGATGATAAACGGCTATTCATTGGACAAATGTATTGTACTAGAACTGACATGTGATTACATTTTCATGCGATTTGGGTGCATAGATCCTGAGAAATCAGTACCCAGAACAACCACCTCTGGCCGTAATAATGGCCTTGATACGCCTGGACATTGAGTCAAACAGAGCTTGGATGGCGTGTACAGGTACAGCTGCCCGTGCAGCTTCAACACGATACCACAGTTCATCAGGAGTAGTGACAGGCGTATTGTGACGAGCTAGTTGCTCGGACACCATTGACCAGACATTTTCAATTGGTGAGAGATCTGGAGAATGTGTTGGCCAGGGAAGCAGTAGAACATTTTCTTTATCCAGAAAGGCCCGTACAGGACCTGTAACATGCGGTCGTGCATTATCCTGCTGAAACGTAGGGTATCGCAGGGATCGAATGAAGGGTAGACCACGGGTCGTAACACATCTGAAATGTAACGTCCACTTTTCAAAGTGCCGTCAATGCGAACAAGAGGTGACCCAGACGTGTAACCAATGGCACCCCCATACCATCACGCCGGGTGATACGCCAGTATGGCGATGACGAATTCACGCTTCCAATGTGCGTTCACCGCGATGTCGCCAAACACGGATGCGACCATCATGATGCTGTAAACTGATCCTGAATCCATCCGAATAAATGACGTTTTGCCATTCGTGTACCCAGGTTCGTCGTTGAGTACACCATCGCAGGCGCTCCTGTCCGTGATGCATCGTCAAGGGTAACCGCACCATGGTCTCCGAGCTGTTAGTCCATGCTGCTGCAAACGTCGTCGAACTGTTCGTGCAGATGGTTTTAGCCTTGCAAACGTCCCCATCTGTTGACTCAGGGATCGAGACGTGGCTGCACGATCCCTTACAGTCATGCGGATAAGATGCCCATCATCTCGACTGCTAGTGATACGAGGCCGTTGGGATCCAGCACGGAGTTCCGTATTACTCTCCTGAACCCACCGTTTCCGTAATCTGCTAACAGTCATTGGATCTCGACCAACGCGAGCAGCAATGTCGCGATACGATAAACCGCAATCGCGATAGACTACCATCCGACCTTTATCAAAGTCGGAAACGTGATGGCACGCATTACTCCTCCTTACACGAGGCACCACAACAACGTTTCATCAGGCAACGCCGGTGAACTGCTGTTTGTGTATGAGAAATCGCTTGGGTATTTTCTTCATGTCGGCACGTTGTAGGTGTCTCCACCGGCGCCAACCTTGTGTGAATGCTCTGAAAAGCTAATAATTTGCATATCACAGCATCTTCTTCCTGTCGGTTAAACTTCGCGTCTGTAGCACGTCACCTTCGTGGTGTAGCAATTTTAATGGCCAGTAGTATATATGTGTCGGGACTTGGTTCTTAGTTATGTGTGTGATCACCACGGACGGCAGTGCATGCTCTGCACTGTGCTTCAATGCTGGCTAAGAGGTTGGTAAGTTCTTACGGTATGGCGTTCCATTCTTCCTCCAGCACAGTTGAGAACTGCTGTACGGTCGTTAGTGCACGTGGACGTGCTGAAATACGTCACCCCACCGCGCCCCAAAGGTGGGATTTAAAACCTAGGAACGGACAGGACACTCCATTCACCGAATATCCTCTCGTGTCAAGAACTCGTTGGCCTGCGCTGATCGATGAAGTAGTCCGTTGTAATCGATATAAACTGGCCAGGTACGAGCAGGACCCGCACTGTAAGGATTCCGTAAAAACTTGAGTGTGTATGTAGGCAGTTCTTCTGTTCCGGGAAGCGAGAACCTCGACGATTTTTGCCTGTTATCGACGGTAATACTCGCATCATATCGGTCTTAGGGATTGTGAGTATGTATAAACGTTTTAAAGTCATAATTGAAGTCGGATACAAATGACAAAACTAATTTTTTATCGTGTGACACAATTGCGAACAGTATTCTCATTTTTTCCCTTTCTTATATTAAGAAACCTTTCTTCTTGCCAAATTTCATGATCGTACGTCAATAGGAAGTACTATATAGGTTTTACTGAGTGAATTTGTGAGTACCAAAATATGTGACATAAATGGCCGTTGTTTTGACTGAGTTGACTTAGAAGGCTTAACTTTTTTACAACACCAAAGGGCCGTAACCTTAGTATGTGACATTAATTTCAGTATGATACGTTTACCTGTTACTGAGAAATTTGGTCTTAACGGATGGAGGAACCGTCAGTCAGACTGTAAATTCCAAAAGTCCTTAACAATTTAGGATTTTACCTTTATTTGTAGCGTAAAACCTCGCCAAATGTCATGTGAAACAATTCTGTGAGCAACTTGTCCTTCTTCCAGATTTCAGATGGTTCCTCTTAGTGAGAAGTCGTACAAATATTGTTCGCGAGCCGTGTTTTAATGGCGAACACCACCACAGTGAACCGTAACTACCCGCTAATATACAGGGTGTTACAAAAAGGTACGGCCAAACTTTCAGGAAACAATCCTCACACACAAATAAAGAAAAGATGTTATGTGGACATGTGTCCGGAAACGCTTAATTTCCAAGTTAGAGCTCATTTCAGTTTCGTCCATCTACGCTCAATGGAGCACGTTATCATGAATTCATACGGGATACTCTACCTGTGCTGCTAGAACATGTGCCTTTACAAGTACGACGCAACATGTGGTTCATGCACGATGGAGCTCCTGTACATTTCAGTCGAAGTGTTCTTACGCTTCTCAACAACAGATTCGGTGACCGATGGATTGGTAGAGGCGGACCAATTCCATGGCCTCCACGCTCTCCTGATCTCAACCCTCTTCACTTTCATTTATGGGGGCATTTGAAAGCTCTTGTCTACGCAACCCCGGTACCATATGTAGAGACTCTTCGTGCTCGTATTGTGGACGGCTGTGATACAATACGCCATTCTCCAGGGCTGCATCAGCGCATCAGGGATTCCATGCGACGGAGGGTGGATGCATGTATCCTCGCTAACGGAGGACATTTTGAACATTTCCTGTAACAAAGTGTTTGAAGTCACGCTGGTACGTTCTGTTTCTGTGTGTTTCCATTCCATGATTAATGTGATTTGAAGAGAAGTAATAAAATGAGCTCTAACATGGAAAGGAAGCGTTTCCGGACACATGTCCACATAACATATTTTCTTTCTTTGTGTGTGAAGAATGTTTCCTGAAAGTTTGGCCGCACCTTTTTGTAACACCCTGTATACCCACACTGTCTTTTTCTGTTCCTTCAACTTACTTGTGCTGTGCGTCCTGCCCCATTTGGCGCTCTAATTACGTTGACCTCACACCATGTGACGTCCAATTTTCTCGGCACGACTGGGAGACCTCTGGCATCTTTCTACCGGACTTTCATTTATTTCCACCTGGTAGTTAATATGTTATGTTCCTATATATGTCGTGTCCATTAGTTTTGCAGAGCAGCGTAGAATTTGTTTTTCTTTTGCTTTCACGGTGTACTCAATGATATGTAAGTGAACCCATAAATTAGTTATTATTTGTACCAGCATCGGAAATATGTTATCCATAAAATTACCACCGGGAATGTCTCTGAAACGAAACAGAATGCTCTTACTCTCGTTTTTCACATGCACCAACCACTCACGCGAATTCTGTATAAGTTTGTAACATTGCTGCTACTCGTCGTACGCTCTGAACACTTTCGGATATCCTGCACATTCCACAAACTTGACACTTGCCGACTAGTAGTTTAATCTGTGTCATCCCTGAAATTTGTAGCACAGCGTGATCCAAAAAGATATCGCTTGATAGAACACATTCCGAGGCATTAAAAATCATCAACTTGGTAATGCAGGGATGAAAATTAATTAAACATCAAATGCCTAACAAACAGAATGTATCGTGGTAAACTTTATTCCTATCGGGAGAATAAATTACACAGGCAGAACCAGTCTAGGATGCAGTACCATCAACTGTCAGACGAGCGAAAGCTCAGGAATTTGACAGAAACATGGTTGCAAACTCTTATTTATTGATTGATTGCTGTCGTTACATACACCCTAGATGATATTTTAGTTAGTTTTTCACAGTTATTTTTACTGTTAAAATAGACTGTGCCACACAAACGCTATGGCAGATCGTGGACATAATACAACAAAAGTAATTATGTCGCGTACCGATCAAAAGATCGAGATTTCTCGAACTGTGACGAAAACTCTTCGAACAGTCCGAGTCGTGCTCAAACACAGCTCTACTTGAAAGAGCGCAAACTGAAGTGAAACAACAGAAGCCGATTTCTCAAAAACCACAGCGAGATGCTTACAGCAAAATGTAACAATAGGTGGCCCAACTAACAATCTTTTCATACAAATGAAGACATATTCAATCGTCGCATTTCGTTGTCGCCCAGTGATTGAAATATGCCCTTCGATTTAAGGTGACTGCCGTTTCCCTGGCAGCTTGCATTCCTTTTGAGCGTCAACAGGCTGCAGTGACCATTACTTTGTGTGGCAGGTATTAAACGCCCTGGACAACGCCGGGCTCTGCAGCTAATTGTGCATAAAATGGAAACAACAGAGCCTAACAGACGGAAGCATACTACTAAGGAATTTAGTACTTCGACCTTCTGCTAGTCATTGTCTATGTCAGTGTGATTATGCTGACTGAGTGAACTGATGGCTTTTACCTGTTTACTGTTTCAATAAGGTCGATTTTGTCTAATTTGAACAGTTCTCGGGTATCCGACCGGGTAGCGTCGTAATTTCTCCACAATATTTCGGCAGACGTACACGCTGCCATCGTCAGGTGGTTCCTGACGAATGCTGTGCTGTTTCTCTCGGAGCCCTATATGTACTAGCTGTTACCCCCTCCACCGTTCCTTTCCTGGTGTCTTCGGTGCGGCCGACGCGGCGGCTACTGGAGGTGGTGGGGGAAGCGGCGCCTGGGTCTGAACTGGGGTGTGCAGTCTCCCTGCTGCCGCCGTCGGGGGCGGTCCTCGATCTCTGGGACCGCACTTTCTCTCCAGGCTGAGTGCAGGTTTCCAAGCCTGACTAAGTTGAAGGCCGCTGTCTTTATTAATTAGATCGTCCTGTAGTCGGATTTCGATGGCCTCTTTACTAAAGAGGCCATCGAAATCCGACTACAGGACGATCTAATTAATACTAATTACTAAAGAGGCCATCGAAATTCGACTACAGGACGATGTAATTAATAAAGACAGCGGCCTTCAACTTAGTCAGGCTTGGAAACCTGCACTCAGCCTGGAGAGAAAGATGCGGTCCCAGAGATCGAGAACCGCCCCCGACGGCGGCAGCTGGGAGACTGCAGACCCCAGTTCAGACCGAGGCGCCGCTTCCCCCACCACCTCCAGTAGCCGCCGCGCCGGCCGCACCTGAAAGTGGCAGTGTGTACGTCTGCCGAAATATTGTGGAGAAATTACGACGCTACCCGGTCGGAAACCCGAGAACTGTTCAAATTGGAAATACGCCGCGAAAACTTCAGATCGCATGTCGATATTGTCTATTCATACTATCATTTTGAAATTGTTTCACATCGTCCCTTACAACAGTGCGCAAAGTAAGAATTGTTTCTTATTACTTACAGACGAATTGTTATATGTGTTTTTGGTCTGTGTGTCGCAGTTCCGCCGAGCATCCGCATGTCGCCAGCGGACGGAGAGCTGAAGGCGCGGAAGGGTGGCACGGTGACGCTGGAGTGCAAGGCTTCCGGCAACCCCGTGCCCAGCATCATCTGGACCAGGAAGGTGAGTGCCCAGCTGCCGTAGCGGGGCGCAGCTCCATCACTGGGACGCCCTCTTCTGGTTCGCCTTCAGAGTACTTCTACTCCCACAGCCTAAAAGCCGCTACTACCTGTTGTAGTTCACACTGAGTACACAGCAAGTTACAAGGTGACGATTATTGAACTATACGAAATAACATCGTCATAATTTCAGAATGATTTGCGTTAGGACGTTGAAACTGCACGGTTAGCACGGGGCATCATCGGAATTAGTGTGCGAATACGTGGTTTGGTTTAGCGACGAAGTCCACTTTCATCTGGTCAATAAGCAAAATTGGCGCATTTGGGGGACTGAGAATCCGAGTTTCGCGATCGAGAAGTCTCTTCAACCTCAACGGGTGGCTGCGTGGTGTGCAGTGTCCAGTCATGGAATAATCGGTGCGATATTCCTTGATGGCCCGGTGACTACCGAACGGTGATTGAAAGATTTGGAAAATGATTTCATCCGCTTGAGAAACTGAGTTTCGCGATCGAGAAGTGTCTTCAACCTCAACGGGTCGCTGCGTGGTGTGCAGTGTCCAGTCATGGAATAATCAGTGCAATATTCCATGATGGCATGGTGACTACCGAACGGTGATTGAAAGATTTAGAAAATGATTTCATCCACTTTATCCAAAGTGACTCTGATTTCGACAAGATGTGGTTCATGCAAGACGGAGCTCGACCCCATCGAAGCAGGAGAGTGTTTGACGTCTGGGGGGAGCACTTTGGGGACCGCATTCTGGCTCTAGGATACCCAGGGGCCACTGGCATGGGCCTCGATTCGCCACCATATTCTGCGGATCTCAACACAAAAAAAATGGTTCAAATGGCTCTGAGCACTATGGGACTCAACTTCTGTGGTCATTAGTCCCCTAGAACTTAGAACTAGTTAAACCTAACTAACCTACGGACATCACAAACATCCATGCCCGAGGCAGGATTCGAACCTGCGACCGTAGCGGTCTTGCGGTTCCAGACTGCAGCGCCTTTAACCGCACGGCCACTTCGGCCGGCGATCTCAACACATGACACTCCTTTTTGAGGGGATGTGTTAAGGTGTACAGCATTAACCCCAAAACCATTACTGAGCTGAAAACAGCCCTCACTTCAGCGGGTCATGCAGAATTTCGCTATTCGTCGGCGCCACATCATCGCCAATGATGTCAGGCATATCGAACACCCCTAACCTAAATCCGAATACCTGTAGTGACGTTTACATGTTGAATGAAGTGTGTGCACGCCGTAGTTTGTAACTAATGTACTTTTTTTCATATAGTTCAATAATTGTTACCCTGGTTTACTACAGTAATAAGGCCTCAAATTGGTCCCTTTTGGGCGAAATTTGATCCAAGAATGAACAGCGAAGCGGTACAGCTAGAGTTAAAGAAATATGAGACAATAAGCAATTCTTCAGAGCGCAACAAAACGGATAAAAGGGCGTTTAACATAAATTAAAGGAAGATAAGTAGCAATCAAGAACTTCAATCGTCCTAATGCAGCCTGTCAGTGGACAGTGCGCAACGGAATTAAAAAATCACATTTTCTAAACCTCTAGCCGCGCGGGATTAGCCGAGCGGTCTAGGGCGCTGCAGTCATGGACTGTGCGGCTGGTCCCGACGGAGGTTCGAGTCCTCCCTCGGGCATGGGTTTGTGTTTGTCCTTAGGATAATTTAGGTTAAGTAGTGTGTAAGCTTAGGGACTGATGACCTTAGCAGTTAAGTCCCGTAAGATTTCACACACATTTGAACATTTTTTAAACCTCTTAATTGTTTGCCATTGCGACGAGTAGTTTGAATTTTGGCTCAAAGACGAGTACTTCTTTCCTCTCTAATGGTACAACATCGTGGCGCCCTGCGACGTCACCATCGGGCACGACGAGCGTCAAACAACGAGGTATCGACACATGCGAGATAAAGGCCATAACTCAGAAGTTAACGTGACGTGTAAGGTTGAATAATGATGTCACATTGGCATCACATTTCAACACAATTCTGCCCAACGCCTCCGTGGACGTATCACGCTATGGAAAGGTCGTCGCAGACCCTCTTATCCACATATCAATCCTTTTGACGTTTCTGCGTTGGATATTAGAACCGCAACGCCCAGCGTCGATATCACCCGATTTCCTTATGTGTTGGCAAGGAAAACCTCCCAGACACACCGCTGCTCACAAGGGAACCTCGCCATCGCACCCCCCTCAGATTTAGTTATAAGTTGTCACAGTGGATAGGCCATGAAAAACTGAACACAGATCAATCGAGAAAACAGGTCGAAGTTGTATGGAACTATGAAAAAATAAGTAAAATATATAAACTAAGTAGTCCATGCACAAGATAGGCAACATCAAGGAGAACGTAAGCATAGGAGCGCCGTGGTCCCGTGGTTAGCGTGAGCAGCTGCGGAATGAGAGGTCCTTGGTTCAAGTCTTCCCTCTAGTGATTAGTTTACGTTCTTTATTTTCGTAAAGTTATGATCTGTCCGTTCGTTCATTGACGTCTCTGTTCACTGTAATAACTTTAGTGTCTGTGTTTTGCGACCACACCATAAAACCGTGCGATTAGTAGACGAAAGGACGTGCCTCTTCAATGGGAACCGAAAACATTTGATCGCAAGGTCATGGGTCAACCGATCCCTCCACAGGAAAAAACATATTCTATACGACACTGGTGACGACATGTGCGTCACATGACAGGAATATGTTGTCGACCCACCTAACTTGTACACTTGGCGAATGGGTTAAAAGATTCTTCTACCTTGCCCGATTTAGGTTTTCTTGTGGATGTGATAATCACTCCCAAAAAAGTGATGAAAACATAAGAGTTTGTGACATAAAATGAAAATAAAAAATTAAATTTTTCACTCGAGGTAAGACTAGAACCCAGGACCCCTCATTCCGCATCTGCTCACGCTAACCACGGGACCCCGGCGCTACTGAGCTCATCTTATCCTTGATTTTGATTATGTTGCGTATGGACTATTCAGTTTGTATATTTTGCTTATTTTGTCATTGTTCCACACAACTTCTTCCTGTTTTCTCGATTGATCTGTGTTCAGTTTTTCAAGACCTATCCACTGTGCCAACTTATAATTAAATCTGAGGGGGGTGCGATGGGGAGGTTCCCTTGTCAGAATCGACACGGGAAGACCTCACTGGTTGGCATAAAGGGCGTCAATGAAACCACCCACTTCCTTGAGACGCTGATTCCCACACATTTTGCCGTGGGAAACGACAGTCCGCAGTGCAGTGAGTAAGAGGGAGATGTTCTTCACAACCTTTGACACTGCTGACATCCTCGGAAGTCTCCACCCTTCTCTAGGGACATTGTAGGGGTATCATAAGAAAACCGTGTGCTTTCAATACTGGGCGTCGCGGTTGTAGCCCCCATCGTATGGCGTGAAAAGAAGGATTGGGGTGTAGGTGGGGGTCACTGAGACGACCTACTCATCCTGTGATACGTCCGCGGTACCGTTGGGCAGAACTGTGGTGAAGATTGGTGGCAATGTGATATCATTAAATCACATTACGCGGCACACGAGCTTCTGAGCTGTGGCCTTGTCTCCCATACTTCCGCGCATTGCTGTTGAAGCGCTGTCGAGCCCTAGACTCCAAGAGTGTCGATGCAGGGCGACAGGTTTTGCACCGTCAGAGAGGAAGGTTTTACGCACCTTTGAGCCAAATTTCAAACATGCTTCGCAATATAGATGTAGCTCTCCTTGTAGGAAACAAGCGTACCATATAAATGAATACACAGCCCTCTGCAATGGAACTCTGTTCTCTGCCCTCAAAGAATTATTAGACAAGACCAACATTTAGAGCTCTCATCCCCCACCACCACCCCACCCCTCCAACACCCCCCCTCCCACACACACACACACACACATGCACAAAAAGAATCCTAAAACCTACAGTCTCTCTCTCTCTCTCTCTCCCTCTCTCTCTCTCTCCCTCCCTTTTTACACACACACGCACCACACACACACACACACACACACAAACAAACACAAAATCACAGAGACCTCTGGATTCGTAACCGCCAGGAACACCTTAAACTGTTCGACTGTCAGCCATCTTGTTTTTACACCTTCAACTGTTCCACTGCCCGCCATGTTTGTTTTTACAGCTAGTAAACACTGAACCAGTGACATTGACAGTGACAGTGGCAACTCAGTATATAGTGTTTGACAGTGATGAAGATGAGGAAAAAGAAAATGTAAGCGAAACTTTATTTAATTAAGTTCAGGCATAGAAATAACATTTTTCAAATCGTAATTTTTGGCTTAAATAATTTATCTACTTTAAGTTGTAAGTGGTTGCAGATGATAAACTGTGGAACAAAACAGTCACTGTAGAAACACAACACATCAGAAAAACCACACCATATGGTAAAAAGTTATGTGTTTTTTTCAAATATCTGTATTTACGATTTAAAAACCAAAAGTTACATGTATACAAACTGTAAAGAACATTCTTTATGTTTAACAGATGAAAAATAAAAGCTCGCTGAAGCTGCTGCAACTGCAGTGAAACATATTTGGGCTAAAAAACAAAATTGTGGTCTCTATCCAAAAACATACGTATTCTAACAGAAAACACGGAAAAAAAGAGCTTCAACCCCAAGATGATCAATTGCACTTTGTATGTCCTAGCGCCTAATGACAAGAAAATGATTCACTGAAAAGCAAAATCTCAATGCATTCATTGATGCAGCAGGTGTCTTGGTGTTCTCTGTTAGTTGCGCTTACTTTGTTTGGCTGAAAATTGCAAATAAAAGGAAAAAAACCTTCTTTATCTATGGAAGACAGTTTATTTATGTTCTGCTTGCACCTGATACTCGCATAAAAAAGTGAGCACATGAGCCAAGGAGCTTAAAAATTAATGGGATTGAAAGATAGCTCCAGGATCGAAAGTAGTTCGCGAGATATTTTAAATTAATTTCAGTTATTATCCAGAAAAGAGACACGAAAATTCATCCACAGCAGATGCATACGTCCTTTAAAGGACCACATTCACAAAAAGCAGAAAAAAACAGCATATGCTTCACACCTCATAGTCCTATTTAGACAGTGGGAAAGTAACGCCATCTGTTCAACAAATACGCGATTCAAACACCTAATCTTGCTCTCATGGATATGCAGTTGCACCAACATGCTCGGGAGATGCACCTGGAAACCGTGTGCAATGGCACACAAGCAAGAAACCATCTCACCAGTAATCCTAGAAGCTGCATCCAGAGAATGCTCATCTACTCGTTTAATAATTCACAAGACGTAATTCTGAACTTAACAAATCGTCAGAAGGCAATACGATGTAAACAGCGGGCAATGGAGACCGAAAGAGGAGCAGCAGTAGATAATAGACTGTCCAGAAATCCACGCTGCCAACCAAATAACGCTGCGCCAGGCAACCTGATTGGCTGACAAATTTCCGCGCTCGAAGAACAAGCTGAAGACAGACTTCTTCACTGCTCATTCAAAGCCTTCTCTTTGAGTTATACGAATTGTTCGCACTTAATACATTGACACCTAAAATGAAAGACTATCATAACAGATGGCACCACAACACACCCCAAACAACATCGAATGAGGAAGATTTCCAGGCAAATAAAACAAAATCGACGCCAGACCAGGACTCGACACAAGATTTCCTGCTTACTATGAGCAATCGCCTTAACATTCAGGAATCTGAGTGTGCCTCCTAGACTCCTTAGCCTTGTTGCCACTTGTTTTATTACTTTTGAACAAATGCAGAACGCTGTTCATATCGGAATAGGTGCACCAGAGGTAGAAGTATGATGGACAGCCGTTTCTGCCCTGACACTGAAATATATATCCATTTCACTGACATGAAGTGAATGGAGGTCACGACACATTCACTACATTCGAGTTCAGCATTTCCGAGCGTTCTCCACTGACACATTTTCACGCCCAAGTCTCTTCCTTAATTTCAACCCCTTTTACCTCCATCCACGTCATGAAACTCATTCAGCTAACTCGGGGAAATACGAGAAAGTAACACAATCACCAGTCTTCAGTCACTGAAACTGAAATGTATTGGTTAAGACACACTCAGATCCATCGTATGGTGTATTTCTTAAATTTAGTTTTTCAGCAGTGATACACCTCAATATTTTCTAACGCAACGAAAAGTTTCGGTGAGTAGTATAAATTAACTTTAAATTTGCCACAGAAAAAAGTTGTTTTCAGGTCGATTAACGTTACACTATCTACAATTTTGCTCTACTGGCTTTGCAACTGGCAGTGATTATTTACAAAAATTTACGTACGCTATTATCATCCAGGTATTCTAATGAAACTACGAAGAGAAACGAGACCACATCTGGCAATAAGATATTTTGTACCTAGTTAATAAAATTGTTTGGCTGACATATAAGTATCTAAGAAACACATTTTAATACCTTTCACATTTTTGTTAATTTATGTAATAGTGCAACAAGGTGAAAACAAACTTCATCTGAAGACACCTGTCACACAATGTTTCCAATTATTTGTTGGACATATTCAGATCTCTGTCTTCCGCTTTTACCCTGCACAGCTCCCTATAGTAGCAAGGACATTATTCCCTAATGTCATAACACATATCGTTCTTCCTCTCAATATTTTACATATATTTCTCTCCTCGACGATTCTTCAGAGATTTCTCATTTAATATCTTCTCAGCCCGTCTAATTTGTAGCATCCTTCTATAGCACCAAGTCCCAATTCTGTTTTTTCCATAGCCCATAATTAATTACTATACAACGCTGTGATCCAGACGTACGTTGTCAGAGATTTCTTTTTCAAATGAAGCAGTATCTTTTGTACCAGGAGACAGATTTGGACCAGGGAAGTCCTGTTCGCCTCTGCTTCTCATTCTTCTTACTTCATCCGTCTTGTATTTTGCTTCCAAGGTAACCGAAATCCTTCACTTTCCAGTTCGTGGACTCCAATTTTGGTGTTATGCGAACCATTAATTTCATTTCTGCTATTCCTCTTTAGTTTCGTGTTTCTTCGAGTTAGTTTCAGTACATATTCTGTACTCATTAAATTTTTCGTTACATTCGCCATATCGTGTAATGGTTCTTTGCCGTCACTGAGGACAGCAACATCGTCAAGGAATCTAATCATATTTTTTCACCCCGAATTTTAATCCTGCTTTTGACTGTTTCTTTTATTTCCATTGCTTTTTCGATGTATAGATTTAGCACTAGGTGCCAGTTACTGGATCCCTGTCTTAAACGGTTTTCAGTCCGCCAACTTCCTTCTAGGTCTTTCTTTCTTATTGTCCTATGTTGGTTTTTACCATATGTTTTTTCCGCTGCAGCTTACCTCTATTTTTCTCAGAACTTAGATAATCGTCGACGCTTTATCTAGATCGTTAAATCCTATGAAGAAGTCTTGATTTTTCCTAAGTCTTGGTTTTCATTACCAAGCGCAATGTCAGAGCAGCCTTCCTGGTGCTTTCCTAATAGATTCTGTTTTCTTTTTCATACTTCTATGTATTATTCTTCTCCTCAGTTTGGATACATGAACTGTTACGCTATCTATACGATAATTCTCGCACATATCTACGTTTTCCATCTTCGTAATTGTGTAGATGATGTTTTGAAAATATGATGGTATTTAATATTTTGTCTGTCTATCTATATCTACGTCTTAACAAATATTTTCCAAAGGGTAATCTCCTAGCCGGTTTCATATTCTACCTGTCCATCCAATTTTAAACAACCTTGTATAGCGGTGCTCATCGAATTATTCAGAGCTCTTTCTTTTCAGGTTTCCTAAACTGCATAATTCACTTCCCTACAATGCTGTACTTCCTCAGTACCGATGATTGATACTAACAGACTTGCTTTAGTAGAAAGTGCCTACCTTGTCTGACCTAGTTTGCTTAATATGCCCCCGTTATATCGTTCGTCATTAGTTATTTAGTTTCCAAGGCGCACAGTTACTGGTTGAGATTTAGTTCACAGCTCAATTAAGTTTACTCGGCTTTCTTACTACCAATCCCATGTTCTCATATAACTGTTTTCCTTTCCTTTTCAATCCTACAGCTTTAAAAACACTCTTTTCATTAAATTTTCATCTCCTTTTACATACTGTTCATATACTGCAGTATCCTTACATTCTTTCTCCATCTCTTCAGCTGCCTGTCGTATCGGAATGTATACCTGAACTAGTGTTGCTGATATTGGTGTGCTATCTATTCTGATGCGGATAACCCTATCACAGAATAGTTCACAGTAATTCATTCTCTGACTGTCTTCCTATTCATAACAAATACTACTCCCGTTATACCATATTCTGCCGCTGTGAATATTACACTAAATTCATCTGATCATAAATTTTCGTTTTCTTTCCTTTTAACTTCTGGTAGTATATCTAGACTGAACAGTTCTATTTCCTTTTTCAGATTTTCTAGCTTCCCTACCACATTCAAACCTCTGACATTTCACCCTCCAACTTACCTTATCGTCTGTTACTCAGTCACTTCTGCAAGGTTTATGCCTTGACGAACCTCTTCTCGGACTAGTGGCCAATGGAGATCTCCACGCTTTCACAATTACAGGCCACACGTGCTGTGGATACACATCGTGCCACTTTAACACAGTAGTTCCCATTGCTTTCTGCATCTTTATGCCATTGATATTGCTGATTCTTCCGCCTTTTAGGGGAAGTTTCCAGCCCTAGGCAAGAAGGTTCCCCGAACTTCTGTCTGCCCCTCTACCCTCTTTGCCAAGGTTTTTGGCAGAACGAGGTTGACTCCTTATACCTGGAGCCTTCCGTCGCCACTGCGACTTTCATCCAAAATCTATGCAGTGGCTGGGTACAAAACAGTGACCAGACATGTCTGAATTGTTGGTCAAAGACCCTACTCCTATACCACTGCTAGAAGTGCGCAAGCAGTTTTCATTTCAGAACTAGGTGATATTAGAAGGTAACTTCTTGCACACAATTTATCAGGCGTGCCATACTGAGCCGTCAAATACGAAAGTATTGCACCTATTGATCAAGGCGTCTACGTCGTGTCCTTGACAGCTGCTGTAATTAGTCCATATTGCTACCACCAGTAAATATTCTTCAGAAGAACTGTAGAGATATTTCGTCATTTACCTATTTACAGAAGCCCCAATATGTACGAAAACAGAGATATAAAATGATACATCTAATTAAGTAAAATTACAGTGTGCTTGATATATTGTAGGTATTATGAATTACAAATATATGCATATATCGAGCAATTGTTAATCATAACACATTCGAACATTGACATGTATTACGACCGCGTTGTTGAGTGGCCAGACGATCTGATGACGACTGTTAATTACTGGACTTATCGTTATATATATATATATATATATATATATATATATATATATATATATATATATATATATATATATATATAAACCATGGCCGATCTTGCATAAACGCGGGATCCTGTCTCGCGTTTATGCAGGATCGGCCATGGTTAATCGGATGTGGCGTGTTAATTTAAGGAGTGGCCAGATGCCCTACCTGTCGCCACCCCATACCCCCCTGGCCGCCGGCCGGTGTGGCCGTGCGGTTAAAGGCGCTTCAGTCTGGAACCGCGTGACCGCTACGGTCGCAGGTTCGAATCCTGCCTCGGGCATGGATGTTTGTGATGTCCTTAGGTTAGTTAGGTTTAATTAGTTCTAAGTTCTAGGCGACTGATGACCTCAGAAGTTAAGTCGCATAGTGCTCAGAGCCATTTGAACCATTTGAACCCCCCTGGACGAAATTAGTGTACCCCAACTGTCTGCATCTAGTGTAAGCCATGGAAGAGTGCGAATGGCTTCAGATGTCTGCTAGTCATGTAACTGAGGCGGAACGTGGGGACCAGCTCGATATTCACCTATCAGGATGTGGAAAACCGCCTAAAAACCACATCCAGGCTGCCTGGCATACCCGACCCTCGTCGTTAATCCGCCAGGCGGATTCGATCCGGCGCCGGCACGCCTACCCGAATCCAGGAAGCAGCGCTCTCGGCTACCCTGGCGGGTAGAACGTAACATATCTGACAATATCGAATAGCGTTACAAGAAATACCCATCGGTACAATTTGTGTCCTTCCCCCATGGACCTTGCCGTTGGTGGGAAGGCTTGCGGGCCTCAGCGATACAGATGGCCGTGCCGTAGGTACGACCACAACGGAGGGTTATCTGTTGAGAGGCCAGACAAACGTGTGGTTCCTGAAGAGGGGCAGCAGCCTTTTGAGTAGTTGCAGGGGCAACAGTCTCGATGATTGACTGATCTGGCCTTGTAACACTAACCAAAACGGCCTTGCTGTGCTGGTTCTGCGAACAGCTGAAAACAAGGGGAAACTACAGCCGTAATTTTTCCCGAGGGCATGCAGCTTTACTATATGATTAAATGATGATGGCGTCCTCTTGGGTAAAATATTCCGGAGGTAAAATAGTCCCCCATTCCGATCTCCGGGCGGGGACTACTCAGAGGACGTTGTTATCAGGAGAAAGAAAACTGGCGTTCTACGGATCGGAGCGTGGAATGTCAGATCCCTTAATCGGGCAGGTAGGTTAGAAAATCTAAAAAGGGAAATGGATAGGTTAAAGTTAGATATAGTGGGAATTAGTGACGTTCGGTGGCAGGAGGAACAATACTTCTGGTCAGGTGAATACAGGGTTATAAATACAAAAACAAATAGGGGTAATGCAGGAGTAGGTTTATTAATGAATAAAAAAAGGGTGTACGGGTTAGCTACTACAAACAGGAAAAGGAGTACAAACGTCTCAAAAATGAGATCGACAGGAAGTGCAAAATGGATAAGCAGGGATGGCTAGAAGACAAATGTAAGGATGTAGAGGCTTATCTCACTAGGGGTAAGATAGATACTGCCTACAGGAAAATTAAAGAGACCTTTGGAGAAAGGAGAACCACTTGTTTGAATATCAAGAGCTCAGATGGAAACCCAGTTCTAAGCAAAGAAGGGGAAGCAGAAAGGTGGAAGGAGTATATAGAGAGTCTATACAAGGGCGATGTACTTGAGGACAATATTATGGAAATGGAAGAAGATGACGATGAAGATGAAATGGGAGATACGATACTGCGTGAAAAGTTTGACAGAGCACTGAAAGACCTGAGTCGAAACAAGGCCCCAGGAGTAGACAACATTCCATTAGAACTACTGACGGCCTTGGGAGAGCCAGTCCTGACAAAACTCTACTATCTGGTGAGCAAGATGTATGAGACAGGCGAAATACCCTCAGACTTCAAGAAGAACATAATAATTCCAATCCCAAAGAAAGCAGGTGTTGACAGATGTGAAAATTACCGAACTATCAGTTTAACAAGTCACTGCTGCAAATTACTAACACGAATTCTTTACAGACGAATGGAAAAACTGGTAGAAGCCGACCTCGGGGAAGATCAGTTTCGATTCCGAAGAAAGATTGGAACACGTGAGGCAATACTGCCCTTACGACTTATCTTAGAAGAAAGATTCAGGAAAGGCAAACCTACGTTTCTGGCATTTGTATAATTAGACAGAGCTTTTGACAATGTTGACTGGAATACTCTCTTTCAAATTCTAAAGGTGGCAGGGGTAAAATACAGGGAGCGAAAGGCTATTTACAATCTGTACAGAAGCCAGATGGCAGTTATAAGAGTCGAGGGACATGAAAGGGAAGCAGTGGTTGGGAAGGGAGTGAGACAGGGTTGTAGCCTCTCCCCGATGTTATTCAATCTATATATTGAGCAAGCAGTAAAGAAAACAAAAGAAAAATTCGGAGTTGGTATTAAAATCCATGGAGAAGAAATAAAAACTTTGATGTTCGCCGATGACATTGTAATTCTGTCAGAGACAGCAAAGGACTTGGAAGAGCAGTTAAACGGAGTGGACAGTGTCTTGAAAGGAGAATATAAGATGTACATCAACAAAAGCAAAACGAGGATAAAGGAATTTAGTCGAATTAAGTCGGGTGAATCTGAGGGAATTAGATTAGGAAATGAGACACTTAAAGTAGTAAAGGAATTTTGCTATTTGGGGAGCAAAATAACTGATGATGGTCGAAGCAGAGAAGATATAAAATGTAGACTGGCAATGGCAAGGAAAGCGTTTCTGAAGAAGAGAAATTTGTTAACATCCAGTATTGATTTAAGTGCCAGGAAGTCGTTTCTGAAAGTATTCGTATGGAGTGTAGCCATATATGGAAGTGATAAGCGGACGATAAATAGTTTAGACAAGAAGAGAATAGAAGCTTTCGAAATGTGGTGCTACAGAAGAGTGCTGAAGATTAGATGGGTAGATCACATAACTAATGAGGAGGTATTGAATAGAATTGGGGAGAAGAGGAATTTGTGGCACAACTTGACAAGAAGAAGGGACCGGTTGGTAGGACATGTTCTGAGGCATCAAGGGATCACAAATTTAGCATTGGAGGACAGCGTGGAGGGTAAAAATCTTAGAGGGAGACCAAGAGATGAATACAGTAAGCAGATTCAGAAGGACCTAGGTTGCAGTAAGTACTGGGAGATGAAGAAGCATGCCCAGGATAGGGTAGCATGGAGAGCTGCATCAGACCAGTCTCAGGACTGAAGACCACAACAACAACAACACTTTGTTTAGGAAAGAAAATGTGAGAGAAACGATACGCATTTCCTACTCCATGTCGCACCCAAGATTCTCGGCTGAGAGTAACACAATTACGCAGTTTCATTCACTTATAATTTATTTCATTGCGATATACGAGTTTTTCTATCACAAACGTCGGGCATATTTGTTATAGGGTCACCGGTGGAAGGTAGACTCACAAGCACACCTACAGAACAACTTGTAGCATTCTCTACTGGACGACGACGACGACTATGATTGCAACGATTCATACCGTCAGATTGAAGCATTATGGAGCCACCCAGATAGATGACCACGCAACCACTGCCAATAATTCATGGAGATTTATCTGAGCTGAGTGCAAGGAGCACGCGTCCAGCCGTATGGCGCCCCAGGTGCTCGCAGTTGCATTGAGGTCATGTGACCTAGAGTCAGGTGACCTATGAGGAGGTAGTACCCAAGCACCCTTATACCTGTGGAGTGCTCCTCAATCCACTCTGATACAATGCAGAGTGGTTAATTGCTTTGTTGGCCGTACAGATCTCCTTTACATCTACATCTGCGTGGATACTCTGCAAATCATACTTAAGTGCCTGGCAGAGGGTTCGTCGAATCACCTTCACAATAATTCTCTATTATTCCACTCTCGAACAGAGCGTGGAAAAAGGAACACCTATATCTTCCTGTGCGAGCTCTAATTTCCCTTATTTTATTATTGTGATGCTTTCTCCCTATGTACGTCGGCGTCAAAAAAAAATATTTTTGCATTCGGAGAGGACAGTTGGTGATTGAAATCTCGTGAGAAGATCCGCCGCAACGAGAAACGCCTATGTTTTAATGATGTCCGATCCCAAATTCTGTATCATGTCCGTCTCACTCTTCCGCCTCTTTCTCGATAGTAAAAAACTTGTTGCTCTTCTTTTAACTGTCTCGATGTACTCCGTTAATCCCATCTGGCAAGGATCCCACACCGCGCAGCAGTACTCCAAAAGAAGACGGACAAGCGTAGTGTAGGCAGTCCCTGTAGTATATCTGTTGCATCTTTTAAGTGTTCTGCCAATAAATTGCAGTCTTTATTTCACCTTCCCCACAACATTTCTGTGTGTTATCTCCAGTTTAAGTTGTTCGGAATTGTAGTCCCTAGGTATTTAGTTGAATTTACGGCATTTAGATTTGATTGATTTATCGTGTAACCAAATTTTAACGGATTCCTTTTACTATTCATGTGAATGATATCACACGTTTCATAATTTAGGGTCATTTACCAACTTTCGCACCATACAGATATATTTTCTAAATTGTTCTACCGTTTGTTGTGATCTTCTGATGAAGTTGCCAGACAGTAAACGACAGCGTCATCTGCAAGCTACCTAAGATGGCTGCTCAGACTGCCTCCTAAATCGTTTGTACAGATAGGGAACTGCAGAGAGCCTGTAAGACTACCATGGGGAACGCCAGAAATCACTTCCGTGTTACTCGATGACTTTCCGTCAATTACTACGAGCTGCGACCTCTTTGACAGGAAATCTCGAACCCAGTCGCATATCTGAGACTATATTCCATAAGCACGCAATTTGATTTCAAGCCGCTTTCAGATACACTGTCAAAAGTCTTCTGGGAATCTAGAAATACGGTACCAATGTGAAATCCGTCCTCAATAGCGCTTAACACGTAGTGTGTGTAAAGAGTCAGTTGGGTTTCACATGAACGATGTTTTCTAAATGCTTATTCATTGTGTGTCAAATGATTCATAATGTTCGAACACAGTACATGTTCGAATTTCCTGCTGCATATCGACGTTATTGAAACGGGCCTGTAATTTAGTGGATTACTCCTTTTGCATTTCTTGAATACTAGTGTGACCCGTACAGATTTCCAGCGTTTCGGTACGAATCTTTCGGCGAATAAATAGTCGTATACGATTGTTAAGTAAGAAGATACTGCACCAGCATACTCTGAGAGGAACCTAATTGTTATATAAGCTAGACCAGAAGACTTGCTTTTATTAAGTGATTTCAGTTGCTTCACTACTCCAAGGATATCTGTTTGTAAGTTACTCATGTTGACAGTTGTTCTTGATTCGTATTCTGAAATATTTAATTCTACTTCTTTGGTAAGGGAATTTCGGAAGGCTGTGTTTAGCAACTCTGCTTTAGTAGCACTCTCATCGGTAGTGTTTCCGCTGCTAACGCGCAGAGAAGGCATTGATTGTGTTTCCCCGCTAGCTGGATTTTCTGCCGGGTTTCGTTGTGAAAACTATTATAAGCACTGAAGTCTGCTCTAAATTACGAAATTCTGCAAAAGATCGCCTGTCTTGTGAATTTTGCTTTCTTTTAAGTTTGACACGCTGTTTTCGTTGTTTCAGCAACAGTGTTCTTTTTAGTTTTATGCACCAAGGGTGACCAGCTCCATCGTTTTTTAAGTTATTTGGTATAAATCGCTCAATTGCTGTTAATACTATTTGTTTGAATTCAAGCCACACCTGGTCTACAAATATAATATGAATTTGGAAGGATTGGAGATAAAAGGTTTCAGGAATTACTGCAACCAATCGCCGTTAATAGCACTTAACACGTAGTGGTTGCAGTGATTCCTGAAACCTGTAACAAGACAGTCGCAGTGAGCCAAATCCAGAATGGATAAAAGTTTTGGAGTGGAGATTGTCTTTCAGGAAGGTGTTAAACGAAGTTTTATCTGCTCTTTTGAGTAGGTGTATTTCTCGTTTATTTTTGGAATATTTGGGTGTTAGATATTCAGTCTCGTTAAAACATATCTCTCCTGTTGATTTTTATCCCGTAAGTGCTACCTGTTTATAACTAGGTCATCTATGTAGATGCTGAATAAAGATGGACATAGTTCACATCCTTTTCTAGCTCTCCTTGTTGTTAATTTTTTCAACATTTGGACATATGATATAATTTTTGTCTGTATGTAAAGAGATTCTATAAAGTTGGTTAGATGCGTTGGGAAGCCTCATTTTTCCATATTCTGCACACTAGGTGGTTTCTGACTTTGGATAGAGTTTTATCATACTCTACAAGCGCTCTGTACGTCTCTGAGTTAAATTCTTTCCTTTTCCCCACCAGTTGGTTTGGACTAAAATACAGTGAGCGCAAGTTGGTCCCTTTCTGAAACCTATTTTTCTGCTAATAAAGTGGTATCAGACCGAGAGGGCAACTTATTATTTAAAATAGTTCCGTAGATTTTATTTCCTGCGTTAACGAAGCTTATACCTGTATAATTGTTTGGATCGTTCTGTTGCCTTTCTTGAATAGAGCAATTTTTTGCTTTCAACTCCTCAAATACCTTTACCGCAGTCCAACTTAAGTTAATGAGACGTAGCATACGTTCCTTCATTGAAACATCTCCAAATTTAAACAGTCCGGCATTGATTACGTCCGTCCCTCTTGCTTTTTGTGTTCTTCAATTTTTTGTATTGAAGCATCTAATTAGTTCGTTTCGATGGCGTCTATGTTTCTACCGACTGAGAAATTTTCATAGTATTCCTCTGCTGCTGAGTCGTCAACCTGCTCTCTCTGCAAGAAATAAGATGCGAAATTAAAATAAGTCACAAAATACTTCAGTCGGATAGAGCTGCCTGTAAACCGAGTGAGAGGACACATGATATACGTTTAACGTTTAACTATCAGTACAACACCATCTGGTGTACATGCTCACAAAAATTCTTGTAATACGGTCTAATATACTCAAAGTCAGTTATATATAAAAGCTTACACAGTAATATTAAAACTGTAGTGTCAAGTAGCATAATGTCCATCCTACGTCACTGTTATTAATAGTGCTGAACATGACGTAATGGGGCTGACAGTCTTCATACATATAACTAAATACCTAGGTATGATGCATTTGTTGCGCACCTTTTGTCAAGTGTTCTGTTACAAATGACATGCATGTGACACCGCACTATGTGAATTGTTGTCATCATGTACATCAGATAGCGTTGTATTGACAGTTAAATAGTAAATACATTTGACGTGTTCTCTCCCTTGGTAAACACAATGCCTGGTGAACTACATCCAGACTGGCTGCGGGGGAAGAAACATTTACCAACAGCCCTTAGCGTTTGAAGTGTAGCTTCTTTGAACTACATACACTACTGTACATTAAAATTGCTACACCACGAAGATGACATGCTACAGACGCGAAATGTAACCGACAGGAAGAAGATGCTGTGATGTGCAAATGATTAGCTTTTCAGATCATTCACACAAAGTTGACGCCGGTGGCGACACCCACAAAGTGCTGACATGAGGAAAGTTTCCAACCGATTTCTTATACACAAACAGCAGTTGACCGCCGTTGCCTGGTGAAGCGTTGTTGCGATGCCTCGTGTAAGGTGGAGAAATGCGTTCCATCACGTTTCCGACTTTGAGAAAGGTCGGATTGTAGCCTATCGCGATTGCGGTTTATCGTATCGCGACATTGCTGCTCGCGTTGATCGAGATCCAATGACTGTTAGCAGAATATGGAATTGGTGAGTTTAGGAGGCTAATACGGAACGCCGTGCTGGATCCCAACGGACTCGTATCACTAGTATTCGAGATGACAGGCATCTTATCCGCATGGCTGTAAGGGATCGTGCAGCCACGTCTCGATCCCTGAGTCAACAGATGGGGACGTATGGCCGGCCGCGGTGGTCTAGCGGTTCTAGGCGCTCAGTCCGGAACCGTGGGACTGCCACGGTCGCAGGTTCGAATCCTGCCTCGGGCATGGACGTTTGTGATGTCCTTAGGTTAGTTAGGTTTAAGTAGTTCTAAGTTCTGGGGGACTGATGACCACAGATGTTAAGTCCCATAGTGCTCAGAGCCATTTTTTGGGGATGTATGCAAGGTAACAACCATTTGCACGAACAGTTCGACGACTTTTGCAGCAGCATGGACTATCAGTTCGGAGACCATGGATGGCTGCGGTTACCCTTGACGCTGCATCACAGACAGGAGCGCCTGCGATGGTGTTTGGCGACATCGCGGTGAACGAACATTGGAAGCGTGTATTCGTCATCGCCATACTGGCGTATCACCCGGCGTGATGGTATGGGGTGTCATTTGTTACACGTCTCGGTCACCTCTTGTTCGCATTGACAGTACTTTGAACAGTTGACGTTACGTTTCAGATGTGTTACGACCCGTGGTTGCTCTACCCTTCATTCGATCCCTGCGAAACCCTGCATTCCAGCAGGATAATGCACGACCGCATGTTGCAGGTCCTGTACGGGTCTTTCTGGATACAGAAAATCTTCGACTGCTGCCCTGGCCAGCACATTCTCCAAATCTCTCACCTATTGAAAACATCTGGTCATTGGTGGCCGAGCAACAGGTTCGTCACAATACGCCAGTCACTACTCTTGACGAACTGCGGCATCGTGTTGAGGCTGCATGGGCAGCTGTACCCGTACACGCCATCCAAACTCTGTTTGACTCAATGCCCAGGCATATCAAGGCCGTTATTACGGCCAGAGGTGGTTGTTCTGGGTACTGATTTCTCAGGATCTATGCACCCAAATTGCGTGAAAATGTAATCACATGTCAGTTCTAGTATAATATATTTGTCCAATGAATACCCGTTTATCATCTGCATTTTTCTTGGTGTAGCAATTTTAATGGCCAGCAGTGTAACTGGATGGTACTTACTACAACGCATTACTTCTCAAAGTTGCCGACGCTACTACGACTCTGTTGTTATTAAACTGGTGTGAAAGTGATTGTACCATCAAAACCAGTTACCGTACACAGCTTACAGTCAGTAATCACAACGAAAATAGCTTTAATACTGGAGGAGCTACTTCTCTGTTCATAATTAGTTTATTAATATACAGTTCAATATTGTTGCTGCAATACTACAAGTATTGAAGGTCTTCAACAGGCGCTATGCGGGTCCACTCCCAATTGTGCTGAAGCCACTTGACTGGTTATTCATTAGTCTATGCTTGCAGGATACCATAATGGACACAGATATTTTAACAGAATGCTACAAATGTGCGGAAGAAAAAATGAAAGAAATATAAGGAAGAACGTCTTGTCGACGGCGACGTCACTGCAGACAAACATTGTCTTGGAGCACAAAGGTTACGCTATAACAGCTGCGATAGGAAGTAATTAATGACGGTCTGTTAAGTATCAATTAAGTACCGTATTTACATCTTAAAATCGAAAATATATCGAGGGGAAAGAGAAACGTTAACAAACTATATCAGTCGTAAAAGAATGTGAAAGAAAACTGTTTTCCTAGTTGGAAGTATATATGACCGGAAGGTGTTCCTCGAACTGCGACTGAGGGTGCCTCGTTTGCTAGTATTGCATGAGCATTCTTTCGTCTTCCGAGCGTAATTATGTCACATAAAAAATTACTTATTCCTCAACATCAGTGAAATTTTTACATTAAGCTCCCATTTCTGTTTGGGAAAGAAGCACTTCATTTTCGCGTTAACTGGCTTTGTTGTTCTAATCTGGACATTCAGCAATCTATTGAAGTCCAAAAATGTATCTCACTTACTTTCTTCCATGCACCACAATTCTTTTTCATAACGTCATGAACTGGGCCTCCGCACTTCCAGGAAGCTCTAAACTGGGAGAGATATACTGAGAGAATGAGGCTGTCATATAGGAGGCGAAGTTTGGCTAGGTAGCTAACGAGGAGAACACCGCAAGTGCCGTAACCCGATCTCCCAGAAACTTCGCCCAGTCGAAGGGGGGGGGGGGGTCAAAATAACCGATCACCTATCTTGGCCTATCCGTAGATACTCTATCGCTTCTGTGAAAACGACGCTCAAAGTTTTAGAGATGCTTTCAATGACATTTAGCGCTACTTCATCCGAAGCGGTGATACTTTAGCTAGCGTCCATATTCCAAATCCGATTATTGTTTTTTTTAAATTTTATTTTTTTCATTTATCTACCGATGTCAGCAGAAGGTTAACACAGTTACGTTTGTTATCAAGTTAGCGGATACAAGGGCACTATATTAATTGTAAAACTAGAACTTTGTTTCAGAGTATGTTTCAGACATTTATTATATATTATTCATGCGGACAGTGATTTCAACGGTTACAATCTTTTTACATTTTCTTTTTCTTATATTTCATTCTTATATCAATTCGAATATTAATTTTTATATTTTATTCTTATGTTTATTCTTCATGTAGTTTTGATGTATTCATATATTGTTTAACACATTCGTGTAGTAATCTTCTATGGACATGGTTCAAAATGGTTCGAATGGCTCTGAGCACTATGGGACTTAACATCTATGGTCATCAGTCCCCTAGAACTTAGAACTGCTTTAACCTAACTAACCTAAGGACATCACACACATCCATGCCCGAGGCAGGATTCGAACCTGCGACCGTAGTATATGGACATGGGTACACAAAAGAAAAACATAGAAAAATAAAAAGTGTGAGGTCGCTAGTCGCGGTGCCACTGATACGCTTGATTTTGCTCTGCGCTAAAGGGCACCTACAGTACCTTGAAAGGTCCGACTGCCCTTGCTCAGAGACGGTCGAGTGTCTGCCGGATAATCCGGACAAGTGTTGTCTTATTTTGATCCCTCTTCCACTGAGCGAAGTTTCTGCGATATCAGGTTATGATGACACTTGCCGTGTTCTTCTCGCAAGAGTCGTCATGTGAAGTGGAAAGTTTGAGGTTCGAACCCCACTGCGGCGCACTGTTGTAGGCAGTCACCAAGTTTCATATAGGCGTACAACCATCCTCTGACTGAGAGAGTATTGGTGGACTTCATTCTTTTTTTACATAGCGTAATGTGTATATATCTATAAGAACATGTACTCTAAAGTATCATGAGCTCGAGATTGCCTGTGAATTCTCATTGTATTACTCGACTTCACTGTTGCAGGATAACACCCTGCCGACAGGAGAAAAGTCCGTTGAGGGCTTCAGCATCACGCTGGAGAAAATCGACCGGCACCAAGCGGGCGTGTACCAGTGTACGGCCAACAACGGGGTCGGCGACCCTGTCACCGTCGACATGACGCTGGATGTCCTCTGTAAGTACCGACACAGCTGCTTTCCACCAGGCAGTTTGTACCCATTATGGAAACCTCTACATCCAAATGCGATTAGTAGGCGTTGCTTCACCTTATGTGCCGCATCCCTCCGCTCGAACCCAAAATATCTTTTCAGGGAGGTGCTGTTGTCTTCAGTTACTATGAGTTTTCACAGTCTATTCTGCTTACCAGATGCGTTATGCCCGAAGATACTTAAACTTTCCAACGTTAATGGGACTATGGGGAAGGCAGTCGTATAATTTGTTAGGAAAAAAGAATTTGAGCGAGACTCTTCACTTTATTATACCACCAATCGTGTGACAGGAAAATGAAAAACATTTAATTATAGAATGAAGCAATTTCTATTTTCCTAACTGCGAATAATGTTATGCAGGGAGGCTGGGATTAGACAATAAAATTGGCGAATTGATACAAACGAGTCGGCCAGTTTCGAGCTGCGTCATGTCACAAGAACAAAATTTTACATCTCACACAAAAAACTTTTTTCTTACCACAGTTCTGATGGTTACCCACTCACTTCTTAAAAGTGTACCCGTGTTCTGTAATAAATAGAAGCTCTGTACTACAGAATCCGGGAGAGGATGGCGGGTAACAAGTGACCTCTCCTCCCTTCCATTGTCGACGCCTGTGGACAGGCCCAGTTTATCAAAGTCGATTGTATTTTATTGACAAAGCAAGCTAAACACTCGTATAGTTTCTCCACGAAAATGTGTATATTAAAATAAGATGTAATGATAAAACATGAGCTACTGAAGATATAAACGTACTGTAGAAATTTAGACGGTGAACGAGAAATCCACCGACAAACTTTCAGAGATGGCAGTCTGAACAAAACAGTAAGTTAAGAAATAAAAAGTGTCTGCTACACATGAGCTGTAAGGTGCGTACCATAAGAGCTACAAGCACTATCGTCTTCGTGTACTGTGAGACACATTTCTTCTACTGGAAGGTATTTGCTTTCCGTATTTTGAGAGGTGATAGTATGGGCCACAACAAGAAAGAAAGTCCGGTAGACAAGACATGAAGTTAAACAAGTGCTCATAGCTCGTAAAGTATGCATTTTAGGGATCATGTTTACTGGACATTATTTTCTTGTTTAGTTCCGCAGTACGTCGTCCCAACGTATTGAAAGCAAAGAGCTTACAAGCAGAAAGATATGTCACACAATACTGAAGATGAAGTAGTGCTCTTATACCTCAAGGTATGGATTCTAGAGCCCACGTTTACTAGATTTTTTCCTTGTCTTGCTCCGTGCTGTGACCTTCGACATCGGCGTAGTTCTGGTTAACCCAGTACAAGCGACCTAAATATACTCTAAGACAAAAAAAAAGTGACGTACCCCGAAGGAATTAACCAAATGGGACAGAGATCGCTAGATTTGATGTACATGTAGAGACAAACAAATGATTACAATTTCAGAAAAATTGGATGATTTATTCAAGACAAAGAGCCTCACATAGTGAGCTAGTCAATAACGCATTCGCAACAAAACTACAAAACTGGGCGTACCGTTGTCCTGTAAGGGTGTCGCGGATGAAAACCAAAGAAGTCAAGCTATGAAAACAAATGTCACCACACACCGTCACTTCCGGCTATCGGGCCGTTTGGTGGGCGACATTCAGGTTGGTGTCCCACAGCTGTCCGGGGTGTATACAGACTCGTTTTAGGTCTAGAATTTCATTGACTGGGGTAAAATTGTTTCCAGTGACGAGTCCCGGTTCCAACTGAGCCCCGATCTGGCGACGCAACCAATTCTTGCATAAATCATCCATTTTTCTGAAATTGTAGTAGTCCTTTGTTTGTCTTTAAATGTACCTTTATAGATTTCCGTAACATTCGGATGATTCCTGCATGGTGCGTCTTCTTTTTAGTGTTTTGTTTTATGGTATACTAGCGCAGAAAACCGACGTTGTCAGCACCTTTATTTACAGCTGTGCATCCATCCACACCCTTACCACGCAGTATCTGGCTTGAAGTATGTGTTGTGCAATGATATAATTTTATAGGAACGTTCAGCGGCCTATGCAGATACTCTCTGAAAAATGTGCTGCTAATGGAGCGAGTAGCAACAAAGCAATAAATTTAAACGTCATGCACAATGCGGCAGTTTTTCACACCCTCACTGTTTATGGCGTTGTATCTTCTGAACTGTGTGTCGTAGGACGATATAATATTGTAAGTACATACAGCAGCACATGTGCACACTGTCTGCAAAATTCATTGCGGAAAAAATTAGTAACAATGAAGTAATAAATTTAAACGTCATCGATGATACGGCATTTTTTCATGGACCTGATTGTTTATGACCTCATAGCTCCTGAACTACGTATATTAAAATGATGTGATTTTGCACGTACATTCAGTGGTATATGTGAACACTGTCTGTAAAATGTGTCGTGCATGCAGTTAGTAGTAAGGAATTAATAAACAATAACGTCATGCCTCAGGTGTGGATTTAGCCCATGAAAAGCGGAAAGATAGAAAGAGATGAACATATTTCCATTCACTATGTCATAGGGGTTATCAGCGGGAAATTTTTTCGTAAAGGGTTGAAATAATGCAACTCGCTAAGTGCTCTCTTTCTCAAATAGTGGATGAATAAAGTCTGGGAATTCCTGTGTCACGGGCTACACTTCCTTCTTACTGCCACCGTCCCTCCCCTTTCATAGTGAGGTTCTTACCCTACAGTGATTGTCACCTGACAATAAGGTATATGGAGAGGTGTAGAAAATGCCCCCCCCCTCCACCCCACGCACACAAACACACATTATATGTATAACATTCATGGATTACTCCTCTCCTCTTTTACGCTTGTGCATCATCTAAAATGTAAATCAAGTCAACTCTTTATTAACAGGTACACTTCATACACTTTTCGCACTTTATTTTCAACTTATATTCAGTCACTGTACCACTTTGACTGCTCGCCCTTCGACGTTTGTTTTTCGGTTCCTTTTGTTCGAATCCACGACGGGTCATGCTTAATGTACTATATGCTCCTACCAATGGGTTGCTCCACCAGTGGCGAATTCCAAACCATACCAAAAAGGCTTTGAATGGTCCACAATTTTCCAGGACATTTTAGAACATTCGAGAGTGTTCTGGAATGTACCACAATGATTTTGGATGTTCTGGGACGTTCCGAGATGTTCAAGAACATTCTGGAATCTTCCCGAATGTTCCAGACTATTTCTGAACATTCTAGAACATCTCGGATCGTCGTGGAACATTCTGAAACATTCTGGAATGCTGTGAAATGCTCTCGGATACTCTCGAATGTTCTGAAATGTTCTCGAATGTTGTGAAATGTAGAGGGTGAAACTTCTCAGCCCTTATACCTTCAGAAGCACGCCATTCAGGTAAAAACGGGAACCTTCTTCATGGATGGGGGACAGAGGGCTACCACACCAAAGAACTCCCTTGATCGTACTCGGACTCCTTTCTGAGTTTTAGCGGCACGCTTATTGCACACTTATGTTTATCTTATGTACTGATTTTCTGTAGTAAGTAGATTTTCTAACAGAAGCTCTGTGCGGTTTTATACAGTTAATTTCATTGGAATACGAATAAGGTGAGTGTGTAACGAAAACGTTGACACACTGGAGGTGGCGAAATCCGTACTTTCTGGAACAGGCGCCACGAGCGAGAGGTCGCATTAATCTAGCAGCGAGTAATTTTTCTCCTCGGTGCTGCGAAGAATGAAGCATCCATCAACGTCGGCGCTCACGCCGCCTTGCTACGCCGCGCTGCCGAAGACTGTGCGAGTTACAAAGTCTCCGAATTAGCCCCGGTCGATAGGCGGGCGGCGAGGCCTGCGACGCGCCTCTCTACACAAATTACCCGCCTTACACGGCGGCCATCTGCTCTCGCTGCCTCTTCTTACCCTTGTAAGAACATGAATCACGTACAGCCCTTCTTATGAATGTCATTTATTGTATGGCCACCGGTTTCGACGCTTCAGTGCACCATCTTCAGGCCTTAGCTGATGATGAAGGGGTTAACAGTACCCGTATACACGATCACTAGTGGCCAACATAACTTGATTACGCAGACTACCCGTAACTGTGATGTTCTCTCCGACCATCACGGTTGAGTTGACAGTTGAAGGAGAGACATCACAGGTACAGGTAGTCTGCGTAAACCAGTTACGTTTGCTGGCCGGTGAAGCCTAGCGGTTCTAGGCGCTTCAGTCTGGAACCGCGCGACCGCTGTGGTCGCAGGTTCGAATCCTGCCTCGGGCATGGACGTGTGTGATGTCCTTAGGTTAGTTAGGTTTAAGTAGTTCTAAGTTCTAGGGGACTGATGACCTCAGAAGTTAAGTCTCATAGTGCTCAGAGCCATTTGAACCATTTTCAACCAATTATGTTGGCCACTGGTACGTCGTGTATACGGATGGTGTTAACGCCTTCAACATCAGCTTAGACCTGAAGATGGTGCACTGAAGCGCCGAAATTGGTAGCCACACAATAAATTTTATAAAGACGGTTGTAGATGTTTCATGTTCTTACAGTAGTGAATGACAAGTGGTCCCCCACACATCCAGTAACAACGATGGACGTACAAAAACTCTTCTTACCCCCTCTTCCTTCATATGATAAATGACTGAATAAGAAAATGGTTCTATTCTACCATCAGAAAGTGATGTGCACAACAGCAGAGAATTCATATGAATAATACGCATTCAAGAAAGTAATCTCAAATAAACGTGCGGTTGTCCTACGACTACCAATTAAAATACAGACAGAAATATAACTTAAGAAATAAATGAGTTCATAAAGACGGTTGTAGATGTTTCATGTTCTTACAGTAGTGAAGTGCCTCACAAAAGTGGTAGCAAAATCCCCAAGGTATACATTGATAGTGACTGGGCCAAATATCTCACGAAACAGGCATTACAGGAAAAAACTACAAAGACGGAAACTCGTCTAGCTTGAAGGGGGAAACCGGATGGCGCTATGTTTGGCCCACTAGATGGCGCTGCCACAGGACAAACGGATATCAACTGCGTTTTTTAAAATAGGAACCCTCATTTTTTAATACAAATTCGTGTAGTACGTAAAGAAATATTAATGTTTTAGTTGGACCACTTCTTTCGCTATGTGATAGATGGCGCTGTAATAGTCACAAACGTATAACTACGTGGTATCCCGTAACATTCCTCCAGTGCGGACGGTATTTGCTTGGTGATACATTACCCGTGTTAAAATGGACCGTTTACCAATTGCGGAAAAGATCGATTTCGTGTTGATGAATGACTATTGTGATCAAAATGCCCAACGGGCATGTACTATGCATGCTGCTCGGTATCCTGGACGACATCATCCAAGTGTCCGGACCGTTCGCCGGATAGTTACGTTATTTAAGGAAGAAGTGATTCAGCCACATGTGAAACGTCAACCACGACCTGCAACAAATGATGATGCCCAAGTAGGTGTTGTAGCTGCTGTCGCGGCTAATCCACACATCAGTAGCAGACAAATCGCACGAGAATCGGGAATCTCAAAAACGTCGGTGTTGAGAATGCTACATCAACATCGATTACATCTTTACCACATTTCTCTGCAACAGGAATTGCATGGTGACGACTTTGAACGTCGTGTACAGTTCTGCCATTGAGCACAAGAGAAATTACGGGACGATGACAGATTCTTAGCACGCGTTCTATTTAGCGACGAAGCGCCATACACCAACATCGGTTACGTTAACCGGCATAATATGCACTATTGGGCAACGGAAAATCCACGATGGCTGCGATAAGTGGAACATCAGCGACCTTGGCTGGTTAATGTATGGTCCGGCATTATGGGAGGAGGGACAATTGGCCCCCATTTTATCGATGGCAATCTAAATGGTGCAATGTATGCTGATTTCCTATGTAATGTTCTACCGATGTTACTAAAAGATGTTTCACTGCGTGACAGAATGGCGATGTACTTCCAACTTGATGGATGTCCGGCACATAGCTCGCGTGCGGCTGTAGCGGTATTGAATAGCATACTTCATGACAGGTGGATTGGTCGTCGAAGTACCATGCCATGGCCCGCACGCTCACCGGATCTGACGTCCCCGGATTTCCTTCTGTGGGGAAAGTTGAAGGATATTTGCTATCGTGAACCACCAACAACGCCTGACAACATGCGTCAGCGCTTTGTCAATGCATGTACGAATATCACGGAAGGCGAATTGCTTGCTGTTGAGAGGAATGTCGTTAGACGTATTGCTAAATTCATTGAGGTTGGGGGACATCATTTTAAGCATTTCTTGTATTAATGTGGTATTTACAGGTAATCACGCTGTAACAGCATTCGTTCTCCGAAATGATAAGGTCACAAAGCTACATGTATCACATTGGAACAACTGAAATAAAATGTTCAAACGTAACTACGTTCTGTATTTGAATTTAAACAACCTACCTGTTACCAACTGTTCTTCTAAAATTGTGAGCCATATGTTTGTGACTATTAGAGCGCCATCTATCTCAAAGCGAAAAATGTGGTCCAACTAAAACATTCATATTTCTTTATGTACTACACGAATATGTAATAATAAATGGGGGTTCCTATTAAAAAAAAACGCTGTTGATATCCGTTTGACCTATGGCAACGCCATCTAGCGGGCCAACTATAGCGCCATCTGGTTTCCCCCTTCAAGCTAGACAAGTTTCGTGTTTGTAGTTTTTTCGTTTGACGCTTATTTCGTGAGATGTTTGGCCCGGTCACGATTGATGGACCACCCTGTATACAGGGTGATAATAATTAAACTTTCAAAATGCTCTAGAAATAACACCACTGCTCAGAATGACGTCAAATTGCAACGGAATATTATAGGGGAAGGCGGAAAACGTATGGCAGAAGAAAAAAAAAATAGAGTGAAAATTGAGATGGCGCTGTATGTGTCAGAATACGTAATTGAAAACCCCTGTAGGAGGCCACTATTAGATTATGATGCTTACGGCGCCATCTATTGCTACTTTTTGTAGCTCAGAAATGGATCAAATGGCTCTGAACACTATGGGATTTACCATCTGAGGTCATCAGTCTCCTAGACTTAGAACTACTTAAACCTAACTAACCTAAGGACAGCACACACATCCATGCCCAAGGCAGGATTCGAACCTGCGACCGTAGCAGAAGCGCGATTACGGACTGAAGCGCCTACAACCGCTCGGCCGCAACGGCCGGCATTTTGTAACTGTATATTTTTCTTCTGTCATACGTTTTACTCCTTCTCCGATAATATTCCGCGGCAGTTTGACGTCATTATGACTAGTGTTGTTATTTTTGCAATGGTTTGAAAGTTTAATTATTATCACCCGGTACTCATTCAAGATGCTAGAAAAGCTATGTCCATTCGCCAGCACAAAATAAGTCAGAGTTTAGCATAACGATTTACTCATTAGCAGACAGGGTCAACGACTCCCACATCAAATCTAGATAACATGTGATTCTGCGTACAATACCTTATGAAGAAAACAGTTTTGAAACGTTCGAAACCGTGGTAGAAGTTTAATACATTTTGCAGCCGCGTGGCTGTTATTTTCAATCCTTTGAAGCTCTTGTATGCACAGTGACCGAAGCGCAACCATGTTCAAAATCTTATTATCCAGTGATTGCTGATTAGTATATTTTTCCTGAAATAAGGGACCACCTGTATAAGATTGAATGTTGGTAATGGGGGTGAGTCGGGGGCCGTGTGGTGCGGTGGTAATTGAGAGAGAGAGAAAGAGAGAAAGAGAGAGAGAGAGAGAGAGAGAGAGACTGTGACACAGGGACAGCTCCATGTTGTGCCAACATGGCTTTGCAAGCCATCTTATACTGTCTGACGAATGGTGGAGTACATCGTGTACCAGTGTGCTTCTCCGTTACATGTTTAGCAATCAGTTGCTTTCTTCACGAATGCAATGGTGGATATTGTCGTACTCTCGGATTTTTGCAATGAATTTACGAGAGAACTCTATCGAGACCATTTAATATAGAATATATACCAGTGGATAGTTTTTTTCCGGTGCAATAATTTTTTTTTTCGGTGACTAAATGACAATTACTGTCGTTTTATGTCACACCACTGCGGTTCCGTATTGCCAAAGTTTGCCGCATATAGATAAATTCTTTTAGAAGTTGGCTCATCGTTCTTCGATAGTTTGTTTCCTGTATGGATATTATTAATGCCGATCGAAACAGCAAATTCTGTTAGGGACACCCTACAACATCAAATGTCCATGTTTGCCGACTTTAGGGAGACAGTTCGTCCATTTTGTGCTGCCATTTCCCATCTCCGCCAAGTGCCGCTGCTCGTGTCCAATCGACCGCCTCGCATATGTCCCTCATTTAGGGCGAATGTTGTATGACTGACGCTGTGTCGCTTCCCTGTTTGTGAGGGCGATTTTAGCCAGATGTCGGTCGTTAGAGCTCGTTACGCAGATGTGTTCTAGCTCTACGGTGTCAATAATGGAAGGCGATGCCTGTTGGGAAGTGCACGTGGTACACGCCTAGCCTTGTGGACAGGGGTATTGTAAGCAGTTCGCATATGATATGCACTTAATGTACTCTTTCCTTTTTCCTCATATAACCACCTTACAATAAATACACTACCGAATGCAAGTGAAACTTCTGTAAATTTATACACTTCCAGTCTCATTGCACTACCTGGGTGCAGCATATATATGACTTTTGAAATGTCACTATTAATTATTACGATGATTTAATCGCACTGGCGGTTTACCAGAATGATTCTTTCACTCTTCAGCAGAGTGTTAACGGACCACGGTTTTAATATGGCACAACGTTTCTAGACAGCCTACTCACTTTTTATGACGACCTGACGGTGGATAAAAAAAGTAGTCTGGGTCAGACATAGTAACCGAATGTCGTGGATGTGGCTCACTGAGGCTATTAAAGATCTCAATCTGATTTTGGAGCAAGGTGATTGCAGTAATCCCCATAGCTCAAAAGTGTTCTCAGCGAAGGATTAACCTGATTAGTGGAATGAGGATGGGTATCTTGGACCCAGCGAAATATTTTGAAGATTCAAATAATATTCCTGTCTTTTATCGATCCTAACAGCATGTCAATGCACATAACATTGCTAAAAGGTAGGTACCTTCCGTTGATGACTGGGTGTTGTGTGATGTCCTTAGGTTAGTTAGGTTTAAGTAGTTCTAGGGGACTGATGACCATAGATGTTAAGTCCCATAGTGCTCAGAGCCATTTGAACCTTTTGAACCTTCCGTTGATAACAATCAAGTGAACGTATGGATTAACCTAGAGTGATGGATCTGCAACTAAGCTAATCATGTGTGCCTTTCACGCGGATTAATGATCCCAAACCACGAGGCTGCTTGCACGAACCTGCACTATTCGAGGAATAATCCCACAGTGATAGCTCTCAGAGATTTCCCCGCTGGATTTGTTGTTCAGTATTCCTTCCCAAAAGGTGTCTAATGACATCAAATAACGGTATTATTTTGAAAAAGAAATTTCTGAGAATCTCACTACCATTGTATGGTAGTGAAGTGATTAGCGGTCGGGGAGCAAACCTGAGATGTTTGTCTCTGTTATGTATAAAATTTTAATAAAGTAAAAAAGGAAAATGCAACCAATAGAATCTTACTTTTTTCTGTAACTGGCATAAAAACAACTGATCTTACTGTTTCCGGGTGTGCTGATAACGAAAATGTTAATGAAAATACCAGATTAGCTCTTGTTTTTAAGTTAACATAAGTAGACAAATGCTTCCCCAGCTTTGTACGTGGCCAGTAATGAAGATTTTCATTAGAACTAATTTTACATGAAGAAGAGGGAGAACTATGTTCCTAGATTAAACAAGTGCTTCCTGAATAACGTTGTGGGTTCCTGGTTCAAATGACTGACGCTTAGACCACTATTTATTTTTACAATGACGAGCTTTGGCGCGGATATATAGAGGCACAGAAAACAACGGAATTTGGACTAGGCCGATGACTTTCAGTTCCCCGGAAGTCTGCCATTTAAGCTTACCGTTGTTCAATAATAAAAACTGTTTCATTTTATCAAATGTTTCTTTCACTTATGGTGCGTATCTAATCACATCATGCAGTAGCACACACTTCAGACTTACTCTGGAAGCATCAATGAACAAACTCCACTGATAACTTTTGTAGTCAGTGCCCACAGCTGCCATTAGTCCCTGTACATCACTACAAAATACCAACTTCTTTTCGTTTTTGTATAGTGGAAGGAATGGCATGGTCAGGGGACGCAGTCACATTTACCGTCTTATCAAGACAATTCTATTTCTGTAGTTTTGACGCCGACAGTTCAGCCTTACCTTTCGGCGATTCCGGATCTCCCTCTATGTCACTACGTTCACACAGTGTTATTTTGTGAATGTCCGTACACTCATCGTTACACAAAGAATCAGGATCTTTCAAAGAACTGCATTTTGAAGGCGATGGTGCAGCATTACTTTCACTACCGCCCTCGTCACTACTTCTATGAGGTGGGACAGGGACAGGCAGTCAGATTCCATAACGGACTTGTCGCATGGCCGGCGGTATGCTACGATACGTCATGGAAGACTTTATCTTCTAGGAAATACCATGAGTTGATTGATTTGTCATTCAAAAGTAACAATCATTCACGTGGTTTGATGTTCCCGCCAGATCATTGGTGTAACAAAGCCCGTGGAAGAATTTTTGCGATTCAATCACGAATGAAGACTCTAGACGCAAGATATGCAACATACATGAAGAGTCCAAGGCTTGTCCTGGTTCCCGATTTCACAGCCAAAGTACAATCTGTACGCCTCACTAATACACTGCGTTATTTGCCACATTTGCGATTTCAGGGTAACTTGTTCGCAAATGTAGCAAAAGTTATCAGACTTCACATGCTGATGTTTTGCGTTAGCTCATCATCTCTTATTTATGCTCCTACCTTATATTTTGAAATAAATTTAAAACTTCACACAAAAGCGTGAAAATAAACACAGAGAGAAGTTCTGTTTTTTGAAGAGACTGGCTGCTGTTATGGCTCGTAAAGCAGAAAAATCGTTGCAAATGAATATAACACGTTATAACAAGGAGTTACCACCTGGGAACAGGAAATTGTCTTATAAATTATGGACCTAAATGACTTGCAGCGGAAATTTTATCCGTATACTGCAACAGTGTCTTACGCAACTGTTTTAATTTTGTGTTTCGTACGGCGGTATAACCATCTAGATGTTCAACGAACCATTCACGTATTGTGGTAAATCTGCTACATCTGTAACTTAGTGGAAACAAGAAACGAACTCAGTAAATATTATTTATAACTTTTTATTATGTTATTTTTGTGTGTGAAAAAATACATTAATGTAACTGGAACACATTCTTCACTACCAGTTAAGAGTGTTCCTCACTGTACTCATGCGAATGGGAAACGTGCTGACAATGTATTGTAGCTTCTTCATTGTTAAGCTGGGGTTCTGCACGACGACAAGAAAGGATGATAATATACTTATAATAAAAATAATTTTCGTGCTAACTGTCTTGGTTGTATCGAAAGGGAGACAACTTTTCGCCTCAGTCTCGAAGCTCCTCACGTTTCCTTTAATCACCTTGTTGTTCCTCCGAATCCTGCCATGGGATAATAAAATCTTAGAGTTTGACTCGTCAACAGTAGACCCTAAACCTACATTTAAAGCTACTCTTTCACAACAAATTATTTTTTTTATTTCTTTTATTTATTTTTTTGTGGGGGGGGGGGATTTACTAGGAAAGTTTTCAGGAGATATTAGAAGTCTTTTCTGGAGGGCCTGTTGGTTGAATTTTTCTTAGAAGTTCCTTTACGCGCTCGGGATGGGAACAAACGTATGATCAGTGCCACCGCCCTTCTCTGAACATCATCGAGTTCGCTGTTTGTCTTTCAGAGCCCAGGCTTTTGGGCAGTGTTCCAGTAAGCATCAAACAATCTCTTTTGCAGGCCAACCGTAGGCACCTAGTATCCTGCTGATAAATTGAATCTTCGTTTTAGCTTTATCTGCAGCTGAGTCGATATCGTCACATCTCATGTCCGCATACAGTTTTACAGACAAGTGTGAATTACTTGATTCATGTCATCATGTTTTAGTCGACAGTTAAATGCACTACATTTTTCATACAACCTTATACGTTCTTTGTTCAGTTTCCATTCTTGTCACTAAAGTTTTCTGCCCATGTCTTATTGGAAATCAGTTTTTATCGGTCTTATGATATAGCACCAGCTCAACTGTAGTATAATACACTCCTGGAAATTGAAATAAGAACACCGTGAATTCATTGTCCCAGGAAGGGGAAACTTTATTGACACATTCCTGGGGTCAGATACATCACATGATCACACTGACAGAACCACAGGCACATAGACACAGGCAACAGAGCATGCACAATGTCGGCACTAGTACAGTGTATATCCACCTTTCGCAGCAATGCAGGCTGCTATTCTCCCATGGAGACGATCGTAGAGATGCTGCATGTAGTCCTGTGGAACGGCTTGCCATGCCATTTCCACCTGGCGCCTCAGTTGGACCAGCGTTCGTGCTGGACGTGCAGACCGCGTGAGACGACGCTTCATCCAGTCCCAAACATGCTCAATGGGGGACAGATCCGGAGATCTTGCTGGCCAGGGTAGTTGACTTACACCTTCTAGAGCACGTTGGGTGGCACGGGATACATGCGGACGTGCATTGTCCTGTTGGAACAGCAAGTTCCCTTGCCGGTCTAGGAATGGTAGAACGATGGGTTCGATGACGGTTTGGATGTACCGTGCACTATTCAGTGTCCCCTCGACGATCACCAGTGGTGTACGGCCAGTGTAGGAGATCGCTCCCCACACCATGATGCCGGGTGTAGGCCCTGTGTGCCTCGGTCGTATGCAGTCCTGATTGCGGCGCTCACCTGCACGGCGCCAAACACGCATACGACCATCATTGGCACCAAGGCAGAAGCGACTCTCATCGCTGAAGACGACACGTCTCCATTCGTCCCTCCATCCACGCCTGTCGCGACACCACTGGAGGCGGGCTGCACGATGTTGGGGCGTGAGCGGAAGACGGCCTAACGGTGTGCGGGACCGTAGCCCAGCTTCATGGAGCGGTTGCGAATGGTCCTCGCCGATACCCCAGGAGCAACAGTGTCACTAATTTGCTGGGAAGTGGCGGTGCGGTCCCCTACGGCACTGCGGTCCGGTCCCAGGTCGACGGGCACGTGCACCTTCCGCCGACCACTGGCGACAACATCGATGTACTGTGGAGACCTCACGCCCCACGTGTTGAGCAATTCGGCGGTACGTCCACCCGGCGTCCCGCATGCCCACTATACGCCCTCGCTCAAAGTCCGTCAACTGCACATACGGTTCACGTCCACGCTGTCGCGGCATGCTACCAGTGTTAAAGACTGCGATGGAGCTCCGTATGCCACGGCAAACTGGCTGACACTGACGGCGGCGGTGCACAAATGCTGCGCAGCTAGCGCCATTCGACGGCCAACACCGCGGTTCCTGGTGTGTCCGCTGTGCCGTGCGTGTGATCATTGCTTGTACAGCCCTCTCGCAGTGTCCGGAGCAAGTATGGTGGGTCTGACACACCGGTGTCAATGTGTTCTTTTTTCCATTTCCAGGAGTGTAGAAGGAGTCGGTGATGTCCTTGCCGAAGGAAGCATCGATGTGGAGAACCTAAATTAGTGTGATCGCATACGGAACAAGTTTCGTAAATGTTTCACCAGCCCCCCTTCCGTATGAGCGCGATTACTATAGGCATGACGTTTAGCAAAGCGACTTCCGGCCACCTAACTTAGCCATAAACGTAGACATAGTCCCGGCTTTCAGAGTTCTGTCTTGTGACTGCGATTACAATTACGCGCTCACATTCGATGCACCTATGCCTAGCTCCAGCGAGACAGTCTAAATATGGGCACCAGGCCGTGATCAACATTTCCTTCAGCTGTACTTAAGTAGATATGTGCGAATTCAGCCTCCTGGTAGAATGTACGTGGTCTTCTGGACATATCAAGACTCGGACAGTTTTTTTTTTATGGCCGCTATAGAATGAGCGATGCGAAATCAGTCGCAGTCTTTTCGAAGAAGTTATCCTGGACTTCGCTGAAGGTGTTAGTGACAGCTCAGGAAACCTTACATTAGGTATCTGGACTAAAATTTGGGTATTACACCTCAATGCAAGTCCAGCAGTGTCTTAATCGCTTAACCACCTTGCGCAATTGTAATTTAAAATTGCACTGAACCTTAGAGAAAGCTTTTGACAATGTTGACTGGAACACTCTCTTTCAAATTCTAAAGGTGGCAGGGGTAAAATACGGGGAGCGAAAGGCTATTTACAATTTGTGCAGAAACCAGATGGCAGTTATAAGAGTCGAGGGACAGGAAAGGGAAGCAGTGGTTGGGAAGGGAGTAAGACAGAGTTGTAGCCTCTCCCCGATGTTATTCAATCTGTATTTTGAGCAAGCAGTAAAGGAAACAAAAGAATAATTCGGAGTAGGTATTAAAATCCATGGAGAATTACAATTACGCGCTCACATTCGATGCACCTATGCCTAGCTCCAGCGAGACAGTCTAAATATGGGCACCAGGCCGTGATCAACATTTCCTGTAGCTGTACTTAAGTAGATATGTGCGAATTCAGCCTCCTGGTAGAATGTACGTGGTCTTCTGGACATATCAAGACTCGGACGTTTTTTTTTTATTGCAGCTATAGAATGAGCGATGCGAAATCAGTCGCAGTCTTTTCGAAGAAGCTATCCTGGACTTCGCTGAAGGTGTTAGTGACAGCTCAGGAAACCTTACATTAGGTAGCTGGACTAAAATTTGGGTATTCCACCTCAATGCAAGTCCAGCAGTGTCTTAATCGCTTAACCACCTTGCGCAATTGTAATTTAAAATTGCACTGAACCTTAGAGAAAGCTTTTGACAATGTTGACTGGAACACTCTCTTTCAAATTCTAAAGGTGGCAGGGGTAAAATACAGGGAGCGAAAGGCTATTTACAATTTGTGCAGAAACCAGATGGCAGTTATAAGAGTCGAGGGACAGGAAAGGGAAGCAGTGGTTGGGAAGGGAGTAAGACAGAGTTGTAGCCTCTCCCCGATGTTATTCAATCTGTATTTTGAGCAAGCAGTAAAGGAAACAAAAGAATAATTCGGAGTAGGTATTAAAATCCATGGAGAATTACAATTACGCGCTCACATTCGATGCACCTATGCCTAGCTCCAGCGAGACAGTCTAAATATGGGCACCAGGCCGTGATCAACATTTCCTGTAGCTGTACTTAAGTAGATATGTGCGAATTCAGCCTCCTGGTAGAATGTACGTGGTCTTCTGGACATATCAAGACTCGGACGGTTTATTTTATGGCCGCTATAGAATGAGCGATGCGAAATCAGTCGCAGTCTTTTCGAAGAAGCTATCCTGGACTTCGCTGAAGGTGTTAGTGACAGCTCAGGAAACCTTACATTAGGCAGCTGGACTAAAATTTGGGTATTCCACCTCAATGCAAGTCCAGCAGTGTCTTAATCGCTTAACCACCTTGCGCAATTGTAATTTAAAATTGCACCGAACCTTAGAGAAAGCTTTTGTCAATGTTGACTGGAACACTCTCTTTCAAATTCTAAAGGTGGCAGGGGTAAAATACAGGGAGCGAAAGGCTATTTACAATTTGTGCAGAAACCAGATAGCAGTTATAAGAGTCGGGGGACAGGAAAGGGAAGCAGTGGTTGGGAAGGGAGTGAGACAGAGTTGTAGCTTCTCCCCGATGTTATTCAATCTGTATATTGAGCAAGCAGTAAAGGAAACAAAAGAAAAATTCGGAGTAGGTATTAAAATCCGTGGAGAAGAAATAAAAACTTTGAGGTTCGCCGATGACATTGTAATTCTCTCAGAGACAGCAAAGGACTTGGATGAGCAGTTGAATGGAATGGACAGTGTCTTGAAAGGAGGATATAAGATGATCATCAACAAAAGCAAAACGTGGATAATGGAATGTAGTCGAACTAAGTCGGGTGATGCTGAGGGAATTAGCTTAGGAAATGAGACACTTAAAGTAGTAGAGGAGTTTTGCTATTTGGGGAGCAAAATAACTGATGATGGTCGAAGTAGAGAGGATATAAAATGTAGACTGGCAATGGAAAGAAAATCGTTTCTGAAGAAGAGAAATTTGTTAACATCGAGTATAGATTTAAGTGTCAGGAAGTCGTTCCTGAAAGTATTTTTATGGAGTGCAGCCATGTATGGAAGTGAAACATGTACGATAAATAGTTTGGACAAGAAGAGAATAGAAGCTTTCGAAATGTGGTGCTACAGAAGAATGCTGAAGATTAGATGGCACAACTTGACAAGAAGAAGGGACCGGTTGGTAGGACATGTTCTGAGGCATCAAGGGATCACAAATTTAGCATTGGAGGGCAGTGTGGAGGGTAAAAATCATAGAGGGAGACCAAGAGATGAATACACTAAGCAGATTCAGAAGGACGTAGGTTGCAGTAAGTACTGGGAGATGAAGGAGCTAGCACAGGATAGAGTAGCATGGAGAGCTGCATCAAACCAGTCTCTGGACTGAAGACCACAACAACAACACTGAACCTTCACCACTCGGTGATTCGTTGAATTAAAAGGTTAAAAACCACGGGCAATGGTACTCTCTTAAGGTAACGCAGGCACGAAGGTTATGTAAAATTTAATATTTTCTTCAATAAGACGTCTCTGCCAACTCAGGATCTACATCTACATGGATGCTCTGCAAATCACCCTCGTAGAGGGTTCATCGAGCCACCTTCATAATAATTCTCTATAATGCCGCTCTCAAACAGCGCGCAGAATAAACGAACATGTATATCTTTCCATGCGATGTCTGATTTCGCTTATTTTATTATAATCTTTGTTTCGTATGTAGATCGGCGTCAACAAAACGTTTTCGAATTCAGATGAGAAATCCGGTGGTTAAAATGTTGTGTGAAGATCCCGCCTAAACGAGATAAGCCTTTGCTTCAGTGATGTCCACAGGTAATACTGTACCATATCCGTGACACTCTTCCCCTCATTTTTCGATAATACTAAAAGTGCTGTTCCTATTTGAACTTTCTCGTAGTACTCCGCTAATCCCAACTGGTAAAGATTCCACACCACGCAGCAGCACTCCAAGAAGATGGACAAGCGTGGTCGAGGCATTCGCATTAATAGGTCTATTGCTACTGCTAAGTGTTTTACCAATATTACGCAGTCATTGGTTCGTCCTCCCGACAACATTTTCTATGAGCTCTTTTATATTTAAGTTCGTCTTAATTGTAATTCCTAGGTATTTAGCTGAATTTATTGCTTTTGCATTTGACTGATTTTTCGAGTAACCGATGTTTAACGGATTCCTTTTGGCACTGATGTGTGGCCTCACACTTTTCATTATTTAGGGTCAATTGCCAATTTTCGCACCAAACAGATACCTTATCTAAATCGTTTCGCAATTGGTTTCGATCTTGTGATGACTTTACTAGACACTAAACGAAAGCATCGTCTGAAAACGACGTAAGAAGCTGCTGAAATTGTCTCTTAAACCGTTTACGTAGATAAGGAACCGCAGAGGGCCTATAATACGACCTTGTGGAACGCCAGAGATCACTTCTGTATTACTCGATGACTTTCCGCCAGTTACCACGAACTGTGATCTCTCTGACAGAAAATCATGAATCCAGTCGCATAAATGAGATGATATTCAATAAGCACACAATTTGATTACAAGCCTCGTGTGAGATACGGTGTCAAAAGCCTTCTGAAAATGTAGAAATACGGATCAATATGAAATCATTTGTCGATAACGCTCAACACTTCCTGTGAGTAAAGAGGTAGTTGTGTTCCACAAGAACGTTTTCTAAATCAGTGTTGACCGTGCATTAACACACTATCCTCTTCGAGGTAATTCATAATTTTATTTTATTAGTTTTACACGTCTAGTTCCGAAATATCAAAATGAGAAGGAAATCTCCAAGGTCATGGAAGCTTCACTACCTGAAAGTACAAAATAAAAGTAATAACAGAGAAAATAAAATGTTTACTAAACCAAAGAAAGATAAGCAACTAGTTTATGTAATCGCAGTCAACAATATAACAATAGAATCAGCTTAATTTTTCAAAGAAATCCTTGACAGAATAGAAGGAGTGACCCATGAGGAAACTCTTCAGTTTAGATTTGAAAGCGCGTGGATTACTGCTAAGATTAATTCTTGTTGTTGCATATTGAAAACGGATTACCCTACGCACTATGCTGCACAACTTTCTGCACAAGTCATGGAAGTGCGATCCAAATGCAGATTGGATTTTTGCCTACTATTAACTGAGTGAAAGCTGCTAATTCTTGGGAATAAGCTCATATTCTTAACAAGAAATGAGGTAAAGAATATATATATATTGAGAGGCTAGTGTCAGGGTACCCAGACTGATGAACATGCGTTGACCAGAGGTTCGCCAACTTCCACCACTTATTACCTGAACCTAGCGTTCTTCAGTCGAAAATATATTTTGAGACTGGAGACAATTACCCCAAAATATAATACAAGAAAACAAGAAAAGTAGACTACTTTTCGTGTCGAAGTATCACTTACTTCAGATACCGTTCGAATAGTAAAAATGGCAGCATTAAGTCTTTCAACAAGATCCTGAACGTGGGCTTTCCACAACAGTTTACTATCTGAACACCTAGAAATTCGAACTGTTCAGTGTCACTAATAATACGCCCATACAGTGAAATTATAACGCCGGGCTTTGTTGAACTATGTGTTATAACTGTAAAAAGTGAGTCTTACTCTGATTTAGCTTTAGTTTATTTTCTACAAGACAAGAACTTATGTCATGAACTGCACTATTCGAAACCGAGACAATGTTGCACACAACATCCTTTAGTACCAAGCTGGTGTCATCAGCAAACAGAAATACACTCCTGGAAATGGAAAAAAGAACACATCGACACCGGTGTGTCAGACCCACCATACTTGCTCCGGACACTGCGAGAGGGCTGTACAAGGAATGATCACACGCACGGCACAGCGGACACACCAGGAACCGCGGTGTTGGCCGTCGAATGGCGCTAGCTGCGCAGCATTTGTGCACCGCCGCCGTCAGTGTCAGCCAGTTTGCCGTGGCATACGGAGCTCCATCGCAGTCTTTAACACTGGTAGCATGCCGCGACAGCGTGGACGTGAACCGTATGTGCAGTTGACGGACTTTGAGCGAGGGCGTATAGTGGGCATGCGGGACGCCGGGTGGACGTACCGCCGAATTGCTCAACACGTGGGGCGTGAGGTCTCCACAGTACATCGATGTTGTCGCCAGTGGTCGGCGGAAGGTGCACGTGCCCGTCGACCTGGGACCGGACCGCAGCGACGCACGGATGCACACCAAGACCGTAGGATCCTACGCAGTGCCGTAGGGGACCGCACCGCCACTTCCCAGCAAATTAGGGACACTGTTGCTCCTGGGGTATCGGCGAGGACCATTCGCAACCGTCTCCATGAAGCTGGGCTACGGTCCCGCACACCGTTAGGCCGTCTTCCGCTCACGCCCCAACATCGTGCAGCCCGCCTCCAGTGGTGTCGCGACAGGCGTGAATGGAGGGACGAATGGAGACGTGTCGTCTTCAGCGATGAGAGTCGCTTCTCCCTTGGTGCCAATGATGGTCGTATGCGTGTTTGGCGCCGTGCAGGTGAGCGCCACAATCAGGACTGCATACGACCGAGGCACACAGGGCCAACACCCGGCATCATGGTGTGGGGAGCGATCCCCTACACTGGCCGTACACCACTGGTGATCGTCGAGGGGACACTGAATAGTGCACGGTACATCCAAACCGTCATCGAACCCATCGTTCTACCATTCCTAGACCAGCAAGGGAACTTGCTGTTCCAACAGGACAATGCACGTCCGCATGTATCCCGTGCCACCCAACGTGCTCTAGAAGGTGTAAGTCAACTATCCTGGCCAGCAAGATCTCCGGATCTGTCCCCCATTGAGCATGTTTGGGACTGGATGAAGCGTCGTCTCACGCAGTCTGCACGTCCAGCACGAACGCTGGTCCAACTGAGGCGCCAGGTGGAAATGGCATGGCAAGCCGTTCCACAGGACTACATCCAGCATCTCTACGATCGTCTCCATTGGAGAATAGCAGCCTGCATTGCTGCGAAAGGTGGATATACACTGTACTAGTTCCGACATTGTGCATGCTCTGTTGCCTGTGTCTATGTGCCTGTGGTTCTGTCAGTGTGATCATGTGATGTATCTGACCCCAGGAATGTGTCAATAAAGTTTCCCCTTCCTGGGACAATGAATTCACGGTGTTCTTATTTCAATTTCCAGGAGTGTATTTTAAAATCATTTCTAATACTAGAGGGCATACCATTTATATAAATAAGGAATAGGAGTGACCTCAGCACTGATCCCTAGCCGCCCCCCCCTCCCCCCCACCTGCTAGTCAGAGTCCACATCGTAGCCATTCTCTACTCTGTGGGTAATGACCTTTTGCTGTCTGTTGTTAAAGTGAGAGGTGAACCAGTTGTGAGCTACTCCACCTATTCTAAAATGTTAGAACATCTGCCTTCGTTAAATCAAAAAAGTTTCCAGTACTCCACAGAGAAAAGCGAATAAAGCATTTTCAGCTCTTAAACTACCCCTAAAACCGAACTGTACATTTGATAGCAAATTATGTGACAAAATTATCAATTATCCTTACATAAGCAGCCTTTTCAATAACTTTAGCAAACACTGATAGCATAGAAATAGGTCTAAAATTGTCTACATTATCCCTTTTATCCCTTTTCATACAGCGGCTTTACTATTGAGTACTTAAATAGTTCAGGAAACTGACCGTTCTAAGGAAAAATTACAAATATGGCTAAGCACAGGGCTAACATATGTAGCACAGTACTTTAATAGTCTGCTAGGCACTCCATCATAACCACAAGAGTTCTTAGTGTTCAGTGATTTAATTATTGACTCAGTCTCCCCCTTGTCTGTCTTAGAGAGGAGTATTTCAGACATCAATCTCGGAAAGGCATTTTCCTTGAGAGTTATATTATCCCTGCTTAAAGTAAGTTTTTATTTAATTCACCAGCAATGCTAGGAAAATGATTGTTAAATACTGTACATACATCTGATTTATCAGTAACAGAAATATTTTTACTACGAACTGACTGTATATCATCGACCTTATGCTGCTGACCAGACACTTCCTTCACAACTGACCATATGGTTTTAATTTTATCCTGTGAATTAGCTATTCTATTTGCATACCACATCCTCTATTCCTTCATAATAACATTTCCGAGCACCTTAAAATACCGTTCGTAGTGGGCTACTGCAGCCTGATTGTGATTACTTCCAACATTCTGGTACGATTCCCACTTTGTTCTACATGGTATCCTTATCCCGCTAGTCAGTCACGCAGGCTGCCTTTGGATGCTAGCACCCTGTTTAGAACGTCCTCATTTGTCATCTATGTTATCGGCACTATAAATATCCTGCCATTCTTGTTCCTTAACGAGGTTAAAAAAGCGTTCTATTGCCGTTGGATTAGCTTTTCTACATAGTTTCTAGTTACATATAACATTTGTTTGAGTACAAAAACTTTCATTTCTAAGATTTGTGCCTCGTGGTCTGGAAGGGCATTCACTCTTTTACTAACAGAATGCCGATCTAGTAATGAAGAATGAATAAAAATATTATCTGTACATATGTTACTGTTCCCCTGCACCCTGGTTGGAAAAAAAACACAGTCTGCATCAGATCGCATCAGTTTAGGAGACCTTCCAACATCATTTTTATTGCACAATGGCATACAAAATTAATATTACAGTCACCACATATAACTAGTTTTTGGTACTTCCTAAAGTGAATCATGAACCCTCGGGCTTCAGCGGTCATGCTCTGATGTCAGAGTTAGGGGACCTATAAAAAACAACAGATAGAAGTTCAGTTTCATTAAAGTCAACTGCCCTGCACAACATTCAGGTACCTATTTAGTCCAGTACGGTCATAAGTCTACGAACTCAGATGGAATATGTTTTTTACGTACGTGGCCACTCCCCCACTCCACAAGGAACTCATTGAAAAACAGCCAGCTAGTCTATATCCTGGATAAAGAAACCTTTAAATTGTCAAATTATTTAAGTGGTCTTCTATATATCAATGTCAGAGTCAACACCTATTAGCAGTTCACTAACTTCATCTCTAATACCTCTTATATTTTGATGAAATATGATATTTCCTTCACTACAGGGATACCTGACCTCCTCTGAAGGTGATTCCTTTGTTAGAGGGACTTCCTTTAAGCAAGGATACCTATCACCTGGCTTCAATCTATAAAAACGGGCTGCTCTAACGCCAAATACTACAGGGAGTTTTCCATGAATGATCCCACCACCGTCCACTACACTGTCACCTGTAAGCTTTGCCAGCCTCCCCTTCCCAGGCCTATTGAGGTGCAGGCCATGCCTTGTGAACCCAATCTATTGATAGACTCACTCATCTGGTACCACTCCAATGTGAGCCATGCCCTTCGCCATGAGTATTTTCTCCAGCCTCATGTTAACACGCCTAACTGCAGCATTACGATGAGGCCGATCATGACGCTGAAACAGTTGCACGAAGTGCCCATTAGTGCCACCAGTTTTAGTAGCTATCTTTACCAGGTAACCACCTGCATCATACTCCCAGTATCTGTCGAGACTATCACCAAATTCTCCCACAGTCACTACGTGATCCTCTCCTATGTTAACAGTCACCTGAGCCAACCTTGTACTAGGCTTCACAATGCTGGTGACCTAGTACTCACTCTCTAACACTTTCTGAAATTGCTGGCCCACACCTCTGCCATGCGAATTAAGTGCCAGCAGAACCGTCTTTGTTCTGTTAGAATTTGCTACTGACTTAGGCTTCCTGACTGCTGAGGACTGCTGCATGTTTTCTACATTTACAGCTAAAACAGGCTCCTCTCCACTCAGTTCTGACAATTGGTCAAATGTTCGAACGCAATATACGAGTACATTCCAAAATCCTGCTGCATATCGACGTTAATGATTTGGGCCTGTTTTTCAATGGATTACTCCTTTCTTGAATATTTGTGTGATCAGTACGGATCTTTTGTCGAACGAGAGGTTGCATGTCGTTGTTTAGTATGTAAGAAGCTATTGCATCAGCACACTCTGAAAGGATCCTAACTGGTATACGGTCTGGACCGGAAGAATTGTTTTTATGAAATGATTTAAGTTGCTTCAGTACTCCAAGGATACCTACTTCTAAGCTACTGAGGTTGGTAGCTGTTCTTGATTCGGATTCTTGAATATTTAGTGTGTCTTCTTTGATAAAGGAATTTCGGAAGGCTGTGTTTTGTTCAAATGGTTCAAATGGCTCTGAGCACTATGGGACTCAACTGCTGAGGTCATTAGTCCCCTAGAACTTAGAACTAGTTAAACCTAACTAACCTAATGACATCACACACATCCATGCCCGAGGCAGGATTCGAACCTGCGACCGTAGCGGTCTCGCGGTTCCAGCCTGCAGCGCCAGAACCGCGCGGCCACTTCGGCCGGCGGGCTGTGTTTTGTAGCTCTGCCTTAGCAACATTGTTATCGATAGTGTTTGCATTTCTATCGCGCAGAGAAGGCACTGATTGTGTGTTGCCGCTAGCATACTTTACATACGACCAGAATCTCTTTGGAATATCTGTCAGGCTTAGGGACAAAAGTGTTTCATTGTGGAAACTGTTATGATCGCATTGAAGTTCGCTCCGAATTTCGAAATTCTGGGGGGGGGGGGGGGGGTGTTCTGTTCGTTTAAATTTGAGTTGATGTCTTCATCGTTTATGCAACAGTGTTCTAATCTGTTTTGTGTACCGCGGGGAATAAAGTCAGTCGCTTGTTAATTTATTTGGTATAAATCTCTCAACTGCTCTTAATTCAAGCCACGTCCGGTCTACACTTACAATGTTATTTTTGGGGAATGGAGATTGTCTCTCAGGAAGGCGGCAAGCGATTTTTTATCAGCTTTCTTGAATAGATATATTTTTAGTTTATTTTTGAAGGGTTTGGGAGTTACTGTATTCATTCTCCTTACGACAACCTTGTGTTCACTAATCCCTGCATACGCTTTGATGCTCGTAGTAGCTCAGAACTACTTGTTGCTGAGAGGTCAAGTGTGTTTTCACTACCATTTAACATTCGAGTGGGCTCTTCGACTAACTGCTCGAAACACTTTTCAGAGAGTGAGTTTAGCACAATTTTGAATGATGTTTTATGCGTACCTCAGGATTTAAACATGTATTTTCCTCATCGTACCCAAGGCGAATTGAAATCGCCACCAGCTATAACTGTATGAGTGGGGTACGTGTTTGAAACTAGACTCAAGTTTTCTTTCAACAGTGAATGTGTCATAATACACAAATAAATTGCAAAAACAAATTATGAACTATAATTAATTACAGAGGCACGAATTTCCAAAATGGAAATCACACAACAGTAACTGTAATATTGAAACATATATAATAAGGTTTATACATTTTATTAGTGCGCAACGAACTGCTTTGCTAATGACGTATTACTATCGATCATATCACCATTCATGTTGGGAGATACGCGAAAATCGAGGATAACAAAAATTAATCGGAAAGGAAAAGATATTAAGGTGTTAAGTTACGTCGACGCCTAGTTTTATAGATTCGGAACATAAGCAAGGACCAAGGACGAACAAAGAAGGAAAATAGCTGTATCCATTTCCGGGCATTTGTCTTGAGAAACGCATGGAAAGCCTATGTCCAGATGGTCGGCCTATGATTTCAGTTCTCGTTCTCTCTAATCCGAATTCATTGTCTTAACGTTAAAACACCTTACACGGTGCAAATCGAGATTATTAAGGTTTCTACATCTTGATAACACTGGAGGTTGGGTATGAGTTACACGCTAATAAAAAATAAAAAACCAACGCACCACGAAGAAATTATCCGAATGGGACGGAAATCGGTAGATGTGATGTACATGTGCAGACAAACAAGTGATTCGAGTTTCATTAAAAAATAGATGCTTTATTTGAGGGAAAGAGCTCCACGAATTGAGCAAGTCAGTAATGCGTTGGTCTGCCTCTGGCCATTACAAAGAGTTATTCGATTTGGCATTGATTGATAGAGCTGTTGGATGTCTTCTTGATGAATATCGGGCTGAGTTCTGCCCAATTTGGGCGTTAGATCAAGATCCCGAGCTCTTTGGAGGACCCTGACCCTAATGCTCCAAATGTTTTCAGTTGGGAAGAGGTTTGGCGACCTTGGTGACCAAGGTAGAAACTCCCGCCGTGTGCGGGCGGGCTTTATCTAGCTGAAATGTGAGCCCAGGATGGCTTATCACGAAGGTAACAAAACTGGCTGTAGAATATCTTCGACGTACCTGTTTGCGGTAAGGTTCTAGCGGATGACAACCTAAGGCGTTCTGATATGAAGAGAAATGACGCTCCAGACCATTACTGCTGGTTTTTATGCTTTATTACGAGCGACATTAGGGTTGCTACGCGAAAACTGTCTGGGGCGTCTGTAAATGTGTATTCGTAGGTCATCGTGGCTCAGTTCTAAGCGGGACTAATGACTGAAGACAGTTCTACTCCAGTCAATGATATTGCAGGCCGAATACGCGTCTGGAGACACCCTGGGTAGCGGTGGGATACCAACCGCACTGTCGCCCGCCATACAGCCTAACGAGAAGTGATGGTCTGGGGTGCCATTTCTTTTCGTCACGAGGCCTCTTGGTTCGTCATACGTAGCACCCTTACAGCCAAGCGGCACGTCGACGATATTCTACACGCCGTTTTAATGTCCTTCATGGCAAGCCATTGTGGACCTACATTTCATCGAGATAATGCTCGCCCTCAGACGTCCAGAGTTTCTACTACTTGTCTTCAAAATGGTTCAAATGGCTCTGAGCACTGTGGGACTTAACTGCTGAGGTCATTAGTCCCCTAGAACTTTGAACTAATTAAACTTAACTAACCTAAGGATATCACACACATCCATGCCCGAGGCAGGATTCGAACTTGCGACCGTAGCGGTCGCGCAGTTCCAGACTGTAGCGCCTAGAACCCCTCGGCCACTAAGGCCGGCCACTTGTCTTCGTGCTTGCCAAACCATACGCTGGCCAGCAAGGTCGTCGGATGTCTCCCCAGTTGAGAACGTTTGGGGAAGCCGCCAGGACTCGCCACAGCGATCAGTAGCGAAGCGCATGGTTAGCTGTGGTAGTTCAAATTCCAGCGGTCGATGAGATGTGAGCACAGCAGTAGAGGATCTGTTCTGAGGGAGTGACTGCAACAGCATGACGCGGATCCTGTCATCAAGCAAAATCGCGATCTAAATGGTCGTGGGCAGTAACATTCCTGGACTGGCCAGGCCAGAGTGCTGAACCCAATGAAACACTCATTTGAAGAATTAGAGCGTCGACTTCAGACCCATGCGTACAACTTTCCTACCTTCTCTGGTTTGGCCATTGAGGAAAAATGGGTTGCCATTCCTGTACAGACATTGAAAGCTTCCCCAGCAAAGCCTAAGAAAGACGAAGAGTGGACACACCGCATATTAATACCTGTACGGGCACCTCTGATCGTATAGAGTATGTGATGAGTGCCAACGCCTAAAAGAGATTCTGGAATACTACAGAAGACTGGAAGCTGAAGCTGATTTAATTTCCGAAATTTTCCAATAGCTGGCTGGTGTATCAACAATGGGTTTTCTCGCAGTGGTTTCAAGCTGAAAGAGTCTGAGAGACAACATAGGCGTCCCGCAGGTAGCGGCACGGAGTCGCCGCCTAGTGGCACGTACCGTTGACACCCACATGACCTACATCCCGTCCCGTCCCATCCCATCCCATCCAACGCATGGCAGGCTCCCGCCGTGACAGTGCGCATTACTCATACACGCGTCTGCAGGCGCCTCCTCATGAATAAGTCCCGGCGCATGAGGGGCGGCTGGAGGTGGGTTGGGCAGCGGTGGGGAGGGAAGGACATACATCTGGCCGCCCGTCGATACCCGCCGGACGGGCACCAGTTGGTGGAGGCATTTGTTATGCGGCGACATGCTCGCCGTAGGCGTCCGGCTAACGTAAGCGAAGCGTGGCCATCTAGTTTTGTACATGGCACTGCAGGAGGTAGCCAGCACGGGAGAAGGACAGACAAAGGCTACGTCGTGAGATGCCGCAATACTCAGGGTGTAAACTGTAAAAGGCTAAAAAAATAATTAATGGAAAACTACTGGTGGATAAATGAAACTGTAGCACCTACAGAAAAATGTTTAGATAACATTAAAGTGAAGTACCGCATTCTAGGCGCTACAGTCTGGAACCGCGCGACCGCTACGGTCGCAGGTTTGAGTCCTGCCTCGGGCATCGATGTGTGCGATGTCCTTAAGTTAGTTAGGTTTAAGTAGTTCTAAGTTCTAGGGGACTGATGACTTCAGAAGTTAAGTCCCATAGTGCTCAGAGTCATTTTTTGAAGTGTCGCACCACCTTCTGTCTTACATGGCGCTGCAGCTCGTCGTGGTATGGACTCAGCAAATTGAAGGAAGTCCGCTGCAGAAATATTGGGCCATGTTGCCTCTGTAGCCAAACGTAATTTCTAAGGCGTTGCCGGTGCAGGATTTCGTAAGTGAACTGTCCTCTCGATCATGTCCCATAAATGTTCGATGCGATTCATGCTGGTGATCTGGGTGTCCAAATCATTCGTTCGAACTGTTCACAATGTTCACACTACACTTACACTTGCGGCAGGGTCACGTGACGATCATAGGGATCTATAGATTTACGTGAGCGATAGTTCAGCGTGGTTGTTTTGGGTCGAGCGATATGCGTAGTGGAGGAGTCTTGTTAGTCTCTCTCTGTTCGTGTGTGTGTGTGTGTGTGTGTGTGTGTGTGTGTGCGTGCGTGCGTGCACATGTGCGAGTTTTTGTTTTCTTGTTCATCTGTCCACGCTTTTGTACTCTCTCATGGTACGCCTCTATTGTGGATACTTAAGTTCTTCTCTTGTTCTCTAATTAATTTTGCCTCTGACCGTCTTTACATAATTATTCTTTGCTTTCATTCCTGCGACAAGGACTCTCCATTACAGTCTGTAGACATTAATCTATTCGCAAATTCTTCTAGCTCCCTGTTATTCTCTGACTGATGCCTTAGTTTTCCGTATGATAGAATGTGGCTTCCTCCACTTAAAAGCATCATCTCTCTGCTCTTATTATTTATGTCGCGCTCCCATGCGGTGCGTATGGTACTGCCACTGTTCTATAGCAAGGTATTAGGGCTTCTATCCTTACATATTCTTCAGTACTGCCTGTGGCTTTAACTCCTGATGGCGATGGCGCAGACACTATCGAAAGCTCGAGTGGTTTATTCGAAGTTCAAAGTGGTTCAAATGGCTCTGAGCACTACTTAAACCTAACTAACCCAAGGACATCACACACATCCATGCCCGAGGTAGGATTCGAACCTGCGACCGTAGCGGTAGCACGGTTCCAGACTGTAGCTCCTAGAACCGCTCGGCCACACGGCCGGCGTTTATTCGAAATGACACGGCTTATGAACCGAGAACATTTTATTGGATCATGTCACCGCAAAAGACTCCGAGAACACTCCCTGGAAGATTCTATTTATTTAACTGTAACTTTCTGTTTCCTTTGCATTCCTGTTTTATTTGTGGACTAAATATCATTTCCAAAGTAGCTGAACTTATTTTCCTTATTTTCTGATAATTTAGTACAACTCTCATAGCTTTCTGGCAGCTATATACAAATACGTAATGATAATCCCACTCCTAAATTATTTACGTCAACGAATGATAGCCATTTCTACATTTCCTTAACTATTTTCAGTTGCAGCACAAGGATGAGGAACCGGCGCCCCACAGTCTTCAAAAGGGGCCCTAATGCTTCTGTTTCCATTCCACTTTTATAACATATTACGTTAACAGCCTGTGATTTTCAGAGAACTTTAATCGACCACTTTTCCTTACCTTAATGGTCGTTCTTACGAGAGTCTGCCGTTATTCAGTACCCATCTCATGCCCCAGCTCACTGAAAACAGTCTCTGCTGTCCCCGGGCAGCGTGTAAATGTTACAAATAGTGTATGACTAGACGATCAGCATCAGGCGGGCTCCTTTCAAAACACAACCCGGCCCTCTCTGTAACTGCCTGGCGGGTCCCTTTGCACAGAGGCTGGCGGCTATTCCTTGAACGGGCATGGGGACTGTCTCCTTGCGTTCATGCCACTTTTGAGCTTCCCTTGTTCTCCATAAGGCGCAACTTGCATCCTTAGTGGCCTCTCATTTAAGTGTGCCTCCAGTTTAATATAGGAAATTTTAATCTATTAGTTAGTCCTCTTATGTAGGGCTGACACACTACTAACTTGCTAACATACCATTGCTCCATTTGCCTGGTATCCCGTTCTGTCCCATGACATTATGTCGGAATATAAGATGACTGTTATCTATTGCACTCTTCGTCATATCGTCCGACCCATTACTCCGCAAAATTTCTTCCTCCTGCTCGGGTCTGAATGATGGACACACATGCACAGTTTGTAAAGCTTACACCAATGATCTAGGAATATTTGTTACAGACGTCCAATACTTGGGGAAGCTAGAGAAATATATAGATCTATGTGAAAGAGCACCGTGTGCAACGATAAACCGTAAGAGACATGTGATCACAACCGTAGAGAGGAACACAGTACATGCGGCCTTGGTTCCTAATAAAAGAGAAATAAAATCCTTGGAGCACACGTCGAAACCAGTATTCAAAAAATGACAGTGTACTACTGCCGAGCAGTACTGTATTCCGTCAGTGTAGTTAACTAACTAGAGTAACTAACTAAAGACAACTCAGCGAAATATATGACACTGGAAGTTAATCAATATAAAGGCTACCGAAAATATAGGTACTTCCATTCAGATGTTTCCAACTGACTCAAGATATATTATTGCAACAGTGCATGTGGAGCACATGAAATCGTTACATCTACAGATAGACGGCACAAGCGGTTCGAAGGTAACACTTACCCACCCGTACTGAAGCACTCACTTTAGTACATGGTGTAGATTCCACGGGTGGCACTTCAGGAACTGACTCTGAGATCCAGTCGATCTTACAGATGCCGTATACTTTACTGGCATACGTTATGCCACGCTTGCTCGACCTGTTCACGTAGTTCTGTAAGAGTGATTGGATATCGAGCCAATTGAGTCACTTCTCTTCCTATCATATCGCACACTAGCTCAATTGCAGACAGGTGTGGAGATCATACTGGCCAGGGAAGTTGCTGCACGTCTTACAGAGCGTGTTAGGTTTCAATGTGTGACCGAGCGTTGGAACCTCGCCTTCCTGTTGCAAGATCGGCAAAAGAACGGGTCCAACATTCTGCACATACCGAGCGCTGGTTAGCGCCCATGAAGAAAGGCGAAAGGTGAACGAGAGGTGTAGCTTATCTCACTCCAGGCCTGCGGTGGGGCTAGTACCTCTTGGATGAATGCACTCTACGAGGCAGCGCTCACTAGATCTACGTTGTACGGACTAACGACCATTGCTCGTGTGCAGGCAGCATCTGATTTCATCGCTGAAGACCACGGCGCTCCATTCCATGTCCCAAGCGATCCTCTGACGGCTCCAGTCGAGCCGTACTCGTCAATGCTGTGGCGTGAATGCAAGACTGAGTAGAGTTGTGCGTCCCACTGCTAATAACCGATTCGCAACCGTTCGTGTTGAGACATTTTGGCTCATAAGCCCTTTTACCTGTGCTGTGGCAGCTGCACGGTCTGCCACTTCTGCCTTTACAATACGACGACCCTGGCGAGCGTCATTGCTGCGTGGACGTGTAGAACGTCGTCTACGGGTGTGAGAATGTCCATCTTGCGTAGCAGTTCTCCGAAAGGACACTCGCAAGACCACAATATGACCCCTTTAAACTGGCTCAGTCCTCTGTAGGAAACAGGAGTGTGTCTCCGAGACATGTTTGCTGCTTGCTACACACGTATGCACCACCACACTGAGCTTCCTGGCTGTGACCATTACCTGTTGAAAGACAGACACAGATGACGCTCTGGTAGCTATGCCACTACGCTACCTGGAGGCGCCCCTCGTAGCCGAGTGGTCAGCGCGGCAGAATGTCAATCCTGAGGGCCCGGATTCGATTCCCAGGTGGGTCGGAGATTTTCTCCGCCTAGCAACTGGGTGTTGTGTTGTTCTCATCGTCATCATTACATCCCCATCGACGCGCAAGTCACCGAAGTGGCGTTAAATCGAAAGACTTGCACCAGGCGAACGGTCTACCCGACGGGAGGCCCTAGTCACCTCCAGGTCGCATATGTCATCATCTGATCAAAATCGACGTCATATTTCCCGGTGTACTAATTTTTTTCTAGTAGTGTATTTGCTATCAAAACCGTGATTTAGGGCTAAAATTCTCAAACCGCCCAAAGAATTGGGACAAGCTATAGTACAAGCGGTCTCCTGGCTATTGTGGCGTGGAGAAATATTTAAGGTTGTATACACCACATATACACCTGAAATCAGCGGAAGGAGGCTTCGGCCTAATCGATTTCAAAGGTACATGAAATGTATTCGCAGTTGCGAATATGAACAACCATCAGCTGTATATGGGAAATTTGCGCAAGGCCGGGAATCGAACACGGATTTACCGATTTACACGAGTGGTCGCCCTAATCGTTTTGCCTATCTGTGCACGACTCAGAGCTAGACCCAACTGCGAATGCATTTCATGTAATTCACAGCGGCTGTAGTCGCCGCAGTGCGTGTTGTTTCGGACGTGCATCGATACATAATACGTAAACATCCAAAACCAGTCCGACAGCGCTCTTGTTCGACAAATACAGGCAATCATCCGAAATAGTGCACATTGACCACATAAAATCCATTTACAGTTCGCTACATGCAATAACAATATGATACATGCAAAAGAGCTACGTACTAGGAAGCTCCCTAAATCCCAGAGAGACAAGACTGCAAAGAAAATACATGACGCAGTCAGAGGCAACCCAGTCAGTAACGCCCTCGAGTCGAAATTTTCGCAGTATCGCTGGAACGTCGTGTGACAAAATGCTCTGGCGTGTGTTTTTTCTCACCGTTAAGTCCGCAGCACGTGGGTCAAGGTTGTTAACAGGACCATACCTGCCGACGAAAAACAAGCAGAAGAGTTGACCAGACACTGCGGAGCAAAGGATTCTTTGTCGAACGAGCGCAGACTTCTAAAAAAGTAGTAAATTAATACTAAGCGTGATCAACAGAACCGCACCAAGCCATTTAGCCACAACAGCAACGACCACGGCACTGTAATTGTTCAGTAACAGATATATACTTATACTATGTTTTTTCTCAGCGAAGGACGTAGTCGCAAAATTTAATTAATATGGTTCCAGTCCGTCGATTTTCACCAAGATGTTAGGGGGCTCCCCTTGATTGTAGGACGCATGCCAGTACTTACATTTATTACCAATAGGGGATCCCAATAAGCCACTCTTTGTCTGCACGAGATCTGCCAGCACGTGGACAGTCGTCCACACAGCACACTCCATCTGTCACATGCGACACACCGAAAAATTACAGTTTCTAGCCTGTCTATGGGGCCAACATGAGAAGACAAGGAAAATAACAAAATACGAAGAAATTTTTATGGATTTTTCTAATCACGGCATTTGACGCAGCCTTCAAATAAATTGTGGTGAACATTGGGAACCTGGCCGGTCAACAAACTCTTTAACAACGACAAACTGGGGGTTCCAGTCATTATTCAGACGCAGCAACTGCCGGACGAACGAGGCCTCCCAGTTCAGTTAACCACAATGAACTGTATTAAGTGCCGCGCGGGGTTAGCCGAGCGGTCTGGGGCGCTACAGTCATGGACTGTGCGGCTGGTCCTGGCTGAGGTTCGAGTTCTCCCTCGGGCATGGGTGTGTATGTGTTTGTCCTTAGGATAATTTAGGTTAAGTAGTGTGTAAGCTTAGGGACTGTTGACCTTAGCAGTTAAGTCCCATAAGATTTCACACACATTTGAACATATTTTGTGTTGTGACTTGGCAAGACAGCCAAGCCACTATGAGGTGAAGCCGAAAGGCACGCGTTTAAGCTCACGCAGGCTGGCGTGAGGTCTGGAACAGTTAAAGGAGTTGAGACTAGTAAAATAAGTACGTAGCTTCTGGAATACTTAACTTTAATCCATAATTGGTGAACATCAGTCTGACGGTACATGCATACAAGATAAATAGCAATTGATTATGGCGCCTTGCTAGGTCGTAGCAAATGACGTAGCTGAAGGCTATGCTAACTATCGTCTCGGCAAATGAGAGCGTAATTTGTCAGTGAACCATCGCTAGCAAAGTCGGCTGTATAGCTGGGGCGAGTGCTAGGACGTCTCTCTAGACCTGCCGTGTGGCGGCGCTCGGTCTGCAATCACTGATAGTGGCGACACGCGGGTCCGACGTATACTAGCGGACCGCGGCCGATTTAAAGGCTACCACCTAGCAAGTGTGGTGTCTGGCGGTGACACCACATTTTGAACTGTATTAAGTGTCATATAATCTCCCACTTATAATGTTGGATTAACCAGTCTCCGCTATATCGCCGCCAGGTGGGCCTTCACTACGGCAAAGCTCGTTTTTTTTAATAAACGTATACAGTACCTTTCTGTCTGTCTGTCTCTCTCTCTCTCTTTTCCCCCCTCCTCCGCCTGTCCCTCCCCCCCCCCTCCCAATGCAGACAAAAAACACTCACTCCTCTTTCTCATCCTCCTCCTACCCTTACTCTTCCAATCTCATCCACAACATAATACTTTCTAGACACAATGGTTGCTACATAAATGTAGGAATATTCGTGGTGCACGTTGTGCATCAGAATACTGAGAAGACACGGTCTGAGACGAGGAATACTATGCCCAGGCCGGCCGGAGTGGCCGAGCGGTTCTAGGCGCTACAGTCTGCAGCTGCGCGACCGCCACGGTCGCAGGTTCGAATCCTGCCTCGGGCATGGATGTGTGTGATGTCCTTAGGTTAGTTAGGTTTAAGTAGTTCTAAGTTCTAGGAGACTGATGACGTCAGCAGTTAAGTCCCATAGTGCTCAGAGCCATTTGAACCAACTATGCCCACGCCTCTTTCCACTTGGACGCTCCTCACTGCCACGGGTATGTTGTATGCGAGGACGACATGAATTTCTGAGCAGGCGTCTGTGTGCAGATCGACGTGAAAGTCTTCGGCGGTTTACTCGACAGGTCCTTGTGTTGAAATTCGGTGGCTGGAAAACCTCTCTGTTGCAAAGTAACGGCGCGCTGGCTTGCGCACAAGGGTCACGAAATGGTTCTAGTTATTAACGGTCTCTGACGCCTTATGAAGTTTAAACTTCAGAACACTTTTCACAGGTACAAAATGTACGTCTATTAAAACGAAACGGAATCTGTCTAAAATACATTCGCTTAAAGCATTTAATTTCTCCGATCAGTAGCTCACTGATATAGTGGCAGACTGCAAATCCAAAGGTATCGGGTTCCATCCTGGTCAGTCCTAGGATTTTTATCTGTCACTTATCAGTTTCTTCACATCTGGTAATGTTTGTTGATATGAAGAATGCCGAGTTGCACTGTGGTACGTATTCCACGTTAAATCGTGGGTCTGCCTGTAACTATTTAGGTAAGTCAGTTCAAAGTTCGGCTGAAGGCAACGATATGCCTTGACTTCTTCATACCTATAAACTGACTTACATAGCAAGTTATAGATGGAATCGAACCACATGTATAGACTGTTGCCACAGGTATAGGAAGAGATAAGTGATGGGAATAAAAAAACTTCCTGCATGTGAGGATTGTGAACTCGGAACGTTTGGATTTCCCGTCTAACATTTACCCACCAAACCATACTCTCTTGATATGGGGACTAAAAGTTTCCAGTTATTTGGTAATTATAAAACGTGAATGATGAATAGCCCACAGTGAGAACACATACGCATCTATTCGCGCATTAATGTGTACCCGTTGCTTTGCAGATCCACCTGAGATCGAGGTAGAGCGCAGTTGGGTTCACTCTGGTGAGGGCTACGAAGCTCAGCTCGTCTGCATCGTCCACGGAGAACCGCAGCCGGAGGTTTGTATGACATTATTAGTGTTACTGTTTTGTGTTTTGTCTTAAGTAGACCACATATCAATTGCTGGACTCATGGATACTTTTTCATGATTGCTGCATCATAAGTGTCACAATTGATTTACAAAATTTCTTACTGATTCCTTGTTCCGAATGCCCTTACGTATTGACGAAAGCTTTTGCTCTTTCCCCTAAGAGTGTTTCATAAATAAATTCTTTAAAAATGCTTTAGAAATTTATAGAATCTGTGAACACATACTGTAGAATTCCATATTGCTGATGAATCTTCCTTGTGTTCACAGACATTAGTTGTCTACTACTAACGAGCCAAACTTCCGTTTTCACCCTGAAATATATGTTGGAATGACTACCTTCAGAATAATTGTTACAAGGCAGTTTTTATAATGTACTGTTCCGTACGGTATGAATAATAATGAAATTTATTTATTCAGAGCTTTTAGTTTCTTTCGTGAGAGAAACTAAAAATTACAGTTCCCATGCGCGAAAACTGAGATACACTTTTACTGTACCTACCCAGTTGATATTGCAAGGTCAAATTTAAATTACAGAGCCCTCTTATAAACGGAGACCAACTGATAAAGAGAATCTCCATATAGAGAATTATCTGAAGAATAATCGTCGCGGTGTCTATAGGGTTTTTAAGTTACAAGTACGATAATGCAAAGTGATCGCGCCATGTTTATACAATTAGGTTAAAGTTATTACAGATGTCATTCATATTTAAAAACTCATTAGCTTATGGTATTGTTATTTATCGGGCACTCTAATCTAGATATTGGTATCCGTGGGACAAGAGCAGTTACGTGTGTTACTTCTGAGTTAACCATATTTAGTGACATACAAGAAGCTAAGGTAATATCACTTCGTTCACAGGTATTCTAACAGCAATGAATTTCTGTATGTACCACAACGGTAGTAACGGTGCATAACAATCGTAATACTTTGTTCTGTAAATATCGATGACAAACCTTCACTCTAGCTTAGTGATATCAGTTGTATAAAGTCTACATGCTGTCCATCATTATATGGACAGGGCGTATATTTTCTTTTCTTGTTGGAACAATGGTTTATATTTATTTACTAATACTTATATTTATTTATTTATGGTTTCACTAATTTATTAACTTCCTTATTTATTTGGAAGTTGATACCTGTTCCCATAGTCAACTACGTCAACACGCTTCTAATTAGGATTATAGCGCCTCTTTGTTACTGTGTTTATTCGTTATTTTTTGTTTTCTTTAACATATATTTTGTTGGCCTGTCATTATATATATATATATATATATATCATTTTACAATACACTCTCACTGTTATCATGCGTTTGAATGTAGTGGCTATGTTCCATCTTCTTTGTTGGTAACAATGCAGTTTCAGTTTTTCATTGCACGATCTGGCCCAGCAGTTAATGCACATAATGTACGTTCGGTATGAATGAATTCGGAAAAGACACTCCACAATTCTGACATGAGATGCACCTTTCAAGTTTGCAGTAACAGAATGCGTTTCTGCTGTACCGACTACATTTTTTCATAAATATATTCGGCTTTCACCTTTTAGCAACTGGCCTTCTGCAGAGGACATGAACTCGAATAGATAAAGTATCTCCGAAGAGTTCCTGATATCTGAGCTCCAACTCATGCTTAGCTTTGGTATCTGTAAACGTGTCGAACTTATCACCGATTGTGGCCCATAATCTTTGAGGATGGTCAGTGGTCGGAACGTCTAACGATAAATAATTCCTATATATATATATATATATATATATATATATATATATATATATGTGTGTGTGTGTGTGTGTGTGTGTGTGTGTGTGTGTGTGTGTGTGTGTTGAATACTCGGCAATTATGTTATATAAATCGACATGCTGGATTTCCATAGTTGACCTAAATCGATTAACGGAATGCAGAGATCCTTTCTTTAAAAGCCCACCACCGATATTTGCTCGATGGGAAATTAGACCGTAATGTTCCTTACAGTTTATTACCCTTTGCCACATATCTATGTTGTCTGATTCAGAATCAATACTTGTGTTCACTTTTTTTCAAGAATAGAGATTTCACTATGTAATTATGGTTTCGTGCGCGTAAATATTAGGTACTTTTTCGTAAGGAAAAGCATTTTTTTTTAATTTTTGGATATTACTCCATTTAGGGTAAAAGATCCGTGTTTGTCGTCTTTCATCGGGAGGACCTGCATTGTGACATATCGTTGCTATAAAAAATATTGTCGCTTCTTTCGTTTTAACACTGTTGGATTGTTAGCGAAAGTATCATGAAACAACGCAAGGCAAAGTTGTAATCCTAGTGGAAATCGACACAACTCTCCCTCATCAATAAACAGATCTATAGTCATTCAAGACAAGCGATTTCTATTTTCATTACCTTCACTGAATTATGAGCAACTGATCGGTGTGTATGGCCACTGTGAACAACAATAACACCATCACAGTATACAAGAGGATATATTTGTTATTAGTGAATTGCCTAGCTATAAAAAAATTTGTAAGAGAATTAAAGGATCTGGAAATTTAGCTCACGTCTACTTATAACAAATTTTTATTTGCCCAGCTGATGGACACAATTCACAACGTATCGAAACAGAGCAAGGTTCTCTAAAATCACGACTGAATTTAATAATGCTAACATTGGTAGGGGAGGGGAGGGGGTGGGAGGGGGTACCAAATTATATGGAAGACTGCATGGAGGAACCCTACAAGGTATTCTTGTATGGGGAGTTTCCAAATTCAAAGTTAATTAGACCAAATCACTAATTAAAATGAAATTTACAGCTCAGGCTGCCTATCAGGACAAGTAAGTACCTAGCTGCTCAAAATATGGATCGCGCTACCACGGACTGCGGCCATTACATTTCGCCAAAATCATCAAAACATGTGTACATGAGCATCAGATGGTGCCAGGGAGATAAATAGCCACGAATCATAGTTCACATTCTTCAGTTCTCTACCTTCCAAACAATTCTACAAGGAGGGACGACTCGATGCTGTTCTAACGTGACGGACGAGAATATCGCTTATTTCTCGAAAAAAAAAAACAGGTGTACGCGGCAGAGGATTCCCACTCTTGGCATAAAAAATGCACATTCACAAACATGAGGCTCCTACAGGCTTGGAGTTGTGTTTCCTCGATTGGTCGGCTTCTTCATGCCAGTCACAGTGGTGGAGGCGACTCATTCTATCAGATACACCAGAATTTTTGGAGAGAAAGCATCCAACTCTCCCATGCTGGCTGGGCGGCGCAGCGGCGATTCGTCCTGTGATATCTGTGCAGAAAATGCGGAAATGTCAAGCTCAGTTATCCTCTGGGGACAGCAGTAACGGCACAGTGTCCTCTGCCTCAGCAAGGACAGGCTCAGCTCCCCTCACAAAAGAACAGTGCTGGCTACAGCTCCACTTCCGCGAAAACTGTCCATCTCTGTTGGGAGGCTCGACTCTTGGCTTTCTGCTAACAAACAGGTACCTGAGACGACAGCGGGAGCGAACCTTGGCAGCGAGAAAAACGCAGAGTTTTCCTCCACAACAATTACGTCCAGTGCTCAGAATAAAAATAACAACAAAATAGCAGCAGGAAAATGAGACGAGATCGCTTAGCGCGATGTGACAGTAATGTCACGAGGGAACTGAAACTATTTACAGTTTCTCATGGTTGAACTGGTTCAAATGGCTCTGAGCACTATGGGACTTAACTTCTGAGGTTCAAAAAAATGGTTCAAATGGCTCTGAGCACTATGGGACTCAACTGCTGTGGTCATTAGTCCCCTAGAACTTAGAACTACTTAAACCTAACTAACCTAAGGACATCACACACATCCATGCCCGAGGCAGGATTCGAACCTGCGACCGTAGCAGTCGCACGGTTCCGGACTGCGCGCCTAGAACCGCGAGACCACCGCGGCCGGCTAACTTCTGAGGTCATCAGTCCCCTAGAACGTAGAACTACTTAAACCTAACTAGCCTAAGGACATCACACACATCCATGCCCGAGGCAGGATTCGAACCTGCGACCATAGCGGTCGCGCGGTTCGAGACTGTAGCGCCTAGAATCGCTCAAAGTCTGTGATGTATTTGTGACTTATATAATAGTTAATTTATGGAAAGATTGTTAACCACTTAGAATATCTCGTATGAGATTGATTTAATCTTTCATCTTCCATATCTTCTAAGAGAACTGAAACTCCACTTGACAAGACAGTAAGTTTTCATTTCGCTGAAGGCTTCATGGTGGTACTGTCTATGTGTACTATTAGAATAGTGTCTCGGCTGGTCCCGGCGGAGGTTCGAGTCCTCCCTCGGGCATGGGTGTGTGATTTGTCCTGAGGATAATTTAGGTTAAGTAGTGTGTAAGCTTACGGACTGATGACCTTAGCAGTTAAGTCCCATAAGATTTCGCACACATTTGAACAAAATAGTTTCTGTGAATGATATTAATGAGGTCAGAATTTTATTGTAGGTTCTTTTGTGGCTCTCAGTTGAATTATGAATACGGTGTATAATGGGAGCAAGAGATTCTACTACTTCAACGTGGTTCTACAATTTCGATGAGAAGGTCTAAGCCAAATAAGCTTAATTATGCAGCTTGTTCGCTATTATGCTAATTAAGACCTGTTCAACGTATTTGCCCGAAAAATATAATTAAGTTAGTTTAAGTTTACACGCAACAGGGTTCAGGGTTGTTCTTTGAAGTTCACGGAATGGTTTGATGTATCCGACATTCAGGAGATACCCTAAAGGCAGCACACAGCAAGCCATGTGACAGTCGGAGTAACTTACAGTAATTAGTATCCCGTAGCTGATATATGATGTCAGCATGTGCTTGAAGGAACAAAACAACACTTATACTTGTTTAGAGACGGCTGATGGCACAATGAAATTTTCATCTTACTTAAAATTTTCTCATTTATTGAATATTGTTAACGAGATAGTTTACTGCTAATGTGTTTCTTGATGTTTGTGTATACGATAACATATTTTCCTCCTGAAAGGAATAACGACAGTGACATAACTGTGGTCTTCATGTTATTGATTAACTCGTCGTAATATTTACCGTGTTCGTCTCTATAAGCAATTGGAGGCTTCAGTTTACAAGAAATGTTCTGTAAATTTACTGGAAAACAACAGTTTCTCTGCGGAAGAGGCAGAATAAGTAACTCCATGCGCAGGATCCCGAGAAACTTTCCGGCATCCATATCAGGTATCCGTAACAGGAGACAACAAGCATACGCACAGAAAGGTGCGCCCAGGGTCACGGGATTATCAGCCTCTCAGGATACTATAAGAAGACTTCTTAGAAACCTCAACACTTGATGAGGAAACACTGTTATCACGAAAATTCTTTAATAAAATTCCAAGCACCCACTTCTTGTTATCTGGGTCTTTGGTCCGAAGACTGGTCCTAAGCAGCACTCCACACTGTATTGTTCTATGAATGACAACAATTTACATACAGAGATACTAGCAACCATTCACTTTTATTAGGGTAAAACATTAGTAAACCCAGAAATATGTAAAAATGAGTTAAAATGATCCTCTTACACGGGATACTCACATATTTATTTAGGCAATAGGGTATAAACCTACTCTGAATGATAGAAACAGGAAGAGTGTTATCACATTTGGGGTTAGCGTGCTCACCCATAGATAACATTCAGACATATAAATGGGTCCTTTTCGAATGCGGAAAGTAGACATACGCTTTCACCCCAGAAAAGGCAGCATCCTTGACAAGATCCATTCCTGAATAAAATGTGATTTTTTTAGCTGCCTCTATAGCGTGTCTCTTTGTTACCTAGAGTTCGCAGTTACTATATGACTCAGAGCGGTAGAGTAGTTTTCATGATATACTATAAATGTTGATTTGGTGGAAAATAATTAGTGTAGATATAAGAAACTGTTTGGGACACATTCCTATGTAAACGGCTGTCAATGTTTACTATCGTCATGAAATTGATGAAACGCTTCTACTTTATTACTTACGCCACGTATGTCTGGGTTGAGGCAGATCCTATGATTTTCTAGGTTGTGCCAGTTTGGTCTTACAGTAACAAAAGAAACAAAAAATTGTTCTGAGCACTATGGGACTCAACATCTGAGGTCATCAGTCCCCTACAACTTCGAACTACTTAAACCTAACTAACCTAAGGACATCACACATCCATGCCCGAGGCAGGATTCGAACCTGCGACCGTAGGGGTCATGCGGTTTCAGGCTGAAGCGCTTAGAAACGCTCTACCACACCGACTTACCACGCCGGCTTGGAGTAACACCTGCACCTCAGTGTCTTCAGTTATTTGTTCTACATATTTTAATTATCTGCAAATCACGAAGTTATCATAGATAAATGTGAGACCTTGCCATAATCAGCCAAATCCTAACTTATCCAAGCTGCTGATACGATCAACACGCACAAGAGCGGTAAAGAAAATTGAGGATCTGTTAGACGACGATCTTATCGCTTCAGGTAAAGTAAAGGCAATCCCCACTCCGCCCCAAGAGGTAATTCTGACGTTGCACTTGATAAGGTTCAAAATGGTTCTGAGCACTATGGGACTTAACATCTGTGGTCATCAGTCCCCTAGAACTTAGAACTACCTAAACCTAACTAACCTAAGGATATCACACACATCCATGCCCGAGGCAGGATTCGAACCTGCGACCGTAGCAGTCGCGCGGTTCCGGACTGCGCGCCTAGAACCGCTAGACCACCGCGGCCGGCGCACTTGATAAGGGAAGCAAGACTTGAGAAATGATGCTTTCATAGAATTTTTCGACTTACGAGTATTATGTACCATCACTTTTACGTTTTTTTTAGTATGGTTATAGTGTTCGTCCGGTTCAAAATTTGTTCTTAATATATGAGGGCGCGCTGAAAAAAATAATGGCTCCGAATTTTTATGTGAAAACTGTTACGGCTTATTAAATAAAAATTTATTAACGTTCTACATCTTTGTTCTTCACATCTACATCCCATGCACACTGACTGCAAATTTGTACGTCAGTCTGGTATTTCGGCCTCTTGTGCCACCATTCACGAACAGCAGACCAGGTGGTGTTTTCCAATAGGATAACACTCGCTCACATACCGATGTTGTAACCCGACATGCCCTATAGACTGTCGACATATTGCCTTGGACTGCTCGATCACCAGATCTGTCTCCAGTTTAGCTCATGTGAGACATTCTTGGACAACTCCATCATTATCCAGAAACAGCATTAACCATCTCTGTATTGACCTACCAAATGCAACAGGCATGGAACTCCATTGCACAAACTGACATCCAGCAACTGTACAGAACCATATATGAATGTTTGCATGCTTGAATTGAGTATTCTGGTATTTACATTGGTTGTTAATGTAACAGTGTGTGTGTGTATGTGTGTGTGTGTGTGTGTGTGTGTGTGTGTGTGTGTGGGTGTAACAAAAACATGGACTGAAATATTATATATACAGGGTGAGGCACCTAACGTTACCGCTGGATATATTTCGTAAACCACATCAAATACTCACGAACCGATTCCACAGACCGAACGTGAGGAGAGGGGCTAGTGTAATTGTTTAATACAAACCATACAAAAATGCACGGAATTATGTTTTTTAACACAAACCTACGTTTTTATAAATGGAACCCCGTTAGTTTTGTTAGCACATGTGAACATATAAACAAATATGTAATCAGTGCCGTTTGTTGCATTGTAAAATGATAATTACATCCGGAGATATTGTAACCTAAAGTTGACGCTTGAAACCTCCGACGTTCAGTTGCGTGTTGTAACAAACACGGGCCATGGTCGGCGAGCAACGCCTGCAGAGCATGTTTACGATGACGACCGTGTTTACGAGTGTGGCTGTAGTGCACTGTTGTGGTTTGGTCTAGCTGTCGCAGTGTCCGCATGTAGCGCTTGCTGCTATTGTTATTCGGCATTCGTCTCCGCACACAGACCAACTGTAGTACACCGTGTTACCAGACGTCTGTGATAGTGTAGTGTTGTAGGAACTGTGACCATGGTGTATTCGAACTCTGAAAAGGCGGAGATGATACTCATCTACGGCGAGTGTCGACGAAATGCAGCTGAAGCCTGCAGGGAGTATGCAGAACGGTACCCGGACAGAGAGCAACCAACGTGCCGCACATTGCAAAACATCTAAAAATGGCTCTGAGCACTATGGGACTCAACTGCTGTGGTCATAAGTCCCCTAGAACTTAGAACTACTTAAACCTAACTAACCTAAGGACAGCACACAACACCCAGCCATCACGAGACAGAGAAAATCCCTGACCCCGCCGGGAATCGAACCCGGGAACCCGGGCGTGGGAAGCGAGAACGCTACCGCACGACCACGAGATGCGGGCTGCAAAACATCTACCGCCAACTGTATGCAACAGGTATGGTCGTAGCACGCAAACGGGTCCGTAACAGGCCCGTCACAGGAGAAGCGGGTGCAGCCGGTGGACTGAGTCAAAGTAGTGTCATGCGCATACTGCATCGTCACCGCTTTCACCCGTTTCATGTGTCGCTACATCAGCAATTACATGGTGATGACTTTAATCATCGAGTGCAATTCTGTCAATGGGCATTAACAGAGGATGCGTTGCAGTTCTACCTGTTTACCGATGGTCGGGTTTCACAAACCACGGGGCAGTGAATCTACGGAACATGCATTACTGGTCCGTGGACAATCCTCGCTGGCTCAGACAGGTAGAGCGACAGCGACTGTGGACTGTAAATGTATGGTGCGGAATCATTGGCGACCACCTCATTGGTCCTCACTTCATTGCAGGGGGCCAAATTGAACATCTATCGGCCTGACATGTCGGGACACACCCTATTCCACTCCGTAATTGAAAACGGAAACCACGTGTGTACGTGTACCTCACCCCTCATGGTAATGTACATGTGCGTCAGTGAAAAAGACCAATAAAAAGGTGTTAGCATGTGGATGTAATGTGCTGTTCCAGTCTCTTCTGTACCCAAGGTCCATCACCGTTCCCTTTGGATCCCTACGTAATTCGGTGCTCTCCGATACACACGATCGAACAGCGGAGGAGTGGTACTCAAGCGTCAACTTTAGGTTACAATATCTCCGGATGTAATTATCATTTTACAATGCAACAAACGGCACTGATTACGTATTTGTTTATATGTTCAGATGTGCTAACAAAACTAACGGGGTTCCATTTAAAAAAACGTAGGTTTGTGTTAAAAAACATACTTCCGTGCATTTTTTTATGGTTTGTATTAACCAGTTACACTAGCCCCTCTCCTCACGTTCAGTCTGTGGAATCGATTCGTCAGTATTTGATGTGGTTTACGAAATATATCCAGCGGTAATGTTAGGTGACTCACCCTGTATATGCGGGATGAGTCACCTAAAACTTGCACCGCAGATATTGCGAAAATCTAAAGTTCTATTGACGTGCAGTTTTCAGAGAATGCATTGGTAGTCAGTGGCTCGTATTGTTAGCCAATCAACAGATGGTACTAATACTAATAAGGAGAATTTTTGTGCAAACATACACTTTTTAAATTGAATCATGCCTATTGACATTAACAAACTAAGAGTAGGGCGAATTAGATTGTCATTATTGTTTCCTGAATGATTCTAGTGAGAGTCGTTTACGAGATATCGTATTTTGAAAAGTTTCGACACTGCATTTTGTGCCATTCAACCTGCTTAGTTGCTAGGTATGGTATTGTTATGTTTGCTTACGGTGTGCTTGTGTGTTCCTTCAGTGCAATGCAACTTGCTAGTCAGTTAGAGTGTGACAGTCCAAGCAGTATGTCATGCTTGGGCAATGGGATTTACCAACGCAGAAAGAGCCGACGTGCTCGAGGTGTAGGGAGGGTTAGGAAGATTTCAGCTCGTTCTTGTACATGTATCTACATCTACTCTACGTAAATACTCCTCACGCCATCGTAAGGTGCGTGGCGGAGGGTACCGTGTACTATTGCGTGTCATACCCCCTCCTGTTTCAGTCGCGAGGGAGAAACGACTGTCTGTACGCCTCAGTATGAGCCCTAATTTCTCGTATCTTATCTCCGTGGTCCTTACGCGCGACGTATGTTGGCGGGAGCAGAGTCGTTCGGCAGTCAGATTCAAATGCCGGTTCTCGGTAGTGTTTCTCGAAAAGAACGCCGCCTTTCCTCCAGGAATTCCCATTTGAGTTCCCGAAGCATCTCCGTAAGACAAGATTTGCTCGAACCTACCGGTAACAGATCTAGCAACCACCCTCTGAATTGCTCCGATCGACTATTTGCCTTCCCTATCAAATCACATGTTCGTTCCACCTCACATCGCTCTGAAACGTTACGCACAAATTTTTAAATACTTGACTGAATCAAGTTGCACTCTTGTTAATACTGAAACTGAACATTACAGGTTTGTTCTTCCCACTCATCCGCATTAACTTACATTTTTTCTCATTTAGGGCTAGCTGCCACTCATGACACCTACTTGAAATTTAGTCTACGTTGTCTTGTATCTTCCTACAGTCACTCAACTTTGACACCTGTGCGACAAGCTGTCCCAAAAGACGTCAACCATCTCAGAAATTATTTACCAACCACTTCAACCATTTATATCAAAGTGGCCCTACAACCCCAGTGCACGGTAACAGAAGGAAACAAGGACAACAGAAGAGGGGAAAGTTAATGCTCTTGTTTCTTTGGTCTGGGAAGTGTCCTGCGGATTCTCTATCGACGTAGGTTCCACCCTCATCTCCTTCCTCTCGATCAAGAGCTGCATGAAAACGATTCGTGTTGACTTCTGTACGTGGGAATTAAGACAGAATACTCCAGATGTATCATGTACAGTACCTGGTCTATTGAAAGAGCCACGTTTACCAGTCACGCCAAAGTCAACTGCCGAAAAATGCACTATTGGTCAGTTGATAATACCTGTTGGCTTTGTCGGTTAGAGCGTCAACGTCCACGGAGTGTAAACATGTGATGTGGTATAGTGAACCATCAGCTCACAGGCCCATGTTTCATAGATGGTTCAATGAAAATACAGAAGTATCGCAGCCTCCAAACAGACCATCTTTCACAGGTACTAAAAGACGTTCCTCTGCAGACTAGGAGGAAACCTGTGGTACGAACATGATGACCGTCCGGCTCACAGTGCTCAAAGTTCCGTTGGAGGCAGAGGACCTGTACCTTGGCCAGCCCGTTCCCCAGAGTTGGTGCCTGGAAGCTTTTTTCTGAGGGGAAAGCTGAAAGCTGCTGTCTACAAGAATATTCCAACTACACTCGATGTCATGCAGTGACGTATTACTGCATCCTGATAAGACAAATGGCTCTGAGCACTACGGGACTTAACTTCTAAGTTCATCAGTCCCCTAGAACTTGGAACTACTTAAACCTAACTAACCTAAGGACATCACACACATCCATGCCCGAGGCAGGATTCGAGCCTGCGACCGTAGCGGTCTCGCGGTTCCAGACTGTAGTGCCTAGAATCACTCGGCCACCCCGGCAGGCGCGCTGATATGGAGGCATGTGTGCAGGAGTCGTTGCATACCAGACTGGAAGCATGTACTGCCACTGCCGGAGGGCATTTTGAACACGATATATAGTGATTGGTCAGTTGTCTCGTCACTACTCAAAATCCTCATAACTAATGTATGCACTTCTGTTGTTCTTTACTGTGTGCTACCAAGGGTATTCTACAAGTGTAGGTGTGGAAACTTTTGAAAATACTGTATCTCGCAGGCTATATCTCCTCCAACAACTACCACAGATATTTTAATTTACCCTACTTTTAATATGTCAATATCAACAGGCATTGCTCCATTTAGGTAGCGTTCTCGCTTCCCACGCTCGGGTTCCCGGGTTCGATTCCCGGCGGGGTCAGGGATTTTCTCTGCCCCGTGATGGCTGGGTGTTGTGTGCTGTCCTTAGGTTAGTTAGGTTTAAGTAGTTCTAAGTTCTAGGGGACTCATGACCATAGATGTTAAGTCCCATAGTGCTCAGAGCCATTTGAACCATTTTTTTGCTCCATTTAAAGAAATGTATGAACACACAAAAATTCATTCATTAAGTATAATTACAATCTGTTTATTGGCTAACAATACGAGTCCCCGACTACCAATCCATTCTGTAAAACCGCACATCAATAGCGGTTTCTATTTGCGCGATATTTGCGGTGCAAGTTTTAGGCGATTCGCCCTGTATATATCGTTTAATTTAACATACTGAAACGCATTTTAAGCATCTTTCGATTTCGAACAGGCGTTTATGCGAACAAGAATTGTTATGCCAAGATAAAATATGTTACGCTAAAGTAATATAGAACTGCTCTGTTCTGTTCTGTTGTGAGGAGGAAGTAGGGACAGTGGTTGGCCAGAAATCGATGTCCAGTCGTGTCTTCTGCTGGCGTTCAGCTGTGTGACGTTGCTTGTTGTGAGAGACACCACAGCCTGTGTGGGATGCAGATAATTTAGCATCAACTGCTATGGTACGATATTCGTGTGACAGACTTTTTATACGACAGTTCTTTACTTACAGTTTTGACGTCCCAAAGCTTCATTTGTATCGTTGGTACACTGGAGGGGATGTTGTGTAATATTATAGTTCTAAATTATACTGCTGCACTGCTTTATATTTCACAGATTTGATAGTAATTCATGGCACAAACGTTTCGGCGTATATGTAATGTATTCGTCCAAAACAATACGGAGGACTTGTAACTTGTGGATGGGTATCGTCTACCGCTACTTTATAGCAACATTAAAGATACTGACAGTTTGGTTGTCGTTTGTCTCACTCACGCAAAACTGTCTGCATCCCACACAGGCTTTTGTGTCAGGCCACTGCTCCAAGCCACCCTCCCCCTCCCCACTCCACCCCCTCCCCACCGCCACAATACCACAGTAGCCACTCCAGCAGCGACCGGTGAATAAAACAGTTCTATATTAATTTAGATTAAGACACTTTATTCTGTAACTTGAAGGTGGAGGGGGGAGAAAAGAAAGAAAAGGGAAGGAACTATCAGCTGCTTCGGTAATTAATGCACAATCAGAGACGACGAGTGAAAATGTGTGTCCGACCGGGACTCCAACTCTGAATATCTTGCTTACTAGTCAGTTTCGTTACCCACTTCGCTTTCGGACACAGTGTTTATCGTAAATGCGCGGACTATCACAGCACGCTCCCCAGCTTACCTTCGTTCCCACCTAGCGCCACCTATATGTCATCCATGTTCGCTTCTTTGGAATTCCACCAGGATGTCGAACGTAATTTTGGAGGAGGAGGAGGATATTAGTGTTTAACGTCCCGTCGACAACGAGGTCATTAGAGACGGAGCGCAAGCTCGGATGAGGGAAGGATGGGGAAGGAAATCGGCCGTGCCCTTTCAAAGGAACCATCCCGGCATTTGCCTGAAGCGATTTAGGGAAATCACGGAAAACCTAAATCAGGATGGCCGGAGATGGGATTGAACCGTCGAACGTAATTGTGCATTCGCGCTGAAGGTGGAGCGGGGAGGAAGAAAAGGGAAGGTACAATCTTCAGTGGGAATGCCCTTTTCTTTCGACCTACTACGGGAGGACATGGACTGAGACTGGATGGGTGGCGCTAGGTGGGAATGTTGGTTAGCCAGGGAGAGTGCCAGGATAGTCGGCGTATTTTGGATAAACACCGCGTCTGAGCGCACTGTGATTAACGCAGCTTCCTCGTAAACACATGATGGTTCCTTGGTCTCTTTTCTGCCCGCATGACTATTACTTTCTCCTCGCCAAATATCATGCTCTTACATGGTTCAAGGAAATCGCAATCGACTACGTCTTCGGCGAAGGGGAGATAGTGGAGTTTGACTACTGGTGGTACCTGCAAAACGCTCACGAGGTTCTAGAACGCACGCCAGGGTACCGTACACTTTTTGGCAAATTACTTACGCAGTGTTGTCGTAAACCTCCCTGCTACTTGGGGAGAGCCAGGCTATGTGTAGCGTACCGTGCAGCATCACATCGAAGACAGAATGACCTGAGTTCCAGGCAGTGCGGAAGTAAAGCGATTGGCTGATTCAAGGTACCCTGCATTCATTGAGGAATTAGCAGTGCAGCAAGAATCTGTTGTACATATTTTAGGCGGCATTGTTGGAGATAGGAAACACCAGTGGCAGCGGGAAAGAAACTCGAGTTGCACAATTTTATGAAGAAATATTCCTTTAGCTGCAGTAGCGCTTTCAGTATACAAAGTTATTTTAGTTTTTGAATCATGTTTTCATTTGTACACGTTTACTGATTATAATCGTGTAGATAAATAAATATAAACGAATTTTAGACCAGTGGATCCTATATCCTCGGGAGAATTTTTGGCAATAGTTAGGGGCAACGCCTGAAGAGGGATAGTTCATTTTTCTCTTATTTTTGGCAGGGTTAAAGTGGCGGTCCCAAGTAGTGTCGGATTTGATTTTCGTTTCTTTTGTTTTTGAAATTAGATTTAGTCAGATAAGGAGATGGGTCCATAAGAAGATAGATCCACGACTCCCTAAGAAAAGTAAGCAACAGATCACGGGTTCGAGTCCAAGTCTGGTACGTGTTTATACCTGTCGCCGTTGATTCTACATTAAGCCTTGATGCAGCTGATGCCAATAGTTCCTCTCCTTTCCTGTCCTTCCTCCTCCCTCCACTTTCATGTTATAGAGGGTGGTCCATTGATAGTACCCGGGCCAAACATCTCACGATATAAGCATCAAACGAAAAAACTACAAAGAACGAAACTCGTCTAGCTTTAAGGGGGAAACCAGATGGCGCTATGGCTGGCCCGCTAGATGGCGTTGCTATAGGTCAAACGGATATCAACTGCGTTTTTTTTTTTTTTAATAGGAACCCCCATTTTTTATACATATTCGTGTAGTACGCAAGGAAATGTGAATGTTTTATTTGGACAACTTTTTTTGCTTTGTGATAGATGGCGCTGTAATAGTAACAAACGTATAAGTACGTGGTATCTCGTAACATTCCATCAGTGCGGACGGTATTTGCTTCGTGATACATTACCCGTGTTAAAATGGACCGTTTACCTACTGCGGACAAGGTCCATATCGTGTTGATGTATTTCTATTGTGATCAAAATGCCCAACGGGCGTGTGCTATGTATGCTGCTCGGTATCCTGGACGACATAATCCAAGTGTCCGGACCGTTCGCCGAATAGTTACGTTATTTAAGGAAGCAGGAAGTGTTCAGCCACATGTGAGACGTCAACCACGACCTGCAGCAAATGATGATGCCCAAATAGGTGTTTTAGCTGCTGTCGCGGCTAATCCGCACATCAGTAGCAGATAAATTGCGCGAGAATCGGAAATCTCAATAACGTCGGTGTTGAGAATGCTACATCAACATCATTGCAACCGGACCATATTTCTATGCACCAGGAATTACATGACGACGACTTTGAACGTCGTGCACAGTTCTGCCATTGGGCACAAGGGAAATTACGGGACGATGACAGATTCTTAGCGCCGGCCGAAGTGGCCGTGCGGTTAAAGGCGCTCCAGTCTGGAACCGCAAGACCGCACCGGTCGCAGGTTCGAATCCTGCCTCGGGCATGGATGTTTGTGATGTCCTTAGGTTAGTTAGGTTTAACTAGTTCTAAGTTCTAGGGGACTAATGACCTCAGCAGTTGAGTCCCATAGTGCTCAGAGCCATTTTTGAACAGATTCTTAGCACGCGTTCTATTTAGCGACGAAGCGTCATTCACCAACAGCTGTAACGTAAACCGGCATAATATCCACTATTGGGCAACGGAAAATCCACGATGGCTGCGACAAGTGGAACATCAGCGACCTTGGTGGGTTAATGTATGGTGCGGCATTATGGGTGGAAGGATAATTAGCTCTCATATTATCGATGGCAATCGAAATGCTGCCATGTATGCTGATTTCCTACGTAATGTTCAACCGATGTTACTACAAGATGTTTCACTGCATGACAGAATGGCGATGTACTTCCAACATGATGGATGTGCAGCACATAGCTCGAGTGCGGTTGAAGCGGTATTGAATAGCATATTTCAAAAATGGTTCAAATGGCTCTGAGCACTATGCGACTCAACTTCTGAGGTCATCAGTCGCCTAGAACTTAGAACTAATTAAACCTAACTAACCTAAGGACATCACACACATCCATGCCCGAGGCAGGATTCGAACCTGCGACCGTAGCGGTCACGCGGTTCCAGACTGAAGCGCCTCTAACCGCACGGCCACACCGGCCGGCAGCATATTTCATGACAGGTGGATTGGTCGTCGAAGTACCATGCCATGGCCTGCACCTTCACCGGATCTGACGTCCCTGGATTTCTTTCTGTGGAGATAGTTCAAGGATATTTGCCATCGTGGTCCATCGACAACGCCTGACAACATGCGTCAGCGCATTGTCAATGTATGCGCGAACATTACGGAAGGCGAACTACTCGCTGTTGAGAGGAATGTCGTTACACGTATTGCCAAATGCACTGAGGTTGACGGACATCATTTTGAGCATTTATTGCATTAATGTGGTATTTACAAGTAATCACGCTGTAACATCATGCGTTCTCAGAAATGATAAATTCACGAAGGTACATGTATCACATTGGAACAACCGAAATAAAATGTTCAAACGTACCTACGTTCTGTATTTTAATTTAAACAACCTACCTGTTACCAATGTTCTTCTAAAATTGTGTGCCATATGTTTCTGACTATTACAGTGCTATCTGTCACAAAGCGAAAAAATTGGTCCAACTAAAACATTCATATTCCTTTACGTACTGCATGAATATGTAATAAAAAACGGGAGTTCTCATTTAAAAGAACGCAGTTGATATCCCTTTGACCTATGGAAGCGCCATCTAGTGGGCCAACCATAGCGCCATCTGTTTTCCCCCTTCAAGCTAGACAAATTTCGTTCTTTGTAGTTTTTTTCGTTTGACGCTCATTTCGTGAGATGTTTGGCCATGTCACGATCAGTGAACCACCTTGTATAATACACTCCTGGAAATTGAAATAAGAACACCGTGAATTCATTGTCCCAGGAAGGGGAAACTTTATTGACACATTCCTGGGGTCAGATACATCACATGATCACACTGACAGAACCACAGGCACATAGACACAGGCAACAGAGCATGCACAATGTCGGCACTAGTACAGTGTATATCCACCTTTCGCACGATCGTAGAGATGCTGGATGTAGTCCTGTGGAACGGCTTGCCATGCCATTTCCACCTGGCGCCTCAGTTGGACCAGCGTTCGTGCTGGACGTGCAGACCGCGTGAGACAACGCTTCATCCAGTCCCAAACATGCTCAATGGGGGACAGATCCGGAGATCTTGCTGGCCAGGGTAGTTGACTTACACCTTCTAGAGCACGTTGGGTGGCACGGGATACATGCGGACGTGCATTGTCCTGTTGGAACAGCAAGTTCCCTTGCCGGTCTAGGAATGGTAGAACGATGGGTTCGATGACGGTTTGGATGTACCGTGCACTATTCAGTGTCCCCTCGACGATCACCAGTGGTGTACGGCTAGTGTAGGAGATCGCTCCCCACACCATGATGCCGAGTGTTGGCCATGTGTGCCTCGGTCGTATGCAGTCCTGATTGTGGCGCTCACCTGCACGGCGCCAAACACGCATACGACCATCATTGGCACCAAGGCAGAAGCGACTCTCATCGCTGAAGACGACACGTCTCCATTCGTCCCTCCACTCACGCCTGTCGCGACACCACTTGAGGCGGGCTGCACGATGTTGGGGCGTGAGCGGAAGACGGCCTAACGGTGTGCGGGACCGTAGCCCAGCTTCATGGAGACGGTTGCGAATGGTCCTCGCCGATACCCCAGGAGCAACAGTGTCCCTAATTTGCTGGGAAGTGGCGGTGCGGTCCCCTACGGCACTGCGTAGGATCCTACGGTCTTGGCGTGCATCCGTGCGTCGCTGCGGTCCGGTCCCAGGTCGACGGGCACGTGCACCTTCCGCCGACCACTGGCGACAACATCGATGTACTGTGGAGACCTCACGCCCCACGTGTTGAGCAATTCGGCGGTACGTCCAGCCGGCCTCCCGCATGCCCACAATACGCCCTCGCTCAAGGTCCGTCAACTGCACATACGGTTCACGTCCACGCTGTCGCGGCATGCTACCAGTGTTAAAGACTGCGATGGAGCTCCGTATGCCACGGCAAACTGGCTGACACTGACGGCGGCGGTGCACAAATGCTGCGCAGCTAGCGCCATTCGACGGCCAACACCGCGGTTCCTGGTGTGTCCGCTGTGCCGTGCGTGTGATCATTCCTTGTACAGCCCTCTCGCAGTGTCCGGAGCAAGTATGGTGGGTCTGACACACCGGTGTCAATGTGTTCTTTTTTCCATTTCCAGGAGTGTACATATGACAGCTGCGGATCTTGTGTGCTGTCTGTTGTTTCGGATATGCCTGAAAGATCAGACACCACGCATTCCTATTTCATCTTTTGGTAACAATTGTGTGTGTGAATAAACGCCTGATCTTGTGCAAAACTATCTTAAAACGCTTTTCAGTTTGTTAAATTAAACGAAACAGATTATAGTGACAGGTTGCAGAAAATAGAAATAATTATATCACAGAGTCACAGCCGCTGCACTTAGTTAGCACTGGCACAGTTAATTAAGTTTATGTATTTTTCTTAGGGTTTACCTCGTTGAACGACGTTCACTGTTTTGAGGATTTAGCAAATTTATTTTAACGTTGGCCGGTTTCCCTTCCTCTCACCACAGTTGCCAGTCAACTTAACGGAGTAAATAGTAGAAACTTTGTTGTGTGTGTTATCGTATTTGAACTGTTTGTGAATAATATTTTCCATCGCGGAAATTGAGCGTCAGCCTAGCACAAGCTTCGATGAGCGTAGAGAACTACCAAACAATCATACTTTGGTGGGTGCACGAGGAACGATGGCCGTTTATCCGTGTCTCTGATTCGATCAACGTCTGCCCCTCCTTCCTGTCTCTGGAGCTAACATGCAGCACGCTCGGCTATCCGAACTGATCGTACTCTGTACACACATATATTCAAAACTTATTTTACTGACTGTTATGGAATGTTAGGAACAAAAACTGAACATATTTTCAAAATTCTATAGATATTGTCAGCATCAATCACGATTCATGACTTTTCACATATGGAACGTCAAAATGGACACAGAATGTTCAACTTTGAAAGTAAATAGGAGCTTGCAGCATTGATCGTTCACAGTGGTGACCAGAGAAGTGACATGCTGCAGCGAAGTACGGGGTAAACATTGTTTATTCATTTCGAGTTGCGAACTCGGGTGAACACGCAGGACAGGGCACAATTCGAAGTCGCTCTGCCGCCAAAGACTTCGTTAACATTTCACGCGACATGGCTACAGGTACATTGCTTCGAGCGCTGTGCTGTGACAGCAGTGAACGAAGCGTCAAATATTACTGCGGAATCGGTGTCTGACAGTTGCATGCCGGAAGGTCTGCGAATGCCAAGTGACGAAACTTTAAACCACGCCGCTCTTCGTTGGCAGGCACCACAGCAGAAACCAGGCACGAAATTTCCTCGTGAAGCCACATACTGGGTTTTGTTTTGTCCAGTGTGAAATGGGAAACATTTTTTGCATTCACTCACTGCTCGAAGTGATTGCAGCTAAACTTTCCGCGTTGTACTCGTTACCGTGCCAGTCAGATATAAAGAGGAGAAAGCGAGTGTATGGACAAAGTAATAAACTTTTTTGTCGACACAGTAAGAGTTAATATAAGGTACCACATTCAATAAAATTTTTCTGGGTTTGTGACCACATTGTCAATATATAAAACTACGGACGTTCGGGTCCCTGATACAAGTAACCTTCTTCAGGGTGTTACTGTTTACACACACCCTGAAGAAGGTTGCATGGGGGCTTAATTAATATATAATGAAAATAATTTTAATTTTTTTGTTTTTAGTAGCTGTCTGTTCGGTTATGAAGTCTCGTAAACGGTTGGCCCTGACTAGTATTATTACGCTATCTGACTGCATAGAACAATAACAAAGAATGAAATGGAAATTTTCATTAACACAATTAATTAATTAAGTCCCCAGCAACTATAAAACCTACGAAACCAAAGCACAAGTGTAACTGTTCTGTGTGTGGAAGTATGACTCAACGTACGCATCTGGCACGGTTCTTCTTCAACAACACAAGAAATTTTAAATATCATTTATACTGAACTAACTAAAAAATAGAAATACTATAATTACTCAAGAAAACCAGAATTACACTCTAATACAAGAACACAAGCCAGATGCTTTGTTGACTGAACCTGTAATGAAGCATTACTTACGACATTAAATAATGAAAAATAAATCAAGTTTCGTTACCTTCATATATTGACCAAAATCACTCTAATCATTACAATATATCTCCACACCGACTCGCTATTACCACATCTCAACAAGAACTTTTCAGTATCACATCTCAGAAAGCACTCCCTACTAGCACATCTGAACACGAACTGACTACTACGAGTCCTCGACAAGCACTCCCACTACGACATCTCAATAATCACCGCCAGTGGAGGCGGCGGAACAATGCTCTCTAGCGATCTCTGGTGCTGTGGCTCAGTGTAGCCACCTTTCATATGCCCTTCCTCCACGGCTAGAATTTGATGGTATTTTTGCCAGCATTGGTGGTGAAAATACCACCAAATTCGTCAAAAAAAATACAGACAAAAATAAAAGATAATATTAATACGTAAATATCATATAACTAGATAAAATTTTGGCTTTGCACTGACCTTTCAATAACCTATTATATAGAATACAGTAAGCAATACAAATTCTTTCATACATGTGACCTTACATAATAGTTTACACAAGTATTATGTGGTTAAACAATTCAATCAATAGCGTCAGCAATGACGAATATGTGCAGGTAAGAGTCTCATAACTTTTCACAAACAGTAATACACAAAAAATCAGTTTATAAAAATATTCACATAAACGCTTTCCATAGCCCAAGAATAAGCAGTTGACAGTTCCAGCAGTAGCACCCAGCAATGGTCAACAGGTGCAAAAACCAACAAGTGACATTTTTTTAGTAGAAACAGTCCATCAGTGGCACCCAGTAATGTTAAACAGGTGCAGACACCAACAAGTGACATCATTTCAGTAGAAGCAGTCCATCAGTGGCACCCAGTAATGTTGAATAGGTGCAGACACCAACAAGTAACACCATTTCAGTATAAGCAATTCCATTAGTGGCACCAGCAATGTTGAGCAGGTGCAGACACCAACAAGTGACATCATTTCAGTAGAAGCAGTCCATCAGTGGCACCCAGCAATGTTGAGCAGGTGCAGACAGCGACAGGTGACATCTTTTCAGTAGAAACAGTCCATCAGTGGCACCCAGCAATGTTGAGCAGGTGCAGACATCAACAAGTCACATTTCTCAGCAGAAGCAGTTCCATAAAATTCACTAGCACTGATCACACTGTTCATCAGAGTTTATAAGCAGAAATTAAACATGTCCTAGCGGCACCAATCATGTAGAAAAGGTACAAGTAACAGTCCATAATTTTTTACAATCACTGATCACACAGTTCATCAGCAGAAATTAAACATGACTAAATGTCACGCATAATGTTGTAAAGTGCAGCACCATCACTAATCAGACAGTTCAGGCATGAACAATAGTTTGAATACACATACAATGCTTTTACACTAAACATACAAATCATAACAAACACACAAATGATATCAGATAATTGTCCTATTAACTATTACAATACACAAATACCAGTAAACCTATAACATTTATGGGTGTCAGTGCAAGCCACTACCAACAAATAAAATAATATTTAGGAGATAGGTGGGTAGGATTAGGAAAGGAAAACACACAAAACACACTCACTCATCTTTCATCCACATTAAGTACTACTGTGTAATTGAATAGTGTTAACTGTGTAAATGTAACTCTGTCCAAGATTTGATGTTCATCATGTGTACCAAGTAGTAGTGGCAGCAATGTATAACAGTCAATAATAGTTAAGTCAACGTCATAGTCATCATGTCAAGACCAATGTTTGCCAAGCCAGATCAAAATGTACGGTTGCTGAACAATTGTCAGTGTACCAAGATATGCAAATGCTTCCTCTCTCAAAAAAAAGTATATACTGCTTTGTGATTTGACAAAGTGTGTGTGTAGACAATCTTCCTTCTACTTGAGTGTTCTAGTCTGCCATCTTCATCCTCCTTGTTCCATATGGACCAACAAAAAAAATATGCTCCTCACTTACTTTACCTCTTATCCACCAAAACTCCAATAATCGTCAGCATAATCTCAATAATTCACTAATACCTCTTCAATACGTCGATACATATAAACCTTATCATCAATATCATTTACCTTACCTATTGTCCACGAAAACTCCAATAATCATCACTTAATCTTAATACTTCAATAATACCTCTTCACTACGTCGATATATATAAACCTCAGCACCAATATCATTTCACTTCCATAACAACTCTCTCCTCTAGTCAGTCTCCTCGAACAAGTACAGACAAAATCCTAGTGCAACTTCAATTCATCATCCCATACAATCCGAAGACACAGTGTCTACACACAACCTCTGTGTAATCTATCTGACCCAAATTTTCTACTCATTATAAATTGTAAGACACATTTTGGTTCCTTGTCCATCATTAAATAAAAGAAATGCATACATGACCTCTAACAGCCTTTAGTTTGAATAACTTTCAGTAATTAATTACGATTACGGAGTGTGAATGATCATAATATTTCAGTGTGTACACCACTTCAAAAATTATGGCAAACAGAAGCAAACATGTGGAGTATTTCTTGTGTCACGTGTCACTTCCTATTTCAATTGCTCACGAAGAATGCAGTGTAATAACTGTCAATGGTCTAAACCTAGTGTTGGTATGTCATGTCGTTAGCTTCCTTCCTATTAGCATAAATTTATACAGCTTCCATAAAACCTCCAGCTCATGTGACTTCTATGCAGTTTCTTGTACCAATGTCGTTCGTAGAATTACAGCAGTTCATTTTCTTATCTTAAAAATATAAGGCACTGAGCGTAAGCAAAACATGCAATAGCGAGTAAATATACCAGTAGAGAACTGAATGTCAACAAGTGGATGCAGCACAATTCCTACAACGAGGCTCTGCCAAGCGAACAATCTATAATTAATACCACAGTGTAACCTAAACTCTATATTTGTACACAGTATATCAGCATTTCTATATACTAAATTGAAGAGTAGTTATGACAACAAAACAGAAATGTGTTAATATGCAATACATACGCAAAGCAGCAAATATGTATCTTACATAATAAACAGGTCATTATCATCATATCAGCATAAGCAAATAAATGTTCATACGTAATCTTAATAAGTAAACATGAAGGCGCAAGCAGATAAATCACAAAGTGTAACCTACATACATAACAGCACAACTAATAGGGTGACAATTATAATTTAAATAAATAAGCACAGCAGGCACATAATAAAAAATATGACATCAGTGAAAAAGCAGTGCAGCCAAGCAATGCATAATATATACAAATAACAACCCTGTTCATTAGTCAATCATTGTCAAAATCAGTTAATGTGCGCAAGCACGTCACTTCACTAGTAAATTCATAGAACATGAAATTTAGCACAAAGTATGAATCACGTAATCGCGAGCAGCAAATTAGTCTAAAGTACGTACCTAAGTGGAAATATGTTACCTGAAAAATGAACTCAATTAATTGTTACCTTTTTGGTTTTTTACTTCCTTTTTTTTTTTTTTTTTTTTGAAATTACATTCTTCCTGAAATTTTCTCCATAGCAAGTTCTCTTAACGTTGGACACACATAGAATTTACCTGAAGGTCTTAAATATTTCATACAACCGTATCCTGAAAAATACTGAACGGTAATAACATAATTTATCAAGTCACTATGGCTTTATACTGAATTTAGTCGGAGAAATTAGACTGTGTATTTGTTTACGTCTGTCAGTGCATTCGCACTGAGCGCTCGGTCAGCTGTAGGCGCGTGACGTAGGAAGTGATTGTTTGCTTGCGGTCAACGACTGCCTCGTGCGCCGCGCAGACTTCACTGTTGCTTTGAGTATCTGCCGCCGCCGGAACACGGCGCGGTATCCTTGTACTCTCCGCATGTTTACATGTAGCTGTTAGTTTCTCTAAAGTATGTCATTCCACAAAAATTTTTACGTTCGATATATGATGTATTCCCTTAGAGCGCCGAGATTTAAGAGTTTCTACTTCAACAGTGTTATCATGAATAATTTTGCGAACTCTATATGGACCGTTATAAAGCAGAAAAAATTTGCGACACAAGCCTTTTCCTCTGTGAGACAAACGGTGAGACTTAATTAATACCTTTTGACCAACTGACAAGATTTTTAAACGACCAGGATGTTTAGCTGATTTCTCTCTTCTAGCAGCCGCAGATGCAATATTTCGTAGAGCCAGGTTGACAACTTCAGAATGCCGCAGTTTCCGTGAAGGCGGAAAACGAACGATTTCAGAAATGCGATTTGTTGGTACTTTATTTTTTAATATCAGTATAGGCGGTAAAGAAGTTGAGTCATTAGGAAGTTCATTCAGAATGTTTTGAAAAATATGAAGATACTGATCCCACGTTCTGTGATTCTGATGACAATAAAGACGACACAATTTATTAATTTCTTTCATCCATCTTTCTGAAGCATTAGATTGAGGGTGAAAAAGTGAAATAAAAATTGGTTTAATCTTACGACGCCGTAGAGTACGAAGCCAAATTTTAGAGCGAAACTGTGATCCATTATCTGATATAACCTTATCAACATGACCAACTTCTGTAAGAAAATGTTTGATGAAAGCGTTAGATACTGAACGAGCTGTTGCCTTGCGTAAAGGTGTAAAACACACATATTTTGATGTCAATTCCACTGCTACGAAAATGTACGCAAAACCATTAGTAGAACAAACCACTGGACCGAACAAATCGACTGCAGCCATGTCCTTTAATTTCGCTGGAATGATAGGAAACAACGGTGCTCTGTGAGAAATAGTTGGCGGCTTAGCCTATTGACATAATTTGCATTTGGCAAGAACAGATCGAATACGTTTTTCCATATTACTAAAGTAGCAATTTTCTCGTAATTTATGAAAGCATTTTCTGGGACCAAAATGTGCATAACTGAAATGTGTTAACGAGGTGTGGCCAAATCATCCAATCTAACAAAGCGTCTAACAAAATTACAGACACCAAGGAAACTACGAACATCACGTTTTGTGGTAGGAACAGCATAATTACGAATAGCGTCTAGTTTTTCTGGATCAGGAAGAATACCTTCTGTAGAAATAATGTGACCGAGAAATTTCACCTGAGAACGACCAAATTCAGATTTTTCTTAGTTCACTGTAATGCCAACTCTTGCAAAATTACGTAATAATGAATCCAAAATTTTGTTATGCTCACTCCGAGAACGTTTAGCAATAAGAATATCGTCAACATATGAAGTAATATTGTCACGAAGATAAACAGGTAAAATTTCATTTAAATTACGAATGAATGCTGCAGAAAATATAGTAAGTCCAAACGGTAATTTATAAAGTCACTTTTGGGTAAAATCGTCATATCCGGGTAATCTTTACTTACTGTCTAGATAGATGGATAGTAGAAGAGTTGTTTTTATAGATGCAAAGAATAGTATAAGAGTAGGCAGCGGTGCCGAAAACTAAAAGGAAAATAGCACCACTACAGCTCGGGGCCCTGTGATCGCTACGGCACATATTCACTTAGTGTAGTGAATCCCCTGAGGACTTTAATAGCTGCACATAATTTCCAGTTTGTGACACTGTGGCAAATCTGGCGGAAGTGCGCACGTAAATCGATCCAACCATGAACATGGACGTATGTCATTCCTAGAATTGCAAAAGATCTTAAATTTCCGAACAGTCAAGAAGTGTTTACAGTCAAAGTTTTCGCCTCGTGGTGACAAAGACCTACCGCGTCTGTCCCAGTCCGAATGTCGATTATTGTCAAGTTCGCGCGCTTGGCGCTCTCTTGTTGCATCCCGTAAGTGAAATAAATAACTTTCTTGAAACCCCTCTGCTATCTGTGATTCTAAATTTCTTTTGCTGTCTTTTCCTACGATTTCGCCTTCAGTTTGTTTGACTTGCATTCGTAATGCCTCAAATTCCTTTTTAACGCGTTCATTAAATTTTGCCGGATTTTCAACATGCTTATTTATGCTCTGGTACTCTTCGGTTTCTGAAAATGGCAATGGAGCTATATCATCTGAATCTCTGTCCCCATTTAAACTAAGATTTGTCAATTGATCTGAAATCTCCTCAACTCTTTCCGATAAGTTTACGTCTTCCGTAAGTGTCGCAATTCGGGTTTCGGTATTGTCACATTTAGTAGTTGACTGTTCACACTGTTGCGTTAAGTCATTTGGTACTGATTCCTCAATTCTTTCAAATACTTCTTCCTTATCGTGTGCACGTTGTAAATTTAACTCTGAAAATTTTTGAACTATCACGCGATCTTTTTCTTCCTGTTCCCTGTCCTGTTCCTCTTGTCTAATTCCTGTTGAAATTAAACTATTATTGTGAGCCTTCAAAATCGGTTGTACTTCTTCTCTAATTTCTTTCTTTGATTCATCTTTCATGTTTTTGAAACATGTCCCTGTTCGTGAGCCTAACTGTGTTTCCATTGTTTCCATCTCGGTTTTATTTGTTCCTATTTGTGATTCCCGTGAGTCTAACCGTGTTTCCATTGTTCCCATATCAGTTTTAATTTCAGATCGTAACTGTGATCCCACTGTTTTTAATTCAGATGTTAACTGTGATCCCACTGTTTTGAATTCGGTTTTAATTGTTCTTCGTAGTGATTCTAACTGAGATCCCAAATTTAATATTGCACCCAACAACTGCTGCATATCTTCTGTCGTTAATCTCGTATTCTGAAAATTTTTTGATTGTGAAAAATTTTGAACTAGTTCTGGACTATTTTCCCTGCTTATTAAATTGTTTTCAACTCCATTATTCATCATCCTGTTCTCCTGTGTTGGCGAGTTCGCCATGTTAACAATTTCGTTATTCTGGCTATTCATCATTTTTGCCTGTTTCGTCGATCGCGTAATCATTTACAAAACATACAAAACTCGTCACTATATGAAAATTACACACAATGACACTTTATCTCCAACAATACCATTCACACGAAATGTTTCCCTCAAACACGATTAACGAACAATTGAAATAATTGCACTAAATCGTCAAACGCGTATACAAGACAACAATCAAATTCAGAGAAAAAAATACCATTAGAAGAATGACAATTACCAAATCTACACATGCAAAATAGGCTACAATTACTAAACTACAAAGTACTACAACAATACTACTGTCTACTATTTCTACAATCAGAAGAATTCCAAGGGACGATCCGAAGCAGCGGTCGCCACGTGCATGGGGGCTTAATTAATATATAATGAAAATAATTTTAATTTTTTGTTTTTAGTAGCTGTTTGTCCGATTACGAAGTCTCGTAACGGTTGGCCCTGACTAGTATTATTACGCTATCTGACTGCATAGAACAATAACAAAGAATGAAATGGAAATTTTCATTAACACAATTAATTAATTAAGTCCCCAGCAACTATAAAACCTACGAAACCAAAGCACAAGTGTAACTGTTCTGTGTGTGGAAGTATGACTCAACGTACGCATCTGGCACGGTTCTTCTTCAACAACACAAGAAATTTTAAATATCATTTATACTGAACTAACTAAAAAATAGAAATACTATAATTACTCAAGAAAACCAGAATTACACTCTAATACAAGAACACAAGCCAGATGCTTTGTTGACTGAACCTGTAATGAAGCATTACTTACGACATTAAATAATGAAAAATAAATCAAGTTTCGTTACCTTCATATATTGACCAAAATCACTCTAATCATTACAATATATCTCCACACCGACTCGCTATTACCACATCTCAACAAGAACTTTTCAGTATCACATCTCAGCAAGCACTCCCTACTAGCACATCTGAACACGAACTGACTACTACGAGTCCTCGACAAGCACTCCCACTACGACATCTCAATAATCACCGCCAGTGGAGGCGGCGGAACAATGCTCTCTAGCGATCTCTGGCGCTGTGGCTCAGTGTAGCCACCTTTCAAGGTCACATGTAGCAGGGACCGAAACGTGGGAAGATTTACCCCCCGTGGTCCAGGGGCAGCGTCTTCGATTCATAATCGAAACGTTTTCGGTCCCGGTTTCGAATCCCACCGCTGTTTATATTTTCATTAATAATCATCATTGGCGGCCAAAGACTTCCGGTGTAAGAAGTCAACCTCATTCTGCAACGGCCTAGCCAAACAGGGCGGAGGAGCAGACAGAGGTTCAGGACACTCTGTTGTCCTAGGGAGACAAGGATAACATTCCACGAGTCTGGGCTTGGAATGTGAGAAGCTTGAACGTAATAGGGAAACTAGAAAATCTAAAAAGGGAAATGCGAAGGCTCAATCTAGATTAGTAGAGGTCAGTGAAGTGAAGTGGAAAGGAGACAAGGATTTCTGGTCAGATGAGTTTAGGGTAATATAACTGCAGCAGAAAATGGTATGACGGGGGTAAGACTCGTTATGAATACGAAGGTAGGACAGAGAGTGTGGTACTGTGAACAGTTCGGTCACAGGATTGTTCTTCTCAGAATCCACAAGAAACCACCACCGGCAACGATAGTACAGGTATACATGCCGACGGCATAAGCTGAAGCTGAAGATGAAGAGATGAAGTGTATGAGGATATTGAAAGGATAATACAGTATGTAAAGGGGGATGAAAATCTAATAGTCATGGGGGCTGGAATGTAGTTGTAAGGGAAGGAGTAGAAGAAAATGTTACAGGAGAATATGGGTTTGGGACCAGGAATGAAGGAGGAGAATGATTAAAGGAGGAGGAGGAATACTTGGAGAAGACCGGGTGATACGGGAAGATTTCAGTTAGATTTCATCATGGTCGACCAGAATTACATCATGGTCAGCCAGAATTACATCATGGTCAGACAGATATTCCGAAATCAGATACTGAACTGTAAGGTGTATCCAGGAGCAGATATAGACTCAGATCACAGAATAGTAGTGATGAAGAATAGGCTAAAGTTTAAGACATTAGTCAGGAGGAATCAATACGCAAAGAAGTGGGATACGGCAGTACTAAGGAATGACGAGATACAGTTGAAGTTCTTTAAGGCTATAGATACAGCAATATGGAATAACTCAGTAGGCAGAACAGTTGAAGAGCACTGGACATATCTAAAAAGGACCATTACAGAAGGTGGAAAGGAAAACATATGTACAAAGAAGGTAACTCCGAAGAAACCATGGGTAACAGAAAAAATACTTTAATGAACGAGGGAAAGAGAAAGTACAAAAACGTTGCGGGAAACTCAGAAATACAGTAATACAAATCGCTGAACAATGAAATAAATGGGAAGTGCAGGGAAGCTAAGACGAAATTGCTGCAGGAAATACGTGAAGACATCGAAAAAGAAACGACTGTCGGAGGGACAGACTCAGCATGAAGGAAAGTCAAAACAACCTTCGGTGACATTAAAAGCAACGATGATAACATTAAGAGTGCTACGGGAATTTCGCTGTTAAATACAGAGGAGAGGGCGGATAGGTGGAAGAATACATTGAAAGCCTCTGAGGGGGAAGGTTTTTCTGATATGATGGAAGAAGAAACAGCAATCGATTAGAAGAGATAGGGGATCCATTATTAGAATCAGAATTTAAAAGAGCTTTGGAGGACTTAGGATCAAATAAGGCAGATGGGATAATAACATTCCATCAGTATTTCTAAAGTCATTGGTGTAAGTAGGAACAAAACGACTATTATGTTGGTGTGTAGAATGTATGAGTCTGGCTACATACCATGTGCCTTTCGGAAAACCATCATCCACACAATTCCGAAGACGGCGAGAGCTGACAGGTGCGAGAATTATCGCACAATCAGCTTAAGATCTCATGCTTAGAAGTTGCTTACAGGAATAATATACAGAAGAAGGGAGCAGAAAATTGAGGATGCGATAGATGACGATCAGTTTGGCTTTAGGAAAGGTAAAGGCACGAGAGAGGCAATTCTGACGTAGCGGCTAATAATGGAAGCAAGACTAAAGAAAAATCAAGACATGTTCATAGGATTTGTCGACCTGTCAACAGTGTAAAGTGGTGCAAGACGTTCGAAATTCTGAAAAAGGTATGGGTAAGATATAGGGAGTGATGGGTCATATACAATATGTACAACAGCCAAGAGGGAATAATAAGAGTGGACGACCAAGAACGAAGTGCTCGTATTTGAAAAGGATGTAAGTCAAGGACGTAGCCTTTCGCCCCTATTGTTCATTCTGTAAATCGAGGCAGCAACGATGGAAATAAAAGAAAGGTTCATGAGTGCATTTAAAATTCAAGGTGAAAGGATGTCAATGATACGATTTGCTGATGACATTGCTATCTTGAGTGAAAGTGAAGAAGAATTACATGATCTGCTGAACGGAATGAACAGTCTAATGAGTACAGAGTATGGATTGCGAGTGAATCGAAAAAAGACGAAGGTAATAAGAAGTAGTAGAAATGAGAACAGCGAGAAACTTAACATCAGGATTGATGATCCCGAAGTAGATGAAGTAAAGGAATTTTAATAATCTAGGCAGTAAAATGACCAAGGACGGACAGAGCAAGGAGGACATCAAAAGCAGACTAGCAGTGGAAAAAAGGGCATTCCTGGTCAAGAAAGTCTACTAATACCAAATATCAGCCTTAATTTGAGGAAAATATTTCTTGAATGTACGTCTGGAGTACAGCATTGTATTGTAATGAACATGGACTGTGGAAAAACCTGAACAGAAGAGAATGGAAGCATTTGAGAGTGGTGCTACAGACGAATATTGAAAATTAGGTGGGCTGATAAGGTAAGGAATGAGGAGTTTCTTTGCAGAATCGGTGAGGAAAGGAACATGTGGAAAACACTGATACGGAGAAGGGACAGGATGATAGGACATTGTTAAGACATGAGGGAATGACTTCCATGATTCTGGAAGGAGCTGTAGACGACAAAAACTGTAGAGGAAGATAGAGATTGAAATACATTCAGCAAATAATTGAAGAGGTTTGTTGAAAGTGTTATTCGAGATGGAAGAGGTTAGCACAGGAGGAATTCGTGGCGGGCCGCGTCAAACCAGTCAGAAGACTGCCGAAAAAAAAAAAAAAAGAAGAGAACTTATTCTTAGGAGAGGATATCATCATAGGTAAGAGACTGTCATCTTTTTTTTTACCGATATTCGCTGTTCATATTCAGTAGTTAGCTAAAGTAACGGCCTACGGTACCATCTGCATGACAACTCTGCTGTTCACACTTAAATGTCTGCCAAAGAGTTCGTCGAACCACGTTCAGATTGTTTGTTTATCGTTCACGAAAAAGTGAAATAGTTCGGCTTGAAAGCAAAATAACACTAGATGGATGAGGCACGTAGTATCTAAGAAGCAAGTAACACAGGAAACTAGAACGTCCGTGTCTTCTGAAATCAACCATAGTCATAAAATTGAGAATGTTTATGAAAATAATACATTTGGAGAGCAGTGTTATATGCAAATGAATCCTACCCTGTCCAAAATACGGAAAAGAAGAAAAACGAAGCATCCTACATGTGACGTTGCAAGAAACATTAACTGGAATAAGGGATATGGCAGTAGGGCGATTGTTAATGTAACAAGGATTAACCCGCGTGATAGTAAAAGAAATGGATGGGTTTAGTGCCCTGTCGAAGACGATGTCAGGGGAAATGATGCACAAGTCAGAGCTGAGATAGGGAAGGAGACGGGCAACCACCCCGTCATTCGAAAAAAAAAAAAAAAAAAAACTAAGAGTAAGGAGAACAATTCTAGAGGCGTTCGGTGAAATGCAAAGTAAATTTTGCTAACGGAAATGACAAGAATTCTGGCCGGCCGGTGTGGCCGAGCGGTTCTAGGCGCTATAGTCTGGAACCGCACGACTGCTACAGTCGCAGGTTCGAATCCTGCCTCGGACATGGATATGTGTGATGTCTTTAGGTTGGTTAGGTTTAAGTAGTTCTAAGTTCTAGGGGACTGATGACCTCAGAAGTTAAGTCCCATAGTGCTCAGAGCCCTTTGAACCATTTTGACAAAAATTATAAGAAAATTATATCTTAAATTGAGTCAGAAAGCAGAAGAAATTCATATATTCAGTCGCTTAATGACCATACTGAAAAAAGGCTGAGGCAGTGGCTCAAATGGCTCTGAGCGCTATTGGACTTAACAGCTGAGGTCATCAGTCCCCTAGAACTTAGAACTACTTAAACCTAACTAACCTAATGACATCACACACATCCATGCCCGAGGCAGGATTCGAACCTGCGACCGCGGGGCAGAAAACCAACTAAAATTGTTGACTAGTGGAAATACACATCGTTCTCATTCCAAGAATGGTCTTCAGGCAGATTAATATGTTTGTGGGAGTCTGGCAACATATTACTTCATCTCACACACGTCACACGAAAAGTACACGACGAGAAAACAGAGAAGTTAAAGCTTGCACCATACCGAGAATCATTCGCTTCATGCTCCATTCGCAAATGGAACAGTGAAGGGGGATGAAAGAAGTTTTACTTTGGGATGTGGGACTCCACATGAGAGGAAATCGTGGCAGATAGCATCAAACCAGGCAGAAGACTACCATACACACACACACCCACACACACGTTGCTGTTATAGTTGTTGTTTTGTCTTCCGTCTGAAGACTAGATTACTGTAGCTCTCCACGCCCTTCTATCCTGTGCAAACCTCTCCAGCTCAGCAGAGCTGCAGTGTATTCAAGCCTTGGTCTGCGTCTACAGTTTCAGTCCCCCCCCCCCTCTACTTGCACTTCCATTACAAAATCGACAGTTAATTGATGTCTCAGGATTCGTCTTCTCAAGCGATCTCTTCTTTTAGTGAAGTTGTTCTTTCCCAGTTAGATTCTGTACCTCCTGAAACGTCCCCTTTGAAAAATTACAAATGACTGTCCTGTTAAACTTCTACGTTATTTGACACAAACAGCTTAGCAAAACTCAACGTACTCAAACAATTTTCTCTTTATTTATTCTGATCATCACTCAACTGACACTCAATATTTTTAGCGCAACGTAATTTGACTTTCAATAATCCCTACAAAAGAATGGCCCTGACTAACAATAACCTATACCTTTCATGAATCACTTACCCCACAAAAATCTTCATTACTCGAACTACTGCAATACAACGAGCGCCAATATACCAGTTAAATAAATGATTCTAACTACTGAAGGCACTAACTGCTGATAGGCATTGTTAGCAAACGAAAGATCTTGACAGAGAATAAACAATGTAGGGGAAGGCGGGGTAAGATGGGGAAGCTAACTTTAAACCCTTACAAAAGGGATAAAAATAAACAAATTCAAGTGCTGATGATGTTGACGTAGCTATCCACAGGTGGCAATACTCTAACTGTAGCTTATAGCTCTTCCCCGTCTTACCCCACCTCCCCGTCTTGCCCCGCCTTCCCCTATTTATCTTAATAATATCCAAAAGTCATCATGTATAAATATCCATCAATTCATGACATCCATCTTTAAAAATTTCCTTTTTCTAGCGGACACACGTCCAGATCGTCCGCTTATAGTAACCTCTCAAAACTCTGGCATCTCTCTCTCCACATCCACCACTGCTGGCGGCTCACCTCCAACTGCCCAACGCTACGCGCTGTTCACGAATAGAATTTCTCTTCCTTTCTGAATTGCTTATCGTCTACGTTTCGCTCACCCCACACAAATACCTTCCTAAAAGTCTTCCTAATACATAAATTTGTATTCGGTTTGCCAATTTCCCTTTTTCAGAAACGTTTTACTTGCTATTGTCAGTCTGTGTTTTGTGTGCTCTGAACTTTGTGTATCGTCAGTTATTTTGATGACGAAATTCCAAAACTTAGCCACTACTTCTATTGTCTTGTTTTCTATTCAAATTCTGTTAACATCGCCTTATTTGATTCGCCAAAATCGCATTATCATTGTTTTACATTTATTGATATTCGTTTTATAGCCTCTCTTCAACACAATCTATTTCGTTCAACTGCTTTTGAAAGTTTTGTGACGTCTCCGACAATATTACAGTGCTACCGAAAAACTTTTCACTTTTTACATACATCACTTAAAACTTAGATTAAACTGAAATTGGTCGTCGATGAATGTAATCCGTTGATTTTGCGACTGCAATACAATGTTTACAAAATGAAACTGCTGGGGATTTCTCCCTGACTCAAGTAATTCATTCAAATATTTATGAAAAAGATGAGTTTCGGCGGCATGCTGCCATTATCATGTGCCTGTTACTCATATCTCAAATGTTACATTAGAAAATGTCTATGAAGTACGAAAGAATTTTTCAAACTGAGTAGCACCCTCTGCTTAAAATGTTCATTCGCACTCTACAGGTACGTGTAACATAACAAAAGATTTAAAAATAACAGTTGGGCAGCCGGCCGCGGTGGCCGTGCGGTTCTGGCGCTGCAGTCCGGAACCGCGGGACTGCTACGGTCGCAGGTTCGAATCCTGCCTCGGGCATGGGTGTGTGTGATGTCCTTAGGTTAGTTAGGTTTAAGTAGTTCTAAGTTCTAGGGGCCTTATGACCTAAGATGTTGAGTCCCATAGTGCTCAGAGCCATTTGAACCATTTTGAACAGTTGGGCACATGAGGAGGGCAGCTTTGTGTCTAAACTCATCGGGCCGATAAATTGTTGTTGTTGTGGTCTTCAGTCCAGAGACTGGTTTGATGCAGCTCTCCATGCTACTCTATCCTGTGCAAGCTTCTTCATCTCCCGATACCTACTGCAACCTACATCCTACTGAATCTGTTTAGTGTATTAATCTCTTGGCCTCCCTCTACGATTTTTACCCTCCGCGCTGCCCTCCAATACTAAATTGGTGATCCCTTGATGCCTCAGAATATGTCCTACCAACCAATCCCTTCTTCTAGTTAAGTTGTGCCACAAATTTCTCTTCTCTCCAATTCTATTCAATACCTCCTCATTAGTTATGTGATCTACCCTAACCTTCAGCATTCTCTATACCACCACATTTCGAAAGCTTCTATTCTCTTTTTGTCTAAACTATTTCTCGTCCACGTTTCACTTCCATACATGGCTACACTCCATACAAATACTTTCAGAAATGACTTCCTGACACTTAAATCTATATTCGATGTTAACAAATTCCTCTTCTTCAGAAACACTTTCCTTGCCATTGCCAGTCTACATTTTATATCCTCTCTGCTTCGACCATCACCAGATATTTTGCTCCCGAAGTAGCAAAACTCCTTTACAACTTTAAGTGTCTCATTTCCTAATCTAATTCCCTCAGCATCAGCCGACTTATTTCGACTGCATTCCATTATCCTCGTTTTGCTTTTGTTGATGTTCATCTTATATCCTCGTTTCAAGAAACTGTCCATTCCGTTCAAATTTTCTTCCAAGTCCTTTGCTGTCTCTGACAGAATTACAGTGTCATCGGCGAACATCAAAGTTTTTATTTCTTCTCCATGGTTCAAATGGCTCTGAGCACTATGGGACTCAACATCTGAGGTCATAAGTCCCCTAGAACTTAGAACTACTTAAACCTAACTAACCTAGGGACATCACATACATCCATGGCCGAGGTAGGATTCGAACCTGCGACCGTAGCGGTCGCGCGGTTCCAGACTGAAGCGCCTAGAACCGCTCGGCCACACCGGCCGGCCCAGAAACGTAGGTTTGCCTTTCCTTAATCCTTCTTCTAAGATAAGTCGTAGGGTCAGTATTGCCTCACGTGTTCCAACATTTCTACGGAACCCAAACTGATCTTCCCCGAGGTCGGCTTCTACCAGTTTTTCCATTCGTCTGTAAAGAATTCGCATTAGTATTTTGCAGCTCTGCTTTATGAAACTGATAGTTCGGTAATTTTCACATCTGTCAACACCTGCTTTCTTTGGGATTGGAATTATTATATTCTTCTGGAAGTCTGAGGGCATTTCACCTGTCTCATAGATCTTGCTCACCAGATGGTAGAGCTATGTCAGGGCTGGCTCTCCCAAGGCTATCAGTAGTTCTAATGCAATGCTGTCTACTCCCGGGGCCTTGTTACGACTTAGGTCTTTTAGTGCTCTGTCAAACTCTTCAAGCAGTAGCATATCTCCCACTTCATCTTCACCCAAATCCTCTTCCATTTCCATAATATTGTCCTCAAGAACATAAAGAAGATAAATATTGGGGTAAAATATGAATGTAGCTGGAAAATGTTTCGTTTTATAAACGTACATTTTAGAAGCCCCGGAAGCAGATGTGTTGGAAGTTTGGACCTGCGAAGAGAGCAGAGTCTGGGTCACACGTGCGGCTCGACGGCCTCTCAGCCGCAACAAGCGCGCCCCCTGTCCCGGCCATTGTGCTGCGCGTGAAACGCGGCCCCCCGGCGAACACAGAACGCCGCGGGGTTCCCCAGCGGGGCGCCACGCCCCCAGCAGATCGCCTGAAAACACTCTTCCCGCCTTCCCTTGTGGCGGCGCCGGGCTAAATATTTCACGCGGCCCGGTGTTTTGTGCGGCGCGTCGCGGCCGCCGTGCTAATGTCCCACCGGCGATTACCAGAGATAAATAAGCGGGCCGGCTCCTCCAGGCCGAGGCCGCAAAACGCGTGTGAATCATTCGGCCGCACAGCTGGGCGTCGCCGACACGGCTTCACTGCTGGGAGGCAGCCGCCTTTCGAGAGCCGACGTGTTCTAAAACGAACCCTACTCCTGCACCACTATCCCTTCACAATGCCACCTCAATGAGAAGTCATTATAGACTTCCTCGTTCGGAGACATATGGTAATCTCGAGGTCGTCTGAAATATTATCATGCTTTCCTCATGCACTGGAGTATTATTGAACTCCGCTCCACCCAGGGAGGTTAGGTTCGGAAGTCGACTGTGGATGTAAACGTGGAACAAAATATTTTATCTTTCATTATTTTTCTTATCAGACTATTTTACTGACAAAGGTCCATGTAGATTCGAGCTTTTTATTCAGTCATTGGTCTTCTGATTGGTGGGCCCGTCACGAATTCCTCTCCTTGCCAAACTTTTCATCTCAGAGTAACACTTGCATCCTACATCATTTATGTCTCCCTCTACAGTCTTTACCCTCTCCAGCTCCCTTTAGTACCATGAATTTTATTCCCTGATGTCTTCGCAGATGTGCTACCATTATTCCTTTCCTCACCGATTCTGCAGAGAACCACCTCATTCCTAACCTTATCGGTCCACCTAATTTTCAACGTTGCTCTGTAGCACCTCATCTCAATTGCTTAGATTTTCTTCTGTTCTCGTTTTCCCACAGTCCATGTTTCGCTGCCGTACAATGCTGTACTCCAAACGTACATTCTCAAAAATTTCTCTTTGTAATTAAGACCTATATTTGATACTAGGAGACTTCCCTTGGTCAGGAATGCCCTTTTTGACACTGCTGATCTGCTTTTTATGTCTTCTTTGCTCTGTCTGTCAAGGGTTATTTTGCTTTGTAACGGAATTTCTTAACTCCATCTACTTCGTGACCATCAGCCCTCATATTAAATTTCTCAATGTTCACAGTTCTGCTACTCCTCATTACTTTCGCCTTTATTCGATTCACCCTCAGTCCATACACTGTATCCATTAGACCTTTCATTCCATTTTCATGTTCTCTATTTCTTCTTCACTTTCACTGAAAAGATCAATGTCATCAGCAAATCTTTTCATTGATATCGTTTACCCGCTCTTTTGTTTCCGTCGTTGCCTCTTCGACGTAGACATTGTACAGCAGGGCCGAAAGACTATATTCCTGTCTTACAGCGTTTATAATCCGAGCACTTTGCTCTTGGTCGTCCGCTCTTATTATACCCTCTTGGTTCTTGTACATGCTGTGCATTACCCGTCTCTCCCTTCAGCTTATCCCCATTTTTCTCAGAATTTCGAACATCTTGCATCATTTTGCATTGCCGAACGCTTTTCCAGGTCGGCAAATCATAGGAATGTGACTTGACTTTTCTTTAGTCTTTCTTCAATTATCAACCGCAACGTCTGCCTGCCTCGTGCCTTTACCTTTCCTAAAGCCAAGCCGATCGTCATCTAATGCATCTTCAATTTTCTTTTCCATTCTTCTATATATTATTCTTGTCAGAAACTTGTATGCGTCAGCTGTTAAGCTGATTGTGCGATAATTCTCGCACTTGGCCTCTCTTGCTGTCTTCGGAATTGTGTGTATGATGTTTTTCCGAAAGTGTGATGGTGTATCGCCAGTCTCATTCATTCCAGAAACCAGTCTCATAGATTCTAGACACCAAAGTGAATAATCATTTTATTGCCACTTCCCCCAACGATTTTAGAGATTTCCATGGAGTGTTATCTATCCCTTCTGCCTTATTTGATCTTAAGTCCTCCTTCTCTATCAGCCCTTATTTCTTCTTGTATCACACCATAAAACAAGTCCTCCCCTTCATAGAGGCAGTCGGTGAACTCTTTCCACCTATCCGCTCTCTCTTCTGCATTTAAAGGTGGAAATTACAATTCCAATCTTAATGTTACCACCCTTGCTTTTGATTTGAATCACCTCGAGGGGAACGATCTATTGATACGTAATCAGCATGGTTTCAGAAAACATCGTTCTTGTGCAACGTAGCTAGCTCTTTATTCGTACGAAGTAATGGCCGCTATCGACAGGGGATCTCAAGTTGATTCCGTATTTCTAGATTTCCGGAAAGCTCTTGACACCGTTCCTCACAAGCGACTTCTAATCAAGCTGCAGGCCTATGGGGTATCGTCTCAGTTGTGCGACTGGATTCGTGATTTCCTGTCAGGAAGGTCGCAGTTCGTATTAATAGACGGCAAATCATCGAGTAAAACTGAAGTGATATCAAGTGTTCCGCAGGGAAGCGTCCTGGGACCTCTGCTGTTCCTGATCTATATAAATGACCTGGGTGACAATCTGAGCAGCTCTCTTAGGTTGTTCGCAGATGATGCTGTAATTTACCGTCTAGTAAGGTCATCCGAAGACCAGTATCAGTTGCAAAGCGATTTAGAAAAGATTGCTGTATGGTGTGACAGGTCGCAGTTGACGCTAAATAACGAAAAGTGTGAGGTGATCCACATGAGTTCCAAAAGAAATCCGTTGGAATTCGATTACTTGATAAATAGTACAATTCTCAAGACTGTCAATTCAACTAAGTACCCGGGTGTAAAAATTACAAACAACTTCAGTTGGAAAGACCAAATAGATAATATTGTGGGGAAGACGAGGCAAAGGTTGCGTTTCATTGGCAGGACACTTAGAAGATGCAACAAGTCCACTAAAGAGACAGCTTACACTACACTCGTTCGTCCTCTGTTAGAATATTGCTGCGCGGTGTGGGATCCTTACCAGTTGGGATTGACCGAGGACATCGAAAGGGTGCAAAAAAGGGCAGCTCGTTTTGTATTATCGTGTAATAGGGGAGAGAGTGTGGCAGATATGATACGCGAGTTGGGATGGAAGTCATTAAAGCAAAGACGTTTTTCGTCGCGGCGAGATCTATTTACGAAATTTCAGTCACCAACTTTCTCTTCCGAATGCGAAAATATTTTGTTGAACCCAACCTACATAGGTAGGAATGATCATCAAAATAAAATAAGAGAAATCAGAGCTCGAACAGAAGGGTTTAGGTGTTCGTTTCTCCCGCGCGCTGTTCGGGAGTGGAATGGTAGAGAGATAGTATGATTGTGGTTCGATGAACCGTCTGCGAAGCACTTAAATGTGAATTGCAGAGTAATCATGTAGATGTAGATGTAGATGTAGATTTCCCCGAATATTATTGAAGATGAGTCAGTCCTTCGGAGAGTCATTTCTTTTTCGATTTCTTCACATTTTTCATGCAGTCATTTTGTCTTACGTTCCTATTTATATCATTCCTAGGTGACTTGTATCTCTATATTCCTTAATTCGTTGAATATTTTTGTATCTTCTTCTTTCGTCCATTAGCTAATGTACTTCTTCTGTTATCCATGGCCGCACGGGATTAGCCGAGCGGTGTAGGGCACTGCAGTCATGGACTGTGCGGCTGGTCCGGCGGAGGGTCGAGTCCTCCCTCGGGCATTGACGTGTGTGTTTGTCCTTACGATAATTTAGGTCAAGTAGGGTGTAAGCTTAGGGACTGATGACCTTAGCAGTTAAGTTCCATAAGATTTCACACGCATTTTTGTTATCCATGGTTTCTTCGTGGTTACTTTCCTTGTACCTATGGTTATCTGTAAAACCACCTTTGATTGCTCTTTTAAGAGATGTCCGTTCCTCTTCAACTGAATTGGCTGCTGAGCTGTTCGTTCGTTGTCGCAGTATCTATAGACTCAGAGACTTCAATTCCACGAATTTTTGACATTTCTCGTGCTGCGTCAATACTTTAACCCATCCTCTCACGGGAGAATGAGACGCACGTGGACAAGAAACTAGTTACGTCGCAGCGTGAAATTCTATCTCCCGCTACACTGCGGAGCGTGAAATAAAGACTGTCACATATCAGATTTTTGCCTCGTTGACATATGAATATGTCGAGCTGATGCAAACGGATGTGCTACTGTGTACAGCGTTTGTTTGTTGCAACAAGCACCTGTGAGCGATAATGTACGGACATGGCGTTTTGCGCAAGGTGGTTCATGTTTGTAAATATTTTAATTATGACAAACTTCTTATAACGTGCTGATTTTTATGCATATGACAACTTGGCGTTAGATCTAATGTAAAATGAACACGTTTCACAACAAAACACTTCGTAAGATCTTAAGAGGACAGAAAACTATGTCGAAACCGGTTGTTTCAGATAAAGAAACGTTCTATGCGATCTCGGCTGTTGAAAGTTTCTAGTAAGAAAACAGATCGCTCCTTCGGTATTCTCAAAATGAGAAAATTCAGTCTAAGTAATTTATTATAATTACTGTATTTGCTGCGCTTCATGTTACAAAGACAGGAATGTTTCTCCACTGGTTAGAAACCTTAATGTGACTGTGATATTTTCTGTAAAATAGAAATATATATACCTATCTCTGGGGTTGTGGTCTAATTCAGGTTTGTTCGTGCTAGGAAATACCTTTTACACTGATGGTAAGCAGCTTCGAAACAATCTCCACTTCCATTCGAATAAATTTGTGAAACGAATCTCGATCTTGAAACCTGTGTGTTACTTCAGAATATTCGCAGTTTATGCAACATCGAGAATATGGATATTATGCAATTGCTGACTGACATTGGATACTATATCTTAGCTATATTCCATTTAAAACCAAAAATGGGATGAAAATTCGCCTCGCGGGATTAGCCGAGCGGTCTTAGGCGCTACAGTAATGGACTGCGCGGCTGGGCCCGGCGGAGGTTCGAGTCCTCCCTCGGGCGTGAGTGTGTGTGTTTGTCCTTGGGATAATTTAAGTAGTGTGTAAGCTTAGGGACTGATGACCTTAGCAGTTAAGTCCCATAGGATTTCACACACATTGGAAAATTTTTTTGTTGTTGTTGATGAAAATTCAATTGAGGTAACGAATGATTTCTACCAGTATGTATCTCAGACCGTTGTACAGCATTTGGTAATGTTCTTCTACCAGCAATTCACTGCTTAAACCATCGACGAGTGTAGAATATTCTTCGTGATTGTCTCCGTTCTTCTTCGACAGTCGCTATTACAGTTGCAGTGTTTTCAAGCCTTGTGAAATGTTATTTTAGCGTTCTGTGTTGTAGCTATTGATATTTTGTGTAACAAGGACGAACCATCAGTTAGTATGAAAAACCGACCACAGCTTCAGGCCCTCGAAATCATGAAGGATTAGCGTTCACATCCCAGTGAGTAACGTCGCACCTAGAAACTCAACAGAAAATTAACTGGATTTTCCCGTCTAACTGTAAAGTGAAGAAATTGAGCAGTGGATTGTGAAAATTTGTCTACATGTGCAAGACGTTTGGAGAACATTCTATCGCAACGAAAAACGCCTTTCTTTTAATGATGTCCATCCCAAATACTGTATCATTTCTGTGACACTCTCTCCCATATTTCGCGATAATACAAAAAGTGTTGCCCTTCTTTGAACTGTTTTGATGTACTCCGTCAGTCCTATCTGGTAAGGATCCCACACCACGCAGCAGTATTCTGAAAGAGGACAGACAAGCGTAGTGTCGGCACTCTCGTTAGTAGGTCTGCTACATTTTCTAAGTGTCCAGCCAGAAAAACGCAGTCTTTGGTTAGCCTTCCCCACAACATTTTCTGTGTGTTCCTTCCAATTTAAGTTGGTCGTAATTGTAATACCTAGGTATTTAGTTGAATTTACGGCTTTTAGATTAGACTGATTTACCGTGTAACCGAAGTTTAACGAGTTCCATTTAGCACTTTTTCATTATTTAAGGTCAACTGTCACTATTCGTATCATTCCGATATTTCTTCTAAATCGTTTTGCAGTTTGTTTTGATCTTCTGATGACTTTATTAGTCGATAAACGACAGCGTCATCTGCAAACAACCGAAGACGGCTGCTCAGACTGTCTCCAAAATCGTTAATATAGATAAGGAACAGCAAATGGCCTAGACCACTACCTTGGGGAAAGCCAGAAATCACTTCTCTTTTACTCGATGACTTTCCGTCAGTTACTACGAACTGTGACCTCTCTGACAGGAAATCACAAATCCAGTCACATAACTGAGACGATATTCCATAAGCACGAAATTTCACTATGAGCCGCTTGTGTGGTACAGTGTCAAAAGCCTTCCGTAAGTCCAGAAATACGGAATCGATTTGAAATCCCTTGTGAATAGCACTCAGCACTTCATGTGAATAAAGAAATAGCTGTATTTCACAAGAACGATGTTTTCTAAATCCATGTTGACTATGTGTCAATAGACTGTTTTCTTCGAGGTAATTCACAATGTTCGAACACAATATATGTTCTAAAATCCTGCTGCATATCGACGTTAACGATATGGGCTTGTAATTTAGTGGATTACTCCTGCTACCTTTCTTGAATATTGGTGTGACCTGTGCAACTTTCCAGTCTTTGCGTACGGATATTTCGTCGAGCGAATGGTTGTATATGATTGTTAAGTATGGAGCTAATGCATCAGCATACTCCGAAAGTACTAATGGGTCGGAAGCAGGAGAATGGATTTGAAAAACCTGCTGTAATTGTAGCTATGCATCAGGAAGACTATTCTAGTAAGACAGTAGCAACAAATGGTAGCGTAGCCCAGTCTACAGTGATGTATACATTGCAGCGGATAAAGTAAACTGGTGTCATTGCAAGTGTTCGGCATCTGGTAAACCCCGAATAATATCATACTTTTACTGTACCTGAAATTCCCGAGGAAGTAAATAGTAAGCCAGCGGTTCTAATCTCTGTCCCAACACTGCAACGCCGTCTTCGTGAATAAATTTAAGGGATTGGATAGCGGCCAAAAACCTTTCTTACACAGACAAGCTGAAAAGATTGTAATCGGTACAGTAACATAAAAAATGGTACGTGTAACAATCGTCCAAGACGTTATTCAAGGTCGAATCTAAGTTTGAAATAGTTGGAAGCCATCGTCGAGTGTTAGTTCCTCAGCTTCGTGGAGAACGTATGAAGAATTAGTGCGTGACGCCAACGGTGAAGTATGGTGGAGGGTCGGCCATGGTGTGGGGATGTTTTTCGGGTGATAAAGTCGGTGACCTAATAAGAATTAATCGAACATTAAAGAAGGAAGGATATCAAAGAACACTGATGAACAACGCAGCTCCATCTGGGAAGAGACTTATTGATCGTGGGTTTGTTCTGCAGCAGAACAATGATCCAAAACATGTCTCTAAATTGCGCAGAGGTTATTTCAATACAAAAGAGAAATGTGGCGAACCGAAGGATATGATTTGGTCAAATCAGTCACCTAACTTAAATCCCATTAAACTCTTACGCTATGAAATTGACAGCGAGGTCAGAAACGTGATGTTCTGTAGTGTTGAAGACGCTCGGAATGATTTCCCGCCCTGTTGGACTGCGATATCTTGAAAAACATTACAAAATCTTACGTCCAGAATCCCAAGAGTTTGTGCAGCTCTTCTGAGGGGAAATGTTGGATACTTGATGAGACTAAAACCTGAACCACATTGTTGGTCTATTTAGTTTTTACGATGCGTTTGTACATGAAAATAAAATATATAGTTGTTGTAATGGGTGACTGAAAACTTGGACCAATACTGTGCGAGTGGACAGGAGAGTGTAGCAAGTAAGTGCTGACGCTGTACTGTATTTCTTTTTACGGTAGGTAATGTGCGAAGTTTGAGTCCAGTTAGAGGTAGAACAACTCAGAAATATCATATTTCAGATACATTTGTTCCAAATAGGACAATATTTCATAGTGAAGTTAGTGACGGCTGGTAACCGTACATCTTGTATGGTAGTATCGACGTTTTCGTGCCTTAAATTGATTTAGACTTTAAGATGCTTCAAATTGTGCAGCAGCGATCTCTCAAAAAAAAAAAAAAAAACTGGATTTAATATTTAATATCCCTTCGAGATCAGGATCATTAGCGACGTACGTAATGCAAACCTGTGTTTCGTGTGTGCTTGTATGTGTTCTGGCCGGGTAGTTCATACATATTATAAGTGAAACGAAGAGCCAATTTTCGTCAGCAGCCGAAATCATTAGCGAATATGAAAAACTTCAATACAGCTGATTAGAGTTTCAGGCAGTTGCACTCATTATGAATTTGAGCTCACCATGAAATAACTGAACAGATAAACTGACGGCGGCATGTGGCCTCAGAACAATATTATAAGTTATGGATTCGCGAAATAATCATTTACACAGAAATTTCAGAACTGTCGTTAAAAAAGTAATTGTTAAAGCAGTAACTAATCACTACAGAGAAGATTCACTATCAGGAAGAACATTAATACTGGTGTGGTTGAGCAGGAACTCGTAAGGAATCGGATATGGCCTTATTCCAAGCTACGAACGCTCTTCGTTTGTTAATGTCCGATCGGTCGTGAAATGGAAACCACAGTGAACATAAAAAAAATATTTTATTTGCAACAGTTAGTTAAACCTTCCAGCTACTTCTTTACATAGTCGCCACTCCGACTTACACATTTGTCTAAGTTTCCAATACCCTCGTAATATAAGACAGAAGCCTGTGCTTTCCGCCCGTTCTCTACGCCAGTCTGTGGCTCGTTGTCGGAGCTAAAATGTCTCCATGGCCAGCGGTTCATGTGACCAGAGATGAAAATTACGGGGCTGTAAGGTCGGTGATCAATCGCTTCCCATTGGAAACGCTGCAGGAGCGTCTTCACAGTCACTGCAATTTGTGACCGAGAAAGAAGAACACATGACAGTTTCCTTGTGTGAACTGCATGAGACCAAGCGGAATCTGCAGCAGGCACTCATACTTGGCGGGAGACACTATTTTCTAGGAATCTTCGTGTGCTCATTGTGCACTCAGAACTTAAAAAACGACGCGACACGATCGACGGGCACACTAGAGACACTACCCAAAATATGGGATTTTTTTACTGTAGTTTCCATTTCAAGACCGACTGCACTTTAATAAACGAATAGCCCCGTACATGTCGAGTCTCACATGAAGAGAATCATGTAAGCCACAGAGAACTAAGAGGATGCTGGAACAAGTACTTGACTTGCTACACGTGTCTCCCAGTTCCGCGTACAACCCTTTTATCCTCACGGACCACACTGGAGGGGGACACTCAAAGGACTTCCACATGGAGAAGTACTGTAGCTTCCATGTTGCACTATATATACAGGATGACCTTCTGCTTTTGCTTCTTAGATGTTACTCAAACTCTTCAGATTTTATTTGTAGTTCACGTTTGAAGCCCAACTAGAATTAAGAATGGTGGATTACAGAGGCTGCAAATACTGCAGATGACAGACATATGTAATGAGAGATAACTACCAGTTCCTCTTCGAAAGCGGGCGAAATGTAATTCCTGGTCCAAATCTCCTTATTTCTGTTTTCGATTAATATTTTAAGGCACTGTAGGCGATGGCCGCATCAGATTTGTCATGACAACCATTCTTCATTGTTTTAAAAAGAAACAGAATTTCTTCAGTGTCCTTCTTGTGAACCGGACTTGCGCCTTAAATCTCCCTATCACCAATTCACTACCGTCAAAATAACAAGATTCTCTTACATTAGTCTTAGTGCTGTTATCAATTTACTCCCATGCAGACCTGCAGATGAGGGAAAAATCTATACTGAAATATTCAGTCATATTTATTTTTAGCAGTAACTACTACATTTACGATCTACACATGCTGTCCACAAAACGAGCACTGTCAGATGCCTAATAGGTTACACAATAAATGAAACCGGTATTTCATCTCAGTGAATCTACATTTTGACGCTTTTTCAACACAGCTGCTCTCCCTCCCCGTTGAGTGAAAGGACATAACTTCTTAAATATATTACTAACATGATTCTATTCGGGAACAGATAACGAAACGTTCCCCACATCTCATCCACAGAACATGCATAAAATTATTATCACATATATTCCATGAAAAGAGTAAAACAGCTAATTTTTATTGCGAGAAACATAGGAAATTTACATCATACAGAATACAACTGATTGCTCATAGTATCTAGTTTTAATAAAATAATGAAAAATCTCTTGCAACACAGCAGAAAGTGGTACAATACCGTAAGATAGATATCTTTGTTACATTTCAGGTGTAATGGTTTGAAATAAAAAACTGACCCTAATCAGAAATTCGGCGGTGACATTCTCTTCAAGAGAGACATAATCCCTTAAGAGTGAGGATATGGTGTACTAAACGTATTTACAAGTCTAACAATTCACATGCTAACAAGACTGTAATCGTGTGTATGAATGCATGACCGATTTACTTAAATTTAAAACTTTCCATCGTTGATGGAGAGTGGGAACGCAGTCGTATCGTAAGTTGAGATTAGGAATAAAATTGCTTCTGATTGCAAAACTGATTTTAAGTTTACTTTTACTGTGTCACGATCGATTTTGGGGCTACCAGCCCACTCCTCTAATGCACTTGGTGTACATACATCTAATAGATGTGAGGTATATTTTTCCTAGGGTCATACATTGCAGTCATCACCTTCCAGCCGTCTCAACAGCCCCATTCGGGTAAGTGACTCCCTCAGGAGCCAGCACCAGATTTACTCTTATTTAAACAACATGAATATCCAAGTACAAGTCGTTACCATTGGTATTCACGCACATTTGTTGAATGTAGAAGCACATTTGAGTGATACTGACTGCAAAAACACATCTTACAACGATTGATTATTTAACCATCTGTGACTAATGTTTAATATACAATGGGAAAGATCTGATAAATATATGACTATAATTATCATTAAGCGCAACAAATCAATTGGCTGTTGTTAAAACAAAAGTGCGCATGCAGACAACATTTCTGACTGGATCAGACCACTATAATATGTGTTCCATTGTTCTACATCTTACTAGATTCGAGCAGCCCTACGGAGTTAGCGAAAAATTGTCACCTGTGATCTAGATTGCAGAGCATTTCGTACCGGCACGTTAGCCTGATGGAAAGTAATGCTGTGGTAAGCCGTGTGACCGACAATAGTGCAATAGACCAACTTGGTCTTGGTCACGCGGTCATTAAGGTCTTGTGTCATCCGTTCTAAGCATTTTCTATATAATTTTGAGACCGACCTCATAAATTAATCTTTAGATAGAAGGTCCGTTGTAACAATACGGAATCAAAACTGCGGACATAGTGGTGAATAAGTGTATAAAACATCTTCAATATACGGCAGGTTAATAAAACAAACAAGGAGCAAAGTACGAGTGCATTAATCGCACACGGAAAAATGTGGGCTCTAATTACGTTATACGAAAGACCAAAATTAACAGCAGACATTACACGATTCACACTGTACAGTTAGTACTCCAAGATGGCGCTTCACTCTTAACGCATTACGCAGACATTTGCCACGAATTCCTCGGTTTCCCACTGCTCGATGCTGACTCCGATAACCATGCATTCCGACATCATGTGAGAGAGTATTCTTATTGCGTAAAGGCCGCACGGATTCCGGCCTTATTCTCCTCTATCTGGTAAGATAAAGAGCTCAGGGCTCAAATGCCACCATGTGGTGCACAGTACCGCGAGTTTACCAAGGATCTCCTTTCCAGGAAGTTACGGTTTACCACACAATTCAACGCAAAAATATCCCAAATGTTTGTTGTTACGCGGCCGATAAACGACCATAGTAAACCGCATATGAACTCACACAAAGTAAGATGGCCAGAAACTGCAGTCGACGCCTTGGCCTGTTAATTTACGGAAAATTGGGCGATCAAGATAATATTAAAACTGCCTAGTTGGCAGGGAACCACGAGTGTACTGAAGATACCTCACTTCAGAAAAGATATTAGTTATAAATATCATGAAGTAATTTATGGAATTGGTTCCCATACTTAAACTGGGAGAGGACATGTAATGGCAAAAGTCATGAAGTTAACTGTCACTCTCTCGCGTTAGCAATGTGTCACCAGAGGTACTCTAACAAAAGCGGCGGCAGGATCTGTCACAGGCAACGGCTCCGATACATGAGTCTCCAGGGGAGTCTCCACGAGTCTTTGTAGTGGCCCTTTGTTCACCGCTTCCTCCCTAAGTCCTTTATATCAGAGCCTACGTTATCTCACTTGATCAGAGGTCATGGACTGCGCTCAGTTCGACAGTCATTTGCCATAGTGAACAGCAGCTAAAGAGCCATCTTCTGCCTCCAGGCTGCGCGTGAGAAATGAGTCACTACGGTACATCGAAAGCTCTCTCTCTCTTCGCTCGCCGATGTTCATGTGACTTGCATTGAAATAGATACGAAAGCTAAAATATCACATCCAATCTAATTTTAAACTCTTACTGAGTCAGTGTCACATGGCAGGGACCTTTCACGTGCTGTAATAAGAATTCGTTTTATAGTTATTCTTCTCTTGTTATAAAGGAATAAACAAGTAGAAAGAATATAAAGTGAACTGGAAAAGCATTTGATCTATTTATGGGAGACACCACAAAAGTAGATGGAGTCCAAAACGCATCTTTGAGATGATAGGTCTCAACCTTTGCTGTAGTAAAGTTTAGTGCCCGCCTTCACGAACAGCGCAGTACAGTTTAGTTTGTCTGAACATGCATTACAGATCATTGAAGCGTGGAGTGTGTTCGTGTGACGAGCAGTATCAACAGCACATTCGATAACGAACTGCCCGCGGAAAGCAGGAATGACGGAACGCCGATGTCCGCCTGGATAGCTGAGAGGTCAGCGTGGCCGAATGCTGTGCAAAAAGGCCCGGGCTCGATTCCCGGATGGGTCGGAGATTTTTTCCGCTCAGGGACTGGGTGTAGTGTTGTCGTCATCATCATATCATCTCCATCGATACGCAAGTCACCGAAGTGGCGTCAACTCAAAAGAGTTGCACCAGGCGACCGGTCTACCCGACGGGAGGCCCTAGCCACACGGCATTTCACTTCATGGAATGCCGATGGGGAACACAACTTTTCCATATCGGAAAGCTTCTAAATTCATTTGGGAGGATATCGTAAACTAGGTCTGTTAAAAGAGAAAAACTTTACCGATGTCTCTATCTCATGAAACACATTTATTTATTATGTCTGGAGTCTCATTCTATTAATTGCTTCAATAGGTAGTACCAATATAATTTTAATAGCGGCGCTATTTTTTAGTTTTAGTACCTCTTATGTAGAGTCCGCAGCTCGTGGTCGTGCGGTAGCGTTCTCGCTTCCCGCGCCCGGGTTCCCGGGTTCCATTCCCGGCAGTGTCAGGGATTTTCTCTGTCTCGTGATGATTGGGTGTTGTGTGATGTCCTTAGGTTAGTTAGGTTTAAGTAGTTCTAAGTTCTGGGGGACTGATGATCATAGATGTTAAGTCCCATAGTGCTCAGAGCCATTTAAACCATTTTTTTTTCTTATGTAGTACTTCTGTTTCATATGTTGACACAGAATACATAGGGGAAAAATTTAAAACAAAAAGAGCGACAGTATATCAATTTTCTAGCAACGAGATTTCTCGACTTAAAACGTAAATCGTGGTTGCTCTAGAACATGTAGTCAGCTTGTTTCCTACCACCCACTAGTTGACGTTAAAGCTATCTTGGTGGGTGATAGGCGGTGTGGGGCTTAGAAACATTTTCATTAAGTTTTCAAGAAATTTTTACGTAAAGTACTAGGTGAGTAATTATTACGGAATCCTTTAATTTGCTATAGCTCTGATTTTTAAGTTACATATCATACGAAGCACTTCGCATCCTACATAACAAATTTATCGCTGCCTCTATCCATTTCCCACAGCTTAGCAAGTCGGTGTTCCGCAAAGAAATATTTTGGAAGTTACTTCTCAACTTTATAAATCACCATTACTGTGGAACCTTTGGGTACTTAGAAATTTTGCTGTTAATAGAGGGCCCTGCTCTAGAAATACATGTGATTTTTTCAGCCAAAAATTAAATAATTTTTGTTAATCCACGAATCTTTTATTGACTGGTTGCTTACCCTACATCTTAATAATTGATGCAGAGAATTTCTAAAGTATTTCGAGTTGAAAAGAGACATGTTATTTTACTTACCACAGCGAGATTTATCGCATCATATGATATTCACAGTTCGTACGCTTTCACAGAGAGAAGTAGGTTCGTAAATTCCTCTGGAGAAAATTTCCCTAGACAGTCACGTCAAACTAAGGCGAATAGATGCTATCTCACTGAAAGCAGCTCCAAGACACAGATCTTCCTCCATACAGCACAAGAAAAGACGCAATGCGACAGTGTCCAACTGTGAAACAGATACGAGACAGAATGAGTGTGGACGTGACGTCCATATATGTTGAGGTCACATAACGCTACAGTTACCAGCAGTCGGGAGACCTGGAATTCATCACCTGGCAGTGCTCCAACTTCGACGTTGCTCGCGGCACGTCGGTGGACATTCTATGTAGCCTCTGTACTCTCCTACCTACCAACGAACCACTATTATGTAGTAACTGATTGTTTAGCTTATACGTGGCTTGCAAAGCTGTTTTCCTGTGTGCTACATACAACTTTGTGTTTTCCCTCTAACAGGCATAAGCACATATATACTTATCTGTGACTGAGGATAGTGTACTGAACAACAGTATTCGTATGAAGACTAATGATTAAGAATTTTAGGAGTAGTACGTTTTTAGGTTGGTTAGTACCTCCAAAATACATGTAGCAAAAGCAAGTCATTAATTCTTATTTTCCTCTGGGCAGCAGGTCAGAAGTTAAAGTGTGGACGAGTGTATGCAAAACGGTTAGTCTACTCTGACACTTGTAGTCCACTCAGTGGCGCAGTGGTGACCGTACGGAAAACATTAAGTAGTAACTCATGTGACACATCTTTCGGAAGACTGTTACACACAGAGAAAAAACAACCAACACATTGTTTAGCGTGCGCACTAAGGTACTACATATAAAAATATTTATACTCAAACCCTTATACCCTGTATATCCTTCTTAGGAATTCTATCTGTGCATTCATATTTGGACTAGGATAATAGATCAAAATCACGTGATTTGATGGTGTTCTCTACTACTGCTGATGAACAAAGCTTCGAAACAAGTGTTTTGACATTTCGTCCCAGAGTCCCCTATTCTCGTTACTAAGCTTCTAACCACTGCAGGGCTGCACTAATACATGTGTGGAGGTCTTCCTCTTACGAGGGGTACTGCACTTAAATACTGTGATTTAAAAATAGTACACGTAGAATGGTAATGTCATCATAAATGAGTCAACGTATGACAGAAGGAACTTTAGTGTCTTGTGACAGTGACAGAGGAGGTTTGAAACCTCTAAACAGAAATAAAGAAAGCTACTATGAGGTGGACACACCTTGTTGCAGCCGGCATCCTCAAAATTTAGGCACGTGCAATGGTGGCCCAGGTATTTATCACAAGGCTTTTACTTTTGCAATGAAACATCTCAAGCCGTGCTGCTTCATTTTCTACCAGACATTCTCCTTTCGTTTGTAATGACTTCATTGCCGGCAGAATGTTTCCTCTCCCGGTTCCAGCTCTACGTTAATGGACCACTCAGCTGCATGCAGTATCCCGTTTTGCTGAAGTGATAGCTGTGCATCGTGCAAGAGCTCCACCGAACACCGAAAGTTTTGAACAGTAATCCAGATCCATGATTGCTCAATCGCCTCCCATAAAACATGGTGATTCGCTAGTGCTGTCTTCATGCCTTTGTAAATATGGGCATCAACCATCCGGACAAATACTTTCATGTCTCTGAACTAATACGCAAACCATTCTAACATGAATCGTGGGCGACAGTGTGTTTTATTTATTTGCTGACGATCACCTGTCCTACGGGAGAAACCGGATGCACCTGATTGGCCACTTTGTTACCATTCTCTTGACTACTGAGAAACGACGGTAGGTTTATCAGCAGTACCACTTCACCCCGCGTAAACATTCGCCCACCAGGCAGACGCTTCACCTCCATACTCCACGCTGCCCTTTGGCAAGCGGTAAGCAACGCTCCATGACGCCTGCGACGTTCTCGTTCCTGCCACTGGCTTGTTTCTACGCGCACCGAGTCTAATCATTCCAAACCTTACTCCATGGTTTGCATTTTCAGTGTTGGTGCGCCTTTCCTGTTCCCTGTGGAGGGCGGTGGGCAGAGGTACATGCTTGGTACGTTGCCTTCTGTGCCTGGCAGCTAGGCTGTGATTCAGAAGGAAATGGACGCTTATCGCTTGGTGATCAGCAGCGGACTATGCGAGTGATCTGCTAGCTTTTCCCCCATCTATCCGCCACTACGATTCACGATAGTCGATGGCAAATCCTGTCAACTAATTTTACCCACAACGCTTTGGCCGCATTGGTTTTATTCTTATCGTAGTTTTCAGCTGGAGACGACTGCAACTTGCGTGTCGTAAGGTAGTTGTATGTGGAAACCTCAGTGATTGCAACCCGGAGATGTTGCGTTTTATGCGTTGGGGTCCCTCGACTTGATTGTGAAAAAGTGCACTCAGCCTGCAGGCGATTAAAGAGGTGTGGCGAAGCTTGGCCCCTCTGGGCCTGTCGAGATGAGGGAAACATCCACGGCGTCCGCTGAATGCGCTAGGAAGACTCACCTGCAAACAGAGGGGAGAGATACCACAAGAAATAAAATTGGCAGTATTTCAGAGTCCATGTACCATAGCATACGGCGTCTTAAGAAAACGGTTTTCGTGTCCTAATCTGCTCTGCCACATTAGTTCTTGATGTAACTATGAGGAATACAGTAGCACAGTTGGTCCTCCTGTAAATTCACTAGCAATATAGACACATCTGTCACATGAAATTATGCGTGATATTGACACTTAGAGCTTTATATTTAGAACTGTTATGCTAGTTTTATTGTTTACATTGTTTTAAACATTTCAGTGTTCACGTACTATAGTAACGATCTATAAATGGTTAAAAGAAGAAGATTGAAGAAAAGATGAAGACAGCGCCGTAGTTGAGGTTCTTACAGAAATTGTCATAGGTAAGCGAATGTTGTTGTGTGCCAATACGTATTGCGGTAGCAGTTCAGACATATTTTGAATTATATGTATTGCAAACACTTGAGTAAGCTCTGGTTTCTTAGCGCTTCTTCATTATAAAAGTGTTCATATGTTGTCTTCCTCACTGTGCATATGTTAACGTTGTCCAATATTTTTTTCATGCGGCTCAAAATCTGTGCAAAATAATTCCTATAGCTTTAATTACGGCGGTGTGGAAATCCTTCATTCTATTTTCATTGTAATGTCCTTATGATAATATGGAATTATTAGATTCTGACGAATTAATTACCCCCATCAATTTTAGGAGGTCTGTAATATTTATGTTGATGGGCTACAATTAGTTGTATTTAAGACGCATAATAGACGAGTCTACAGTACCTTTGTACGTTACAAGGATTCGGTAGTAAATGAGTAGATATTAATTTTATGGTCATCTCGGAACGTCAATGGATTGTTACCCAAATGTTTCTTTCTGTGTGGCTGCATAGTGATTCAATTGAGGACATGTAAATATCCCTTTTCCAACTATATTTTCGATATGCATATTTAATTGTATGCGACTTTTAAAAAGTATCAAATTTTTAAACAAAAAATTCTGAATAAAAAAATTCTTATCTTCTCTATGTGATTTTGTTTAAATATGCAACAAATATTTCCTTGACTAACACGGAATTGCAAAACTTGGAGAGAGGAAGCGATAAATTTGTTATGTCGGATACGAAGGGCTTTGGAGGATATGACATTTCCCTGCTACCAGGTTGTCTAAGGATATTCGCGCAGCACGAAGTTGGTCAATTTAAGCATCATGCGTGTAGGCCAGGCAATTAACGCTTACTGCACGACACGTAAGAACCGAGTTTCGCTTGCGTGAGTGAGAATAAGTGGGGGAGACATTAAGAAGCACCATTAATCACCAAGCGATAAAAACAAAATGTAGTTACAAGAGGAAAAAAATTCTTCCTTCCGTGTTACACTGCCCACTTAAGCTCTATTCCGATATGCAAGATAAAGACTTGCATATTCACCGACCTGTTTAAGGATGAACAGAAAGGGTACATGCTGTTTCCACACTAATTTGGGACAGCATAAAATATAGACTTATTTGCCATATATGCTCCTTGCCCACTGGTTTTCGGTACCTTACAGACATTAAGGAAACAAGCTCGAAATCATGCCCATCACTGTATAAAGATATTTTCTTCATGAGAATTGGACGATGACCCCCGTCAGCTACGAAACCATACCATGACATACCAAAACACAAGTAAAGGGAGAAGGATTACAACATAATTTATGTCGATCTCCTTTCACATGTAATACTTAACGTATATTCTAGTACATTGCAAACTGTCAAGTTTAGAGTGCAAATATGAATTTCGTAACATAGTGATAATAGAAGAGTTAATAGTCAAGAGTACCAAGAAAGAGTTTTGCGTCCTGGTTAGAAATATAAGAAATCTATGTGTGATTGCAATTGTAATCGATTAAGACTGTTATTTACACGCATCTGACAAGTGATTGATTATAGGTGCACATTTGATCGACACTTATTACAAAAGTACATTTAAATAAGACTGATTACTAAAACATATCTGACTGATGTTTAATATAAATGAGTTATGGACTGATAATGAATAAACAGAGGCAGCGGACGGATAATGAATATACGTGTAAGTATACTGAGTAAATACTAGCAACCGGGCTCGGTTCCACGAGGGTAGCCTTAAGTATATAGCACCAGACGACTTCACTGGCGTAGCTTATTTTGTTTGAGGGCCACGACTAAAATAATTCAGAGGTCAAGAAAGTGAATATCATCACTGTCATATAAATTACGTAATGTCAGCAGCACATGCCAGGAAAGTTATCTGGAGGCATGAATACTATGTATTGAATGGAGAACTGGCGTTTGGAGTAACATCTCACTGTAGTATGGGAGCACATTGTGATGTCAGTAACATGACGGTATTCGGGAGAATGGATGGCTCCAAAGGAAGAACTTCTCCCTGGGCATTCGGAGAAATGTTCAATATGGAGATTCTCAATAGATTACGAGCAGACAGAACGAGATGCAAGACCAATCTGCGGACTTGGGGTTTCTCTGTGGGCTCAGTTCTTTGCCAGTGTGGCGTTGAGCAGACTAACAGCCATTTCCTTCAGTGTTCCTCATCACCAACCACCTGCACCATGTAAGACCTTATGAGAGCCACACCAAATGCACTTGAAGTGTCCAGTTTTTGCTCTTCTTTTGTGTAAAATTATGTCAACACTTACATTTTTTATATATTTCTGTACTTCTGACACGATAAATAACCAACCTGACTATTATATGCGAATCATGATTGTGTGTGTGTGTGTGTGTGTGTGTGTGTGTGTGGCTGATTCAGTATGTATCAGAGGCTGATAGCGGTCGTAAGAAAAAGAAAAATAAGAAAGAAACGCGCATGATCTACATGAGTAGTTCATGTTACAAGAGTCCTCTCGGTAAGCTTCGTAGGAACAGTGACACACTGTGCGGCTGGTCCCGGCGGAGGTTCGAGTCCTCCCTCGGGCATGGGTGTGTGTGTTTGTCCTTAGGATAATTTAGGTTAAGTAGTGTGTAAGCTTAGGGACTGATGACCTTAGGAGTTAAGTCCCATAAGATTTCACACACATTTGAACATTTTTTGAACAGTGATACATTGTTGACTCACTGCCGCAATTCTTTATCGTGATCTCTTCATGGCAGACTTATTCGCGTTGCCACGCCAAGAATTGTGTCCACAACTAGATTTGATTCAAGAAAAGCAGAAAGCTGAAACTTGTCATATGCTGCGCTTATGAAAGAACGTATTATATGCAAACAAAGCAAAGTTTCTGAAGTAATTTTTCGGAAAACATTTTACTTGAAGCATAAAAGTAAAACACCACATATTCTGGATTAGCATGTTTCGTCGCTATGCAGATGTTCTCAAACGATTACAAGGAAACCATTGGTTAAAAATATTTGATTATTTCAAACTGTAAGTCTCACATCACAGGCTTATGGTAACCTGGATATCTTTTCGTTCTTGATCGTATTATTACGATACTTCAGAGTTGAGTTACTCAGTGCACGTCGTTAGAAGAATTAGAAGTGATCCAATAGTGCGAATCTGAGGGAAGCAGAAACTGACAGTCTCAAACTGTCATCATATTCGGAAATGCATCCTGAAACCATCTGTAGAAGTATTTATAAATCTAGGGTATTCATCCACAACAAATTTGTCAATGTCATTCAAGAATATCGTTCTCATGTCTTTATGATCTTTAAAAGACCTTCAATTGTTTCTCGCCAGTGAGGACTGGTTTATAACGTAAAAGTGTTCAAACAAATAATATCTTTTACGCCACCACGCAGAGAATCGTTCTCACATCTAAGTATGACTCAAGGAAAGCTGAAAATTGAGTCGTCTGCTGGGCTGCTGCAAAACTTTCTTTAAATAACACAAGAACTTAATATTCAGACATAAGGTCTGTTTGGTAACATCTGATAAACAAGTATGAAACAAATCAGTATTACAGGCTAATAAAAAAGGGGGAAAATACAAGGGCGTTTTTAAATGTTAATTAAATTATGAAATTTTTACAAAAATGCTTAATTTTTCGAAGACATCTATTATGGCAAAAAATAGCTCTAGTGAATATTTGCTCAAAGCAGGCGATATGCATGTTTTAAGCAAGATAACCAATTTTGGAGACATTGTATCTGGAAGATCGAAAGACCATTAGCCCATTGATGTAGGATAATATTTAACTTCGATAGTAATTCAGTTAAAATTTTCTTCTGTTTCTCCAGAACTAACAGCCTTTTGTACATATGGGAAGATGTATTGTTGTTGTGGTCTTCAGTCCAGAGACTGGTTTGATGCAGCTCTCCATACTACTCTATCTTGTGCTAGCTTCATCTCCGAGTAACTACTGCAACCTACATCCTTCTGAATCTGCTTAGTGTATTCATCTCTTGGTCTCCCTCTACGAATTTTTCCCTGCACGCTTCCCTCCATCACTAAACTGGTGATCCCTTGACGCCGCAGCACGTGTCCTACTAACTCATCCTTTCTTCTACTCAAGTTGTGCCACAAATTCCTCCTCTCCCCGATTCTAGTCAGTGCCTCATCAATAGTTACGTGATCTACCCCTCTAATCTTCAGCATTCATCTGTAGCACCACATTTCGAAAGCTTCTATTCTCTTCTTGTCTAAAGTATTTATCGTCCATATTTCACATGCATACATGGCTAAACTCTATACAAATACTTTTAGAAAAGACTTCCTGACACTAAAATCTGTGATTAGAACTAAATTATGAAGGTAAATAAAAAGAGTGAATTACCGTTTAAAGCTGACGCTGATGCAGAACAAATCTGCAATCTAGTTTCGTGTTCAGTGTTATGTACCCTAACGTTTGTATGGGAGTGAAAATCATTTGTCATGAGAATTAGGAATTGTTTTACAATTAATCAAAAATATAAATATATAATCATCATAAATACAACACCTATACAACTCATATGAGAAATCAGAACGGGAATTCCGAACTTTTGGTGAATTAATCGAAAATTTTTGTCTTTACTATAAATGTGCAATCGACATAAATACTACGTCCGCACAACTAGTATACCACAGTATATGTTGAACCAACAAGATTTGTATGTAATTACTTCAGAAAAAATCCTTCGACCTTAACAAATACGTGCAAGTCACGTTAGTGCAGCTTTACCCTCGACACCTTGAACACATTGTGCGGTGTAAGTCAGCCTTCGCACACTTGGATTTTTATACACAAGTAAGAGAACAGTTGCATGAAAACAGTAGTAATACCTTGTCTGGGGCTGGTGGACGTATGCAGGGATCTGGAGTGAAGGATGAGTTTGATTCTCTACAACCCCAGTTTCTGGGTTCCAAGCTGTTCCCTAACAATAGCTGGACTTTTACACGAGAGTAACTTGTAGATCCGAGTGTGATCGGTAGTATTAGAAGCTTGCTACGTGAGTAGTGGGTGCCAAGGACAAATATGACAGCATCACTTACCTGACTCACAAGTACATTAAAACACTGAAATTTGATATCATTTAAGGTTTCATCGCCACGACTCTATCCTGTATTTGTGTAGAGAGAGAGGATGAATTTTTCTCCTGTTTTTGCAATGGCCTTAGGAGACGCGGCTGGGTCACTGAATTTTCGTGGAATATTATGAAGTCACGGGGATAGGTTGAACAGTTGAGAAACCGGCAAGGCTGAAGTGCTGTCGCAGCCATTTACTGCATGAAGAGATAAATTGTTTCCTTGCAGTCTTGAGTAAGTGAGGAGTTACGAATAATGTAATCTTTCTGATGATGACTTTGCTACCATCATCATTACAATGTGTTTGTGGTCTGGAGTAAGACCTACAAGTAGCACGAGAGGATCAACATCTTGACCTACAACAACAACTAGCCGGTTTCGAGGCACTTACTGCTTTTTCAGCTACGTCAAAATCTTCATCATCGTCCGCAGTACTGATCTCAATACCTAAGCTGTGTGTGAAACACATCCTACCATTCATTGCAGAGACGTGTCGAAGTTTCCATCCCCTTCATCACTTCTGATGTGACTCCTTCAGAAATAAATTTACAGCAAATAATAAAAGGGAGTAAGAAGGAACACTACGTAATACAACAAACTGAACAATTACTGAACTGATTCGCAGTTTGCGGATACGTATTGAGGTCCGCTATTTGTGACACATAACATCTGTGCCGTATCAAACGGTCACCTTACCATTAGGTTACCCATGCACGCTTCCAGGGACCAACCCAAAATCCCCATATCACGGTGTCCAGAGCCATTATGCTCACACATTTCGTGACTACCCCACAGGTAGAGACAAACATTTTTATATTATCGTCATTTAGGCCTGTCGAGGCACACACACACACACACACACACACACACACACACACACACACACACACACATATATATATATATATATATATATATATATATATATATATATATATATATATATGACTAAAATGGACTGTGCGGCAGGTCCCGGCGGAGGTTCGAGTCCTCCCTCGGGCATGGGTGTGTGTGTGTGTTTGTCCTCAGGATAATTTAGGGTAAGTAGTATGTAAGCTTAGGGACTGATGACCTTAGTAGTTAAGTCCCATTGGACTTCACACACATTTGAACTTTTTTTTTTTTGAACACACTAAAATGCCTGCATTTATGCAGTATCTGTATCTTTACATTACAATGTCCTTCAGACGTGCATGCATGATGTGAAATTACAGGCACTGTATGAATACAGACTTTTCAGTCATCTATGATAAACGGAACTGAACTGCTTCAGTAGCTTCACTGCGTAACTCAACTAAACTGGGCACTTGCAGAGAAAGTTATATGGGACCAAACTGCTGGGGTTATCGTTCCCTAAGCCTACATACTACTTATTCTAACTTAAACTTACTTTCGCTATGCACAACACACACACCCATGAACGAGTGAGGACTGGAACTTGCAACGGGGGGAGCCGCACGGACCGTGACATGGCGCCCTACACCGCGCGGCTAGCCCCCTCGCCCACGTGTAGTGAGAAACGCCAGCAACAGTGGTAGGTGAATGGTGTGTGAACGGGGAGGGTAACTTTAGTTTCCATTGTTGGACATCTACGGCTGATATTAATAGTACTGAACACGCAAGAAATTTTCTAAATTTCAAAATGTACGAAATGTTTTCAAATCATACGCATTTGTGACCAAATGACGAAGTGGCACCTCCTTACCTACCCACCTCCGCCATCCCCTTCCTATCCGCGTCTGTCTTGACTGGTGCTGAGTGCTGGTTTAGAGGAATCTGCTGTTTCCGTAGCTTCCCCTCGCGGTACAACTCGGCCTCTTCCTCATTAACATATCACTGCTGAACGTGAAAGAAGCGATGAGTTATAAAAGTAGTAAATATCTTAGGACAGCCTGACCTTTGGACCTCGAATCTTTTTGTCGTTAACCGGTTATCTACTTAGCAGAAGAACATCGCTAGTGCCATAACACCGATGTCCCAGAAACTTGGCCCAGTAGAAGAGGAGTCAAAATAAGGGAACACGTGTTTTGGTTTATCGGTAGACGCTCGACCATTTCTGAGAAAACGACTGTCGTAGTTTTCAAGGTACTTTATGCCGTTCAGCACGTAATTAGTTCAGCAGAAGTTAATAATTTTGCACCCGGTCTTAGGTTTTTTTACAATCGTATTGACCAACTAGGATCACGTTAACAACTTCAGTTCCTCTTCTTCCTTTGTTGTTGTTTCCTATTTTTCCAGTATTCCCTAATTTTCTCCCCATGAAGTCTCTTCCTTTATTCTGTCCATGTTGTTCCCGATTTTTTATTTCTTCTGCTTTGAAAGCCTTCCAAATTTAGTATTTTGTTTATAAAACGGTTTCTTTCTGCTATTTCTGGTTCTTTGATGTTGCTTCTTTCAAGATCGTTTCTTACTTCTGTAATCCATGCTATTGTCGATTTCTTCTTCCAGAATTATAGGAGTACTTGTTTTGTTAGTCTATTTCCATCCATTCGGCAGAGATGTCCAAGAAAGGTTAATCTTCGTTTGGCCGTTACTTCAGATATTTTCTCTATATTATTGTAGATCTCCTCATTACTTCTTATTTTCGAACCGTCTGCAGTTTTCTTTGCACCCATTATTTTTCATTTTTTATAGTTTTTTTATCTATCTACACATGGCCTCCGAAGATTACTACACAAATACGTAAAGCAAGAAATGAATGAGAAAAATTTGAAATTGTTTTCAGTCTGATTCTTATTGTTGCCTTGCCGATGATATTGATGGTGTTGTGTACTTAATCGCGAGAAGGGCGTTTTGGTCGCCAAGCAAGTATAGCTGTTTATTCCTGCAGCCTGCACGGAGGATTTTGCATTCAATCGGCTATGTCCGGCCCAACTGATTTTGTTCTCTTGAAGTAATCAGTAAGGGAAACACATCATTTCCGAAATAGCTCTCAAAGCGAGCAACAGCAGTGGACCATAAAACACATATAATAAATGTATTATATAATGTCTTTATAGTGTGTATTATGTGTTATATGTTATGCAATAAATGTAAAAGAAATCATAATTTTACGATTAATATAACGTCCTTGTATCCCCTAACTTGAGAGGAAGCAATCTTTTAGTAAACTTCTACAGACGTAGGTAGGCAAATGAGAAAGTAAGTTCAAAAATGGTTCAAATGGCTCTGAGCACCATGGGACATAGCATCTGAGGTCATCAGTCCCCTAGAACTTAGAACTACTTAAACCTAACTAACCTAAGGACATGACACACATCCATGCCCGAGGCAGGCTTCGAACCTTGGGACTGTAGGGGTCGCGCGGTTCCAGACTGCAGCGCCTAGAACCGTTCGGCCACTCGGGCCGGCTAGATAACAAGAAACGAAAAAAATAATCAAGTTTCGAACCCGGGTGGGGGGGGGGGGGGAGCAAGAGTGTGAAGTTGCAATGCCTGAGTTGAACATACAGCGCGATAAAGGCGTCTACATTGACCGTAGTTCGATCAGAAACGGTGGAGCATCTGCAGATAAGCAGAGACACGTGTTGACTTATTTTTAATCCCCCTTCCATCGAGCGAGGTTTCTGGGATATCGGGTTATAGTACTTGCCGTGTTCTTCTTGTTGGCTACAGAGCCAAGCAGAGAACGACTACTGCTACGATAAAAAGAAGAGTAGACGTAGAAAAAAGTGTGAGAGATTACCATTACATTTAGGGAGAAACAACAACAACAGAGAGAACAAGTTTCTGGTGCGTCAGCGGCAGATTATTCTCTCGGCGCGGCGTATTCCGCTGATTCAGTGGAAACTGCGTTCGGCCGTGGGCCTGTCGCAGCCACCGGGAAGGGGATCCATCAGCGGCAGCTGTCGTCCGGCGGTGTGGACGTTATCCTCGGGGCGGCGGCTCCTCTGCCTCCCGTCCCGACCCTTCGACTGCCCTTTGTCCCACGCCCTCGGCCAGAGCGGTCTGCCACGGCGACCGCGACCGCGGGCGTTGAAGCACGCCGAGGGGAAAAGAGGAACACCCCAAGGAACCTCGCGCCCATCACGTCCAGGAAATGTGCGCAACCAGCTGGGAAGAGGACGCTGCTGACTCAGCGAGGTCGGCCTGGACACTGTGCTACTTCATCCGAGGCGAGCGTCTCCCGCTCACCTCGCCTCTCCTCCCCAGCACCTGTGGCGTATTGCACTTCTGTGCTGCAGTAAGCGAAGCGCCGCTTTTACACGTTAATAGGCAACCTGAGAAGCTGCGCAGAACTAGTTCACGGAGCACCGCTTGTTATGGCCCACTACAGAGTACACCCTTGTCAGAAATCTCAACCGTATACCTTGTAGTACAGAGAAGATGCTCTGTAACGATACCACTACCGTAGCATCCTAAACGAGATTTCAGCTGCTGCAGGTGCGACGTAAGAGTTTCTCAACGTCAATACACCTCTCGAGATAAAATATCAGCATACTGTGCTTCTACATTTAACGCTTTGAGTCTTAACAACACGAAAAAACATAATTTTAAAATTTTCACAAAAGCAACCAGTACAAGAAGAAATTAGTAAAAAGTAAACAGTCAACTGATTTAAGGAGAACCACTAGGAAGTACAGTTTACAACCACTCTTTATTTCATGTGAAGTATCACAATCCCACACCTCGAAACTTCCATGAACTCTTAACGCCTAAATAAATTATAGTCCCAAATAACAAGCAAAAATGGGCCTAAAACACAAAGAATTTTATTTCAAAACTACGATGTGCCTCAGTGGCTTCATGTCGAAACCACTCCTAAGAGCAGTAGTACATTTTGAAATTTACGCTACTATAGCTTTAGGTGTACTTAATTTCACTTTCAGTGGTCTCTTCAACATGGCCAGTATATAAAAAAAGAATACATTTCACTATCTCCTACCCCACGTAGCATAACCTCCAGGCCGATTGTTGTTTTGAACGCTGTACGTGGTTGCTATAATGTACTACATTCGTTGAGGTATCGCAGAGTACTACTAGATGTCTCTGTCCTCAGACGGCATCTGTGTTTTCATGTTGAAAGTACTGGCGTTTCAAAAAATTATTAGAACAGTGGTTTTAGGCAAAAACCTCTGTTTTTCAAAGGTTTAAATGTGTGCTCTACAAGGCAACTTACGATAAAGAGCGCATGGTCTCTACAGTAATTTCAGTTTTCTTTCCTATTTATGGTCCAGCTATGGAATGTGCGTGAAAATGACGACTGTTGAACCATCCAGTGACTTCCTGATACTATTATCCTCTATCCGAAGGTTAGATTGGGCAGTTAAAGACCCGATCGACTATGCAGCCGCATTCCAGAAGCCCAGGAGGTGCCAATGTAGATATGTATAATGTATTCACTTGATGAGTGAAACTGACTGCTGGATGGCAACATTTGAGCAGTGTCGTGAAATAAATCTTAAAACTTAATGACATGCAAAATTTTGAAATAAAGCAAGTGAATCTAATTGCTTGCCAAAGAAATCAACTGTATGCTCAGTGAAAACTATACAACTAAAACTCAGTACCGAAACACATTATGAACGATGCCTAATATCAGGTGTAGTCTTAGAATACCCTCAAAAATAAAGCTCTGCTCTAGTCGGAAAAAGGAACTGTTTGAAATTGGCAACACTGCTCATTGAAAATTGATATACTTACTAGCATGACGCCTGACTACACACTGGTTGGCAAAGAATGCAAGATGATATCTGCTCTAAAACAAAAGTGACGTATCTCCTGCTCAGCACGGTTTGTGTGTGTGTGTGTGTGTGTGTGTGTGTGTGTGTGTGTGTGTGTATGCAGTACTGCTGTTCTCGAAAGCAAATACAGAAGAGACTTTGCAGCAGCTAAGGATCAAAATCTGCTCTAAATTCATTTTGTCACACCCAATCTGCTTCTTCGTGTGGGGCAAGGTGCAATGCTCACACCATAAATGTTCACAACTTTACTATGAATCATGAAGGTAGGTTTTACTTTAAAGCAAATGTTTTTTAAGAAATCAAACTCTGATTATAGAGAAATAGACAGCACAACATGAGAAGCCTCTACGAATTATAAACTTCATTCATTACAAAAATTACAAGCATACATTTACAATTATTCCAAAATCTTCGTCAATACGAAGAAGAAGAATATCAGCTTTCCCCTCCATAATAAAATACTGCTGATAGTTCCTACCAAATTCACAAATACAAATCTCTTTCTCCGGAGAACTGAACGTCACACTACTATGCCTCAAATAAGAATGTCCAGCGCTGCACAACAGACAGACGAGCAAATCAACCACACGTAAAACTAAACAGAGACTCAAGGATCGTATTCACTACACATGCAGTACGCTGATTCATCCTTGTACTACTACAGTAAAGAATTATTAACAAATGGTTCAAATGGCTCGGAGCACTATGGGACTTAACATCTGAGGTCACCAGTCCCCTAGACTTCGAACTATTTAAACCTAACTAACCTAAGGCCATCTCACACATCCATGCCCGAGGCAGGATTCCTACCTGCGACCGTAGCGAATTATTAACAGTAACAGAAAGCATATGAGAACCTTACATGAGAAATGCAGTTGGCATTTGTAGGGGTATTCCCGCATTAAATGCGACAACTAATCGCACTGTGGGCAAGTAGACGGCAAACCTATCTCTTTGCTGTCCATGCTGTTATAAGGTACTCATCTTTGTCAAAACGTAACTACTCTGCTGTGTCTAGTAAGCATGTGAGTGAATTAATATCGAGCGATTCTGCTGGCAACGCTACTTAGTTAAATTTTCCAATAGTCTCATGAAAAATGCACTTCCGCACTTACTGCATTGATTTGTCGCATGATTGTAATCTAAACTGCAAAAAATCATCAAAAATCTTCATTTGATTACATTTTTTCTCTTAAAGGTAAGTCTTGATAAGTATCTGACGAATAATGTTATCTACTTTCTCTCGGTCTCTCTCTGACCCTCCATGTACCTCTGTCTCTCCCTCTCTCTGTAATGTCAATGGAACGAAATATTACATTTAAATTTAATTAACTATCCTTTAATTTTGCCACGAAACGATATTACAGACTGCCTCCCCTTTGTTGGCGCACTTCAAAGTCTTGGAAAATGTTTGTACGCTGGCTTTAGACACCATTCTTCCTGGAGTCGTGCTGTGTCACTACACGTAAAACAGGATTCCTTGTGGCACGGCAACCCCTGCCAATCTACCTACACATCGAAATTACTCACGATGGCTGTAGAACATCGTTGCGTTCTTCGTTCAGGTTCTATTCTCCGACACCGGTGACACATACCGGCAGGAATTCGTTCGCTAGCGGAAGACAAGAAATATTGTGTTCATGAGAATACTGGAAAACTTACATAGGTAGCATTTCCAGCACGATCACTCGTCACGTTTTGACAAATATTTACTACCCACAACAGCATGGACAGCACACAGATAGGTCTGCTGTCCATTTGTACACACTGTGATTACTTGCTGCATTTAATGCAGTTAAGAGAGACTCTGAACTTTTACGTACCCTTCTCATTATTGTTGCTCTCCCTCTGTTAGTCCTAATGTGTTAAGTTAAAATGTTTTATGATGTTAGACCGCTTCATATTTCTTCTAAAATAATCGACGTTTCGACTCCTCTGCTGGGATCTTCAGGATGTTTCGGTGTCCACAACTGCTGAACACTGTGTTCTCCCAATAGTGGACACTGAAACATCCTGAAGAAGATCCCAGGAAAGGGGTCGAAACGTCAATTATTTTAGACGGAAGTATGACGCGACATAACATCCCAGAAGATTTCAGCTTTAATGGTTCAAATGGCTCTGAGCACTATGGGACTTAACTTCTGAGGTCATCAGTCCCCTAGAACTTAGAACTACTTAAACCTAACTAACATAAGGACATCACATACAGCCATGCCCGAGGCAGGATTCGAACCTTCGACCGTAGCGGCCGCACGGTTCCAGACAGTAGCGCCTACAACCGCTCGGCCACCCTGACCGGCCAACTTTAATGACAACGGCCATGGAGGCCTGCAAATTTACATCCTAATTCGTACTTCTCAGACAGCAACTGATATGAAGTAAGAGTTATGACTACTAACAGTCGAGATGAGACAAAATACAGATCCGAAAGATCAAATGATATTTCATTACCTGCTATTATGGGATAACTGTCGTTTCGCAAGACAACTTTCATAAGGTAACTTCAACGGAATAGCAGTTCAGCAGCATAACTTCAGCAGCATAACATGTCACACGTACCAATGAAATATGTCTTTGGAACTTTTTTAAAGTTATCATAAGAGGAACTGACGTCTATCACAATTTCAAATCAAATTTTTCTTCTTATATTGATGACTGTACACATATGAATTAGAGACAAATGCTTTCACAAAAACATGCAGTAATAAATGTTCTATGAACTATACGTAGGAGGTTTCCTAGATTAACCGAGTGCCTTTTTTTCTGCCGCGCACTTAAAAAGTCTGGAAGCTAATGGAAGCCTTTATATATCCTCTGTCCCATCCAAATGCAGGAGGAAATAACCGAATCAAATGGTTCAAATGGCTCGGAGCACTATGGGACTCAACTGCTGAGGTCATAAGTCCCCTAGAACTTAGAACTACTTAAACCTAACTAACCTAAGGACAACACACACATCCATGCCCGAGGTAGGATTCGAACCCGCGACCGTAGCGGTCGCGCGGTTCCAGACTGTAGCGCCAGAACCGCTCGGCCACAAGCGGCCGGCAAATAACCGAATCAATAATTTTCCTGATCAGCCATCCTTACCGAGAGAGCTAGATAGCACCCAGATGCAATAGAATAATCTGTTTGTCCTTAAAACCATGCCGAAGCAGAATCATTGGAAACATGCGTGTCGCTTTATATGAGGCTGAGTCAATAAACAAATCGCAAGTGCCGGAATACCGCATGTCGCTTTAAATTTCGCGCCTATACGTATCCGGTTGGTGGCACCACATGTCGAACGGAATGTGGCTGATACACAGTATTTCTCGGTCAATGTTTAATGATCTAGTGGGACCAACGTGGCAGATGCTATGCGTGTGTATCCGACTCGGAGAACGTGATTTTTGTGAGCCCAGGGAGAGCACGGCCGAAACGAAATTCGGTCCTTATAGTGTTAGAACTTTTTTTTTCATGCAAATTTGTGTTCAGCTATATAGAGGAACTCAGCAAAGGACAAGAGAAAGTCACAAACAAGGAACGTTCTGGTCATCTGGTTATCCAGCGATGGCTTTCCTTTCCCTCTCTAGGGGTATTTCGCTACCCCCACCACACGTCTGTCTTATGAGTTGCAGAAGTGAAAGGAACCAAATAAGCCTGCTATATTCCGAGGGCCACTCATTAGATTCAAACGCTGCCACAAGAATTCTGTCCTGCAGGGTTTTAACGCCTTGTTGAACGATGGGATAAGCGTTTCAGTTTACAGGGGGAGTGCGCTGAAAATAAATTTCAGGCTGGTACACGGTGCTCTGGTGTCTGTATTCCAGTGTGCGACTTATTCTTAGTTACGGCTGTTTTATCATTTCCAGTTATCCCGAAAATATCGGAACTCTTTTTTTGGTACACGCCAGTGTTTTCCGACGTTTTTGCACTGTCATCTGTTGACAGTTGGTAGAAAGGAAGTTTAACAGGTAAAATCGTAAGTCTGATTATAAAAATTAATAATAATAATAACGATAATAATAATTCGTATGGCTACACGGCCTGGTGTAAGTCTTTCAGACGGACCCCATTTCAGCCACTTGCATTTCCTTGAGCCATGAGCCAACGATAACCTGTGCTCCCAGACAGTTACTCATCCATATGCTAAACAGGCCCAACGTTTGCTAAGATTCAGTGATCTGGCGAGAGCCGGTGTATCCACGTGACAATGCCGTTACTTTTGTTTTCCTTTTAATAGTTATGATATAGTTTCATGATAGTAAAATTATCATCACAGTGATCAATATTCACTAAAGGTAATAGTTGTGTTTCTTTGCTTTGTGATATCACTATCTTTCGTCAGCGATCATTCGCCTAAAATTTGGTTTTAGTCTTTGAGGGAAATGGAGGGATGATTCAAGGTGAGGAAACAAACTAGAGCACACATGGCAATGCGTTTGTTGATTGACGTACCTTCAGTTTTATCATTCAGTGAGCACAACGATTTCTGTATCACCATGTACGTGAAACGCTGAGTGGCGGCAGACTAAGATTTTCTGCATTTCTCATCTGACCGGGTAAAGAATGAATCCCTCTAGAATCGTGCAGAGCATGAGCATACTATTCACATCAAGTCATGCGGCTTCAACGGAACGCTAATGAAACAAAGATTGTGTTGAGTTTGTTCATGTGTGCTGAAAACATAACGTTTCTGGTTCAAAAAATGGTTCTGAGCACTATGGTCATCATTCCCCTAGAACTTTGAACTACTTAAACGTAACTAACCTAAGGACTTCACACACATCCATCCCCGAGGCAGGATTCGAACCCGCGACCGTAGCGGTCGCGCGGTTCCAGATTGTAGCGGCTAGATCCGCTCGGCCACCCCGGCCGGCATAACGTTTCTGGATTGTGCCTGCGATTCACGATGATTCCAAGTTGACACGTGGCACGCACGATACGAGAGCTCCATGTCGAACATGGAGAGCCATTTATCACTTCAGAATGCGCTGTCGATCTCTTCCTTATCGTACGACGCGGTTTTCATTTAAACAGAAGAGGCTCCACATTAACAGAGTGGATGTTTGAAAAGTGGTCACTGCATCAGACGGCTTGTTCAGATTCTTGATTAAAGGTGACCCACTTAAATGACCGACTGACAGCGTCAGCGGAAGCCGAGTAAAGGGGAACTCGTTTTCACCTACACAGATAATTTAGCATACCTTCATTATATCTTCCGTGAAATGACTACAGAATACTGTTGTAACCTCACAAAATTGTGAGACGGAAGTCTGTTCTGCAAATAATGTGTTAAATCTGTGTAACTAAAAAATAAACATAAACTCCTCCGCAAACTGACGAAAAAAAAATCGCAGCACCAAGAAATAGTTAATGTAATGTAATGCGAAATAAGCCACTGGAGATGTGAAGTGCTGGCACATTAGTAAGTAGTGTACACGCCAGATTGTTGAACGCAGTGATGCAAACGTGCCTGCAGTGTGTTACAGAGGTGAGGTGCCGGATGTCACTTCGTGGCATGGTTTTCGATGCCTGTTGCAGCTGGATGATCGATACAGGGACTGTTAATGTTGGTTGTGCACGATACTGGAGTTGTCATCCGATGATTGGAGGCAGAGCAGGTGATCGAGTAGGCCAAGGCAACATGTCGACGCTGTGTAGGGCATGTTGGGTTACAACAGTAGTATGTGGACGAGCATTATCCAGGTTGCACAACAGGAATGCTGCTCATGAATGGCAGCACAGCAGGTCGAATCACCAGATTAAAGTACAAATGTTGCATTCAGGGTACGTGGGATAACCACGAGAGTACAGAATCACACTCCAGATCCTAACTACAGGCGTAGTTCCAGTGAGTCCATAACGCTTGGTTGCATCCTCTGAAATGGCCTCCTTCTAATAAATACATGGGCATCAGTAGCACAGAAGCGGAAACAGCTTTCATCAGTCTGGTACCACGCGCTGCGGAATTTGAATCCCCGCCAGACATCATGGACGTCGAAGACCCATATAGGTCTCTGTACCATCGCGCCGTAAGCTGTGGCGGTGCGCGCCTCCTAGCCCGCATTTAGAGTGAGGGCGCCACAGTGGAACACGTGGTTGCAGCGGCCAATAGCGGCGTCCCCGATCGAGCACTTAAGCGCCTGCCTGTCGCTCAGCCTGCCCTCCTGCACACTACAGATATGCCCCAACCCCCCCCCCCCCCCCAGTCCACCTCTTGCAATATGCCGATGACACCGCATTCCTTGCCCTCGCTCCTACCCTCCAACGGTCCCATCGCCTTCTCCAGAATCACCTTGACCTTTTTGCCGCATGGTGTAACCAGTGGCTCCTGAAAATCAATCCTTCCGAGACCCAGGCATTCATCGTAGGTCGTACCACTCGCTCCTTCCGACTCCTGGATTTCTCCCTTAGCGTCTGCGCCTGTCCTGTCCGCCTCACCCCCACCCTCACCTGCCTTGGCCTCATCATTGACCGTCACCTCACTTGGATCCCTCACCTCCGCTTCATCAAATCCAAAACTCACAACCGCCTCCGACTCCTCAAGCTCCTCTCTGGCCGGACATGGTGGTTGCAACCCTCTACCATCCTCCACACCTACAAATCCTTAATCCGTCCCATCCTCTGTTATGCCAGTCCCGCCTGGATATCTGCCCCCCCCCCCCACCCCCAAATTCTATAAGTTCCTCCAGATCCTTGAGCGTCATGCACTCTGCCTCGCCTTCCGTGTACGCCTCCTGTCCCCCGTGCGGATCCTCTATGACCTCATTCCTTTCTCCTTTCGCCCATCTGCTCCTGCGGATCCTCTATGACCTCATTCCTTTCTCCTTTCGCCCATCTGCTCCTATTCCTCGAACATATCCGCATACTCTACACCTCCCGCCGCCTTGATCCCCCTGGTTGCTCCTCTCCTCTCCCATCCCCGCGCCCTGCCACATCTTCACTGTTGTGTCCCCCCCCCCCCTCCATCTCTACACCCTTCATCTCCTTTCCCAAGGTGGCTTCCATCAACTCCCCCTCCTGGATGATGCCCTCTTTCCCTCCATTTATCCCTCCTATCAACTCTGCTCCTCAGCCCCCCTCCTTTCCTCCATCCTTTCCTCCATCCTTTCCCTGGGCTCCCTCTTCCCCCTTCCATCCTGTGTTTCTCCCCACCTAACCTCTCCCTACCTCCCTCCCACCCCCAAGTCCCTTTGTATTCCCGTCCTTTGCTTTCCCCACTCCCTGTCGCATCTGCCCAGCACCCCCCACTTATGGGTCCTCATCCTCCATTGGCTCCTTCCCCCCCTCCCCCCGTTCGCTTTTCCTCACCTTCCCCCATTTTTATCTTCCCCTCATCTGTCCAGTTTCCCCCCACGTGCTCTCGGCTGTGGTATGTCATATTTTAGCGCAGTGTTCCAGTGAATGTTCAGTGTTGTTTCATCTTTTCCCGTGTTGCGAACAGAAACCATCCTGTCGCTGGGTGTGAATTTTGCGTCCTTTGCGAACAGAAGCCAGACTGTCGCCGTGTTTTTTTTTTTAATTGTCTGTCTATTATTTTACCTGTATGCTTCGTATGTATTTTATTTAAGTCTCCAATTTTGTCGCATGTTTTTATTATTTATTCTCTTCACCTTTTTAAAACAAAGTCTGTAAGCTGAAGAGCGGAATACTAAGCTGCTGCCAGCCCGCCCCCTTCGGGGGGCAATCGAAATTCAATAAAGGAAAAAAAAAAGTTCAGCCTGCCAATCTAACCTCGCGTGGGTCTCAGGACATATCGCCTCGCATTAGACAGCGTATTGACTTTCGTGTTTTCTTTACGAGTGGACGTGGCTGTCTTGTTTGGTTCGTGCCTCTGTTGTCTGTTCTTGTTGTGTCGTAGGGTCCTTCGTTGGTCGTGTCCGTCCTCTCCCGTTGTGTTGTTTGCAGGCCGCTCCGCGGGTCCCGCCGCCTTTCCGTCACTACATCCCCGCGGCCGTTCAGGTCGCCGTTACAACAATCAGGAAACACAAAAGATCCCCACCATGCCCTCCAATAAGCTTTCGCTTGACACCACTAAAGTCTCACATGGCGGTGGATTGGCGTCAGCGGAATGCACGCTACAGCACGTCTGCCTCGGAGCTTTCCTTAGAGTAATCGATTTGTAACAGTTCGTTGTGTCACTGCGGTGCCAACTGCAGTTCAGATTGCTGCTGCAGCGGCCGTACCATGCGGCAGAGCCATGCGCCGAACACGATGGTCCTCCCTCTCGGTAGTGCCGTATGGTCTACCGGAGCCCAGTTTCCTTGGGGCCGTACATTCTCGTGACCACCGCTGCCAACAATCACGCACAGTGGCTACATTCCTGCCAAATCTTTCTATCGAGGTAGGAACATCCTGCTTCTCGTAGCTCCATTACACGACCTCGTTCAAACTCAGTGAGGTGATGATAATGGCATGTTTGTCACCTTAAAGGCATTCTTGACTAAAGTCAACTCACCACGTCCGGCCTCAAAAGTAGCTAACGCTCACGACCCTTAGGCCGTGCATTTAAAGTAAACTTGAATTGCATCCTCATGGTGGCGCTACTATCCTCACTCTTATGCGACTGGCGCGAAATTTCAATAGAAATCGTCTTTCAGATGTCAAAACACGCCTACCAACTCCTCCTTGATGTTGCTACGTTTCTCCGTCAGCGTATTTGTGTTTTGTCAATCTGACACAGGACGTCGCTATTAGTTAGGTATCCTGTACAATGTGGCACACGTCGTAAATACCACGACCATGCTGTATGCACGGGTATTCTGGAGGGCGAAGAAATGCCTAGGAGTGTTGGTGGCACTTGGAGTTTCTAACGTTGCAGCTTCTCCAAATCCAGCAGCTTAATCCACGAACTGCTTCACAGAGATTCTGATGGTACTCCCGAGCTTACTTTTACGATGAGGATTTCTCCCCGTTGAGGAGGACTCCTGTTTTATCGAACAGGCCTATATCGATAATACCAATCTGTTGTAGAATACTGGAACATGTATTACGCAAACTAGTTTTGTCTGGAAACTCTTCAGTCCAGTCAAAGAGCTGGTCTGTCATTCCGTATGCTCGTACTTTGTTCATTAGGCAGAAGTGCAGAACTGTCTCGAAAGCCTTAGGGAAGTCCAGGAACAAACCACTACGTGGACGCCTCGATCTATTGCCTTCGGTATCTTGTGAACGAACAGAGCGAGCTGAGTTTCACATGATAGTTCTTCAAGGAATCCATATCTGTTCATTCTGGGGTGACTTACCACTCCAAAAAGATCATAAGAAGTTTGCGTAATACATGTTGCAGTATTTTAGAACAGACTGGTATTATCGATATAGGCCTATAGTTCTGTTCGTCTCCTCGAGAAAACAGGAGTTACCTGTACGATTTCCCAATCACTTGCAACGCTTTGTTCCTCCATACTGCTCATCACGTCATCTGCGTGACGCCCGTTGTCAACGGCCCGCGACGGTTTGTTTCCCGTTACAAACACAATGATTTTGACACGGAAATTTTACGTGCCCATTCGACAGAGCGGTACCGAATTAGTCTAGTGTTAAAATATCCACGGGTGTACTGCCGGTCTACAGTGTCCAACGGGCACAATATTTCGGCGATCATACATGTCGCCATCATCACGTGAACTGACGGACTGAGCTCCTGTGAACGTGCCGGCACGGAGATCCGTACACTATGGCTGCTCAGGGGGAACTGGGTTCGGTCGCGGCGGCGGCCGATTTAAATACCCTCCGCCCGCGGCGCGCTCACTCCGCCGTCCGCGCCCCGCGCCACGGTCGCGCGGTGGAACAGATTGCGACGGCGTCTGAGATGACGTCGGTGTGATGGCTCTGTCCGCCGTGGTCGTCACAACTATACATTTGCTCAATTTACTCTTGATTAACCCAATCGCTGGTTCCCAAGCCTTGCTAAGATTATAGCCACAGTCACGGTTTATGAGGTCGTCATTGGTGCGAATTTCGATGGCCTCTCTAACAACGCTGTCCCAGTATCTCGACGTCTGTACCAGAATCCTCGTGCGTTCATACTCCATAGCGTGATTTTCCGACAAACAATGTTCAGCGACCGCCGACTTGCTCGGATACATCAGTCGAGTGTGCCTCTGGTGTTCACGGCATCGATCCTCGACGGTACGCATCGTCTGACCAATATACGACTTGCCACATTGACACGGAATCTGGTACACGCCGGCCTTCCTCAAACCGAGGTCATCTTTGGCGCTTCCCACCAGTGCACGAGTTTTATTCGGAGGGCAAAACACAGTTCCGACCCGGTGTTTCTTCAAAATGCGGGCGATTTTCCCCGAGAGTGCGCCTGTATATGGGATAAACGCAGTGCCTACCTCCTCCCTCGTGATTTCATGCATCTCCACAGGTTGTGCTGTAGTGGGTGGGCGGAGAGCACGTTGAATCTGCCACTCTGAGTACCCATTTTTTCGAAATACAGTTCTCAGATGTTCCAATTCCTGGGGTAGACTCTCTGCGTCAGAGATAGTGCGCGCCCTATGTACTAGAGTTTTAAGCACCCCATTCCTCTGTGAAGGGTGGTGGCAGCTGTCTGCGTGCAAATACAGATCAGTGTGCGTTGTCTTCCGATACACCCCATGGCCTAGGGTGCCGTCAGGCCTTCTCTTGACCAAGACGTCAAGGAAAGGCAGTTTACCCTCCGTTTCAGTCTCCATAGTGAATTTGATGTTGGGGTGTATGGAGTTTAGATGTGTAAGGAAGTCAAGGAGTTTATCCATACCATGTGGCCAGATGACGAACGTGTCGTCCACGTAACGGAAAAAGCAAGCAGGTTTCCATTCGGATGACGACAGGGCTTCCTCCTCGAAGTTCTCCATGTACAAATTCGCTACCGCCGGTGAGAGTGGGCTACCCATGGCGACTCCCTCCGTTTGTTCGTAGTATTCTCCATTAAAAAGAAAATACGTGGAAGTCAAGACATGCCTAAAAAGTTCAGTGGTCTTCTCGTCAAACTTCTGACTAATCAATTCTAGTGACTCTCGCAGGGGTACCCTCGTGAACAAGGAAACGACGTCAAAACTCACCATGATATCTGACTCACCCACCGTGAAGCTATCAAGGCGTTTAACAAAATCCACGGAATTACGGATGTGATGAGGGCATTTACCCACATAAGGACTTAATATTCCCGTCAGGTATTTGGCCAACAAATTGTTACCCCAAGGTCCGGTACCGCCTAGACTATATGGACTCCCGAAGGTTCACAAAGAGGGGGTACCATTACGCCCCATTGTCAGCAACATCAGGGCACCTACATATTAGTAGATTCTGGTACAGACGTCGAGATACTGGGACAGCGTTGTTAGAGAGGCCATCGAAATTCGCACCAATGACGACCTCATAAACCGTGACTGTGGCTATAATCTTAGCAAGGCTTGGGAACCAGCGATTGGGTTAACCAAGAGTAAATCGAGCAAATGTATAGTTGTGACGACCACGGCGGACAGAGCCATCACACCGACGTCATCTCAGACGCCGTCGCAATCTGTTCCACCGCGCGACCGTGGCGCGGGGCGCGGACGGCCGAGTGAGCGCGCCGCGGGCGGAGGGTATTTAAATCGGCCGCCGCCGCGACCGAACCCAGTTCCCCCTGAGCAGCCATAGTGTACGGATCTCCGTGCCGGCACGTTCACAGGAGTTCAGTCCGTCAGTTCACCTGATGATGGCGACATGTATGATCGCCGAAATATTGTGCCCGTTGGACACTGTAGACCGGCAGTACACCCGTGGATATTTTGATTATCAAATACGCCGGAAGAAACTCAAGAAACTAGTCTAGTGTTGTTTTGGTGTCAGTGCGATGCTTGAAACAACGTTAAAATATGACGCATTATAAAAAGGTCCCCTTTCTTTAATATGTTCTTTCTCATGACTGTAATTATTCGTAATGTTTTCCATATGACATATGTTTGGCACTGTGTCAACAGGCTTTTTAAAAACAAATCTCATGTAATGTTTTAAATCATACCTCATTGCAAATATCAGAAACACTGCGTGCTAACACCACTCGTAACGAACTTACTTATGTGCTCTAGCACATGTCACTTCATCTTAGTTTACATATTTCTGACTGACTGACTGTATTTCATAGTCTAATTTATCTGCATCCACCTTGAACGACATCGTAAAGACATTAAAGCACAACCATTAATTTAGATTTCGGTGCGTTCAAAACGCAATCGAAATAGGTACAGAGTCAAACGAGAAATGTTTAGACTTAATTTTATTGTATAGAAGTAGCACCACTTCGTTTCAGCTAACTGGCAGCCCTTTGATCTCTCACTTATTAAATTTATGCGCTCTGTTGGTCCCGCGCTCCCATTTGTATATCACGTACTTCCCCCATGCGTAATAAAAAACGGCAGTCAACAAAAGGCGAGACCATCATATGTAGCTACTGTACCTGCTGGAAGAGCTGTAGGGTCCCCCCTTGTCTCTTGCAAGTCCAGGGACGGGTAGCAAGCCAGTTGGCTCTTTCTTCCGCGAAAATCCGCCGTAATGAGAGTGGCAAGCTAGCACCCGGTGGCCTTGAGGTACTGCCGTCGTTTCGTTTTACCCCGCTAATTCCCGGATCTCTCGTTAATCCGTCACTCGTATTCTTTCTGCAAAAATTCCTCAGTTGTAACTAAATAAGGAGAGTAGGGAAAAAGGGCACCGCCTGCTGGCAACGAAGTTAGTCGCTGATTAAAGGCGAATAATTAATGTGCGCGTTGTTCATTTCACCAGAATGAAATTGATTACAAGCTAGAACCTTTGTCCCTCGTCATTTTTTTCCTTTTTTTCCTTGTGCTGGAATGAGGCCCAAGCTGAGACGGAGGGATTTAATTCTCAGCTGTTTAATTTGTTAATTTTAAAAATATCATGAATTCGGCGAACATGGTCTTGTGTCTGTTGTAACAGATTTGAGTGGTGCAATTAAAAATGAAAATTTATTCAGAGCCTCTTAAATGAGATTAGTTTTCTGGCTTGTCCCACCAAGAATAATACGAGAAATAATTTTAATGGGCATCTCTTTGGCAAGGGGTTAGGCCGAATATGCTTCTTACTTCAGTGACGTTGAAGTAGCGGCCAAGGAATATATATGTTTAGATACTGCGTGTTATAATACTGCTACGTTCCAGTAATTTAAAGCGTATTATTATTTCATCCTGCCTGCTAAATTATTGAATTACAGAACCATATGTACTGGACGATCGCAGTCCGTGTAATTTGCAGGTTAGTGTGGTTTGACTTGATCAGACTGTGATTTACTTATCTAGGACTTTATTTGGTATCTATATACACCTAGGCTGAACATGTGCTGAGGGCCCTACCAACGGAAAGAACAATTTCTGAAATAAATGCCTCTAATGAAGCGCTTGACGCTTATAAATCAATACTACAAAATTGTTCTGGACAATTTATGTTTCAATGAACTGAAGAGGTTAGAAAATGAAAAGAATTTAAATAATGAAGGTTTTATTTTAAGAGAACTGTACAAAAATTTCAACTATGATCTGTTTTACCTTCGAGAATACCGACAGAGTACAGTAGACGTAGCACTAATCTTGCCACTTCTTCGAATATATTGAAGTCTAGACGCATTTGACAAAAAAAGTGCAGATAATATTTTAAATGCCAAAACGGAACTTCAATATTTAGGACATTGTTCAGTTTCTTATTAGTGATAAGCAAGTCAGAACAAATGAAAATCCTAAATTTTATAATGGTATTAATCGATTTTCCTGAAAGATATAAGATTAATAAGAAACCGTATCCTTGGCACATAAATCGACATTGTAATAGTCATGCACAAATATGGCAAAACTAATCGTAACTGAAAAAATAACATTTAAGATCTTATAATAAAAAGATATTTGCAACCAAAAATTATATATGTATAATGTTTCAAAAATACCTTGAAAAATTCGAGGGAACGTAGAAGGTGTTTTGAGGAAAAGTATGATGAAAGGAACCCATGTCCAGAAATGTAACACCAAACGACACAACAGAGCGTCGACATTATACGCTCAGGCGCCTCTATGTCTCTTCTACAGCAAGATTGTTGCTTTCCACATTCTGGGAGGAGGTTGTACGGATCAAAACAAGACAAAATGTCCAGTAAACATGGGATCCAAAATGCTTACCTTAAAAGTGATAAGGACTTGTTTACTAGAGTAGTGTCTTTCACAGTAGCAACAACAAGTGCTCCAAGCTCCTCAGTTATGCATTTTAGAGTCCATGATAACTGCACACTTTTTTATGGTCAAAACTACCACCTCTGAAAGTTGAAAGTTACCTAGAATGAGATTTTCACTCTGCAGAGGAGTGTGCGCTGATATGAAACTTCCTGGCAGATTAAAACTGTGTGCCGGACCGAGACTCGAATTTGGGACCAAGTTTTTTTCACTCTGCAGCGGAGTGTGCGCTGATACGAAACTTCCTGGCAGATTAAAACTGTGTACCGGACCGAGACTCGAACTTGGTCCCACAGTTTTAATCTGCCAGGAAGTTTCATAACAGCGAACAATCCGCTGCAGAGTGAAAATCTCATTCTGGAAACATCCCCCAGCTGTGGCTAAGCCATGTCTCCGCAATATCCTTTCTTACAGGAGTGCTAGTTCTGCAAGGTTCGCAGAAGAGCTTCTGTGAAGTTTGGAATGTAGGAGACGAGGTACTGGCAGAATTGAAGCTATGAGGACGGGTCGTGAGTCGTGCTTGGGTAGTTCAGATGGTAGAGCACTTGCCCGCGAAGGCAACCGTCACGAGTTCGAGTCTTGGTCCAGCACACAGTTGAAAGTTACCTACCCTGCAATCTTGGCAACGATAGTACCGATACATGTATCCCACTTTCAGAGGTATCAGAACGATGTGAGATTATAATTTTGTGCTCATTTGTTTCCGGATCACGAACCCCTACTTCAAACTGATACATTTATCATTCTCCATCATCCCGGACAGATTGTAATATCATCACCGAGTCATTATATATTGGAGCCGACGCATATAATTTCAACGATCTGTAGCGCCGTTGGATGACATTTCCGGACACTGGTTCTTATCCTTATTTTGTTCTTCGACACATCTTCTACATCAACTCGAAGTTTGTCGTTGTAATAGTGTGTGTGTGTGTGTGTGTGTGTGTGTGTGTGTGTGTGTGTGTGTGTGTGAGTGAGTGAGTTGGTTGACTGGTGGATTTGGGGGAGGGCACCAAACAGCAAGGTCGTCAGCCCCATTGGATAAGAGAAGGGTTCGGAAGGATATCGGCCCTGCCTTTTCAAATGATCCATCCCGGCATGTTCCTGAAACGATTTGGGAAATCACTGTGTGTGTCTGTCTTTGTGTGTGTGTGTGTGCGCGCTGATAAATTGATTTTATCTAGGTTGTTGTTGTTGTTGTGGTCTTCAGTCCTGAGACTGGTTTGATGCAGCTCTCCATGCTACTCTATCTTGTGCAAACTTCTTCATCTCCCAGTACCTACTGCAACCTACATCCTTCTGAATCTGCTTAGTGTATTGATCTCTTGGTCTCCCTCTACGATTTTTACCTTCCACGCTGCCCTCCAATGCTAAATTTGTGATCCCTTGATGCCTCAAAACATGTCCTACCAACCGATCCCTTCTTCTAGTCAAGTTGTGCCACAAACTTCTCTTCTCCCCAATCCTATTCAATACCTCCTCATTAGTTACGTGATCTACCCACCTTATCTTCAGCATTCTTCTGTAGCACCACATTTCGAAAGCTTCTATTCTCTTCTTGTCCAAACTGGTTATCATCCATGTTTCACTTCCATACATGGCTACACTCCATACAAATACTTTCAGAAACGACTTCCTGACACTTAAATCTATACTCGATGTTAACAAATTTCTCTTCTTCAGAAACGATTTCCTTGCCATTGCCAGTCTACATTTTATATCCTCTCTACTTCGACTATCATCAGTTATTTTACTCCCTAAATAGCAAAACTCCTTTACTACTTTAAGTGTCTCATTTCCTAATCTAATCCCCTCAGCATCACCCGATTTAATTAGACTACATTCCATTATCCTCGTTTTGCTTTTGTTGATGTTCATCTTATATCCTCCTTTCAAGACACTGTCCATTCCGTTCAACTGCTCTTCCAAGTCCTTTGCTGTCTCTGACAGAATTACAATGTCATCGGCGAACCTCAAAGGTTTTACTTCTTCTCCATGAATTTTAATACCTACTCCGAATTTTTCTTTTGTTTCCTTTACTGCTTGCTCAATATACAGATTGAATAACATCGGGGAGAGGCTACAACCCTGTCTCACTCCTTTCCCAACCACTGCTTCCCTTTCATGCCCCTCGACTCTTATAACTGCCATCTGGTTTCTGTACAAATTGTAAATAGCCTTTCGCTCCCTGTATTTTACCCCTGCCACCTTCAGAATTTGAAAAAGAGTATTCCAGTTAACGTTGTCAAAAGCTTTCTCTAAGTCTACAAATGCTAGAAACGTAGGTTTGCCTTTTCTTAATCTTTCTTCTAAGATAAGTCGTAAGGTTAGTATTGCCTCACGTGTTCCAACATTTCTACGGAATCCAAACTGATCTTCCCCGAGGTCCGCTTCTACCAGTTTTTCCATTCGTCTGTAAAGAATTCGCGTTAGTATTTTGCAGCTGTGACTTATTAAACTGATAGTTCGGTAATTTTCACATCTGTCAACACCTGCTTTCTTTGGGATTGGAATTACTATATTCTTCTTGAAGTCTGTGGGTATTTCGCCTGTCTCATACATCTTGCTCACCAGATGGTAGAGTTTTGTCATAACTGGCTCTCCCAAGGCCATCAGTAGTTCTAATGGAATGTTGTCTACTCCCGGGGCCTTGTTTCGACTCAGGTCTTTCAGTGCTCTGTCAAACTCTTCACGCAGTATCTTATCTCCCATTTCATCTTCATCTACATCCTCTTCCATTTCCATAATATTGTCCTCAAGTACATCGCCCTTGTATAAACCCTCTATATACTCCTTCCACCTTTCTGCCTTCCCTTCTTTGCTTAGAACTGGGTTGCCATCTAAGCTCTTGATATTCATACAAGTGGTTTTCTTCTCTCCAAAGGTCTCTTTAATTTTCCTGTAGGCAGTATCTATCTTACCCCTAGTGAGACAAGCCTCTACATACTTACATTTGTCCTCTAGCCATCCCTGCTTAGCCATTTTGCACTTTCTGTCGATCTCATTTTTGAGACGTTTGTATTCCCTTTTGCCTGCTTCATTTACTGCATTTTTATATTTTCGCCTTTCATCAATTAAATTCAATACTTCTTCTGTTACCCAAGGATTTCTATTAGCCCTCGTCTTCTTACCTACTTGATCCTCTGCTGCCTTCACTACTGCATCCCTCAGAGCTACCCATTCTTCTTCTACTGTATTTCTTTCCCCCATTCCTGTCAATTGTTCCCTTATGCTCTCCCTGAAACTCTCTACAACCTCTGGTTCTTTCAGTTTATCCAGGTCCCATCTCCTTAAATTCCCACCTTTTTGGAGTTTCTTCAGTTTCAATCTGCAGTTCATAACCAATAGATTGTGATCAGAATCCACATCTGCCCCTGGAAATGTCTTACAATTTAAAACCTGGTTCCTAAATCTCTGTCTTACCATTATATAATCCATCTGATACCTATTAGTATCTCCAGGATTCTTCCAGGTATACAACCTTCTTTTATCTAGGTACTGCTTGAGAATGAGCCATGGCTCGAAACTGGTACAGCTAAATAAAATATAAAATAGTAGTCCTGCTGTATTATTATCACAAGACTGAGCATTTCATATAATTTGTTAAGGCTGCATAACGGGATACACGAGGAATAAGCAGAGATGTTGGTTAGGGAACTGAAAAATAACAAAATTAATGTATCAAACAACCACGCTCTACCTATACTGAAATCAAGTAGATATTTATTCAAATAACCATATTTCAAATAATCCAATAGGCTTATTCATCTTGTGGTTGAAGCTCTCTTTATGACCTTGTTTGCTCCCTATTATATGATTAAGAAAAAATGCTTCTGCATTGAACAAACACAAATTCTTCTTCTTTAACCCATTGTGCGTTGGTTCGTATACATTCTGTCAAATAACATGTGAAGAAAATTTGTACGATAATACATGCAATATTGAGATTATTGTACTGACATTTATAAAATTATTAACAGAAAAATGTATATACCTCAGTATTACATAATATTGTTTATGTGAGTGTCTCACATTTTCCGTACAGCTGATATTTCGCTCCAGTTTGTCTTCTTCAGTTGATCAGGAAGTTTCAGTACAATGGTACGTATATTTTCCAATAGGTTAGGGATAAAATGAAATTATTGTATTTTTTTTGTCAGAGTATGAGTATTGTTGTTATATAATATTGTCTGTTAACACAGATTTGTTGTTTTATTCTATAACGATCATTTGTTAGGTTAAAGTAATAGTTTTCGAAAATGTTGTGGAGATATGTTGATCATGAATGAACTTTGTAAATTAGCGAGTGGGACGGAGGCCTGTGATGGGGCCCTGTGCATGTAAGTTGAAAGTACTTAACTGATGTTAATTCAGCTTCTTCAAGACTATATAATATATGTAAACCGTGCTTTCTAAGTTGCACTGTAACACAGTTTATCAGATATTTACTTGTACTGACGTCTTTCGTTATGGTCTCGGGACATTTACATATAGAGTCCCCCGCCCTACTCATCAGCTTACAAAGGTTGTTGATAATCCATAGATCAAACTGCCTATTGGCTTCTGTCTCGGGTTCTTCGGCCGACGTTCATCTAATGATTTTTCTGACGTTTCGCCAGCACGAGTGGCTGGCATTGTCAAAGCTTCACCACCGGCAATGGAGGGTGAAGCTTTGACAATGCCAGCCACTCGTGCTGACGAAACGTCAGAAAAATCATTAGATGAACGTCGGCCGAAGAACCAGAGACAGAAGCCAATAGGCAGTTTGTCAACAAGTGGCCACGAAAGCCTTAACAATTTTGTAATCCATAGATCCTCACAACACTTTCGAAAACTTTTACTTTAACACAACAATCAGGAGTTCACCAATGAAAAAACAACCAACTCAGTCGAGGCAGAAAATATAATATTACGACACTATTGCAGTCTAACAGTAGCAAAGCAAGAACGACAACACTTCAATTTTATGCCTAACATTTTCATAAATAGTACTGAAAAAATTTGATCAACTGTAGATGACTGGAGCTAAAACCAGCTGTACTGAAACTATCAGACAGTCACATTAACAGTAGCATTTGGTACTAACATAGATTTTCTGTTAATAATTTTATAAATGCAAATATGATATCAAACTATGTTTCATCAAGAAAAATTTCTTTACATATTTTTCGGAGAAAATAAATGAACCTACTGAAGACGGCGAAACTTCGCCGGAAAGTTTTGCGTATTAGAAACAGAATTTGTATTCGATCAAGACAGAATCACATTTCTGTTTTCTATTTAATTTTCTTTACTAACCGACTTTCACCTACATCTAATGCATTTACTTATATTTTTCCAATTTAGTTGTCTTAAAAAAGCACTTTCAGTACGATTCCAGAATCATGAGCTTGTCTTCTAACATGAAGGTTTGAAACCTGTTTTTTTGTAACAACTTCTGTTTTGGAAATTACCTTTTTGCATTAGTGTTTCGATCATAAGTGACAGGTACATTCATAGAACGAAAACGATATAAGGAAAAAAAAAGTTTTTGACGTTGTTTGGTTTCTTATATGGATGAAGTAAGGTATGGAAAAAGCAGGCTTTCCGCGCAACTGAACTCATATCAGACTGACACAATTCAGATACCCATTCTTTTAGAAGTAGTAGCAGTTTACCAGTGCAAATGCCAGCGGAAGTCTGACGACAGGGCGTAAGGGATCTAAACAGGTGAATTTTGACCCAATCCTTATAACCATTCACTACGACTTTTTATTTTTATAATTTTTATGTTTTGGAGAGAAAGACATCAATGTATGGTTACTTTAATCAATGTCGGGAGTAAGAATATAAAAAGAATATATATTTAGCGCTGTGTTCTTTCCCACTATCCCACTGCAGGAAAGCGTGGTATACCTTATGAGTTTCAGAAGACGAGTGCTGAAGCTGTAGAAGCCGTACAGAAAACACACACATCAGTAGCCGGGGCAGCTCTGTAAGTTTGTAAGTCCCAGTACAGGTACTGAGTAACGGCACCCTTCATGACGCGCCAGACGTCAAGGTGCTCCAATACGGCGTGCTACTCCCTGCCGTATTGTCCAGGGAGTTTCGACGGCTTTGCATATCTGATCTTTGGATTGCCTGTCTGCAAGCGCGAACTAATTAGATACGACAATGCGGAGCGGAGGGTTGATAATGAAACTTGAAGACGGCTCAACTTGTAGCTGCACCCTGTAATCATAGGAATACGGAAAACCATTAGCAGGCTTCCCTGCTAATGGTTGTGCGATGTCATGCAGCAAATTCCCACTTGTTCTCTCGGAACCTACCATGGGTAGCATACCGGCTGGTTATAATTAATGTGCAGCTACTCATGGAGGCCAAGTTTAGTTTGTACACTACTGGCCATTAAAATTGCTACACCGAGAAGAAATGCAGATGATAAATGGGCATTCGTTGGACAAATATAATATACTACAACTGACACGTGATTACATTTTCACGCAATTTGGGAGCATAGATCCTGAGAAATCAGTACCCAGAACAACCACCTCTGGCCGTAATAAGGGCGTTGATACGCCTGGACATTGAGTCAGAGCTTGGATGACGTGTGCAGGTACAGCTGCCCATGAAAGCTTCAACACGATACCACAGTTCATCAAGAGTAGTGGCTGGCGTATTGTGTCGAGCCAGTTGCTCAGCCACCATTGGCCAGACGTTTTCAGTTCATGAGAGATCTGGAGAATGTGCTGGCCAGGGCAGCAGTCGAACACTTTCTGTATCTACAGACGCCCGTACGGGACCTGCAACATGCAGTCGAGCATTATCCTGCTGAAATGTAGGGTTTCTCAGGGATCGACTGAAGGGTAGAGCCACGGGTCATAACGCATCTGAAATGTAATGTCCACTGTTCAAAGTGCCGTCAGTGCGAACGAGAGGTGACCGAGACATGTAACCAATGGCACCCCATACCATCACGCCAGGTGATACGCAAGTATGGCGATGACGAATACACGCTTCCAATGTGCGTTCACTGCGATGTCCCCAAACACGGATGCGACCATCATGATGCTGTAAACAGAACCTGGATTCATCCGAAAAAATGACGTTTTGCCATTCGTGCACACAGGTTCGTCGTTGAGTACACCATTGCAGGCGCTCCTGTCTGTGATGCAGTGTCAAAGGTAACCGCAGCCATGGTCTCCGAGCCGATAGTCCATGCTGCTGCAAACGTCATCTAACTATTTGTGCAGATGGTTGTTGTCTTGCAAACGTCCCCGACTCTGAGGTCGAGACGTGGCCGCACGATCCGTTACAGCCTTGCGGATAAGATGCCTGTCATCTCGACTGCTAGTGATACGAGGCCGTTGGGATCCAGCACGGCGTTCCGTACTACCCTCCTGAACCCACCGATTCCATATTCTTCTAACAGTCATTGGATCTCGGCCAAGGTGAGCAGCAATGTCGCAATACGATAAACCGCAATCGCTGTAGGCTACAATCGAACCTTTATCAAAGTAGGAAACGTCTTGCTACGCATTACTCCTCCTTACACGAGGCATCGCAACGTTTCACCAGACTACGCCGGTCAACTGCTGTTTGTGTATGGGAAATCGGTTGGAACTTTCGTGATGTCAGCACGTTGTAGGTGTCGCCACCGGCGCCAACCTTGTGTGAATGCTCTGAAAAGCTAATCATTTGCAAATCAGAGCATCTTCTTCCTGTCGGTTAAATTTCGCGTCTGTAGCACGTCATCTTCGTGGTGTAGCAATTTTAATGGCCAGTAGTGTAATATAGTACGGTAGCGACACTTGGTAGACATGCTAATGCGTTAATGTGGAGATGATTTACGCTGGGAAGAAAATTAGATCTAATTTTACTGAGCAGGTGCAAATCTGGCACTGTGAATGCAAGAAACGGATTAGGAATGGGACGTGGACAGAAAAGGTCAAACAAGTGAGAAACGCATCATAATGTTTATTTTATTATTAGCCGCCACTTACACACTGTGTTCACTATGAGCATCTGAGACGTCGTCGAGATGCTGCAGCCATATAACGGCGTGATCGACAGTGGCTCGCAGCAGTTCCGGTAGAATCTGATCAATGTTTTCATGTATACTGGCTTTCAGATCGAGTAGAGACCGAAGGTGTCTACGGTAAACGAGTTCTTTTAGATATCCGCAGAGCCAAACGTTACATGCATTCAGATCAGGTGATCTTGCAGGTCACGCATCTGGAAAACCTCTGTAGATAACATGTTCGTGGAAGGTCGCATTAAATAGGTCTTTCATAGAGCGAGGGACATGCGGTTTTGCCCCATCTTCACACAGATATGCTCTTCGAGAGCAGGAATCATATGTTGTACAAGGACGCCTCGATAACGAGCAGACGTCACGGTACACATGGCAGGTCCTCTGGGTGTATTCTCTTCAAAGAAGAACGGACCGGAATAGAGACACTCCTGTATCCACATCACACAGTTACTTACGGTGAGTGTAGTGTCTCCCCTTGTACAAAACGCGGTTTAACAGAACCCCAAATTCGGCAGTTTTATGTATTCATTGCACCGTGTAGTGTAATATGTGCCTCATCACTCCATAGAAAACTGCCCGGTCACATGTCATCAACTTCGAACCTTGCCAGAAACGGAAGAGCAAATTCAGAACGTTACAGCGGAGCACGACGTTTCAATTGCTATGCCGTTTGGATCTTCTATGAATACAGTCCGCAGATCTTTCGATGCTACTGACCATGCGATGGACAATTCTCGTGACACTGGACGAGCGCTAGCACTATCTGGGACACGTGTCGCATGGTCAGTGACACCAACATCCTCTTCAGTTCCGCGCGGGGTAGCCTTCCCACGGTTCGCGCGGCTCCCCCCCCCCCCCCTCCCCCCCTCCCCCGGTTCGAGTTCTCCCTTGGGCAAGCGTGTATGTGTGTTGTTCTTAGCAAGTTAGTTTAAGTTAGATTAAGTAGTGTGTAAGCCTCGGGACCGATGACCTTAACAGTTTGGTACCATAGAATTTACCACAAAATTCCAAATCCTCTTGAGAAACTTACTCGAGGATAAGGCGTCTTTCTCTTTGAGATGACACACCAAACCAGCCCATGCTATAGGATTTCATTTTTATGTTCTTTAACCATTTAATGGTGTCGGCCTCTCCTCAGACCTCTCAGTCGGCGATACCCTCTCATTGCATCGCTGTAATTGCTGCAGATCGCGTAAAGCTTTTTCAGTAACAGCACACGTCTCTCTTCTCGATAGCCATACATGTTATGGCATGCCAAGTGACAGCGTGGATGTCACACCGTCTTAGAAACAGTGCATAGTGCCAGACTGGTAACCAAATTTGGATCCAAATTTTTTCCAGCGTAAATCGGTTCCGCACTAGCATATATACCAACTTTGCTGCCATATGATGATTAGAGCCTACACTTTACTTCCGTGAGTAGCAGCACTTTGATTACAACCAACTGCTACTTCCCAGGGGCAATGAAGGAGTTAAAGAAATTAAGGGACGTAAGTCTATACAAAGAGATAACGTCTACGATTTTTACCCAATAGAAGAGAGCCCACACCACAGTATTAAAACAATGCCAGTTTTTTTATCATAAATTTTTTTGAGGCGGGTCCGTTAGTGGTGCACGCCCCCGGGCTGCAGCATGTATTAGCTGCTAGTAAATGCAGCCCTCCCCTAGTCTGTATAATTGCGTTCTTCGTGTAAGGCGCCTAGATGTTCCTTTCAGCACCAAAGTGCTTTTCTAGGCTAGCACCTATTGGATGTAGAATGCCCTTGTCTCCTTCCTAAATTTGAACTGACTTATCCACTTAGAAAAGGGAACAGGGCACACACACACATACACACACACACACACACACACACACACACACACACACACAGACACATTACTCGCACCCAACGTCCTATACATATTGTAGGCGCCCCCGGTGGTCCTGGTCGCCTACAGTGGACTGGATGGCCAATCGGTGACTTCTCCAGTTGTCAAGATGCTAGGAAATGGCTGTAGAAGCGTCAGAAACGCCAAAGAAACATTTTTAATTCATAACGCCTTTATTCCTGCCGAGTACAATGTGGTTTGGTGATATCAACGACCTTCCCCGAGTCCCCGCTGACTCGTAGCGATGACGCCAGATCCGGGCCGCACAGTATTGCTAGCGCAGCGCCGCATGCTGTGACGTAGCGGAGGAATGTCCTTACTTCGGCCGCGCGTGGGTGGCGGCGCCCGGCTGAGCAGCCAGCTCGGCTGTGGACAGCAAGCCGTTGCGCGTAGAGGCTCCGGGTTGGAGTCCTGTCGCTGTCGGCACGAGAAGCGTTCTCGTAGTGCGGAGTGTACTCTGTTCCACCCCGTCTTCTTCCCTGCTCCTCATGGTGGCTCGTCCGCGGTGGACGGGCGGAATGGGCTGTAGTCCCCCAGCGTCGTCGGTTCACCCGGTTGTCACGGCGGATGCACAGGGCCTAGGCCCCGCACTATTTCGACGATGGCTCACAGATGTGGTCAGCTTTGGCGGCGAGCGAGTCTGCCGAGTACCAGAGCTGGTGCTGTCCCCTCACGTCTGCTGCTGGATGGGCCGCCCTTACTGCAACATCTCCTTAATAAAGATTAACATGTCGATCACCGAGCTGAGCGCTACGCAGCGACCCAGTACACACCTAACTGCAAGTCGAACTGCGAGTGCCTTGTTGCTATCAAAGCTGGCGTATTTAAAGGAAGCACGAGCGACGTCCTGACGTCATGCTCGTTTGTATTGAACGCATTTGTTCCACTTATACTGCTGATTCATCTGTCGTACTCACCCCTTAGGTGTTCTTGCGACAGAGTTATGTGTTGTTACGGCAAAAGTTGTGAAATGCAGTACAGCTGACGCTATTCCTCTGTCTTGCACTCTACGAAAGTCTCCGTTTAACAAAAACCCGCGTGCTAAGCAATTCTCTCTCGCCAGTTGTGTGTAACCAGGCCATTGCCCCTGCATGACGACACATTCCATACATGCGCATCCCGCCTACCTCTTGGCTACCGTACTGCCTCTGGCTCTCGGCATAGGCAACGAAACTTTGACAATATTCCACGTTTCTGACTCTTTACTATTCCGTGACACTACAATATATACACACTCCTGGAAATGGAAAAAAGAACACATTGACACCGGTGTGTCAGACCCACCATACTTGCTCCGGACACTGCGAGAGGGCTGTACAAGCAATGATCACACGCACGGCATAGCGGACACACCAGGAACCGCGGTGTTGGCCGTCGAATGGCGCTAGCTGCGTAGCATTTGTGCACCGCCGCCGTCAGTGTCAGCCAGTTTGCCGTGGCATACGGAGCTCCATCGCAGTCTTTAACACTGGTAGCATGCCGCGATAGCGTGGACGTGAACCGTATGTGCAGTTGACGGACTTTGAGCGAGGGCGTATAGTGGGCATGCGGGAGGCCGGGTGGACGTACCGCCGAATTGCTCAACACGTGGGGCGTGAGGTCTCCACAGTACATCGATGTTGTCGCCAGTGGTCGGCGGAAGGTGCACGTGACCGTCGACCTGGGACCGGACCGCAGCGACGCACGGATGCACGCCAAGACCGTAGGATCCTACGCAGTGCCGTAGGGGACCGCACCGCCACTTCCCAGCAAATTAGGGACACTGTTGCTCCTGGGGTATCGGCGAGGACCATTCGCAACCGTCTCCATGAAGCTGGGCTACGGTCCCGCACACCGTTAGGCCGTCTTCCGCTCACGCCCCAACATCGTGCAGCCCGCCTCCAGTGGTGTCGCGACAGGCGTGAATGGAGGGACGAATGGAGACGTGTCGTCTTCAGCGATGAGAGTCGCTTCTGCCTTGGTGCCAATGATGGTCGTATGCGTGTTTGGCGCCGTGCAGGTGAGCGCCACAATCAGGACTGCATACGACCGAGGCACACAGGGCCAACACCCGGCATCATGGTGTGGGGAGCGATCTCCTACACTGGTCGTACACCGCTGGTGATCGTCGAGGGGACACTGAATAGTGCACGGTACATCCAAACCGTCATCGAACCCATCGTTCTACCATTCCTAGACCGGCAAGGGAACTTGCTGTTCCAACAGGACAATGCACGTCCGCATGTATCCCGTGCCACCCAACGTGCTCTAGAAGGTGTAAGTCAACTACCCTGGCCAGCAAGATCTCCGGATCTGTCCCCCATTGAGCATGTTTGGGACTGGATGAAGCGTCGTCTCACGCGGTCTGCACGTCCAGCACGAACGCTGGTCCAACTGAGGCGCCAGGTGGAAAAGGCATGGCAAGCCGTTCCACAGGACTACATCCAGCATCTCTACGATCGTCTCCATGGGAGAATAGCAGCCTGCATTGCTGCGAAAGGTGGATATACACTGTACTAGTGCCGACATTGTGCATGCTCTGTTGCCTGTGTCTATGTGCCTGTGGTTCTGTCAGTGTGATCATGTGATGTATCTGACCCCAGGAATGTGTCAATAAAGTTTCCCCTTCCTGGGACAATGAATTCACGGTGTTCTTATTTCAATTTCCAGGAGTGTATATACATATATATATACACACACACACACACACACACACACACACACACACACACATATATATATATATATATATATATATATATATATATATATGTGTGTGTGTGTGTGTGTGTGTGTGTGTGTGTGTGTTCAGCAAATAATCGAGGATCGGCGCCAGTACTACTCTGAAAGAAGAGGCTGGCACAGGAGAAGAAAGTCACGGAGGGCCGCATGAAGCAAGGCTCAGATTAATTTTATTGCCCGCGTTAAGACTGATACCCAAATCATGGTCTTCCAACTGTATCATATGCACGCAACTCTCATTATAGCACTAATATGCTGCAATATTTCTCCTGAATTTCCTAAATTGCACTTGCCGGATTCTAGTCTCCGGCAGAAAAGGTGAAGATCGAGTATTACATAACGTAACGACCTTTCTACAAGACGATAGACAAGGTTCGGGACTCTAATTTAAGTTGGACGACAATAAACTCCATGTCGTCTAAGATTTTATGTAACAGGGTAACATTGTGAGTCCATAAACGAAAAATAAACTTGCAGGTTATGGCATACAGACAGACGAGGCTGAAAAAGTAGCTGAGAATAATGGCCCGACTTGGCGTGAGTTCTAGTTTAGGTGGACGTTACTACAGGATATGTAAAGTTGTGAAGACAGAGACTTTTGACGCAGTCGACGCCACGCACTGTATCAGCGACAAGAATACGAAAACTAGGTTACGTTCACGTGGCGTTGTACTCGCCGGAGTAAACCGTTAACGTGCCGCACAAGGAATGAGCGTGACAGGCGTATATGGCGCAGAAAGCGACGCAGTTGTAGTGACTTGGAATAAATCTTTGATCAATACCTCAGCGGAACATGCTGACCCATCCACAGCAGTCACCTTCCATTTTCCCACTGTTCCGCCTCTGACAGCCAAGTGCAACGTGGACTTCGTATGTGTCCATTTCGCAGAGTATGAGATGACATCATGGAATTGTGTACAATTTACAACATTGATTCTATGGCGCAAAAATTAAAGTAAGAGTCTTTGGAAGACGTGCTCGTAGGATCAAGTGGTACAGATACCGATACAAAATCTGTTAATCAACGCAGTTGTAAATCATCAGGTTCGCTGTTTGGTCGGATATATTGTTACAGAAACAGCAGGTTTATGCCGCATACTCTATATTCCGTTCGGTATTGCAATTTCCTTATTCCGTACTTCAACCTGAACAAAATAAATACTCATCGAGAACCACGTCGCCGGCCGGTGTGGCCGTGCGGTTCTAGGCGCTGCAGTCTGGAACCGCGTGACCGCTACGGTCGCAGGTTCAAATCCTGCCTCGGGCATGGATGTGTGTGATGTCCTTAGGTTAGTTAGGATTAATTAGTTCTAAGTTCTACGCGACTGATGACCTCAGAAGTTAAGTCGCATAGTGCTCAGAGCCATTTGAACCATTTTGAGAACCACGTCAATTGTGATTGCATGAGTCTCTATCACAAAAGTATATAATTAAGTCAACGAAGGCATCGGTGATATAGTTTCGAAATTTGTCGCTGTAATAAAACTGATATTAAATGCTTCGGACAATGGTACCAGAAGACGTCTTGAACTATTTAAATCCCAGCTTCGTTCTGCACTCGTTAAGCATCTTCTATGATTTGCCTCTGTCCTTCCCCCTTACTTACTATGAATCTGAAAAACGAAGTGGACAGCATTTTCCCGTATTGAAACGAAAATCTTCTTTATATAAATCACAAGAATAATTAATGCAAGGAATACAGCTTATTCATATGTGGTCCACCCACCAATTAAAATATCCGGAGAGGACTAGTAAGGCTTCCGAAGCTACTGTCTCGTTATCAACAGTTTTTTTTTTTGGCGTAGCGGTGAAAATAAAAATAAATACACTTTATTCTATTTTACTGATTTAGTAGCTATTCCTGGTCACGAGATGTTGTCACTCAGTCTGCTTAACTGGAAAAGAAAGGAAAGGGAAAGCAACATTTCTAATTTGAATGGGAATTGGATGTACAGGAGTTCATCCTAACCTACTTCTACCCCCGTCTCTGCTCCTCCCCTTCTCCCCCTCTTTTTCTTTCGTCTCCGATTTCCTCCTCCTTCCATCTTCTCCTCCTCCCCTCGCTCTCCATCTCCTCCTGCTCCCTCTCTTTCAGACCATCACATCCTTCCCTCTTTTTACGTGGATCTTTTCCTGTTCTCAGCATCTCTTCCTGCCCCTCCCTTTCCCCCTCTCTCTGTCATCCCCTCATCTCTCTTTTCTCTATCAATTTTCTCGTCCCACCTCTCTCTTCATCTCGTCCTGCCCCTATTTTCCCTCTCCGTCTATCATCTCCTCACCCCATTCTATGTTCCTCTTATATTTATATATATATATATATATATATATATATATATATATATATATATATATATGTGGTTGGTAGGACATATTCCGAGACATCAAGGGATCACCAATTTAGTATTGGAGGGCAGCGCGGAGGGTAAAAATCGAAGAGGGAGACCAAGAGATGAATACACTAAACCGATTCAGAAGGATGTAGGTTGCAGTAAGTACTAGGAGATGAAGAAGCTTGCACAGGACAGAGTAGCATGGAGAGCTGCATCAAACCAGTCTCTGGACTGAAGACCACAACAACAACAACTAGTTGATCTAGTTCGATACTGTAAAACCAGTCACTTCTACTGCGAGGTCTTTGGTTTTCATATTTTGGTAGGTGGCATCATATACGAAAACAAGAAAACAAGAGAAACGTCCAGTAAACATGGGCTCTAAAGTGAATATCTGAACAACTACGAGCACTCGTTGCTGTTCCCTACTGTGAAACACATGTCTTCTACTGGTCAAGTGCTGATAGCTCTTAAGTTATGTATTTTAGAGCCGGTATTTACTAGACAATTTTTCCTTATTGTGGTCCATTAGCGCTTCTCGGTTGAAAGTTGACAACAGTGCTGCGAGCTGTCAGGGATCTTCTTACATTACAGTTACAATATTACGACTGTAACAGAAATTTATTTTAAGGAGGAAACAGGTACTCAGTTACACCTGTAACTGAGAGCTTGATCGCACCTTTTTTCAAACAGAATCGGCGTTGACTACACCAGATCTGGTTGCAGGATTCCGTGATTCTATGGTGAAGATGACGCGCAATGCTGGTATTTACAGACGCTGCGCTGAAAATAAAGTCCCAAAATCAGTTAAAAATATGTTGCAGGTATTGATTAGAATTCTCTATTGCCGCAGATATTGTAGTGAACTTGATGTCGCGGGACTTCAGTAAAAGTGTGTGCCCAATTTGAAATACTCCGCACTTGGGTATTTACGGAGTACTGTACAATACTATATACAGGACAATGCCCTATTCTGGAACACCGACGAAACAGTTTCAGTTGTATCACTGACACGACACTGTTCTGGGCGGCAATCACATCAAAGCATAGTCCTCGAAGTGTTCAAACGTGATATAGTGCACACACAATGTTTTCACCAGGGAACCACCGATTTGCGTCCATTGCTCACGCGAAATCAGACTTAGTCCTTCCACGTATGAGGCACAGCGCACAGCTCTTACTTTCCTCCGTATCAATCACTGTCTTTCTCAGCCCACACTATACGGCACACAAAATGATTCAAAGTTTTATCCATGTCTATACGCACGAAAATCAACATAGCAGCGGTGCCACAAGTCAATAATCAGCCTTCGTATTTGTCACCGCTCTACCTCGTATTTGCTCAGTTTCGTTTCTTACAAGTAAGCTCCCTCATGACAAAGTTGGATGCAGATAAATTAAAACATTTATGTTCTTGCAATGTATGAAGGTACTGACATTTATCATTTAATATGATGATTATAACAAAATAATAAAAGGAAAAATTATTCATGCAGGATGTTCGGAAATTCCCGTTACAGACTTCTAGGACTTATACGGGGAGTGATGACATAATATTTTGAATTGGAACCCATGATCCGGTACGTTCTGTTTCCATGCTACAACCATTTGAAAACATGTTGGTAACGCGACCTCCTTTTACAAGTGACTGATTTGGCGTGATTCATAACATAACTTGGTTTACAATTATTATAGTCAAAGAAACTCCTCGTGTGTTCGTTAACGGATTCTCTTCAAAATGTTGCTGTACAGCTTCTTCCAATTCGGGTGTGTGGTGTCTCCTTGGAGCACAACTGTCTTTGGAGGTATCCGTTTCTCGAAGCCGTTCCGTAATTGTGGCGAAAAGGGTATTCGATGGAGTCATACGTTGTCGAGAATGATCTTGATAAAGGCGACGAGCAGATTTTTCATTAACGTCAACTTCGCCATACAAATGATGTTGATTAGGTCCCATACTCCGAGGAGCGTAGGGAACGATGCGGGAGACCCGAACCGCCGACTAGGGAAGATCGTAGCGGGGGTGGTTTCCCATTGCCTTCCTCCGACGGTAATGGGAAGGAATGACGATGATGAAGACAACACAACAACACCCAGTCATCTCGAGGTAGGGAAAATCCCTGACCCCGTCGGGAGTAGAACCCGTGACCCCGTGAGCAGGAAGCTAGAACGCTACCCCAAGACCACGAGCTGCGGACGCCATACAGAAGGATCATGTCGGTGTATTCTGCAAACTTGTACTCAGCCATGTTGCTCTAACACTCACTGACACGTGAATGAGGTTCTTACCAGGTCAAATGATATCAGCCAATCCGGGGCATCCACCCCCCCCCCCCCGCAATGACTACCCTGATGCATGCCTGTATGTCAAATATGTTTTCAAACAGCTGCAACACGGAAACCTTCGGGGCATGGGTCCTACTCAAAATGTTATGAACTTATTCCCCTCTACAGGTCCAAGAAGTTTGTAACGGGAATTTCCAAATACCCTGTATAGACCCCCTACAGCTATACTTTTACAGTGCTGCTAGTTGTGGAGTCATGGCACTAGCGGTAAGGGTAGTTTTGAGCAAATGGTGGAGTTCGGTTGTTCAGCAAATAAAAATTGCGGTGTTCATGTGAAGTGTCTCAAAGTTGTTGACTTTACACACGCAAGCATGGACCTGTTATCAAGTCGTCGTCAACGTACAGCAGTTCACAGTTACACCAGATTCGCCAGTGACGTACTGGGTTTCTGTTGCAGCTGATGTGGTACCAGGACAACCTGATGCTGGACCCCACGGAGCGCCGCTCTATGGAGACACGTGGCAACAAGCACACGCTGACCATCCGAGACGTGCAGGCAACCGACTTCGGCAACTACAGCTGCGTCGCGGAAAACTCCCTCGGCCGCGCAAAGAAGTACATGGAACTCTCGGGTGAGTCTCTCTACTTGTTAGACATACTTACTCACTTTGCCCTAGTTACATTGCATCCTATGCTTGATTATTTCCTGAGATGAAGTATACTTGTTTACTCCCATGGGACTCGATATTCTGAATACATTGTTTCGTTTACAAACAAGGCAAATGAGCGCTCAGCCTTACGTTAAATGCCAATACTTCCCGTTTTCGTCAGACCCAAATTAGACTTACGGTTAAATGTAAAATGCATATCCACTTTATTATAGCAAGCAAAATATCTCTCACTGATATTGTCTAACAACTTTTCTGTCTTCATACTTACTGAAAAATATTGTAAGTGCAGAAGCAGTTTACCTTTGGAATAATTCTATATGGCTGTTTAAAAGGACTTTTTTTCATATTACCACATGAGCTGTGATCAGAAAAACTTTTATTATTGTGCAACTAGTTTCGACTTTTTCTCATCCTCTGGCAAACTGAACAGCTCAAAGCGGTATCAACCACGTCTGTGATTACAAAGTATGCTAACCACACGGTTTACGCTGTCTTCGCAAAAGAGCCTGGTGTGCGACATGACATCATTCAACACCGAAACACAACTGAAATTGGACTCAATGTGCCGTCTTTTTATGTACCAGGAAAGGAATTTCGAACCAATGCATATAACGTGTAGCATTGAAGTTCAAGGCTCAGTATAAATCTGTTTTAATACCTGTATTACGTACAGTTTTAATATGTATTACAAGGGCTATAGTTTTTCCTTCCTCCGATCGGCCGCGAAATTAAAATCACAGTGAAAATTCGGTGGAGCTTTTCACAGATGTGTTGCTCATCTGTCGCGTCACGTCGCACTTTCCGGTTCTAAGCACCTGGATGTCTAGGGCCATAGTATCTTCCGTCAAGTATGAAATGCCTGCTGATGAGTTTTGTCTGATTTTGTGCAGCCAACGTAACATAACTGTCACGCATTTATTTCTTCATAACAGTATCGTGCATTTAGAAAAATATGGAGATTGACTGCAGCAAAATAACTTTTTATTTAAGAGTTTTTTGTGGTTTATATAAAAAATATCTATTATTGAAACTGTGGAACAGAAAAAAGTTTAAAAGCGTTCCATTGTAATGGAAATACCGTAAAATCTTGTCGTCATAAAATTAGCCTATTCATTTTCGGTAGTTCAACATAAGTGAAATTCATCTATCGTTGTTTATGGTTCAAAGGGGTTCCTCTCCTTAAGTCACAATTGTTAAGAAATTAAACTGAAATAAACAGAAATCTGTACGAATGCCGCATTTGTTGTGTCTTGACAGAAAACAAACGTAAACATACTTTTATCAGTAATATTTTATTCGTTTAAAAAAGAATCCGAAAGACTTCGTGTATCAATTAATAACTGTGGATAAATTACAAAGCTAAACCTTTAATCCTGTGGCCATGCACCTAAAAAACTGAAGTCCTTTGAGCTGCAGGAAAGATTACGTTAATTATTTAACGGGATGTGAAAGGGTTACTCCTTATTGGTTACCTCGCACAAGGTAAAAGATAACTCTAGAACTACGAAAATAATCTGCGCACACTCAAAGGAGAATACGCCACCTATTAAAGGCCTCTGTTGATAATGCAACGGAAATCTTACGTCACTACCTGCTGTACGTGCATTTATCTAGTCGGATAGTGATCACAAGTTGTTCGAGACCAGAAACTGCATTCTTCAACGCTTTTGTGATTGTCGTCGCAAGTTTTATCACTTCATGGTAATGATCCATGGAATATATCTGTGCCTAAAGCTGCGCCACCAAATGTCGCAGACGTCCTCAGAGACAATAAAGACATTTAATTTCAAACTAAAAATCTCTACAAGCCCAACTGTTTGTACGCAAATACCCAATGGGCGGATCCTGATCTTAGTAAACCACTGCCTGAGATCGCTGAACCGCACCAGCCTACACTTTCTGATCAGAAGTATCCTAACACCTAATAGTGGATGTTAATGTGGGAGTGTCTACTCTTAGCCCCTATATGACAGCTTCAGCTTTGCTTGGGACACTGTCAATGAGGTATCTGAATGTATCTGGAGAAATGGTAGCCCATTCTCCCACTAGTCCCTGGGCCAGAGGCGGTAGTGATGTTGGACGCTAGGGGCTCGACCGAAGTCGATGCTCTAACTCATTCCAAAAGGTGTTCCATTGGGTTCACATAGGGGTTCTTAACACTCTAGTCAATTTAATGCATATCATTGTCCACAAACCATTGCCTCACAGCCGACGTTTTATGGGTAGTGCACTGTCATGTTCGTTCAAGCAATTATCGTCTCCGAAGTGTTCCTCCACTGTACACAGTGCACAGTACTGTGTAACGTGTACATATCCTTCTGCATTTACCGCTTTTCGGAGAACAATCAACCACAAGCTAACCGCGAAGAACACCCTAATACCATAAGACCACATCCTCCCTATTTCACTGTTCGTACTACTTCATGCATTTGCCAAACCGAAACCCTTCAAGCGGACTGCCATAGGATGGAGCGTGATCCATCAAACTAAATCTCTCGTTTCTGTTGCTCCACTGTCCATTGGCACCGCACTTCAAACCACCTCGAACTTGGTACCGAGCGAGGTGGCGCAGTGGTCAGCACACTGGACTCGCATTCGGGAGGACGACGGTTCAATCCCGCGTCCGGCCATCCTGATTTAGGTTTTCCGTGATTTCCCTAAATCGCTCCAGGCAAATGCCGGGATGGTTCCTTTGAAAGGGCACGGCCGACTTCCTTTCCCATCCTTCCCTAATCCGATGAGACCGATGACCTCGCTGTTTGGTCTCTTCCCCCCAAACAACCAACCGAACGAACTTGGCGTAACACTGACTAGAGGTATGCGTCTTGACCGCATAAACCGTTCGACTTACTGCGGTTGTATGAATCCGAAATTGCTGTCTGAGTCATTAAAGCCTCTGATTATGACTCCAGCAAGAGGAGAGGAAACGTCATACACAGAAATATGTCCGACTACGAACCAATGCCCATCAAAGAAAATTCACGCAGGGCTCAACTTTCGGCTGTGAAAGCTTGTTTTGTATGAGCACAGAAGTTGCCTTGGCAGTGGGAAAACAATTATAGTTTCTTGATAGACAGTATTAACGAAATATTATACCACTTAACTTTCACCTGTTCTCAGATCTAAAGACTTTTTCAGTCAGATACAAGCAACAGCTATATATGCGTATATTGTAAATCTTCAGGAGTCATATAGTACATCGGGAACGGAATAACCAAAATGGCTGAAGGTTAGAGACGGTAAGTTAATCCAAACGCTGTTCGCGTCTAATTACAAACGCCATTTTAAATTAAAATATTTTCCCTGAAAGTAGAGAATTTACTGTGGGCCGTTGTGAATTACCTGCTAAATATCCGTTTATGTCGCATGTACTGGGTTCTGCAGTGAATAAACTGAATTTATCCCCCTTCAGCTGACTGTACGTTATAATGAAACTTCATGATGGACAGAAATTGAACGTAACGGTAGTGGAAATACAACGGTTGTACATTCTGGGCCCATCTGAAACCTTCAATATGCCAATATACCTGCCGTTATTTTTCGATTCTGTCGAGACACACCTGCGTAATTACAAGATTGATGTATAATTACGGCACGTGTGCTTTTATTTCAGCTTACACGTCTGCAAAGCTGGAAGCTGATGTTTCCAAAATATTTCTGTACTTCAGGGAAGCGCTAAACAGTAAGTTTCTGCTACAGAATAAATAATGAAGATGCACAGCAATATGCATCTGATAGTTGTTATTGCTATAAGCTATGGTGTATCAAAACCTGACGTAAGTTGGTAAACAGCTTTCTAAAGCCAAAATCGCATAGATATTTCATTATTTTCAACGACCGGTTTCGACAGGTTTTGCTGTCACCTTCAGGTCCTGAAGATGTTAGCGAAGTCTGTTGAATCTGGTTGTTGAAGGTAAAGAAATATTTATGTGATCTTCGCTTTAGAAAGTCTTTTACCAAGTAAAGCGGATCGCTTCTTCTCATTTCTCAACGTGAGAAAATTTGAAACAAGTTGTATCAAAGATCTGCTAATCTCAAAATTTTCTGTTGTGTTAGAAAAGAGAGAGATAGGCGTTATAGAAGCTTTCACTGAAATATATGAAATTTACCTCACCTGATAACCGCGTCGTTGAGCCCCTGAACAGAAACTGATGGCTATCAGAGGATACCTTTTTTAAAGGTAATGCCTACAGCTTATTGTGTAAGGATACAAAAGTCGTAAAAATCTAGACGAGCACACATCAGCAACACAATTCCTGCCATTAAAGATTTACAGTACCGGAAAACTAAACGTGAGCGTTAAAATTAGCGAAGTTATACAAACATTAACAAAGGTCCGGATGCTACAAGACGATAGTGGAATCAGAATTGTTTCTCAGCCAGAGTTCCAGTTTTCGATTGTAGTAAGTAACATTTTACGGGGAAAGCTCACTTCTCTGCGAAAGAATCGCATTTGTGAGGCTGACGTCCTAACTACACTCCTGAAAATGGAAAAAAGAACACATTGACACCGGTGTGTCAGACCCACCATACTTGCTCCGGACACTGCGAGAGGGCTGTACAAGCAATGATCACACGCACGGCACAGCGGACACACCAGGAACCGCGGTGTTGGCCGTCGAATGGCGCTAGCTGCGCAGCATTTGTGCACCGCCGCCGTCAGTGTCAGCCAGTTTGCCGTGGCATACGGAGCTCCATCGCAGTCTTTAACACTGGTAGCATGCCGCGACAGCGTGGACGTGAACCGTATGTGCAGTTGACGGACTTTGAGCGAGGGCGTATAGTGGGCATGCGGGAGGCCGGGTGGACGTACCGCCGAATTGCTCAACACGTGGGGCGTGAGGTCTCCACAGTACATCGATGTTGTCGCCAGTGGTCGGCGGAAGGTGCACGTGACCGTCGACCTGGGACCGGACCGCAGCGACGCACGGATGCACGCCAAGACCGTAGGATCCTACGCAGTGCCATAGGGGACCGCACCGCCACTTCCCAGCAAATTAGAGACACTGTTGCTCCTGGGGTATCGGCGAGGACCATTCGCAACCGTCTCCATGAAGCTGGGCTACGGTCCCGCACACCGTTAGGCCGTCTTCCGCTCACGCCCCAACATCGTGCAGCCCGCCTCCAGTGGTGTCGCGACAGGCGTGAATGGAGGGACGAATGGAGACGTGTCGTCTTCAGCGATGAGAGTCGCTTCTGCCTTGGTGCCAATGACGGTCGTATGCGTGTTTGGCGCCGTGCAGGTGAGCGCCACAATCAGGACTGCATACGACCGAGGCACACAGGGCCAACACCCGGCATCATGGTGTGGGGAGCGATCTCCTACACTGGCCGTACACCACTGGTGATCGTCGAGGGGACACTGAATAGTGCACGGTACATCCAAACCGTCATCGAACCCATCGTTCTACCATTCCTAGACCGGCAAGGGATCTTGCTGTTCCAACAGGACAATGCACGTCCGCATGTATCCCGTGCCACCCAACGTGCTCTAGAAGGTGTAAGTCAACTACCCTGGCCAGCAAGATCTCCGGATCTGTCCCCCATTGAGCATGTTTGGGACTGGATGAAGCGTCGTCTCACGCGGTCTGCACGTCCAGCACGAACGCTGGTCCAATTGAGGCGCCAGGTGGAAATGGCATGGCAAGCCGTTCCACAGGACTACATCCAGCATGTCTACGATCGTCTCCATGGGAGAATAGCAGCCTGCATTGCTGCGAAAGGTGGATATACACTGTACTGGTGCCGACATTGTGCATGCTCTGTTGCCTGTGTCTATGTGCCTGTGGTTCTGTCAGTGTGATCATGTGATGTATCTGACCCCAGGAATGTGTCAATAAAGTTTCCCCTTCCTGGGACAATGAATTCACGGTGTTCTTATTTCAATTTCCAGGAGTATATACCAAATATCCCAATATCTTTCTAGAAGATATCACAGTGATGCCTTGTCTTAAATATTCTCTGTAAACACCGCACTTCCACAAATCTCTTTAAGCACATCAGAGTTTTCTGTCCGCCTTTCCAGGTACTGATTTCTAGTACGTAATGTTGCTGCCAGATATTTAGAAGACGTGACACGCAGCACGGGTTTATGTGTAATCCTTGAAACTGACACGCTCTGCTCATCTTACCCTACTAAATATGCGTCCGTACAACAAACATTTCTTTCGGAACTAATAATTCTGTCAGTCCATAACCTGCTCCCATTTAAAATGCTTAACTACACTGATGGAAAAAATGTCGACAACCGAAAATAATTAATTTAGAGTAATGAAATTTCTGCTTTATATCTGTCTAGATAACATATTTCCATTACTAACGTTTCAAGTTCTCAGGAAGCGCGAGAAAAGTCCTTGAAAATATGAAATGCTGGTACAACGGTCATCCAGTGTGACGTACAGGTGCCGGATGTGAGTTCGCGGGATAGTGTTACAAGACTGTTGGACGTGGTCGGTCAGTACAGGGGCGTTTAATGAGGGTTGTGGATAACGCTGGAGTTGTCGTCCAATGATTGGAGATACATCAGGTGATCGAGCTGGCCGAGGCAACATGTCGACACTCTGTAGAGGATTTTTGGTTACCACTAGGGCATGTGGTCGAGCGTTATTCTGTTGCAAAAACACCTCCTGGCATGCTGTTACGAGTGGCAGCACACCAGGTCGAATCACCAAAGTGACGTACAAATTTGCAGTCCTAGTGCGTGGGATAACCACTAGGGTGCACTTGATGTAATACGAAATCGCACACAGACCATAATTCCAGATGTAGGTCCAGTGCGTCTAGGCCACAGACTGGTTGGTTCCAGGTGCCTCCTCCTACCCAAGTCACGGCCATCACTGGCATCGAGACAGAACCGGCTTTAATCAGAAAACACAACAGACCTCCATTTTGCTCTCCACTCAGTTCTTGCTAGACATCACTGAAGTGGCAAATGGGGAACATGACAGTATTCCCTCTTGCCGCGTGGCCCACCGCATCCCGGTCTTCTTGTGGCCGTGTATGCCCGTGTCCATTGCTGCCAGCAGTCTTGTACAGTGGCTACATTCCTTCTGAGTGTTTATGCAGGACCACAAAAGTAACATCCGGCTTCTCGTAGCCCTATTACTCGATCTCGTTCAAACTCAGTAAGCCGTTCATAATGGCGACTTCGTTGTCTTAAAGGCATTCTTGACTAACATCAACTCTCTACGTCTGTTCTCAATCAACGCTTTCTACCGTTACAGCCCGTATTTCAAGCAAACCTGATTTGCATCCTCGTAGTGGCGCTATTAGGGGCACCCTTATGCGATTAGCGCGCAATTTGAGTAGATGTCACCATTCAGATGCAGGTGCACGCCTACCTACAGTACTGGCCATTAAAATTGCCACACAAAGAAGAAATGCAGATGATAAATGGGTATTCATTGGACAAATATATTATACTAGAACTGACATGTGATTACATTTTCACCCAATTTCGGTGCATAGATCCTAAGAAATCAGTACCCAGAACAACCACCTCTGCCCGTAATAATGGACTTGATATCCCTGGGCATTGAGTCAAATGGCGTGTACAGGTACAGCTTCCTATGCAGCTTCAGCACGATACCACTGTTCATCAAGAGTAGTGACTGGCGTATTGTGACGAGCCAGTTACTCGTCCACCATTGACCAGACGTTTTCAAATGGTGAGAGATCTGGAAAATGTGCTGGCCAGGTCAGCAGTCGAACATTTTCTGTATCCAGAAAGTCCCGTACAGGACCTGCAACATGTGATCGTGCATTATCCTGCTGAAATGTAGGGTTTCGCAGGGATCGAATGAAGGGTAGAGCCACGGGTCGTACCACATCCGAAATGTCCACTGTTCAGAGTGCCGTCAATGCGAGCAAGAGGTGAATGAGACTTGTAACCAATAGCACCCCATACCATTACGCCGGCGATACCCCAGTATGGCGATGACGAATACACACTTCCAATGTGCGTTCACCGCGATGTCGCCAAACACGGATGCGACCATCATGATGCCGTATACAGAACCTGAATTCATCCGAAAAAATGACGTTTTGCCATTCGTGCACCCAGGTTCGTCGTTGAGTACACCACCGCAGGCGTTCCTGTCTGTGACGCAGCGTCAAGGGTTAGCACAGCCATGGCCTCCAAGCTGATAGTCCATGCTGCTGCAAACGACGTCGAAATGTTCGTGCAGATGGTTGTTGTATTGCAAACGTCCCCATCTGTTGACTCAGGGATCGAGACATGGCTGCACGATCCGTTACAGCCTTGCGGATAAGATGCCTGTCATGTCGACTGCTAGTGGTACGAGGCCGTTGGGATCGAGCACGGCGTTCCATATTACCCTCCTGTAGCCACCGATTCCATATTCTGCTAACAATCATTGGATCTCGACCAACGCGAGCAGCAATGTCGCGATACGATAAACCGCAATCGCGATAGGCTACAATCCGACCTTTATCAAAGTCGGAAACGTGATGGTACGCATTTCTCCTTCTTACACGAGGCATTACAACAAGTTTCACCAGGCAACGCCGATCAACTGCTGTTTGTGTATGGGAAATCGGTTGGAAACTTTCCTCATGTCAGCACGTTGTAGGTGTCGCCACCGGCGCCAACCTTTGTGAATGCTCTGAAAAGCTAATCGTTTGGATATCACAGCATCTTCCTCCTGTCGGTTAAATTTCGTGTCTGTAGCACGTCATCTTCGTGGTGTAGCAATTTTAAGGGCCAGTAGTGTTAGATTATCTTCTGGTTGGTGGAATTCTTTCCGCCAGTGTAAAATCTCGCCTGAGAAACGGAAGCTACCTTGAAGTTGTTGCAAGAATAACGGTGATCTCAACGCATCTTTCTCTAGTGACATAACACCATTTAAAGCATAATTTCTGAATGAAATTGTTGAGCTTCTGACGAATCATACTTTGAAGCGTCTGTTAACTACATGTTAGATTCTTAAGCTGATAATCTTTGCAGTCATTCAGTTTTCTTGATAACTTTGCAGTCTTGCAAATAAGCATGCCCCAAGTAATAGTTAACACCTAGTTATAGTTAGAAATGTGGATATTTTGTTACTTATTAGCCCTACATAGGCTTTCTTTTAGCGGCCTACCCTAGTAACCTCAACGCACATGAATGAACTAAAGAAATGTTTGCAAAGTAAGTCTAGTGTGGAATGTTGAATCGCTGATGGACTCCGACGGAAGACAGGTGACTGTGAACACTTCAGGACTGGCAGGCAAGAATTACTTTTGCTGTGGTAGAATATTAACGAGACATTGATTAACTGTTAGTCAAGCGGAAAGACTGATGACGTACGATTATAAAAGGCGCTCTCGATGTATCTCCTTTTACGCTAAATTGATCGAAAGAGCCGGGAGAAAGCAATCAGCACAATGGCAGCTGTTGTCAGATGCAGGAGACGCTTTTTTCGTTTTCGGGCTCCAAGAAGTCAGTTTGTTATTTGTCAGTGAGAGGCGTAGCGACCACAACACCTCTGAGACTTCCGTTCACCGCCAAGCTAGACGGCAGGTACTAGGGCAACAGGTTCTGGCAATAACAATGAGTTATTCGCGCGTATCATTCGGGAATCTAGTTAACTTTCATAGCTCGGCTTGACAGCAGCCTCAGTGGTAAATGAATGAAATATTGTCGCCCGCTTCGCCAGATACTTCCGTTCTATCGACCGCTCGATGGCTTTGGGCTAGACACATCGAGTCGATTGCCGTTGGATAGCTCCGACCGCTATCCCTGCCAAGGAACATTACCATAAAGTCGATAGCAGAGTGCCCTGGCTGCGAAGAGGATTTTCCAACGACCGGAGTAATATATTTTCCAGTCGACTGGAGCCTTACGATGGCAGCCATATTCTGGATGTATTCGGAGAGCCTAGTAAAAGTTTCCTGCTGCCGTTCTTTCACGTCTTTGCGGTACGAACATATTCATGTCAGTAATTTCTTATGTGTCTCAACATTTTTAATTAAAAGTAATGCAGTGACTGCTATTACATTTCTGTAGGTGGATTAAGAGATATGTAGGGGGAATATGACCAAAATAATCTTTCAATGGTATGGTTCTTTAGGAAGACACATACTACTCTTCGTTTGCTCTGTTTGACTCTACTTCATGTGAGTCTACTCAAGTACCAGGTATTTATAAACGACATTGAAGAAAGCCCGACAAATGTTCTATAAAATCACTTCTCTAGAGGTAAGAAAAGGATAGGGATTCATTTGAATGATGGTCAAAATGAAGAATATTTTTTAATCAGGAAAAGTGAGTGAGGAAGAACAATGACGTTGACAGCATTTTTAAGGCAGACATTACTTCAGCACACATCTCTATGGTTACATGTTAGTGTTGTCAGAAAAAGTATGGAAAGCATGTATGGGTGTTGCAGGGAAGTAATGCTGACGACCAATTGTTAAGAAAAAAAATTCGATACGTCGAGTCGTTTCTGAGTTTTTAGCATTGACATTAGGCAATCGTGTCGCAGGTTTCTTATTATACCACAACCAATCTAACCAGTTCCTGGATAGGTATTCGCTGAAGTTTTCATAGCTACTTCCAACTCATGTGTAATGAATGTAGCTGATGGAGAATTACAGTAATCTGTTTCACGTGGAAAAGCCGCGGGGGCTTCAGTATAAGGTGGAGTAGCCACTATTGCCACGAATTCTTGTAATATTTTGGTGACTGTCGAATCCTGGTGGGAAGACAGAGCGCGTTCGCGGTAACTCATGATTAGGGCCCGGATTTTAATTACCTTAAGAACAATGAAATATGCAAGCATTTATGACCTAAAACTTACATAAATATGACCTTAAAAAATAAAATATGACTTAATAGAAGTTTATTTAAAGCATTCTTCTGTGTTTATTTAATTTTTTATTCACCATAAAGTAATACAAAATTCACTTCTCAAAATATTGTAAGTATAGTTCTTTCTATCTGTAGGGCTTGTGGCTAATTTGCACCTAGTTTTTGAATGTCTGAATGTTTTATTTTCTAAACACAATGTACAGTGAAAAGATCATCTATCGAAACAGTAAAACAATGTTTTAATTTCTACATAGTATTTAAAGCGTTTCACATTATTTAATACCGTATGTCAATCTTCAGTATCTGGATCACAAGGTGTATTTTCAGGTTTTCCATAGTCAAAGATCTACGGTTGTCGCTGAGGTTAGTTTTGTACCTGGAAAAGCTCCTCTCCACTTTACAAGACGTCACAGGAGCGTATTTGAAGGCAGCCAGGTCACTGGAGTTCAGCTTTGTTTCAGTATCTTCAAATGTTGCGGCATTCCCTGATAGACTGTCACTAATTTTGCACAGTGTACAATACCCAGGATTCCGTTGGAGAACACTTTGCAATTTGGTTTTCACTTTGTCAGCCAGATGACCACGAGCTCGACCCAACTCACTCTGCACATGTTGCACAATACTCAGGGCCTCACAGAGCTGAGTGCCAACAGCTTCCAGTCGTTTGATGGCTTTTGATATCACTGAAAAATTTACGTTTATGTATGCCAAGTTTCGAGACGATGTATCTCTAAATACTTCTTTCACAATTTTGATAGCACTTGATTCATCGCTATCAAGCTCACAGAAGATTGTCTTTATTTGGGTGTAGTTGGTGCAGCAATACTCAGCAGCATTAAGCCAAGAACCTCTGGTCCCTTCAATCCCACATTAAGCCAAGAACCCCATCTTGTAAGAACAGGTTTAGGTGGGAGGGGCGTTGAAGGTGCTCGTTCCTCGTATTTCTGCACCCGTAGCGGAGCCTTGATATAGATTTTCTTGCCGCAGGAAGTTAATTTGTCCACGTCAGGGTAATTTGATCGCACCTCTTCAGCAACTCTGTGCAACGCATGTGCAAAGAAAGTGGCGTACACCATATTGGGGTAGAGAATCTGAAGTCCTTTGGCTGCTTTAGCCATATATGAAGCACCATCCGTTACAAGCAGCAAAACGTTGTCTTTTTTCACACCATCCGGCCAAAGTAGCTTCAGAGAGTTGTCAAACAAAATAGCAATCGTCGAATTGCTTAATCTGTCGAGAGCTTCACACGTTAGTAGGAACATATCTCCACGGCCATCAACTTTTAGAGCACCAACAACAACATTTATAATATATCGCCCACTAATATCCGTAGTTTCATCTATCGACAGCCAGATCTTTTGCTCAGCAATAGTAATTCGAATTTTGTTGAGCTCATCATTGTAGCACATGGATAAATAGTTCTTTCTCAGTGTAGATTGATCTGGAACTGGATGTGTTGTGTACTTCTCCAAGAACCGTCTGAGGCGTGGATTCTTCAGCTTTACCAATGGGAGGTTGAAGGACACCATCATCTCACACAAATCCTTGCACGGTTGACGATTGACCTGTCTGGTCAAATAACAGCGTTTGCCTGCTGTTATTTTCAGCACTACGTTTCACACAGCTGCTGTGTTTAGCGGTATTACAGTGTTGTTGCACATTAAAGCGCTTTTCTGCACTAACTTTAACTTCACACAGTTTACAAAATAATATTTTCCCATCAGTACTAAAGAACTTCTCTCCAAATTCTCGAACATATCGTCGCAGCTTCACGCTGTCGGAGCACTTTGCTATAGGCAAATTGAACAAGGCAAAGGCTATATTCAAACAGGTTACTGGGAACACCTGTGCGACTGCGATGATTATTACGGCCGAAGCCGCCTTTATTGGCTCTGAGAGCGTACTGTCGACTCTGCGCAACAATGTTTTATGTTCGCGAAACGACTGATGTGGTACACCGATTTTCTGCTGCAGTCCTGAGAAATAAAGCTGTGTACTAATTTACCTGTGTATCTTTATATATAGCACGTTAAATATTGTCTCGTGAGCAACATATTCATTTTCTTATTCGTGTGTCGCGTAAGATACGAGAAAAACGGTATATGCATTTTTGGCAAAAGTTAGCCGTAATGTGACCTATTACTAAAATTTCTTGAAATATGAGCTTATATGCACAATCAAAATATATTTTTCGATACTAAAATGCCTAGATTTGTGTATAAATTGTTCTAAAATTCACCCTATAGTTCAGAAAAAAATATGACTTGTCATTAAAATCCGGGCCCTACTCATGATCGTATGGTGTCATTTGACTGCAGTGCAGTTTCGGGTTATAATTTTCCCCGGAAGATTCGGGATGATAATATCGTACGATACGCTGTAGAATAAATGGAACTATAGAACTTCTTTAAAGAATCGATACCTATGAATGCAGGGTCTTCTTATTTTGTACCGTTCACACCTCCGAAATTCTTTTCGCTCTAAAGAGAACTGCAATTTACGTATAAATCTGCATGGGTTTGTGGCTGCGTACATATTTGTTTTTCAGCTAAGTATGTGTATGTTTGTGTGTGTGTGTGTGTGTGTGTGTGTGTGTGTGTGTGTGTGTGTGTGTGTGTGTATGTGTGTGCGCATTTGTCAATACAGCGGGAGCAGCGCGTACGTCAATACGTGTTTCAATATGTACCGACACTATCACCAAAATAATTGGACGTCGGCTGATGGAACGGCCGACCGTACCCATCTGTCGATGATTAATGAACGCCACGGCGTATCGTATTATGCTGCTCGTGTAGACGTCATGTTGATGTATGCCCGGTGTTCGGCAGTGGTACTAGTAGGGGCTTCGGCGACAATAATAACTCTCGCTTAGCGAGCGCTCCGGCTGGCAGTGGCATTTTTTTCGTTGCTCCCGTGTACGGACTTCCGACAATGTCCGGGGTTCGTTCCGTTAACTAGCCTCCGAGGAATGCTACCGAGGGGAAGCGGGAGAGCGGAGGGGGAGAGGGGGGAATGACTGCAGTCACGAAATGATTAACGGTCCGCACGTCATCAGTCACTCCGATACAATCTGATCAAGAATTTGATAGAGTGCCTTCGTGTAGGCCGATGCCGACCGTTAATGAAAAGTAACAGAAAATGTAAAAGACGCTGCTGCTAGCATTTAGGTAGCACTTGTTCGAATAGTGAAAAACAATTCATTACAGGCTTGTCAAATGAAGGAAAATGATCTGTTTACTCTCTGCGAGGTGCAAATATTCGATTATCAAACAAAGAAAATAGTGTTACACTCCAAAGAAAATGGCGGACACGTAAATAGCTTACTTCCAGAATTAGTTATTCATTCTTCCGCTTCGTCTGTTAACTAGGACCGGAAATTTGAAGTCACTGTTCTCGAACTCTACTCGGCAGTCAAAGAAAGTCGTCAACGCCTCGTAATTTGGTTGTGACGGATTTTTGTCTCATCTGTGATATGGATATGTGATTTAAATGGTTGTACTTTCCTACATAGTTCAAGGATACCATGTGACGATAACGAAATGCTCTACAACATAAAATCGATCTGAAATGACAGACTCTGAAGACATGTGTTCGCTCACGGATGAACGAAAGGCTCGAGCTAATGCCGTTCTCTGCGTGCCAGAGGCTATAAGAATGACTGTTGGGGTTAAGGTGTGCAAAAGCAAAGACGAAAGTGCCTTTCGCATGATGTTTCGCTGCCAAGTAACATAGCTCGATGATACTTGGGTAATACATAGGAAAAACTCGTACAGTATGGTACAGAAGGCAACTGAAACAAATACTCAACGAGTCAAACAAATATGATACTTCCACTCAAAGACAATAACTCCACTTGAGTCTCTGTAAGGCCATCTTTATACAGGATGGATGTGAGACATAGGCTATTCAATATAAAATGTCTAGCGAAAACTCTTTAAGCTGACTAAATATCTAGTTTTATTTTATTTCTGCTACCAGGTTGTGTTTGCCTGATTATTAAAATTCATTAACATAAATACCCGGTTATGACTTACTACTGATGTTTGCGACGGTTTTGTGGTGTCACCGCCAGACACCACACTTGCTAAGTGGTAGCCTTTTAAATCGGCCGCGGTCCGGTAGTATACGTCGGACCCGCGTGTCGCCACTGTCAGTGATAGCAGACCGAGCGCCACCACACGGCAGGTCTAGAGAGATGTCCTGGCACTCGCCCCAGTTGTACAGCCGACTTTGCAAGGAAAGGTTCACTGACAAATACGCTCTCATTTGTCGAGACGATAGTTAGCATAGTCTTCAGCTACATTTGCTACGACCAGCAAGGTGCCGTATTCAATTGATAATTAATATTATGAAGCATGTACCGTAACGAGAGATGTTCTACAAATGTGGATTAAAGTTAAGTATTACAAGATTTTCGTACTTCATTGCAATTCTCAAGACATTGTCCTGTTCCAGACCTCACGCCAAACTGCGTGAGCTGAACGCGTGCCTTTCGGCTACTTCCGAGTGGCGTGGCTGTCTTGTTACGCCACTACAGCTTACATGTGTACTGTTAGTATGACATACAACTACACGAAAGATACATAATTGCAGCAACTACTGGATGGTCCTTGATGCATGTGGGCGTGCTGTAATGTCTCCTCAACGCGACCCACATGCGCTAGATGAGATTTAAGTCGGGGGAACGGGCAGGTCACTCCATCACTCCATTGGCCCTATATCCTCTTGTCCCGGTCTTCCATCTGCGACGTTCGATGCAGTCGCCCATTGTCAGCCATATAAATTAAGTCATGGGCTAATGCCTTTCTGAAAAGAAGCACATGGGGAAGGCATACAGTGTCAGAACGACGCAGACCGGTGAGTGTACCGTATTCAAAGATTTGGAGGCCACCCATGCAATATTCTCCGTCCCCACACCGTAACACCTGGACCACCAAAACGATCATCTTCAACAATATTCCTGGGAGCATTACGTGTTCCCAGTTCCAACCAAATCTGAATCACTATTCAGACTAAAATCTACCGCACATCTCGTTGGTTCAGTCCCACCCATGCCCGAGAGAGGACTCGAACCTTCGACGGGGGAAGCCACACGGACCGTGACAACGCGCCCCTCAGACCGCGCGGCTACATCGCGGGCTATGGATCGTGAGACTGAGTGCGTTTCAGACTCGTTAAATGTGGCTGCAATTGCCCCCACTGCTTGATCTGGGTCCTTTCTTCAGTGTTGCGCAATCTAGCGGTTATCTGCTGCGGTAACTGACAGTGATCGACCGACACTTCTTCTTCGAGAAACAGTTCGGAACGCATCCCATGCACGTGAAAAACGCTGTGACCAATACGAAATTCCTCGGCTACACTCATATTTCACCCTTCTTCCAGTTTCCCGGTGATTCATCCCGGTATGAAGTCATCTCAACGCGGTCTCCAGGCCTTCTTGGAATGAAGAACATCACAGTGCACCGTAACTGATCCTTGACTGACACACATCGTCTTTTCCGTTTCCTTCAACTGCCTCGTGTCACGAGTTCAGCCCCACTTCGCGGTGTGGCCATGCTGACCTCAAGCCATGTGATGCTCAGTTTTCTTTGCATGACTGGGAGGCCTCTGGTGACTAACACGCTCCCGCACTTTCATGAATCCCCCCCCCCTCCCGCCCCCGAGAAGTAAATATGTTATGTTACTTTATCCATTTTGTCCTTATATTTACTACCGGCTGCGATTATGTGAACATATACAGGTATCGTAAAATGATTGACAACAGTCTGTAGGTCAACGTTCTCAGTGTGGTTTTAAACAAAACGAAAATCATCCTGACGTCACACTAAGAACCTTTCTGTACTTGCAGCGATCGGACATAGCTCATTGTTGCATCTGATTAATTACATATTTATTACCTTTACGTGTATTAGGGTTTCATTGTGTTGCCATAATCCGATGTAAGGTAGTTGGCATTTGTCAGTGAACCCGCCGGGCCGAGAACGCCAACAATACAACTATGAGAGCTGCACTGCGTTGGCGCTTCGGCTGCGCAAAGCAGTGTGTGTGCTACCTTTCAAGTAGTGAACTTCTTCAGACCGAGTAATTTGTCTACATCAAGCAAAAAAGCAATATTCCGACCACAATTAATACTAGAAAAAGATTTTTCACATGCTTAGAAACACTGCAAACAATACTACATGTGAATTTCAGAACTTCTACATTTTTTCTTTTTATCTTTTTTTACGAGTTAATTATTGACTTAATTGCAATAAAATGCTGATTTTCTAAGATTAGGATTGGCGAGGGCAAAGGAACACACGGGCAAAGATACGAATCTAGTGTTCTTCCGACTTGTGAATGTAGTATGGCAGCCCTGTATCTTCAACAGAGGTTTTTTATGGTGGAAGAGACAGGTGTATCGTGTTAGAGTTTTGCGCTTTCAAGTTTTTGAGACGTGAGGGTCTTCCGATCAAAGTATTTACCACGTAATCGACGGCTGTCTGCTATGAAAAAATTCCAAGGAATCAGCAATACCTGCTATACAGGCCTGCACGCCTCCCCCCTCCCCCATTTGCCAACAAAGGAAAAAAAAGAACTATATTTAATTTCTATGTTCCATTTTTTTTTATTTAGTGCCTACTGTAAAAAAAGTTTCTTACATTTTAAAACATCAAGTTCAATTTATCGGGCTTTTGGGCCAGTAAAGTTTTTAATGATATCGTTTGTTTTGAAATCTACTTTCTCTTCGATACTTTTTTTTAAGATAGCCAAATTTCTCACTCGCTCTTGGGTCGTGGTTGATCCTAAATAGTTTTTTATAATTTTCTCCTTTGAAAATGAACTTTCGCCTTTTGCTACCCTCACAGGAAGTGTTAAATACACTATGTGATCTAAAGTATAGGACACCTGGCTGAAAATGAGTTACAAGTTCGTGGCGCCCTCTATCGGTAATGCTGTAATTCATTACTGTGTAGGCCCACCATTAGCCTTGATGACAGCTTCACTCTCGCACGCGTACGTTCAATCAGATGCGGGAAGGTTCCTCGGGGAATTGTAGCCCGTTCTTCACGGAGTGCTGCACTGAGGAGAGGTATCGATATCGATCGGTCAGGCCTGGCACGAAGACGGCTTTCCAAAACATCCCAAAGGTCTTCTATAGGATTCAGGTTCGTACTCTGTGCAGGCCAGTCCTTTACAGGGATGTTATTGTCGTGTAACCACTCAGTCACCGGCGGTGCATAATGAACAGGTGCTCGATCGTGTTGAAAGATACAATCGCCAACCCCGAATTGCTCTTCAACAATGACAAGGAAGAAGGTATTCCACAAGAATTCGGGATTGCAGCCGGATCTCATCGACTACTTTCCACGATATTTCGGCTGACAACCTTACAGCCATCTTCAGGCGAGTGTCAAACACTCGCCTGAAGATGGCTGTAAGGTTGTTAGCCGAAATATCGTGGAAAGAAGTCGATGAGATCCGGCTGCAATCCCGAAATCTTGTGGAATATTCGATACGCTGGAAAAATTTCAAGAGTCACAAGGAAGAAGGTGCTTAAAACATGAATGTAGGCCTGTGCTATGAGAATGCCACGCAAAACAACAAGGGATGCAAGTTCCCTGCATGGCAAACACGACCACTCCATAACACCACGGCCTCTGTACGCCGTACGTGTCCCTTCACGTTCCCACTTCAATATCGCATCGGAAACAGTGAACCTATGGATGTTTAAGTGTGTGGAATTCTCGCTTACAGACGTATGACACAAATGGCACCCAATCACCTGACCAAGTTCGAAGTTCGTGAGTTATGCAGAGCGCCCCATTATGCTCTCTCGCGATGTCTAATGACTTCCGAGGTCGCCGACGTGGAGTACTTGTTAGTAGGTGGTAGCACAATGCAACTAATATGAAAAACGTATGTTTTTGGGTCAGTCCGGATACTTTTTATCACATAGTGTATATGCTTAAAGATGATGAAACATTTGGAAACACAAATATTAAATTACTGTAATAAATATAGGTTGAGACATTGTGTTTTTCTTAGGTCTCTCTCCAGTTCCCTCTAGCTTTCAGTGTTTTACAAAAATGAAAACCTGTTCTGTTCTGTTAACAAATCGAATTTTTCATTTAATTGCAACATCATTGTGACAAGTAATTATAAACTAAAAATTTATTTTAATTTTCGTTTTTGTGTCTACTATAGTGTCGCCCACAGCTTTGTGATTAAAATATCGTTTTCGAGGACGTGGACGAGCAGTTGCTGTGAATTCAGGTTGACATTCTAAATCTTCAGCAGTTAAATCTGAATCAATTAGTAGTTGCCCAAATGCGCTGTCTATGTTGTATACGCCTAAATCTTTTTTGATCAGATCGATCGTTTGGACTGCCTATGAAAGGATAGCGTCTGACCTTGCAGTGTTTTGCTTCCAGTATTAATTTTTGATAAAACCTTTTACCATATTACAACTGACTGTATGAACCTTTAAATGTTTAGTTTTGACGTCTATGAACTAGTCATGTTTCTTGCGTCACTGTCGTACTTGTCACTGACAATAAAAGAGTATGATGCATCGTAAATTTTATCCATATTTAAGCGAAGGTCTCTTAAAGGATCAATTCCACATTCCCATCGTGTGTTTGAAAGAGGCTTTAATGTCGAAATAGGTATTTGATTCTTAATGTCATCCCAACGTGAAGCCGATGTCGAAAAAAAAAATACGTATATTTCCTGACCAATATAATAAAAATTGAGATTTGCAATGAGCTTCTGGCGCCATCATTTACTACCAAGCTGTGAGTATGAGCCGCACATGGAACGTAAAAATCAAGAGAATTTATTTCTCATTTTCTTCTGGAGGCCTATATTTTTCCGTCACATGTTTTCCCCATTATCATATTCTCAGCCTCGTAAATCTTCTAGTTCAGTATTTCATGATTTAAGAAATCCAACAAATAAGTTGATAACCTTCGTCTAGTAGTATCAGTTACAGGTAAAAAGCTAAAAAAATTTTGTTCAACAAGTTTTTTTGACAGGTTAAAATAAACGAACCGTACCATAACCGTAAGTCGTTCTATGTGTGAAATGTCAGGCTGCAATCTAGAATCACACAATAGCATTAAGACTGTTTTAAAAGGTCAACTATAGTAGTTTTAATTTTTTCAGAAACTAAATTAATTCATTAGTTTTGAATATTATGGTCAAGATAATGGAGAAAGCGGTGCTGAGCGGTTTGAAGTCCTAGGATGTGTTCTGACAGTATATTTTAAAAGTTAGGAATTTATTGAAGTAACTTGAAAAAATTTCCGTTACTTGATTCGAATAATTTTTCAGTAGATCCTCCAAAAGCTAACTTTTGACCAGCCAAAAACTTGATGATCATTCCCTCCAAAACGACCTTCCAACTTCTATTGCTCGCAATCTGTTTGAGGTTGATTGACAGTCTAGTGTTTGACCTTTTAGTAAGTTATTTTTTAGATCTAAAATTTTTTTAAGGAAAGTATGTGACCTGAACTCATTTCATGCCTTCCTAAATTTCTTTATAAATACCCCGCATATTTAAAACCAATCTGACCTTTAAAAGCAATGATGTTTCTATTAAAAAGCTTACTGAATCTGTGGTTTTTGAACAAACAAGCCAATCACGGCGAATAATTTCGTTATTTTGTAACGTTTTGCTACAATAAGTATCGTTAAACGACGTATTGTTGCAATCGGCAGGATATATAGATATTTTAATCAGAACTTGTCCATTTTCCGTTTAAAATAATCTTAATTTATCGGGTATTATTTGTGGCCAGCGAGCAGGATCATTCGCTGTATTTTCAGAAAATCTTGTATCCAGTGGAAATTCAGAGGTCGCGGTTAATTCATGTGGGGCAGGCGAGGAACTAATGGAGACAATATCATTTGAAGTAAGAGTCTTTTCTCCGGAAGTAAATGTCTCTTCTAAAGCAGATGCCTCTTCTGAAGAAGGCATTTCTTGTGACTGTCCAGTTGAAGTTATAAGTTATCGATGTCCGTAAAATGCAAAACACCATAAGTCAACAATTTGGGCAAGTAGCCAAAATATGATTGCGTATTTTGTATATGGCTTTTTTCTGGAAATCATCTTAAATGGTTAATTAGATTATTTTATGCCTCTAATCAACTTTTTTCCCTGATGACTGTACGCATTTAGAACCAAAATCGAAAATCAAAGTAAAGTAGTTTGAAAGCCTGCAAAAAAGCTTCCCTTGCGTCACATGATGCCTGTGACGAAACTCTTTAAGGCTCTATCTTTACTGTAAACGTAAATCCGAGACACAGTAGTGCTTTCATTCGGAATTGACGCTGTAAAAATGAGTTACAAATGGTATCTGGTATCACACAGTACAGGTACATCTATAAAAATTCCGGAATTTCACTTAAAGATTGCAGAGAATGGGAATTTACATAACATACGCTTGCAACTCTTTCGTAGAGATCCAAACGGACGTTTCAGGTGTTTATGTCTGAGAGAATAACTTCAACGGGTAAGTAGACACTTCAGTGAAACTTATAAATTTGTTTAGTTCTCAATTAAGTACTAAGCTGTTTTACTGCAAAAGCGTAAAATCTTATCACGCACAGGCTTGAGTGTTTACGTTTACATTTGCAAAGTAGCACTTTCCGACCTGCACCGCCAACGATTTATGTACAAGAAATGGCTTTTTCGACTGCATTTAATGGAAATAAAAATTCATATTTGTGTTAGTTCCATGCAGATATAATAAAGGGAGATGGCACTATGGACCTTCGCTGGATTTCTCCTTGAAGCCGGTGCGGTATTACATACTCGATAATATTAGCAGGGTACTACTCACGATAGCTTTTTTTTTGTATTTAGTGTTGTGTGGCAGCTGCACTTACTTTAAATAGGTTTTTATGGCCCTTAAGTGAACTCCACCGTGGCAGAAAGAACCGCACCTGCTCGTAAGCATTTGTTTTACCTCAGAATTAACTCCCCGCACATTAAAACGTGTTATTACAGCATATGTTTGATTAAAATAAGTTTTTTATGTAAAACAACAGCATCGCCCGGGAGAGTAAATAACCTTGCGCGCGCTGCGAAACAACGATTTCTCGCAGCTCGATAGTCGTGCGATCGAGATGTACCGTTTGGCAAGCGTGCTACCAAATTACATAGGTGTAACATTATATTACATAATTAGCTGTTTGTTAAACGTACCTAGTAATTTTCCAGTTCAAGGAACTAAAAATTGCGCCCGGGCATATGCGTCCTTTTCATATTACGATTAGCGCCCTTATCTACACTTGTTTTAAAATACAAAGTGTTATTGTTTCATTGTGATTAAACATATAAAGGAGTAACACTTACTAATATGAAACATAATTCTCTCAAAAATTTGAAAAGATAATTTTTCTAGAATGCCGTTTCATCTTAGCAACAATAGTATACTTCGCAAATCACATTTTGGGTGTTAGAAGGGTTGCTCTACTGAGAATTCCATTTACACGTTCGCTCACTACATCTTACAAGCATTAAATAGTAAAATTGCGCCGGTTGGTATTTTGCGCGACCTTTCTAAGGCATTAGACTATTTGAATCACAATGTTCTCCTAGACAAATTGACGTTTTACGGGATTGATGGTATAGCCAACTAATGGATAACGTAAGATCTAACCGAAAGAATACACAAAGTTGTACTTTATATTTCAAGCAGGGACATAATTCTGACGGCAGAACTCACGTATGGGGTTGCCCAAGGTTCATTCTTAGGTCCATTACTATTACTCATATATGTAAACTATCTTTGGTCTAGTACACAACAGGCAGAATTAGTTATTTTTGTAGATGATACTAATCTTGTAAACAAGTCAAGCAGACATTCAGAAACAGAAGGAATGGCAAAGGAAGTTCTTAAAAGTATCATTGATTGGTTTTCTGCCAATGATCTCACCCTCAGTTTTAAGAAAGCACAACATATTCAGTTCTGCACGTCTAGAGTTACTACACTAAGGATAAGTGTAACACATGATGAGGAAATAATAGAGTGGAAACTTCAAAATTGCTAGGGTCCATATTGATGAGAATTTAAAGTGAAAAAAAGCGCATTTTGGTACTCCTAAAACAGCTTAGTTCAGCCACAGTTGTGCATAGATTCACTACAAATCTTGGCGTAGACACATATTTTCATATGTAATAGTGTTTTGGGATAGCTCATCTTTACGAAAAGAAGTTTTTATGGCACAAAAACGTGCTGTAAGTATAATGTGTAGTGCGTACCCACGATCATCTTGTAGACATCTGTCTCAGGAGCTAGGCATTCTGATTATTGCTTCACAATATATTTATTCCGTAATGAAGTTTATTGTAAATAATCCACTACTGTTCAAATGAAACAATGAGGTACGTAATTACAGTACAAGAAGGAAAAATGACATTCATTACACCACATCAAAGTGGTCTTTAGCGCAAAAATGAGAGCACAATGCTGCAAGAAAAATTTTTTATCACTTACCTAGTGATGTAAAGCGTCTGATAGACAGCACAGTAAGATTTGATAACAAACTGAGAATGTAACTCCTTGACCACTCCTTCTATTCCGCTGAAGAATTTCTATTACTGCAGTGTGTAAAAGGTGATGGGTAGGAATTACTAAACTGCAAAATGATCCATGGAACATGTAATAAACTGTCGCAGACGGGGTGCTAATCGCAATAAAAAAGGCGCACACGGGCCATATTTATTTCCTCAAATGGAAAGTCATCTAAAATTTCTCTCTACCTATCAAGTTGTCCTTGATAGCCGACCAGAAACAAATGTATCCAGATGAAGCACACATAACACACAGTATGTTTTGAAGTTAACTACCTGTAAAATGAAATTACGGAGTCAAAAAACTGTCAATCGGGCTAGTGAGCTTTTTGAATACTTCTTCTTTCTCCAGTTTTCTTCTTTTTATTTATTTATTTATTTTTTTTTGAGTACCCGATAGTTTCTTTTTACTTGCAGCAGATTCAGACATCTACCAATACAACTAACCAAAATATGATAAAATATTCCACACAGATTATAAATAAAACCCAATGTTATTATAATGGACTGTGCAAAATAATAAAATAATCTATGTTTTATTTCTACACCTCACTGATACGGCAACACTTAATCTTCGAAATTATAGCAGACTCGCGTTGGTAACGTGCAGTTAATTTCCACTAAACAACCGTTTTACACTAACTCCTTTCACAAAATTAGCATTCCACCACACGAATTCAGCAAGTTTCTTTCAGTATAAAGTACATAAGGACATACAATCGAACGATGCAGTCCAAATTTCAACAGGTGATTAACAACGTAGCTGCACACTCTCTCTGACAGTGCCACCTGTGTTTGTTTTTTATTTCAGAGGAGTTCAAGTGGTATGCGTATATCGCGAAACTGATTGTCTTTCTGCGCATGACGTCACCATAGGGGCACCGAGGCGTTCGAGAAAGACAGGCCGCGGCGCGTACGTCACGAAGGTAGGCCGAGCTCGCTCGCACATCTCAGGAGACAAACTGCGCTTCTACACCTGTTAACTCCTAACTGGGTGTGTATGTACAAACGAGAATTGCATCTTATACTGGAATCCTCTATTATGGAATCTTACTGTTATTAGTCCTACAATGCTCGGAAGTTCATATGAACACTAACAACTTTAGGGCTGTACGGGGGTACAATAAAATTAAAATCATGTCAACATGGTTATCAATTGCATAAGGCACCACATACTGTACGAAATGATGACTTTTACGCAGAAGAGACTAAATGCTACAAATGAGCTGTTACACCATTCATGTCGAGAATTGATTTTAAATTTTGTTGTACGAGTAGCAATCGGTCACACTTTATAATACCAGATTCCAGTAGAAGATGCAATTCTCGTTAAAACGTACAGGCCCAGCTGCGAGTTAACCGGTGTAGAAACGCGTTTTGTTTCCTGAGTTAAGGGAGCGAGCTAGCTCAGGCCAACCTTCGTGACGTACCACCTTGTTTGAGAAGCGTGACAAGGAATGTTGTTGCCAGTTATTGGTTTAGTTTCAGTTGGTTTTGCGGTGTTGGGCATCGTCTTAAAATGCTTAGCTGTTGTAGGGGAACATAACATTACACCAATACCCAAAAACGGAAACAGGAGTATACCGCTTATTTACAGGCCCATATCACTAAAGTCGATTTGCAGTAGGGTTTTGGAACATATACTGTGTTCGAACATTATGAATTACCTCGAAGAAAACGATTTATTGACACACAGTCAGCACGGATTCAGACAAAATCGTTCTTGTGAAACACCACTATCTCTTTATGCTCATGCAGTGATGAGTGTTATTGACAGGGGATGTCAAATTGATTCCATATTTTTAGACTTCCAGAAGGCTTTCGACACCGTTCCTTACCAGCGCTTTCTAACAAAACAGCATGCCTATTGAATATCGCCTCAGTTCTGCTGCTGGATGCGTGATTTCCTGTCAGAAAGGTCACAGTTCGTAGTAATGGACGGAAAGTCATCGAGTAAAACGAAAGTAATATCCGGCGTTTCCCAAGGAAGAGTTACAGGTCCTCTATTGTTATGATCTGTATTAACGACTTAGGAGACAATCTGAGTTGCCCTAGTAGATTATTTGCAGGTGATGCCATCATTTACCGTCTTGTAAAGTCATCAGATGACCTAAACTAATTGCAAAATGACTTAGATAAGATATCTGTATGGTGTGAAAAGTGGCAACTGACCCTGAATAAAGAAAAGTGTGAAGTTATTCACATGGGTACTAAATGAAATCCGCTAAATTTCGATTGCGCGATAGGTCACAAAAATCTGAAGGCTGTAAATTCAACTTAATACTTAGGGATTACAATTTCAAATAATCTAAATTGGAACTATCACATAGATAATGTTGTGGATAGAGCCAACCAAAGACTGCGATTCATTGTCAGAACACTTAGTAGGTGCCACTGGTCTACTAAAGAGACTGCTTACACCACGCTTGTCCGCCCTTTTCAGGAGTATTGCTGTGCGGTGTGGGATCCGCATCAGAGGGGACTGACGGATGACATCGAAAAATTTCAGAGAAGAGCGGCTTCTTTTGTATTATCGAGAAATAGGGGAGATATTGCCACAGGCATGATATGTGAGTTGCAGTGGCAATGTTTAAAACAAAGGCGTTTTTCATTGCGACGGGATCTTCTCATGAAATTTCAAGCACCAGTTTTCTCCTCAGATTCCGAAAACATTCTGTTGTTACACACCTACATGGGGAGAAATGATCATCACGATAAAATAAGGAAAATCAGGGCACGCACAGAAAAATTTAAGTGCTTGTTTTTTTCCGAGCCCAGCTAGAGAGTGGAACGGCAGAAAGATATCTTACAGGTGGTTCATTGAACCCTCTGCCAGACACTTTATTGTGAATAGCAGAGTAATCACGTAGATGTAGATGTGAACATTTGTCGCAGAGCAAAAAGGCGAAAAGTACGGACGTAAACTATCATTCGTTATGGAAAGACCCTCAGCAGCTGAAAGTCTAGTTTAAAAAGTGCTAAAGGAAAGTCCGTTTCAACGATATGTTCGGTACATTTCATACCCAGTAATGAGATCTGTGACCGACAAGCATAACTACTTTTTTCCGATTATTTCCAAAGGCAGCGGGCTAGAAGTTAAAGTATCATTATTGCATGGTTAGCTAACTCTTTGCGATTTGTGTTGGCAACGCCGAGCAGGTGTTACGTTAACACTTCTTGTAGCACGTCTCCCCTCTCCGCAACAGCAGTGAAGTTATGCCCTTCACTCCGCTACTCACCTACGCGAACCGATTTCTTTTGTGCCACTTGTTCTTCGCAAGTCGCAACTCTGCCGAAAGCACCATGAGACGTACACTACTGGCCATTAAAATTGCTACACCAAGAAGAAATGCAGATGATAAACGGGTATTCATTCACAAATATATTATACTGGAATTGACAAGTGATTACATTTTAACGCAATTTGGGTGCATAGATCCTCAGAAATCAGTTCCCAGAACAACCACCTCTGGCCGTAATAACGGCCTTGATACGCCTGGGCATTGAGTCAAACAGAGCTTGGGTCGCGTGTACAGGTACAGCTGCCGATGCAGTTTCAACACGATGCCACAGTTCATCAAGAGTAGTGACTGGCGTGTTGTGACGAGCCAGTTGCTCGGCCACCATTGACCAGACGTTTTAAAATGATGAGAGATTTGGAGAATGTGCTGGCCAGGGCAGGAGTCGAAAATTTTCTGTATCCAGAAAGGCCCGTACAGGACATGCGACATGCCGTCGTGCATTATCCTGCTGAAATGTAGGGTTCCGCAGGGATCGAATGAAGGGTAGAGCCACGGGTCGTAACACATCTGAAATGAAACGTCCACCGTTCAAAGTGCCGTCAATGCGAACAAGAGGTGACCGAGACGTGTAACCAATGGCACCCCATACCATCACGCCGGGTGATACGCCAGTATGGCGATGACGAATACATGCTTCCAATGTGCGTTCACCGCGATGTCGCCAAACACGGTTGCGACCATCATGATGCTGTAAACAGAGCCTGGATTCATCCGAAAAAATGACATTTTGCTATTCGTGCACCCAGGTACGTCGTTGAGTACACCATCGCAGGCGCTCCTGTCTGTGATGCAGCGTCTAGGGTAACCGCAACCACGGTCTCCGAACTGATAGTCCTTGCTGCTGCAAACGTCGTCGAACTGTTCGTGCAGATGGTTGTTGTCTTGCAAACGTCCCCATCTGTTGACTCAGGGATCGATACGTGGCTGCACGATCCGTCATAGCGATGCGGATAAGATGGCTGTCATCTCGACTGCTAGTGATACGAGGCCGTTGGGATCCAGCACGGCGTTCCGTATTTCCCTCCCGAACCCACCGATTCCATATTCTGCTAACAGTCATTGGATATCGACCAACGCTAGCAGCAATGTCGCGATAGGGTAAACCGCAATCGCAATCGCAATCGCGGTAGGCTACAATCCGACCTTTATCAAAGTCGGAAACGTGATGGTACGCATTTCTCCTCCTTACACGAGGGATCACAACAACGTTTCATCAGGGAACGCCGGTCAACTGCTGTTTGAGTTTCCTCATGTCATCACGTTGTAGGTGTCGCCACCGGCGCCAACCTTGTGTGAATGCTCTGAAAAGCTAATCATTTGCATATCCCAGTATCTTCTTCCTATCGGTTAAATTTCGCGTCTGTAGCACTTCATCTTCGTGTTGTAGCAATTTTAATGGTCAGTAGTGTATTTTTAAACAATATTGGTGTCTGTATTTTTACAGGTATCATGAATGTTTGTTCAATAACTTTCAAGACTGGCGTATTACAAGTTGTATAAGGCGCCCAGCTTGTAAGCCCTAGGTGCCTGCGCCTTGAAGCACCCTTTACTAAACACGACCCTGTAGAGGTGCATGGACCAAATCACGCCTTAAGCTTAATTGTTAGTTTCACGCTTTGCCATATCTGGCAGCTGATACTAGAAGTTCCGAAATCAGCGTCACGGGGAAAAGATCCTACGAACTATCTGGGGAAAATATCCACTAGGGTACCTTTGCCCCAGAACGTTTCTTTCTTCGGTATTAATACTGAACATAACTTAACTTAAAGGTCACTACTTCACATCGAATTATTCAGTAGTAATAAGACCAGTTCTGCTTCGTTTGACAGAGATTATGAGAGAAAAACGCCCTCCACGCCGTTGCCTTCGAAAACGTTAATGAAGGTCAAGAAGCTAATAGAAAATAGATCTTCCCTTAGTAAGGTAGCTAAAAGGCTTGGATGTAATGAAATAATCTCTTACGTGAAAGACTTAAAGCAGCCCATGGAGTGGCATCATTAGAGTGTTTTAAGAGAATATTTTTTTCACACAGAGGAAATATATTTGGTGAAACAGTATCAAACTGGATTGTATGTTCTGTAGCCTTTGGACATTGGCTTATCAGTCTACCAAAAGCAAACCACCAGTTTCATAAAGAAACAAAGTGGCCGGAGAATACTGGGTTTGCTCATTCATCGCTGAGACAACTGGAGAAAATCAATATCGGGAGGATAATGCGGTTCAATAACGCACAAATGAAACTTTTTTGAGCAACTTGGAAACTTTGATATCTAACTATAGCTTGCCGCCCCCATCGAGTCTAGAATGAATATGAAACTAGAATACAGACTGTGATGGGTAAATTACTAATAATTATGCTCCTACAATGTGTTTTCTTGTGTTAAAGTATTTTGTATCTATATTAGTGAAATTTTAGGTTCATGTTTTGATGTTTAACACGATAATGATGATGGAGGCAATGATGATGATGATCGAGATGATAGTGACGATTTTGTTATAGTAAAACATTATACAAGTTAATAATGGCATTACCTGTCAAATGCTGTACTTCTCCTTTACTCTGATACGTTTATAATAATTTATTTTTGTGTGGTATTTTAACCCATACTCATAGAATGTTTACCACAGGCCTGGGACAAAGATCCATGTTCTTCATATGCATCATTTTGTTAAATATAAATTTTATACATCATACAATCAATCTTCAACTTATGGTATCGTGTAAAGTAGATCCTAGGCGCATTGTGCACAATTTTCATTCTCATATAACCAGAAAATCAGGAGGGAGAAACAGAAAAGTGTTAAGTGCGCACCTTTGCCTCCCGCCCATCATATATCTAGAAAACGCAATACGTAACAAAACTTTGGAAAAACCTACAGGGAAACAAAGTATTTTGATAATCAACGAAATTAAATGTACAAGTTTTTCAGGCTTCTATAATTTTTCAGGTATGAAGTAACGGGTCTGAAATTTTTTTCCGGTTTCATTCGTTAAAAAAAATTTCTTAGGCCCTAACTAAAGTTAGGAATACATTTTTGACCTACTTCTTGACAGGGTAGATATGCACAATGGGTATGAATCTATTTGCTCGCTACATTGGTACTTGCCTGTCAGTTGCCAACTATTGTAAATCAGTCTATAATGGACGCAAGCATACACAAAAATTTCATTCTAGTATCTTTATTTGCGAAAAAAGTAAAACTCTTTAATCTATACTCCGAGGCATTGCTTATTTCGTCAGATATACACAGCTCTAGAAGGAGCGATACAGAGCGCACTCTCAGAGGTTCACCCGAAAAGAAAAGAAACCTTAATGTGACTCACAATTTTTTTCGAAAGAATTCAGTCTGTTATCAAAAAGATAAAGTCTGGCCCCTCAATACTTATCTATGTTGAATACCAGCACTAAAAGGGCGTTAAAAATGAATCCTCAACCCATTGGGCATATAGAAATCATTACAACGGGAATTAACGCTAACATTTTAAATGCCGGCTTAATTTCCTCATGCGTTATCTTAATGCCAATCTACATGAAGCATGTAACAATGAAAGAGTTTTAGCAATAAGATGGGTTTAGTGGGCAGACCTTTTATGCAATATTCGCTGTACGAGTATTTTAGTATGAAACGTTTCAGTTCCTACACGTATCACAGTCCTAGATGCGATGAGGAGAAATAGGAATTTCAACCGTGGGTCTCCAAACGCCAAGTAACTGACTCTTCCGCAACGCCGCCGTTTTACTCGCGTAATTATCGTAGAACGTAATTTCGAATCTCCGGAACCTTTATCACTGGCGTTTCCCACGAACTGTGCCGCCCAGCCAGTCCTTGAACCTAGTGCGAGTGAGAGAGAATTATTGAAAGGCAATGGACGTCAATAACTGTTCTCTTTGTCTTTGAAGTGCACTCAGAAGCTTCCGCTACGGAACCCATTAAAGACATTCAACGGTACTACGAAGTTTCTGCCTACAGTACTGGGTATTCCCACATTACTGTGCCCCTCCGCTGAACGTCGATAATACAATGGCAAGGACTGCACTTTGCTGTCTGTTGCGCTCTCTGTTCTTGTCTGAGTCATAACGTAATTCTGTACATCAGTGTTTCCCAGCGTGTGGGTCGCGAGCCCCCGGGGGGTAGCAAAGCCTTGCTCAGGGGGTCGCGGTCGCAGGAGAAAACAGTTGCAGCATGACTGGTAACGCATGTTTTATGACGATCATCTGCTATGGTATAAATGTCACATGGAAGTGATATGGTTTAGTGAAAGCACCTAATTCCCTCACGTTCAGATCTGGTACTTATATATAATAATGAATACGAATTTAATTTAAACCTGTTGAAGAGTTCAAATATCAAACACTTGCAGCAGTGAGAAGCAACATGAGGCATATCGATCTCCTCCCACTTCTGCGGAATGGAACAAGGGCGGCGGGTGTCACTAAGTCTTATACAGATAGTATTTACCTCTGAGAGGTTTTGCAGGGAGAGGGAAAAGACAACATCAACTTCCGGGCTGGAACGGCGGCGCAGTGCAGAGGGAGCGTTTTGTGTATTACTGACAACTTAGTTTACGTGCCAATCATCTGTTCTGATAAAAATATAACACGGAACGAGAACAATTTATGAAAGCGCATTCAAAAGATGCTCACGTTCGAATGTGACACAAAATGGCTGCAGCAGCAAGCACACAGCTCACGTGCAAGATTTGGCACCACGGATACTAGAATGCATTTCAGTAACAAGCTTCGAACCAAACAACAGATCGCTAGGATTGGCAGCTGTGAGACAAGGCACGAAGTACAACAATTTATACCGAGAGGATCTAGGATGCTGTATAACTGACATTTGTTGACTTTGTCAACAGCCGTAATTCAGTTCCACTTTTCTGAAGTCATTTCCAGGCTTTAACCCTAGATACACCAATGCATTTTCCATAACGTGCATTACCAAGGAGGGGATTACTTAATGCCCACCATAAAAAATTAAAATTCGTTGATTATTGTTGACTTATATTACCAAGATAATTTTTAAATAGATGTAAACAGAGTCCAGAAATACCTTTCAATACACTCTTAACAATATCAACGCAATTTCAATAACGTGTACTACTAATGGGGACAGGGCAATATACAGGAAAATCCAAAATTCCCCTTACAAACCTCTAGCACTTCTGGAGGGGACTGAGTACATAATATTTCCAATAGGTACCCGTGCCAGGAAACGTATCGTTACCGTGCTGCAACCTTTTTAACACATGTCGGTAACACCACCAATTTTATACGTAGTTTATTTGGCGGGCGTGGCCGGCCGGATTGGCCGTGCGGTTCTAGGCGCTACAGTCTGGAACCGAGCGACCGCTACGTCGCAGGTTCGAATCCTGCCTCGGGCATGGATGTGTGTGTTGTCCTTAGGTTAGATAGGTTTAATTAGTTCTAAGTTCTAGGCGACTGATGACCTCAGAAGTTAAGTCGCATACTGCTCAGAGCCATTTTTTGGCTGGCGAGCCCCAGTACATCACCTTTTACCGTTCCACTTGTTAATAATCAAAGGAACAAAAACGAAAATTTATCTGTTTCACAAACGCTCTTGTTTACAGTTAAACCCGTTTTTGTACTTTCCAAAGGAGGGCTAGTATTCTGATCGACTACAAGTAAGGTTAGATGTGGCAACCACCAAGTTCGATATACACATTGTACCTACGAATAATGTTGTGGTACACACCCTCTATCGCAGCTCTTGTCGCTGCACTCTGCCCCTCAACGACCATAAATCGTGCTACCAGATCTTCTTCTGTCTCTACAAGAATGTCATAGACCAAACTTCATTCCACCCAAAAGGAAAAAGTCCAATCAAGTATAATCCAATGATCGTGGAGACAACACGACTGGACCACCTCTGCCTATCCATCTGTGCCCGAATCAATGGTCTGAATGTTCCCGAACATGACGTGAAAAGTAAGCGGATGCGTCGTCACGCTGGAACTACATGTCTTGACGGATATCCAGTGCCACAGTACCCAACAACACGCCCAGTACTTGCTGTAGAAAGGTGAAGTAGATGGGATTCACGGGCTTAGGAGGAGGCACGTACAGTCCCATCACATGACCATCCAAAGTACCTGCCCAAACTTTAGTACCAAATCTGTATTGGGATGCATGGACATGCGTGGCACGTCACTATTTCAAGAACTGAAAATACAACCCCTAGTAAATTTACATTCACCTATGAAAATATTGCGCCATGGAAATAGTTAGGGTTCTCTGATACAGCGGGGCAAGAGCTGTGTACAAACTCAACGCATGGTGCAAAATGGGTTGGCGTTAGTGAGTGTACCCGTTGGAGGTGGTGTGGAGGTGGTTGTTGGTCGTGCAGATCATACCATACTGTGCTGGGAGCACATCCATCGCACGCACAAGTGCTCGTGTACTCTTAGACGGATTCTCTTCTTGCTGAACGACTTTTTTCTATTCGAGTGTTCGCCCTCTCCTTGGAACACAACAGAGGATGAAGGGATCCCTTTCTCGAAGCCGTTGCTGATTAGGACGAAAAGGGTATGCAATGGAGTCGGGCGGTGTTGATAACGATCTTGATAAAGGCGACCAGCAGCTCTTGGATTACCATGAGCTTCGCCACGTAGAAGGATCACGACGGTGTATTCTACAAACTTGTACTGAACCATGTTGATCTGCTGCAGCACGGAAACTGTACGTTTCTGGACGTGGTTTCCAGTTCAAAATGTTGTCTATTCAGTTCCCTCTGCAAGTTTGCAAAAAAAAAAAAAATGGTTGAAATAGCTCTGAGCACTATGGGACTTCACATCTGAGGTCATCAGTCCCCTAGACTTAGAACCATTTAAACCTAACTGACCTAAGGACATCAGACACATCCATGAACGAGGCAGAACGCGAACCTGCGACTGTAGCAGACGAGTGGTTCCGGACTGAAGCTCCTAGATCCGCTCAGCCACAGCGGCCGGCTTACAAGTCTGCATGGGGAATTTTAGAGCAACCTGTATAAACACAAAAAATTAAACAAAGTTAATTTCCTTAATTGCTGTTGACTTTTATGCACAATATACCTTTTAAAGAAATACTGAAGTCTAAACGAGGTCCTGAATCTGTAAATACTGAGTATGAGATTCATTTCCGAATGTGACATCTACTATTAAGACCTCAATTTTTCGGTTACATGTAACTGAAAAATTTAAAACATTTATGGAATCTGGTAGGAGAATGCATTAAAACCAATTAACTCTTTCATAATTAAGAAAGTAATGTTACTGATTAGATTACAGTATTTTCAAATGGTGGGCGCAAAACACCCTCAGCACCCCCCCCCTCCCCCTTCTCGCCCTTCTCCCCCTCCCCCTTCTCCCCCAGTTTCTTGCTATTGCCAGTGTTAAAGAGCCCTGCCGGCTAAGTACGGCAGTGATTCGAGAGGCAGACAACGGGAACCACAAACCAAAGCTATCTCAAACGCCACGACAGACGTTTTTTTCGGAGAACAGCGCTCACGCCCTAATTCTTTCTGAAAACAAAGGAGGAGCTTTGAGGGCGCGAAGAACAACACGGGACTCAACAGGTGGTGGAGGCGTGGTGTGGTGTTATCCCACCTGTTCCGTGTGTCTGCAGGGAGGCCGGGCCCAGCCCAGTACCGCAGTTCGCCCTTCGGCCGTTCCTGGGACAGCTACAACCTCACCTGGCAGGTCGAGAGCTACCCGCCGCTCGAGGAGGTGCGAGTGCTCTACCGTCGCCTCATGGTAAGTCATAACCCGCTAGAACCAACAGTCTGCAGTTATCATGAATGTGAAATAATTCCTAGCAAACCACCAGCTGTACCAACACCAGCTTTCTTTTACTTCTAGTCATAAATTTTCTTTTTCATATGACAGTGACACAGGGCACAGTCTCTAGAGTAGTCCAGAAATTTCTGAAACCAGTGGTGCGTGTTGCATCAGAAAGAATCATATTTACATGAATTTTGGGCGTGAAGCAAACCTTCAGGATCAGAAACACGAAATATTGAAACATGTAACACTTCTCCTACTAAAACGTGATAATCCTCCAAGGATCATTTTTCTGTTTAGCTTGACACTGTTAAAAACCTACATAATGAAGACTTTAAATCGTGTTTTTGAAAGAACACGATCTGGCTGCACTATATATTTTCCATTCTCTAAGAGCTAGGGGACGCCACGCCCCCCTTGCCCCCAGGTATATGAGACTTCGATTCATAAATATATACCTTTAATCACAGATTTCCTGGGTGTTCTCTTTCCATTGCAAATGACATCAGAGAAATTTACGTTTGAGGAAGTTCCAAGAACTGGTAAAACACACACACACACACACACACACACACATAAACACACGCGGTCGCGACTGATGCAGTCTCATCTCAGCTACGGTGGTACTTGGCTGTTCGTAGAAATGGGCCAATTGTCTCTCTACAGTGTTGTGAAGGTTGATTGCATGATACAAATGGAATCATTGAATAACGGCAAGACGCGCCAGTCGTCGAAAATTATGGTGACAATTACATCTTTGCAATGCATTCAATATTCAGAAAGAAATTGTTAAAATTTCCTTTTTTGTGGTGAAAAAGGGGTCATTGTAGAAGGTAACAGCCGTTGTAGCATCAGTCAATTAGTGGCGGCCTCAAATTAACACCGAACTCATGTATTATGTACGGCAGGACGAAGCTTGTTCCTCTCTGTGGCAGCCAGCAACTTTTCTGCAGCTGTTATCTCTCACAGCTGTTCTTTGTTATGCTAACTGCCGACGTTAAGTCGATAGTTCAAGGCGTTAACCAATACCAGTCGATAATTCACAGGAAACTAATACGAAACTGACTGCATAAACGTATGACTGTGCACAAATCTCAGACACTTACGTCGCGCTTACGTGTTAAAAGTGATTGCATCAAGGGTGTCAAAAATACTTGTTACAGATAGAAAACAATGCTTTTGATAGTATGTTACTAACCGGTGCTGCGAAGCTGCTGCTCAGTAAACGGGGAGCTACTGCAACCACAATTCACCCACTGCTAATCACTCAAAAATATGTTCAAATGTGTGTGAAATCTTATGGGACTTAACTGCTAGGGTCATCAGTCCCTAAGCTTACACACTACTTAACGCAACGCAAGTGTTTCAATCGCCATCTGTTATCTACAATGAGCGAAGCTACATAACGATTTACACCTAATAATTAACACTCATGATAGTACTTGACACTGGATAGTACGATGCAAATTTAATCTTGCCTTGCCGCCATAATTTAAGTATTTTATGTTCATCATTTCACCTGCAAGAGTCTATTATTGTTCTAATCGAGTGGCCGGAAACTGGTAAAGCTGAATATTTATCGAAGAGGTCATCCATCTTTACTTAGACTGAAAGATAGAAAAAAATCGCTCGTATACGATAGATCTTCACAGTTATGATCAGAGGAATATCCCCCCAACAATTAGACGAACATCTATGCCGTCCTTAACTGTGATGCAAACGGTGAAACACGATCACTCCTAAGTTAACCACTCTTGGGACTTGCTCCCTCTCAAAACCACTCTTCTGAAAATTACATACAAGAAATCGACAGTTTATTATTATCAAATAGTATGAAAGTAAATGAAGAATGGTTATTCATAGTTTTATAATAATACAGTACGATAGCTGAGCGCTGGGAAATTATAGATGTATTATCACGTGGTCTACTATTAAATTAAGGATGATTATTCATAGATTTATATCAATATAGTACGATAACTGTCAAACTACAGAGATTTAGGAACCAGGTTTTAAATTGTAAGACATTTCCAGGGGCAGATGTGGACTCTGACCACAATCTATTGGTTATGACCTGTAGATTAAAACTGAAGAAACTGCAAAAAGGTGGGAATTTAAGGAGATGGGACCTGGATAAACTGAAAGAACCAGAGGTAGTACAGAGTTTCAGGGAGAGCATAAGGGAACAATTGACAGGAATGGGGGAAAGAAATACAGTAGAAGAAGAATGGGTAGCTTTGAGGGATGAAGTAGTGAAGGCAGCAGAGGATAAAGTAGGTAAAAAGACGAGGGCTAGTAGAAATCCTTGGGTAACAGAAGAAATATTGAGTTTAATTGATGAAAGGAGAAAATATAAAAATGCAGTAAATGAAGCAGGCAAAAAGGAATACAAACGTCTCAAAAATGAGATTGACAGGAAGTGCAAAATGGCTAAGCAGGGATGGCTAGAGGACAAATGTAAGGATGTAGAGGCTTATCTCACTAGGGGTAAGATAGATACTGCCTACAGGAAAATTAAAGAGACCTTTGGAGATAAGAGAACCACTTCTAGGAACATCAAGAGCTCAGATGGAAACCCAGTTCTAAGCAAAGAAGGGAAAGCAGAAAGGTGGAAGGAGTATATAGAGGGTCTATACAAGGGCGATGTACTTGAGGACAATATTATGGAAATGGAAGAGGATGTAGATGAAGATCAAATGGGAGATACTATACTGCGTGAAGAGTTTGACAGAGCACTGAAAGACCTGAGTCGAAACAAGGCCCCCGGAGTAGACAACATTCCATTGGAACTACTGACGGCCTTGGGAGAGCCAGTCCTGACAAAACTCTACCATCTGGTGAGCAAGATGTATGAAACAGGCGAAATACCCTCAGACTTCAAGAAGAATATAATAATTCCAATCCCAAAGAAAGCAGGTGTTGACAGATGTGAGAATTACCGAACAATCAGTTTAATAAGCCACAGCTGCAAAATACTAACACGAATTCTTTACAGACGAATGGAAAAACTGGTAGAAGCCGACCTCGGGGAAGATCAGTTTGGTTCCCGTAGAAATACTGGAACACGTGAGGCAATACTGACCTTACGACTTATCTTAGAAGAAAGATTAAGGAAAGGCAAACCTACGTTTCTAGCATTTGTAGACTTAGAGAAAGCTTTTGACAATGTTGACTGGAATACTCTCTTTCAAATTCTAAAGGTGGCAGGGGTAAAATACAGGGAGCGAAAGGCTATTTACAATTTGTACAGAAACCAGATGGCAGTTATAAGAGTCGAGGGACACGAAAGGGAAGCAGTGGTTGGGAAGGGAGTAAGACAGGGTTGTAGCCTCTCCCCGATGTTATTCAATCTGTATATTGAGCAAGCAGTGAAGGAAACAAAAGAAAAATTCGGAGTAGGTATTAAAATCCATGGAGAAGAAATAAAAACTTTGAGGTTCGCCGATGACATTGTAATTCTGTCAGAGACAGCAAAGGACTTGGAAGAGCAGTTGAACGGAATGGATGGTGTCTTGAAGGGAGGATATAAGATGAACATCAACGAAAGCAAAACGAGGATAATGGAATGTAGTCGAAGTAAGTCGGGTGATGTTGAGGGTATTAGATTAGGAAATGAGACACTTAAAGTAGTAAAGGAGTTTTGCTATTTGGGGAGCAAAATAACCGATGATGGTCGAAGTAGAGAGGATATAAAATGTAGACTGGCAATGGCAAGGAAAGCGTTTCTGAAGAAGAGAAATTTGTTAACATCGAGTGTAGATTTAAGTGTCAGGAAGTCGTTTCTGAAAGTATTTGTATGGAGTGTAGCCATGTATGGAAGTGAAACATGGACGATAACCAGTTTGGACAAGAAGAGAATAGAAGCTTTCGAAATGTGGTGCTACAGAAGAATGCTGAAGATTAGATGGGTAGATCACATAACTAATGAGGAGGTACTAAATCGGATTGGGGAGAAGAGGAGTTTGTGGCACAACTTGACCAGAAGAAGGGATCGGTTGGTAGGACATGTTTTGAGGCATCAAGGGATCACCAATTTAGTATTGGAGGGCAGCGTGGAGGGTAAAAATCGTAGGGGGAGACCAAGAGATGCATACACTAAGCAGATTCAGAAGGATGTAGGTTGCAGTAGGTACTGGGAGATGAAGAAGCTTGCACAGGATAGAGTAGCATGGAGAGCTGCATCAAACCAGTCTCAGGACTGAAGACCACAACAACAACAACATCACGTGGTCTACTATTAAATTAAGGATGATTATTCATAGATTTATATCAATATAGTACGATAACTGTCAAACTACAGCTCGTGGGTGAGACGGTGGCCGTAACCTGTTGGGAGCTGCACCAAGTCACTTGAAATATTGTGGCAAAACCATGGGAACCCAAAGCAATACGCCGGCTGTAGAATTCATTAGACCTAATAATGACGGTGTCCAACATCCAATCAGAGCATCAACAATAACTGGTGATTGGTTGGTCGACGTTCGGTGCAGTATCGGTACTCAGATAGTGAAAAACCAAAACAATAAAGATTTTGCCAGCTTTGCTGTATATATTTATTAGCCTCAAGAGCGGTTTCGTCTTTACATTAAAAGTACGAACGTGAATAAATAAGAAATTGCTTAAGTCACATACATAACATTTTTGTCATTGTTTTAGGCTGATATATTCAGCCAACTGTATGAAAGTGCGTTTAGCTTGAATCCGGGCCTGTAGACAATAAAGATGCAATCGATGTTAAATGTTTCACTGGTAGTGGTTGCGGGCAGTATTCTGATCGTAAATGCAATCAGCGTCTACAAGTGATCATAAGTGTGTATCTTCCACGAGACCTGCCCATCTTTTCTCTGCAGCGGAAATCCAACTTTATTCATACTTAGTTTTTATGCCGCCTCTAAAAGGGAATAGACTGTCACTTTGGAACGAAATTGCGTTTGTAAAATTAACTATGTTGAAGTAAATCACTATGATACATCGTATGTATTGTTGTTAAACTTTCACCAAATTTACAACAACTATTCACTTATTATCAGAGTATTCGTAGAGGTTTGGTTATCTCAAAAAAATAAAGACATATATTATTTTTCTTTTTGTTTGTTGGTACATGACTGCAGCACTGGTGCACAATGAAGTACTCCGCCTCCTTCGTCTTTTCATGTCTTCCGACAGGTATGCTGCGGTCCGACACTAGTCTCTTTTTCCTATGCAGTTTTTACGCTCTGCAGCTCCCTCAACTAGCATGGAGGTACCTGATGTCTTAAAAGATGTCTTACCGTCTTATTTCTCCTTCTTGTCAGTGTTTTCCATATATTCCTGCAGAGAACCTCTGCTTTTTTGGTCATCCTTGCTCCGTCCGTCATGGATTATTTTGCAGCTTAGGAAATAAAATTAAATACTTCGTTTACTTCGTGATCACTCACCGTGATGCTAAGTTTCTTGCTGCTCTCAATTTTGCTACCTCTCCTTACTTTCGTTTTTCTTCGGTTTACTTTCGGTCCGTAATCTGTACTGAACAGGCAATTCATTCCATTCAGCAGATCTCGTAATTCTTCTACACTTTCTCTGTGGATAGTAATGTCCTCAGGTAATACTATCATTGATATCCTTTATCTTGAATCTAAAATTCCACTTTTGAACATTTCTTTTATTTTCGTCACTATTTCTTTTATGTATGCATTGAAAAGCAGGGGCGAATGACGACATCTCTGTCTTAACACCCTTTTTGATCCGAGCATTTCATTCTTGGTGTTCCATTCTTATTGTTCCGTCTTGGCTCTTGTGCATATTGTAGATTACCCTTCTTTCCCTATTGCTTACTCGTATTTGGCGCAGAATATCGAATATCTTATGCCAGTTTACATCGCTCAACGCTTTTTCCGGTTCGACAGTCCAATGAACGTGTCTTGCTATTTATTTAGTATTATTTCCATTAACAACCCCAACGTCAGAATTACCTCTCTGGTGCCTTTACCCTCTCTAAAGTGAAACTGATCGTCATCCAACACAAACTCAGTTTTCTTTTCCATTCTTCTGTATATCATTTTTGTTAGCAACTTGGATGCATGAACTCTGATTAAATTTTCAGTTACCAAGATCGCTAAAATCATTTATTAACGTAGGTGACCGGTTTCTGCAATTCTCTGTTGTTATCTTCGCATCTATGTTTACATTACTACATAATCCTCTCCTTTAGTATATTAAGTGGCGCTATACCATTAATGCCCATGCTGGTATCATGGGCTACACTAGAAGTCGGCCTGTCAATTTTAAAAGAATAGCTATGTACACACATATTATTGCACCGGTTGCAAGTACTCACATTCATCACCTCTTTACTGTAAAGTGGTGATGTGTGAGCACTTGTAATCGGTGCAATAATATGTGTGTACATAGCTGTTCCTTCAAAATTGACAAGCTGATTCCTAGAACAACTCATGATGCCAACATGGACATGCATTGTGCAGCACCACTTCCTATGACGATGGTGATGTTTGGTTTTGTTGGGCGCTCAACTGCGCAGTCAACAGCGCCCATACAAAGTCCCAATTTTTCACACAGTCCTATATCTTCACTCAGTCCAATTTAGCCACTGTCACGAATGATGATGAAATGATGAGGACAACACAAACACCCAGTCCCCGGGCAGAGAAGATCTCCAACCCACCACTTCCTATATCGAAGGAGGAGATTAAGTAATGACGTAAACATAGAGCCGGCCGCGGTGGTTCAAAGGGTTAGCTGCCCTCTGTAATAAAAAAAAAAAACTGAGTGAATGGATCAATAACGAACTTCAACGGGAGTCACGTGACGTCCGCAACGAACAATTGAAACGAACACTAACGAAAAAAATGAGATTAAAAAAAAAAAAGCGGTTCTAGGCGCTCAGTCCGGAAGGGCGCGACTGCTACGGTCGCAGGTTCGAATCCTGCCTCGGGCATGGATGTGTGTGATGTCCTTAGGTTAGTTAGGTTTAAGTAGTTCTAAGTTCTAGGGGACTGATGACCTCAGAAGTTAAGTCCCATAGTGGTCAGAGCCATTTTTTCTTTGTTTTGCTACTTTTTATAGAATTTCAAAAAGTTTTATATTTTCTGTGAAAAAGAGGTATATGTATCTTATTACATTCAGGCGTACGAGTGTTCTGTGTTTTATCCATGATGGATAAAATGGATCATTCTGGCTGTTGGTGATGGCACAGTTTTCTTATTGGAACTGCGTCATCTTTGTCGTCAACTTCCTTCTCGTCTTCTTCATTTCCACATTCATCTAGTAGTGTTCGTTATGAATTTGAAAGTTCGTTGCCGAATGGAGACGCAATGCTCCGACGATAAAAAAATGTATCGCCTTTTTTATGATGAAATAAACAACAACGTATTCGACAAATCGACGTATCGTAGCATATTGCAGCAAATTTTAATTATATCCTACTTCAAAGTTACTAAAAACAAACAGAAATTTGCTTTATATCATGAACCCACGCTGCCGCTACCATATACAGCTCTATTCAAGCAGATTTAGGAACGTACTGTGAGCTTGCAGAAACGAAAACAAGTGATTCATAGAAAGGACATGGTGTAAATTATACGCCACGATGACTCACATTGTAGATTTAGTTAATTCCCTGAGCTACAACAAAAGTTAGATGTAGCATATATATACGTACTGTACATAGAAAGATGTCGCGGTACCTTGCGGTTTTACTTCTTCAATTATGCTAAACTACAGTACTCACTCAGACTTAGTTTTCTGTTAAATGTAAGCGTAGGCTTCTGTGTCCATTGCCTCAATAAATTTCTTTTGGCCTGTGTCATCTCAGTACAAAGCCATGAGGTAGGCCAGTGACCGAAACGTCGGACAAACTTGTATATAGACAATGCGGTCAACAACCCAGAAGAATTTTGTTGACAGTCAATTTTCTATTGTGTATATTTTACTGCCCAATGGCATCAGCACAAAACTCTCGTTTTTGTCCACAGGTGAACGACACGTACAACCAGCCGGACAAGTGGCATGACATCTCGCTGCGGCCGCCACAGGACTCGGACACGTTCACCCACGTCATGTCGTACAACATTCGCGGCCTGAGCCACGGCTCCATGTTCGAGGCTATCGTGCAGGCCAAGAACCGGTACGGCTGGAACGAGGTGTCCGACATGTTCCAGTTCCACACCAGGGGCGCCGGTGAGCATCGCCTCCAGGCCTACGGAATCGGTACTGGCACGACAGTAACAACGGAACCGCCGCGTGGCGCAAGCAAAGCATGCTCACCCATCCTGTAGTTGGCTTACGGTGCGCTATCACGGGGCTAGTTTGTGAGCTGCATGTCAAGATTACAGGGCAGGTATACCAAGAAACCTTAGGCCATTTAGGCACACAGGGTAGTCACGTTGTAAGTTCCAATCTAAATATGAGGTCGTGAGGGAAATTACTTTGTCCTCATATACAGGGTGTTACAAAAAGGTACGGCCAAACTTTCAGGAAACATTCCTCACACACAAATAAAGAAAAGATGTTATGTGGACATGTGTCCGAAAACGCTTAATTTCCATGTTAGAGCTCATTTTAGTTTCGTCAGTATGTTCTTCCACCCACGCTCAATGGAGCACGTTATCATGATTTCATACGGGATACTCTACCTGTGCTGCTAGAACATGTGCCTTTACAAGTACGACACAACATGTGGTTCATGCACGATGGAGCTCCTGCACATTTCAGTCGAAGTGTTCGTACGCCTCTCAACAAGAGATTCGGTGACCGATAGATTGGTAGAGGCGGACCAATTCCATGGCCACCACGCTCTCCGGACCTCAACCCTCTTGACTTTCATTTATGGGGGCATTTGAAAGCTCTTGTCTACGCAACCCCGGTACCAAATGTAGAGACTCTTCGTGCTCGTATTGTGGACGGCTGTGATACAATACGCCACTCTCAAGGGCTGCATCAGCGCATCAGGGATTCCATGCGATGTAGGGTGGATGCATGTATCCTCGCTAACGAAGGACATTTTGAACATTTCCTGTAACAAAGTGCTTGAAGTCACGCTGGTACGTTCTGTTGCTGTGTGTTTCCATTCCATGATTAATGTGATTTGAAGAGAAGTAATAAAATGAGCTCTAACATGAAAAGGAAGCGTTTCCGGACACATGTCCACAAAACATATTTTCTTTCGTTGTGTGTGAGGAATGTTTCCTGAAAGTTTGGCCGTACCTTTTTGTAACACCCTGTATAAATAAGTAACGGAACAGGTCAGGCCAGAATTTCGCAGGAAACTAAGGAAGTGGGTTTATAAAAGGTGTTTTAGAATGAAGTTTTAAAAATCTGGGGACAGATTCATTGCACCAAAACAAGGAAAAATGTTCCGTAAACATGGCCTGTAAAATTCATACCTTAAGAACCATGAGTCAGTAGATGTATTTCATTGTAGCGAAGTTGAACAAGGGTTCGCAACTCTTAAGGTATGCATTTTAGAGCCCATGTTTACTAGTTTCTTTTCCTTGTTTTAGTACATACTACCTCCTCTCAAAATGCGGACAGAAAAGAACTTGCAGTAGAAAAGCTGTGGTTCACAGTATCGAGGATGAACAAGTGCTCGTAGTATTCATGAGTCCATGTTTACGGTATATATTTTTTTCTTGTTTTGCTGCAAGGAACCTGTCCCCAAATTTTCAAAACCCTATTCTAAAATATCATATATATTTATCTTGACCACACACAAACAAGTGTTTGTCCAGAAGCAAAACAGAAAATGTGTCAAGTAACTGTTGGTCACCTATGACGGGGATGTTAACCAGCACGATCGCCTTTCTTGTAGCCTTTTCGTTACGAAGACAGGAACAGAAGCAGTCTTTTTTAAATAGCGTCTTATATTTTTTTGTCAATATTCCAATTCCAAACCCTGAGCAAAAGCGTATCACACTGCGCAGTTTATATACACATGACATTATTAAAACATTAACACAACACTCACTCCGAGTCCTGTACGGACACAACGGTCATTCAGTCAGCCACCTTCAGTGGAAGGTTCGTGTGAGTAAAATATACGCCAACGAAGGTAAAAACGCGGAGAATGTGCAAAAATGTTGCCTTATTTTTCTAGGTTTCCATTTGTTTAGTGTCACGTCCAGCAAGTGGGCAGTTTACGCCACCCTGGGGTACCTGCATTGTGTAGCAAGTACAGGAGAGTCGGACTCAGTTTGCTGTTATGGTCTTAATAACAGCAGTTTAATGGTAGAGCGTGATACTTTTCTGAACAGGTCCTGAGGAGAGAAAGTCGACTACCGAATAAAAACAAACGTAGAAAGCAAAGAGTACACACCACTCACGGAACAGGTCTAATCCCAATAAAAAATGTAGTTTGTTATTTAAAAAGCACGTATTATCTTTATATCCTCGAAAATGACAATGTTACAAGAATTCTAACTATGTTGACTGACCCCTTCATGATTAAAATTATTTATCATATATACGGAATATAGAAGATCAAAACTTATCTCTCTTTGTGTAAACAATACACTTTCGCCCCCAAAATATTTTAAGCTGACCGATTTTTAAAATCGGTGAAGTGGGACACATGTGACCCCTGAACCTAACTAGATCCGTGTTTTCATGCGCGTCTAGGGTTTTCAGAGTTAAATATTTAATTTTAGAATGATTTTATCGGAATTGCGACTGTGGATGGAAGTGATTCAAATGAGTAACAAAGCACATTTGTTCTCCTGGCAACGAGAAACATGAAATATTGCAGACGAGTTTTCAACACAACATTTGAAGATGGCAACGACATATCACATGTCATTGTCTTCTACATTCTATGAAATTTTCTGAGGCTTATATGTCGCAGTACATACAAATTGTGTTTACAGACCAGAAGAATTACATACGTCTGTAGTAATATTTCAAAACAATGGCTGTGATGTATAAGACAGCACAGTTTGTTGCTTCAGACATCGATGGATGGAGAAGGTAATGATTTGATCTGATTTTCGTGAAACTATAAATAGACGCTGCCCAATTTGATCGCTCACAGCCTTCTATATATCCATCGCACAGTCCGTGGTATTTTTCTCCAAGTGCCGAAAGGACCTCGCTACACGCTAGCACTAGACAGATATGAGATGTAGACGTTCCAACGCTCAAAACTTCATACTAGTTTAGTGGGAAATAGGTGCCCCATCAACCACTAATGTGCTCCTTGTAGGTAAACAACAAGCACTGAAGAATTTTTTTTCATTTTTCTTCTGGACAAACAATCATTTAGGGTGGTCTGGATAATTGGAACACTGTGTACATACAAAGAATTCGAACTCCACTTTCAAAATTTATTTTGCTTTTCAGAGATACTGGCATAGTATGAAACAATCATCAGACCATGAAAATCACTGTGATGTGTTGGCGGGACCAACTCACGCTTGCGAGTTGACGCAGTTGTTAGCACACTGGACCGGCATTCAAGAAGACGACAGTTCAAATAAGCGTCCGACCATTCTGCTTTAGGTTTTCTGTGAATGCCCTAAATCACTCCATGCAAATGCCGGTATGGTTCCTTTGAAAGGGCACGGCCGATTTCCTTCTCCATACTTGGTCAATCTGAGCTTGTGCTTCGTCTCTAATGACCTCCATGTCGACGGGACGTTAAATCCTAATCTTCGTTCCTTCTTTTACAAGACAGTGTCATTATGCCGTCCTTACATTGCATTAAGTGACCCCGCATATCGGCCCACTCTCCATCAGTAAGGCCATCCACATTACTGTTCATTACTGTTCACACACAACGAATACAGCTGGAAAAAATAACCAGAGACAGAACCGAGCAGTAACGACTGCAAGCCAGCAGATGTAGAGCAAAGTCCGCATTACTGTTGTCAACAGCACGTTGCGTCGTTTCCAAAAGAGAGACATAGCGGAAACGGTCTCATCTGTACTGCTGTTCAGATATTTTTAGTGCAGTAGAGATGAAAAGACAGATAGGGGTTAGATATTAAACGAAGTGCAGTTATTTTGTAACAAGCCACCGGAGACCACAGGTGTCTTGATGCCAAAACACACAGAAAATATCCTTGAACGACCTCTGAAATTTTGTTGGTAGAGGCCGGTTCCACATTTTACAACAGCTTCCGTGTCCTGTGAAGTTTGGAAAGTGGGAGACAAGGTACAGATGGAACTGAAGCTTTGGGGACGGGTACTGAGTCGTTCTTGGGTAGCTCAGTCGACGCCGGCACGGTAGCTCAAAAAATGGTTCAAATGGCTCTGAGCACTATGGGACTCAACTGCTGTGGTCATAAGTCCCCTAGAACTTAGAACTACTTAAACCTAACTAACCTAAGGACAGCACACAACACCCAGCCATCACGAGGCAGAGAAAATCCCTGACCCCGCCGGGAATCGAACCCGGGAACCCGGGCGTGGGAAGCGAGAACGCTACCGCACGACCACGAGATGCGGGCGGCACGGTAGTTCAACGCATTTGGTCAGAGAGCTGGCTGCAATTAAAAAAAAAAAATTAGTGAAGGGATCAACAACGAACTTCAACGTATGTCATGTGACGTCCGGTACGGCCAAATAAAACGAAAAGAACATATTGACAACAGTTCGTGTTGACACGTCTGAGCTGACAAGCTCTCTTATCTATGCTGTGGTAACAATACGACCTGCCATTGTTGCCCTTACAATACGACAATCCTGGCGGACGTATGTGCTGCCTGGACGTCCAGAACCTCGTCTACGGGTGTCAGAATGTTCACGTGACTACTGATACCAGCATTGTTGCACAATTGACGCAGCACGTCCAACTTGTGAGGCAATTCTCTGAGAGGACCATCCCGCCACTCAGAGGACCAAAATTTGACTACTTTAAAACTCGCTCACTTCGCTGTACAAAGCACGAGTGCGTCTCAGTGGTACAGGTGCTTCTTTGTTCCACACGTTTGCACCACACTGAGAGCATTTTCTGTTAAATGGTAGATGCAGATGGCGCTCACTTAGCTGCGCCAGTACGCTATCTGATGGCGGACGACGTCGAAACCGTTATGAGTACATCTGCCACAGCCCAGGTTGCATATGCCGTTATCGGAACAGAATCGATGTCGTCTTTCCAGGTGTACTTTTTTTTCGTTTCTAAGTGTACGTCAAATATTAACTTTCGCCTTCGTTGTCAATGCACTTTGTCAGCCGAAGGATGAGATTTCTGTTAGCTTCGCCAAAAAAAGTCTCCCGCCGCCTCTTACAAGGGAACCTCCCCATCGCACCCCCCTCAGATTTAGTTATAAGTTGGCACAGTGGATAGGCCTTGAAAAACTGAACACAGATCAATCGAGAAAACAGGTAGAAGTTGTGTGGAACTATGAAAAAAAAAAAAGCAAAATATAAAAACTGAGTAGTCCACGAGTAAGACAGGCAACATCAAGGAGAATGTAAAGTCAGGAGCGCCGTGGTCCCGTGGTTATTGTGAGTACCTGCGGAACGAGAGGTCGTTGGTTCAAGTCTTCCCTCGCGAGAAAAGTTTACTTTCTTTATTTTCGCAAATTGTGATCTGTCCGTTCGTTCATTGACGTCTCTGTTCACTGTAGTAAGTTTAGTGTCTGTGTTTTGCGACCGAACCGCAAAACCGTGCGATTAGTACACGAAAGGACGTGCCTCTCCAATGGGAACCGAAAACATTTGATGGCAAGGTCATAGGTGAACCGATTCCTCCACAGGAAAACACGTCTGATACATTCTATACGACACTGGTGACGGCATGTGCGTCACATGACAGGAATATGTTGTCGACCCACCTAACTTATAGGTAGAGCAATTCCCCCGAAAGGCAAAGGTCACGAGTTCGAGTCTTGGTCGGGCACACAGTTTTAATCTGCCAGGGAGTTTCAATTTCTATGTTCCAAATTTCACGAACTTTCGGCGGTATACCTGATTTGAATCATGATGTTCCCCACCGCTAGACTTCGGAACGAATATATTCGCTTTTAACACGATTGATTATTACGGTAGTCTCTCGTGGTACTTATTCGTTGGTCAACGGAAATGCAAGTCGATTGTAAAGAGGTTTGAACTTTAACTCTACTTGCTACAGACTTGCTAAGCTGCAAACTATTTATATATGTGTTAAGGAAATTAAACTTAGAATAGCACTTTATCCTCATAAACAACCCCCGTGATGGCGCATCTCTAAACACTAAGGCACTATGCATGATACTTTTAACTGTGATCATCCTTAGACAGTAGAGCACCAGTGTTCATAAGTAATGAATAGTGTAGAATAGTTTGGAAAATATTTTCTGTTGTTAAAAGTGTGTCTTTCGTTACTTCCTTAATGGTGCAACAAATATTCGCTACCTTTTGTGTCCGGCTTAGAGGCGTTAAATTGTATTCTAAGGAAACAGTTTGGTCCTTTTTATATTTTAGTTACTTTATTTCTCACTTTCTGGTGATACTACAACGGCAGATGTAGTAGAGGGTTATTATGAAGTAGGAATTTCAGTCCAGGATGGAATAATTCATTACGAGAAAATATCGCTCAACATACAATACGCGTTAGACGCAATCCATAACAGTCAGAAATGGGAGCCCTCAGCAATGCCAAATGATACGTAAGTCGAAGTTGGACGGCCCAAGAAAGGGAGGAGGGACTAGTGACGTTAGTTGCATCGGAACTTCAGGCGGAATCAGCGGTGACGAGTGAAGATGTGTACTGGACTGAGATGGGAACCTGAGATCTACTTACTAGGCAGTCGCGTTGACCTACCAGACCACCCAGACACAATGTTCAAGCGAAGTGTACGGACCATCTCGGCACGCCTCTGAGCCGACCCACATTCCCATCCAGCGCCATCTATCCGCAGTCCTTGCCTACTTCCTCCATGATTGCTGCTCTGAGATTCCCACAGGAGGTCGGATGTATTTGGCATCCGCACTGAAGAAGATGGATTCGTTGACCATCGAGGCGAATCAGTTATACGAATGTGTCATGTCTGTTCTTTTGGACACTGAGGCGAAACAATTACGTGAATGTGTGCTGTCTGTTTTTTCAGACACGTCTGAAAGAACAGACACCACACATTTATGTAAGTGATTTACCTCGATGGACAACCAGGCGATCATTGTAGGCAAAACCTCCTCTTCCTTCCGCCTCCTCGATTTCTATATCACCATCTATGGCCGTCCTATCGCCCTCACCCCCACCCTTATGTACCTTGGCGTCACCCTCGACCGTCGCCTCTCCTGGACCCCCCACCTCCGGACAATCCAAGCCAAGGCACGCTCCCGACAGCGCCTCCTCAAGCTCCTTTCTGGCCGTACATGGGGTCTGGGCCCCTCCACCATCCTCCATACCTATAAATCCCTCATTCGCCCTATCCTTTGCTACGCCCACCCTGCCTGGATCTCTGCTCCCCCTACCTTTTGCAAATCCCTTGAGATCCTAGAACGCCATGCTCTTCGCCTCGCCTATCGCATCCGTCTCCCCTCCCCCATGCGGCTCCTGTACGACCTTATTCCGTTCCCCCACCTCCTCCTTTTCCTCGAACGGATACGGATCCTCTACAACTCCCATGAACTCGATCCTCCTCACCCGCTGGTCTCTCCCATCCTTTCCCGCCCCCGTCCACTGCCGCGCCTGTATTTCCACGTCCCACCTGCTTTCTATGTCTCCACTCTCCATACCAAGGTAGCTTCCGCCAGCTCCCCCACCCTGATAATGCCCTCCTCCCCTCCATATACCCGTCCTACCAACTTTTATCCTCCCTCCCTTTTCCTGTGTTTGTTCCTATAGGCACGCTCTCTCCCTTCTCTCCCCTTTCCCTCCCTCCTCCCTTTCTCCCCACTCCTCCCCCAGGCTTCCCCTACCCCCATACCTCCATTCCTTCTACCATCTCCTCTGCCATTGGCATCTTTGCTCTCCCTTCTCCCTCCCCCATCCCCTTCTTCCCCTCTTGGCAGGTCTCCGGACTCTCACACGTTACGTGGACATTCGCGCGCCAGAGATCATCGCCTAGTGTTTGTGTGTGGCGTCGTTTTCGTGCTCAAGTGTTCCAGTGTTTATTCGTTTGTGCTCCAACGTCCGAGTGTGACATCTATCATCTCTGTGCATGTCCACGTGCCTGAACATTCTTATCTTGGACTCTGCGCCCGTGAACGGCTCCGTGTGTTTTAATTTTGTATGTCTACGTCTGTATATCCACACTGTCTGTTCTACGATTGTCTTCTTTTGTATCTTTAGTTTTATCTGTGGCCGAAGAGCGGCGTAATATGCCGCTGCTGGCCTACCTGTATCAGGTGTGAAATTAACAATAAAGACAAAAAAAAACGATGGACAACGAATCCATCTTCTTCAGTGCGGTTGCACAAATACGTCCAATCTCGAGCGGGAATCGCAGAGCAGCGAGCACGGAGGAAACGAACAGGAACTGCGGATAGATGATGCTAGGTAGAATTCTGCGTTCTCCGAGGTAGTCCGCGCGGTTCCGATAAACTCTGTCTCTTGGTTGCGTAGTAAGTTAAAACAGCTGTCTAATAAGCAGGAGGTCTAGGTTCGAATCCCGCTCCGGCACTCATTTTCAATCGTTTCCGCTGATTCCGCGTGAATCCCGGTACAGCTGATATCACTAGTACCTCCCCCCCCCCCCACCACCCATTCCTTTCTTCCCCCACCATCTTCAGTTTACATATAATGCATCGAAGCTGTGTCCGAAAGACACAATGCATTCATAGAAATGCCAAATAAGTAAGTCTGCATGACATTGCACATAGGGCTGGTGGTTAACAACATTACGGTCACATTACACCCTGACAGCCTTTGTTAGATATTACTACAGGAAGGTAGTAATATCTAACCATCCGCTTACCAACGAATAATGTCTCCATTCCTGACATTTGGCACACACAAATGATAAACCGCAGAGGCATATCATGTACAAAGAGTGTACATTGGTACCCCACAGGTCGTTGCAGAAGAAGTTCAGAAGATCAATTCCAGACTCAGCTTAATAAATGAATATAAGTGCAACTGTTTCTCGAATCTCAATCCGACGCTTATTAATTAACGCCATTTCGATTCGCTGATTCCACTGACACAATTCCGGCTCCGACATATTGATGCGTAACTGCGCTAAATTCGAAAGTTTCACTTTCATAATAATCTGCAATTTACACCTTTTATTGTTCAAAATAATGTCAACGACATGTTGTTGTTCTCCTGGATCGGATATGAGGAAGAATTGGTATGCTTGACCGTTCTTCGTCACTCCACATGCAGTTGTCTCTAATAGAAGGGAAACATTCATGGTCGAGAACTGTCATTAATTGATCAGTGTAAGTGGTTCATGTGCACCTTCCCCATTTCTCGTTTACACTTTCTTTTGGATAGAAACGCAAATCAGGCGCATAATACGGAGTTTCGAAGCGCCTGATAGTTGATCTGTGTCTTCAAAGTGTTTCGCAATGCGCAAATTTTGGAGAAAGAGAGATCTCAGCAATCGGCAGTAGAATCTCCAATTTACGCACCAGACGCAGTAAAGCACAGGCTGGTTACTAATTCATTGCACAGCTTACACAGCAAACTGTGCAGAAGGTAATGATGTAAGCCTTTCCACATTCTGGCAGATCCGATTAGCGTGCAAGCAAAAAGGATTCGGTTCGGTCAACACTTATAAATGGTTCAAATGGCTCTGAGCACTATGGGACTTAACATCTATGGTCATTAGTCCCCTAGAACTTAGAACTACTTAAACCTAACTAACCTAAGGACAGCACACAACACCCAGTCATCACGAGGCAGAGAAAATCCCTGACCCCGCCGGGAATCGAACCCGGGAACCCGGGCGTGGGAAGCGAGAACGCTACCGCACGACCACGAGCTGCGGACACCCAACACTTATAACAAAACTATTCTTCTAACTACGGATTTAAACGTTTCCAGCGCTATTGCAACTGTAGCAGAGACCAAAATATAATCAATAAATGCTGCTACATAAACAGAGTGGGTGAAAGACGTTTTACAGTACAGTCACAAAGCATTTGGGGTAGGAAAATATTCCATACATAAGCGTTCGTTTAACTAGGCGTATACAACATCCTGAAAAATTAAAAATGACTAGACTGCGCACTGCACTGCAGAAAAATCGTTAACACATCACATGGATCTGATAAGGTTTTGGCTCACCTCCATATTTCTATACAAGTCTCTCAAAGCAGTGTTGTGCACGATCGTGTTATCATAATCGATGATTTATCAAAATTTTTCGTAGAGCGACGATTTTCGAAATTAAAGACGGACATAGATTGAAGTAATTTAGTTGTAGCATGAAAATGAAAAAAAAAAAAATCCGCCATTTATCCTGAAGGTAACGCTGATGGCACATACATCATTGCTGAATTTTGAAACGCTTGCCATAGTCGTTACCTGTATCTACATAGCAAAAATGGTTTGTTACTCTATGTTCTAAAAAATAGAAAATGTAGGCCGGCCGAAGTGGCCGTGCGGTTAAAGGCGCTGCAGTCTGGAACCGCAAGACCGCTACGGTCGCAGGTTCGAATCCTGCCTCGGCCATGGATGTGTGTAATGTCCTTAGGTTAGTTAGGTTTAACTAGTTCTAAGTTCTAGGGGACTAATGACCTCAGCAGTTGAGTCCCATAGTGCTCAGAGCCATTTGAACAAAATGTATGCTTTCTGTATGGTAGCTGTGCATGCGTAGTATCATCTCCTTGTATTCTGTTTGGAGATTGCTTGTATTATTGATATACTATTAAATTATTATTTTAGGCTTAAAAATATGAGTTACGGCTTTTTCTTCCGTTATCTTGTATAATTTAAGTTTTGGATCTGACAGGGTACCATGCTTTTGTACTTACTTCCTAAGAGCATACGATGACCACAGTTTCATGAAACAGACGATTCCTTAGATGGAAAAATATTTTTACAAAAAATTACCCGAGAGGAACAGCACTGGATATATTTTAAATGATTTTTGCCATTTCGTGCTTCGGTAGTGTGTTTTATATTGCCATATTATGTTAGCTCTCCTTCCACCACATCTGCAGTACCTTAACTGTATCATGTTACTGTTACCTAACACTCCGAACGATACAGACGGTGATCGGTTTACAGGCCGACGATATTCTTTTACAGTGGCATGAAAGAGAGTTATGTTACCGACGCTACAACTGTAACCTCCCCACAAGAAATATTAAAGGACAATATTTATTAGAAATGGAGTCAAATGTAACGTTCCCGCAAAAATATTAATGACAAAGACAATTAAACAAAAATTAGCAATCTGACTCAAGTATAAGTTCTCCACACAAAAAGTAAGATAATCCCATGACAATGAAACTACAGTGATACTCAAAAAATCAATTTAACCGAAATGTCGGTCTTTGCCCTGTGCGAATTCAGAATAAATTTCTTACCTTATTAAAACTGCATGTCAAAATTCTGCTCTTATTGTTGGCTGCGGCTTGGAGGAAAAACATTGCAATTGCCTTTTTTTTTTTTTTTTTTTTTTTTTTAAAAAAATTTTGTTAAAGGGAAATGGAGGGAATTTGAATGATTGTTTGTAAATTTGTTTTTAAATCCAAATTATTATTGGGGGCGATTTTTGAAAGTTAAATTACAATGAGTGGACCTTACATTATCTGATAAGCGCAAAGCTGCATAAACATTTATTTAATAAAATTATACCTTGTCCTGAATCTTGACCATCGCTGTGCCGACGCCCGCCGACGCAACTGCTACAGACATACTACTCTCCGCGACAGCTACCAACAGAATACTTTACGCGACTGCTCGCGACACACTACTTTACGCGACTGCTACCGAGATACAACTGTACTGCACTGCGCTTCGAGCGCAACTGCTCTGGTCAGAGATTCTACAATGCCTCAGCATCGCTGCCGCACAACATACGTGTTTCATAACCCTCCACTGGGGGGCAAAAAATTTGGCAGCGATGGTGAGTCATTTGGACTTGCCATCGTAACAAATTTTTTATTTAATTAATTAACATTTACAAATATTTGGATGTAATACATGAATTAAATGTTGTGCGCATGCACCAATTACAAAACATTACAGACAAGAGAAAATATAAGTACTGAGCATATCAGCAAATCCGAAAAATGTATATACAAATTATTTGACAGATAACAAAGTGCAAAGACGAAATATATATACAATGAGTAACAAATGACATAAATCATACAATTGTACAGAAAAACACAAATCATGTTGAAAATTGGGAAGAGTGCAGAGGCACTGGAGTTCAGTTGAAAACATATTCACATAAGTGCACATGCACTGAAAAGCTTTTGAACATTTTCATAACAAATAAACACAAGGATAAATAATCATCAAATCACAAAAAGTATATACAATAGAGATGACAAGAGTGCACATCGAAAATGTCTTTAGTATTTTGACAACAAATGGCAAAAATCATGTCGACAAGTGACACAAGTGTACTCGCACTGGAGTTCAACAAATCGAGAAAAAATGTATAGGCCATGAACATAAATGGTGTTAGTAAAAAAAATGATTTTCACTATTAGGATAGGAAAGGAAAGGATTGCATCATGGTTGTAGCACTTTAGTTTGCACATAGCTGCACTGAAAGTCCATATCTTTCCACAGAATCACAACTAAGTGATACAATCTGCAGTTCCGTTCCCAGAAGTATTTATCAGCGTATCAAGACAGTGAAACGTCGTGGTATTATTCCATGCTATCATTTGGCAGTACATCAGGTACACCAAACAGTGGGACCATAATAACGTCTTCTTCGCTTACGGTGGTGGACAGCATGTCGTGTCAACACCACGCTCTTAAGAGGCACACCAACGTAGAATTAGTGCAAAACCAAATATAGTGCTCCATGATAATGAGGATGGACAAGACAAATGGATATTACAGTAATTCAGGGTAGTTAGCTCAGAAGGTGAAGGACATTGACTAACACACAAGTCTTGATTAGTGATTACATAAGTAGTTTGCGGTATCCATACTCTAGTCATTGAACATTTCTGTACCATGTATTTTAATATTACAGAACATGTTCATAAAAAGTCTTAATTATAGGCACTCAGTGGCCAGCAAGTATTGAATAGTATAAAACATTAGTCATCATTCAATATTATTCATATCATTAAGAAATCATTATTAGAAAAATCAGTTAATTACAATCATAGCATGAATAAGCATGGGCATTATAAGTTACATTAATTATGGGCATTCAGTGGCCAGCAAGTATTGAATAGTATAAAACATTATTCTTCATTCAGTATTCTTCATATCATTAAGAAATCATTATTAGAAATCAGTTAATTACAGTCATAGCCTTAATAATCACGGGCATAATAAGTAATTACATTAATTATGGGCACTCAGTGGCCAGCAAGTATTGAATAGTACAAAACATTAGTAGCATTAATAAGCATGGGCATAATAAGTTACATTAATTATGGGCACTCAGTGGCCAGCAAGTATTGAATAGTACAAAACATTAGTAGCATTAATAAGCATGGGCATAATAAGTTACATTAATTATGGGCACTCAGTGGCCAGCAAGTATTGAATAGTATAAAACATTAGTAGTATTAATAAGCATGGGTATAATAAGTACTCTCATTACAATAGATAGTGGCAATTATGTTTTGGTATCATTAAGAAGTCATTATTCAAGTGACATACTATTCAGAGCTGATCAGTGTTATTCAGAATTATCATAAACTAGTGACATTATCTGGGACTGTTAATACATTTTGTTTTTTCTGCTAGCAATGCATTGCTTTGGGTAATTATAAGGGAAAGCAAGAAGAAATAAGAGAAAAAATTGCTTCTAGGTTGTTCCTATAAATGAAAAGATTGTGTAACGTCATTCGTCATGAGTCAGCTGTAGCAAGGTTATCACATTTATAAATGATAGACACAAGTGGGTAAAAAAATGCAAGTACTAGAACAGGTATAATAGGTAACAAGTTTAGTAAGTATCATAAAAAGCTTCTCCTGAAAGAAAAATACAAAATGGATTATTGAGCTGAAAGAAGAAACGCAGACTATGCTGAAAAGTAGTGAACTTCGAATTAACAGGTAGTGAAATGTGTATAAAAAATGTGTTCCATAGCTGTCCTTTCCAAAACCTTCAGTCATCCTACTACGCAATATAACACCTGCTGTCAAAATAAACTGCAACAAATACTTAAATAACTACATAGCATAAATACATAACTTCAACATTATCCTCATCTGTAAAGAAAAACTTCATTATTCATATCATCATAACTCCATCATTATCATCACCTGTAAACAAAAACTTCATTATTCATAGTACCATATTCTTCATCATTGTTCATTATCAGCATTCATTATCATCTGCAAAAATCATTTCATTATTCATCACACAACTATTCCTAATCCCTAGCATATTTCATCACTTAAAACTAAAATGTGTAGTTCTGTCTGACAGCTTGCATCAATCGCTTTGTATTCTGAAAGAAAAAATTAGTTAAGACTGCTATTCTGCGATGTGTATAATATATTCTGGTTAATGCTTGTTAATTCTGATCCATTTACTCGTCCTCATTAGCTTATTGCATCTTCTTTCGTTTATTCCATAGGTGAAATTCCCACTTCTGTTTAATTCATTTCCTGTACGCATCATTTATTTCTGAAATTGATGAACAAAGATTAATGTCTTGCATTTAAATCATATACCCATTAAATAGTGACTGGTTAATGGTGACTCAATTAAGCATACAACATAACATGACAGAAAACGTAATATCTCAAAGCACAGACAGTGTTTAAAGGCAAAAAGTGTACAGAGAATATCGTAATGCAGCAGCAAAAAAGGAAAATGTAAAACAGTCACGATGTTGAGATATCACAAGGCAAAATGTCAAAGTCAAATGGTGTGTGTTATACCTTAACTAGTTCACAGTGCATACAAACAGAACATGAAAACAATCGTACATACATAAGAAAGACAAAATGTGACATTCGTTGTGTTCAGCTTATATGTAGTGTAGTTAATAGATGCGATAATTAAAGACTTCAATGGAGAGAGAATTTGATAAAATTAATGCGTCATTATAGAGAATTGCATAATTATTCATAAAATGCGTAAGTTCATCTGAAAAAATGCACGGTCTAGTGTGTAACGACAAGAAGAGCGACCTGCTAACCTTACCTTGCCGGGCACTTGCCAAGAAAAAATACGATAATCATCAATAGGTAGTCACATAAATGTAATTGCATAAGTGGTCACAAAATGTGTAAGTTCATCTGAAAAAATGTGCACGGTCTGATGTGTAACGACAAGAAAAGCGACCTGCTAACCTTACCTTGCCGGGCACTTGCCAAGAAAAAATACGATAATCATCAGTAATTAGTCATGTGAATATAATTGCATAAGTGGTCATAAAATGTGTAAACGGCCTCATAGCATGTTACATCGTAAAGTGGTTTCATTCGATAAAGGGTTTAATGTTTGACACATGATGGTTGCCTTTCGATTTTCTGGTTCTCAGAGTTTCGACGTGTACAACATTTGGGTGAGGAATGCTGCGAATCCGATATGGACCTGCATATAGAAGTTCAAATTTACTGCACTTACCTTTTAATTTGCTGGATAAATAATGTGTACGTACTAATATCTTCTGTCCAACGTGAAAGTCTCGGTGTCTACAAACCTGTTTTTGCTGTCTTCTCCGGCGCTCTGCGGCACGTTTGATGTTGTTCAGCGCAATGTCAATTATTTCGTGGTGTCGTAATCGACGAGATGTAGGAAATGTTACTAATTCTTTGATTTTGTTTGGTGGTTCAACGTTTTTCAGTATAACAGACGGAGATAGCATAGTGGATTCATTTGGAATGGAATTAATTACATCTTGAAATGAGTGTACGTGTGTGTCCCAATTAACATGTCTTTTGTGGCAGTATATTCTACACAGTTTACCAATTTCTTTCATTAGTCGTTCACAAGGGTTCGAAGAGGCGTGGTACTTGGATATATAAATCGGAGAAATGTTTCTAGCTCGTAACATGCGTGTCCATATGACAGAACGAAATTGTGATCCATTGTCAGAAATTACTTTCATCACATGCCCTACATGAAATAAGAAATGCTTTACAAATGCTTTCGAAACAGTTTTAGCAGTAGCTTTGCGTAACGGAGTGAAGGTAACAAATTTTGAAGTGAGTTCAACAGCGACAAAGATGTAGCAAAAACCTCTGTTAGTTCTCGGAATTGGACCAAAAATGTCTACTGCGGCCATATGTCTTAATTTAACAGGTACAATGGGGTATAATGGAGGAATGTGTGAAGTGGTGTCTGATTTAGCTTTCTGGCAAATTTTACATGACGCTAAAACTCGTCGTATACGTTTTTCCATGTTTGAAAAATAACAGTTCTGTCTCAATATAAGAAAACATTTTCTGGCTCCGTAATGTGCATAACTTAAATGAGTGTACCAGATTAATTTGTTAACAAGTTCGTCCGGAATGCATAATAACCAATTGCTGCTGTCTGGATGAGTGCGGCGAAACAGAATGTCATTGCGTACAGTGTAGTGGTTCCTAATCGTAACATTATTCTTATCTTGCCAAAGGTGTTTAATTTCTTTCCACACATTGTCTTTGCTTTGCTCTCGTGCTATGTCCTGTAATGACGATGAGATAAAATTTTCAAATGCAACTTGCTGAATGTACATGACGCTGAAATTTGCTTTGCAGAAGTTGGTTGCGACGTCTTGCTGATTGTTGCTGAGAGAACGTGAAAGTGCGTCTGCTATTACATTTTGTGTGCCGGGAATGTGAACAATCGTAAAATTAAATTCCTGTAAATATAGCTTCCATCTGCTTAATCTATCATGAGTAAATTTAGCCGAAAGTAAGAATTGAATAGCTCTGTGATCTGTGTAAACGGTGGTATGTCTGCCATAAAGAAAGTGCCGAAATCTCGTAAAAGCCCATACAACACATAACGTTTCCAATTCTGTGACGGAATAATTTCGCTCAGCAGGTGACAGAATGCGGCTTGCAAATGCGATGTTCTTAATTACTTTAGAACCATCTTCTTCAATTTCCTGAAAAATGTGTACGCCTAAAGCTGTGTTGGAACTGTCGGTGGCAATAGAAAAATTTCGAGTAAGATCTGGGTGCGATAAAAGTGGAGCATTCAACAAAGCATGTTTCAGGTTCACGAATTCAGAATGTGCTTGCTTATCCCATGACCAAATAGTGTTTTTACCTGTTAATTGGCATAATCTAGGTGTGTCTAAAGCAGAATGATGAATAAATTTACGAAAAAAGTTAATTAAACCCAAAAAACTGCGTAATTGTTTCTTCGTCGTAGGAACAGTAATGTCACGTAGAGCTTGAAGTTTTTCTGGATCAGGCGTAATGCCTTCTGCTGAAATTACGTGTCCAAGAAATTTTATAGACGTTTTGCCAAAATGCGATTTACTGAGATTAACTGTGAGTCCTTGTGCATGGAAAGTTTGCAACAGTCGTTCGAGAATCAGATTGTGCTCAGTCCAGTTAGCTTCTGCAATAAGAATGTCGTCTACGTACGTCGTAATTCTGTCTTTCAGTTCTGTTGGAAGGATTGTGTTCAAACCACGAATAAAAGCTGCAGAGGAAATAGTTAAGCCGAATGGTAATTTACAAAATTGATAACAGTCGCCAAAACAGAGAAATGCTGTGTACTTTCTGCAATTCGGATGAAGTTGAATTTGCCAAAATCCCGATTTCAAATCTAATGTGGAATAAATAGCAGTACCATGAAATTTTTGTAGAAGTTCTTCCAGTGTCTGTGGTCGATCTGTTTCATTAATAATTATGTCATTGATGTGACGTGAATCAAGTACAAGGCGAAGTGACCCATCTTTTTTCTTAACAATATGTAGCGGGTTTATGTACGGGCTAACTGCTGGTTCAATAATTCCTTGATCGAGCATATCCTGCAACTCTTTTTTAACTTGTTCTCGGTGGATATATGGAATGGGATAATGCTTTGCTTTAAATGTGTCGTGCTGTTTGACTTGAAATTCATACATAAAGCCGGACATAGTACCAGGAATATTGTCGAAAACTGGAGCTTGCTGTAAAAGAATTTTGTGTAATTGCGTTCGTTCATCGTCTGTATTTGCACTGCTCTGTTTAACTTTATCGGAAATCATTTGCATTACGTCGTAGTCAGCTTCGTCTGGAGTATTATAGTTGTGTACGTACGTATCCTTGAACAATGTGGGATTACAGTCTATGTTACGCAATACTGAAATGACCTCTGTGCGGTTAATTGTTTCCTCTTCTGTCGATAATAAGTGCTGAAACTCTAAAGCTAATTGTACATTTTCGTCCTTCAACATTAAATAAGAATTTTGAAAATCAACCACTGCGTCGTGTTGTACGAGAAAATTAGTACCTAAAATTACGTCTGTTGTCAACAAGGGAACAATCCAAAAATTTGAATGAAAAGTATGACCTCCAATGCAAAATGATAAATGCGTCTGTAATTTAACGTCTACTCCTTTACTTGATACTGCTCCTTTCACTTTTGTTTTGCCTAATGGTAATGTGGGATACGTATTCTCTTTGTTACACTCGTTAAAAGTTTCCTCATTAATGACTGACATAGGTGACCCAGAATCAATTACTGCTGAAAATTTCGATGAACCTATTTTAATTTCGATGACAGGATGTGAAATGGTTTTCTGAACAACTGGTTTTTCCTGCAAAAGAGTGTCTCTGATGTCGTCAAACGTAATTACATTCTCGTGAACAACATTTTGCGTGTCAAAACTAGTGCTTGTGTTATTGGAAGATGCGTCCTGTACAGTATCTAGTCAGATTCTATCTGACGTGTTATTATTATCATCACGAGGATGTTGTGGCATTTCTACAATTTGAACTGTCCTGTTACTTCTTCCAGACGTATTACGCTCTGGATGATACCTACTGTCGGGTTCATTCACAAGAATATGTTGTTGCTGATCATTTTGCTGCTGGTAGGACCGACTGTTGTTAGATGTACGCTGAAAATTGTCCTCATTATTTCTACGTCTGTCGTAATAGTCGTTCCTATACGGTGCATTGCGATTGGAATTGAAAAACTGTCTTCTCTGTACGTAGTTATTTCCTTGCTGCCGTGCGTTACTATTTGTTGTACCAGGGACTATACATGTACGCGGCGAAACATTAAAGCCTGGTTGACCTTGTGCATTCCATTGTTGGTTAGGCATGTTAACCGGTTGACTTTCATGCTGTTGTGGTGGAAAACGTCTATTGTTACCAAAATGTGATTCTTGTTGCTCAAAATTTTGACGATATTGATAATGAGAAGTTTGCCCGTTATTAAAGTTCGGTCGGTTGTCATTCCTAAAGCGTCTGTTACTTTTCCTATTGAAATTACGCGTCTGATCATAATTGCTGTATGTTTGTTGACCTTGGTTATTATACGAAAAATTTTTGTTTACGAAAGAATAATCAGATTGCTGCACTTCTAAAAGCTGCAGCAGATCTCTGAATGCAGAAATGTTTTCTTTTTGTTGACCTGTTAAAAGTGACACTCTTAATGATCGTGGCAATTTAGAGATACATAATTGAATGAGTGCAGATTCACTATAGGGTTCACTTAAATACTGATTTTGTTGCACCATGTGCTCAAAAAATTGCGTCACACTGGGAAAATTTGTGTTTTCATAATTTGGCAAACTAATTAGCTGATCTTTAATTCCGCGCTGTGTCGTCTTCGACCAGTACGCTGACAGAAAAGCATTCTGAAATTCCTCTACTGAATAACATTGTCTCGCGATCGGCCTCATACGAGTTGCCGGTTCGCCTTCCAAAAAGCTGCAAATAAATTCCAGTTTGTGCGTAACGGGCCAAGTCGGTGGAAAAGCAAAGCTAAACTGTTGTATCCAATCTAGCGGGTGAATCTGTGTTCTGTCGTTTTTAAATATTTTAAACTTTCTCACTGACAGAAAATGTTTGTAATCGAAATTATCGTCTCTGTGTGATGGAACAGGTTCATGGTTGTAAGAGAATCTATTGAACTGTGATTGTTCGGAATCAAAGTCGTGTGCTCTTTGTAGATTACCCAAATTACACGCGTTGCGCGAATCTGACAAATGTTCGCAAAGTGGCGTCTGCTGTGATGCGTTATTAACCGAAATACTTTTCATCTCTGTGACTTCCTGTTGTAAACTAGACAATTTTCTACGTAAAGTGTTATTAGATGAATCAATCTCATTAATTGTCTGCTGTAAATTTTGAAATTCAGGTGTTTGGTTAAATGAGACCGGTGAAATGTCGTCTGATTTGCTGTCATTAGTACTTTCAATAGCATCAATACGACTGGCCAATTCATCACATTTTTCAGTCAGTATTTTTGCCTGATCATCGTTTTTAGAATCGGACGCATTAATCTGTTTTTGCAACTTACGTGTAATTTCGTTCAGATTTTTAATGTCAGCTTTGACGACATCGGAATCCTGTGTTATTTCTAATTCTTCAAATCTGTCTGTCACTGTCTGAATATCTGCTGTATGTGTATCTGTTTTTGATTTAAGATCAGAAATTTCATCGCGTAATTCCGCGTTCAACTGTTCGATGGTATTAATTTTATCGGACATTGTAGCAATATTGTTGTCTACGTATGTTTTTGCTTTCGCAAACATCTTACGTTTGTCTTCTTGTCTCTGTGCAGTGATTGTTTCCATGACTTGACGTTTGACTTTATTTTGATCATCAATAAATTTGCGGAAACGCGTATCACTGTTCTGTATGTGAAGACTAAGACGTTCGTTAATTTGAGTGTTCTGTTGTTCGAATTTCGCGTCAATCTTTTCATCCATTGTGCGCGAAAGTTCTGTTGTCATTGCTTTAAACTCGTCGCGTAATTGTGTAGCTTTTTCAGAGCATTGTTTAGCGACTCCGCTAATTTCGTCTCTGAGTGTTTCTGTTGCAGCTGTTTGCGATTCCCTTAATTCCAGAGCTACAGACCTAATTTCTTCGCTACTTTTTCTTGAACAAGCCTCAATTTCCTCGCGTAACTGTTCCTTAGTGTCATGGCACTGCGCGGCAACGGCACTAATTTGTTCACTTAACTGTCTATTCTGTTCACTAAGTTGTTGTTTGAGATCTTCTTTAAGATTGTCTTGTTTTTCGCTCTGTTGTTTGACCTGTTCACTAAGTTGTTTGAGATTTACATTCTGTTGTTTGGACTCTTCACTCTGTTGTTTGTTCTCTTCAAGAATTTGGTTAACTCGTTGCAGCAATAGTGCCATAATTGGATCCGATACAGAATTAGCATTTCTATTCTCTGTGCTATTTAATGGAGGATCTCGAATTGTTTCGCTTTCTGCAACCATTTGGTTATTCTGAGATTTGCAAAAAGGTTTCTCAGTCGGATATACATTGTCACTCACTATTTCGGAATTAAATAAATCCGGCGTACTTTCTGTGTCCCGTTCATTTTCATTTGAAATATTTGCCTGAACGTTACTTGAATCTAGTAAACCGGTTGTGTTAGGTTGGGCAGCGCTCATTACAATAGAGCGTCCCGCGTCATCGATTGTCAAATCAACAGAGGACATAACCGAGTTCGTTTGTTCATCATTAAGACAAAAATCATCATTAGAGGTGGCTGGAACGCACTGATTGTCGGTGAACGCAGGATTGTCATCATTACACTGCGTGTCACAATTACTATCGGTCACATTGTTTAAGTCGGTAATTTCGTTCATAATACCTCGCGATACACTATTCACTGTCTTTCGCGGCATTTTCACAATAGACACAAATATTCACAAAAGAAATAAGCACAAATACAAAAGCAACACACAAATACAACAGAGCAACGAATTGCCGATGATCTATGGAAAGAAAGTCACAAATTAGTAAAAGCGTTGCGCCAAATTATAATTATATTTAAGCAATAAGAGCAGATATCTGACTGTTTTACAAAAGATTCACACGAAATACGATCCTGGACTGGGTGTCGCCAAGTGTAACCTCCCCACAAGAAATATTAAAGGACAATATTTATTAGAAATGGAGTCAAATGTAACGTTCCCGCAAAAATATTAATGACAAAGACAATTAAACAAAAATTAGCAATCTGACTCAAGTATAAGTTCTCCACACAAAAAGTAAGATAATCCCATGACAATGAAACTACAGTGATACTCAAAAAATCAATTTAACCGAAATGTCGGTCTTTGCCCTGTGCGAATTCAGAATAAATTTCTTACCTTATTAAAACTGCATGTCAAAATTCTGCTCTTATTGTTGGCTGCGGCTTGGAGGAAAAACATTGCAATTGCCTTTTTTTTTTTTTTTTTTTTTTTTTTTTAAAAAATTTTGTTAAAGGGAAATGGAGGGAATTTGAATGATTGTTTGTAAATTTGTTTTTAAATCCAAATTATTATTGGGGGCGATTTTTGAAAGTTAAATTACAATGAGTGGACCTTACATTATCTGATAAGCGCAAAGCTGCATAAACATTTATTTAATAAAATTATACCTTGTCCTGAATCTTGACCATCGCTGTGCCGACGCCCGCCGACGCAACTGCTACAGACATACTACTCTCCGCGACAGCTACCAACAGAATACTTTACGCGACTGCTCGCGACACACTACTTTACGCGACTGCTACCGAGATACAACTGTACTGCACTGCGCTTCGAGCGCAACTGCTCTGGTCAGAGATTCTACAATGCCTCAGCATCGCTGCCGCACAACATACGTGTTTCACAACCATAAAACCTCACTTTAGTGGCGACGCACTCACGTTGAGAACTTGGTCAGTTTACATTACTTGTTCGATATTTAAGTCATAAAATCATCGTCTCGCTTCATTTGTACCATTTAGGTCCTGTGGTACGTACGAGACATATCCAGGTATCAATAGCAGCCAGTTGTTTAGAAATCGAAATGATACGCTGCTGGAAAATAATTGGTACTGCCTTTTATGGGTTTGCAATACATTCAAGATTTATCGTTGCAAAAGTGCATATGATGTTCATGAAATGATTAAATTTACAGATCAACAGCAGAAGATCTGAAGTAACAGGTGGTGACCCATACTGAAACATCCATATTAGTACGTGGTAGGACTTATCTTAGAAGAAAGATTAAGGAAAGGCAAACCTACATTTCTAGCATTTGTAGACTTAGAGAAAGCTTTTGACAATGTGAACTGGAATACTCTCTTTCAAATTCTGAAGGTGGCAGGGGTAAAATACAGGGAGCGAAAGGCTATTTACAATTTGTGCAGAAAGCAGATGGCAGTTATAAGAGTCGAGGGGTATGAAAGGGAAGCAGTGGCTGGGAAGGGACTGAGACAGGGTTGTAACTTCTCTCCGATGCTATTCAATCTATATATTGAGCAAGCAGTAAAGGAAACAAAAGAAAAATTCGGAATAGGTATTAAAATCCATGGAGAAGAAATAAAAACATTGAGGTTCGCCGATGACATTGTAATTCTGTCAGAGACAGCGAAGGACTTGGAAGAGCAGTTGAACGGAATGGACAGTGTCTTGAAAGGATAGTATAAGATGAATATCAACAAAAGAAAAACGAGGATAATGGAATGTAGTCGAATTAAGTCGGGAGATGCTGAGGGAATTAGATTAGGAAATGAGACACTTAAAGTAGTAAAGGAGTTTTGCTATTTGGGGAGAAAAATAACTGATGATGGTCGAAGTAGAGAGGATATAAAATGTAGGCTGGCAATGGCAAGGAAAGCGTTTCTGAAGAAGAGAAATTTGTTAACATCGAGTATTGATTTCAGTGTCAGGAAGTCGTTTCTGAAAGTATTTGTATGGAGTGTAGCCATGTATGGAAGTGAAACGTGGACGATGAATAGCCTAGACAAGAAGAGAATAGAAGCTTTCGAAATGTGGTGCTGCAGAAGAATGCTGAAGATTAGATGGGTTGATCACATAACTAATGAGGAGGTACTGAATAGAATTGGGGAGAAGAGGAGCTTGTGGCACAACTTGACTAGAAGAAGGGATCGGTGGGTAGTACATGTTCTGAGACATCGAGGGATCACCAATTTAGTATTGGAGGGCAGCGTGGAGGGTAAAAATCGTAGAGGGAGACCAAGAGATGAATACACTAAACAGATTCAGAAGGATGTAGGTTGCAGTAGGTACTGGGAGATGAAGAAGCTTGCACAGGATAGAGTAGCATGGAGAGCTGCATCAAACCAGTCTCAGGACTGAAGACCACAACAACAACAACATAGCCCTCACGGAGGACAATGCAGGCGCTGACCCTGACATCCAGTCGATCGTACAGATGGAGAATTCTGCTCCAACCGTTCACGTAGTTCTGTAAGAGTTGTTGGCTGACGAGTTGCACGAAATTCTTGTCGTCCCACCATTTCTCACACGTGCACGATTGGAGACAAGTCCGGGGTTCGTGCTGGCCAGGAAAGTTGCTGCACATTTTGCAGAGCACCTCAAGTTTCATGGGCAGTGAGAGGGCGAGCATTATCCTGTTGGAACAACAAATTACCTTCCTGTTAGAAGAACGACAAGAAAAAATGAATCTAGCAACGTTCTACTCGACCCGAGCGGTGAGTAGCGTCTCCTCCAGGAACACCAAAGGTGAACGAGAGTTTTATCTTGTCGCATCCCAGACCATAAGGTGTGGCGTGGGACCAGTATGTCTTGGACGTAAGCTCTCTACAAGACGGCACTCACTAGATATACGTCGTACCCGCAATCGACCATAATTTGCATGCAGGCATAATCTGCTTTCATCGCTGCAGATCCTGGCTCGCCATTCCAAGCGATCTTTTGACGGTACCAGTCGAACTGTGCACGTCGGTGCTGTGCCGTGAGTGGAAGACGGGCTAGATGTGTGCGTCCTCCTAGTCCCAGTGCTAATAACAAATTGACTGCAGTTCGTGTTGACACGTCTGCGCTCAGAAGCACTGTTATCTATAAATCTTTAACATATTGCAGCGTGTCAGCAACTGTGAAATGTACAACAATTAAACAATTTTTTCAGCCTTCAGTTGCAAGGTAATTTTATTCGTTTACCTAGGTTTCGATTCCAGTAATGGAATCTTCTTCAGAACCTATAAATTAAACCACATACAGACATATGTTACTACTACAATGCATTATCAGTCTAATGTTGAATATTAAAGAAATTGGGATACTTACAAAAATTAAATTATTTTGTGAGCCAAACTCTGGCCATGTCACAGATTAAAAATTAACATTAACGACGCATAATCATAAGATTATGTCAGTCAAAATTAACACCATTGAGGCGAACGTGGACGCTACGCCGGCCAGAAATAAGGACCACACGTAAGCGGCTCGAAAACTAGGCGTTGTGAGCCGTTACGCGGCGAGGCTGGCCGCGGCCAAGCGCATGCGCAAGCGCAGGGGCGAGAGACAACTGTCTCAAAATTACTTAGAGCAACTATACATATAAACAAAATGTGACTGAAAGCCGTCCTAAATTGGACAAACCTATCTATTAGTATAGCAACATTAAACAATTTTTTTTTTTATATATATAACGTAGTACAAAGATACCCATGTACAGTTGCATAATTTTCCCCATCTGCTTCGTCCCTTTATTATAATGCAACTGTACATGGGTATCTTTGTACTACGTTATATATATAAAAAAAAATTGTTTAATGTTGCTATACTAATAGATAGGTTTGTCCAATTTAGGACGGCTTTCAGTCACATTTTGTTTATATGTATAGTTGCTCTAAGTAATTTTGAGACAGTTGTCTCTCGCCCCTGCGCTTGCGCATGCGCTTGGCCGCGGCCAGCCTCGCCGCGTAACGGCTCACAACGCCTAGTTTTCGAGCCGCTTACGTGTGGTCCTTATTTCTGGCCGGCGTAGCGTCCACGTTCGCCTCAATGGTGTTAATTTTGACTGACATAATCTTATGATTATGCGTCGTTAATGTTAATTTTTAATCTGTGACATGGCCAGAGTTTGGCTCACAAAATAATTTAATTTTTGTAAGTATCCCAATTTCTTTAATATTCAACATTAGACTGATAATGCATTGTAGTAGTAACATATGTCTGTATGTGGTTTAATTTATAGGTTCTGAAGAAGATTCCATTACTGGAATCGAAACCTAGGTAAACGAATAAAATTACCTTGCAACTGAAGGCTGAAAAAATTGTTTAATTGTTTAACTGTTATCTATGCTGTGGTAACTGTACGATCTGCCATTGCTGCCCTTAAAATACGACAATCCTCGCTGGTGTCTGTGCTGCCTGGACGTCCAGAAACTCGTCAATGGGTGTCAGAATGTTCACGTGACTACTGACACCAGCATTGTTGCACAATTGACGCAGCACGTCCAACTTGCGTGGCAATTCTCTGAGAGGACCATCCCGCCACTCAGAGGGCCACAATTTGACTACTTTAAAACTCGCTCACTTCGCTGTACAAAGCACGAGTGCGTCTCAGTGGTACAGGTGCTTCTTTGTTCCACACGTTTGCACCACACTGAGAGCATTTTCTGTTAAATGGTAGATGCAGATGGCGCTCACTTAGCTGCGCCAGTACGCTATCTGATGGCGGACGACGTCGAAACCGTTATGAGTACATCTGCTACCACCCAAGTGGCATATGCCATCATCGGACCAGAATCTATGTCGTCTTTCCAGGTGTACTAACTTTTTTTCGTAAGTGTACGTCAAATACACTACTGGCCATTAAACTGCTACACCACGAAGATGAAGTGCTACAGACGCGAAATTAAACCGACAGGAAGCAGATGCTGTGATATGCAAATGACTAGCCTTTCAGAGCATTCACACAAGGTTGGCGCCGGTGGCGACACATACAACGTGCTGACATGAGGAAAGTTTCCAACCGATTTCTCATACATAAGCAGCAGCTGACCGGCGTTGCCTGGTGAAACGTTGTTGTGATGCCTCGTGTAAGGAGGAGAAATGCGTACCATCACGTTTCCGACTTTGATGAAGGTCAGATTGTAGCCTATCGCGATTGCGGTTTATCGTATCGCGACATTGCTGCTCGCGTTGGTCGAGATCCAATGACTGTTAGCAGAATATGGAATCTGGGGGTAATACGGAACGCCGTGCTGGATCCCAACGGTCTCGTATTACTAGCAGTCGATATGACAGGCATCTTATTCGCATGGCTGTAACGGATCGTGCAGCCTCGTCTCGATCCCTGAATCAACAGATGGGGACGATTGCAAAACTACAACCATCTGCACGAACAGTTCGACGCCGTTTGGAGCAGCATGGACTCTCAGCTCGGAGACCGTGGCTGCGGGTAACCTTAACGCTGCATCACAGGCAGGAGCGCCGGCGATGGCGTACTCAACGACGAACCTGGGTGCACGAATGGCAAATCGTCATTTTTTCGGATGAATCCAGGTTGTCTTTTTTCAGCATCATGATGGTCGCATCCGTGTTTGGCGACATCGCGGTGAACGCACATTGGAAGCGTGTATTCGTCATCGCCATACTGGCGTATCACCCAGCGTGATGGTATGAGGTGCCATTGGTTACACGTCTCGGTCACCTCTTGTTCGCATTGACGGCACTTTGAACAGTGGACGATACATTTCAGATGTTTTACGACCCGTGGCTCTACCCTTTATTCGATCCCTGCGAAACCCTACATTTCTGCAGGATAATGCAAAACAGCATGTTGCAGGTCCTGTACGGGCCTTTCTGGATACAGAAAATGTTCGACTGCTGCCCTGGCCAGCACATTCTCCAGATCTCTCACCAATTGGAAACGTCTGGTCAATGGTGGCCGAGCAACTGGCTCGTCACAATATGCCAGTCACTAGTCTTGATGAACTGTGGTATCGTGTTGAAGCTGCATGGGCAGCTGTACCTGCACACGTCATCCAAGCTCTGTTTGACTCAATGCCCAGGCGTATCAAGGCCGTTATTACGGACAGAGGTGGTTATTATGGGTACTGATTTCTCAGGATCTATGCACCCAAATTGCGTGAAAATGTAATCACATGACAGTTGTAGTATAATATATTTGTCCAATGGATACCCGTTTATCATCTGCATTTCTCCTTGGTGTACTAATTATAATGGCCAGTAGTGTATTAACTTTCGCTTTCGTTCTCAATGCACTTTGTGAGCCGAAGGATGAGCTTTCTGTTATCTTCGCCGAAAAAAACTCGCCCGCCGCTTCTTAGGACCATTGTTTGATGATCTTCTGGACCTCATCGTTAGTAGAAATTCATTTTAGGAAATTTGATATCATATTTCCGGTGGGATTGACGTAATTACTTTTTCTCAAGATACCCCTGGCGTTGGGCCAAATAGGCTGCTATTCGTAGTTAAAATTAGTACTGCTGCTATTATTTATGACATTGTCAAGTGAACTTAGGAATCAGTTCCTTGTTTTGACACCAGTATCGTCAGCAAGAAATAACACACCAACGCTAAAGGCAAATAAATGCCTCAGCAAGGATTAATATCTCGTAGACATATATAGAATGTTGCATCAAATTACGACGCTCCAAAAATAAGGAACTCCTCTAACTTTCCAGAAACTAAAGTTATTAAAAGAGAAATAAGTGTATGTGTGAATCAAGCAGGTGATCCGCATGTCGGCGGTCATTGACTATAGATGGCACACCGTGACGGAAGACGTAGAGCACGTGACAGTACTATAATAATGTTGTAATTATTCAATGCTTAATGTTCTACATGTAAAACTCTGGTACAGTATAAGGGCGCCGCCTGAACGGGTTGATAAATAAAGAAATAAGTTATTAAGGTACATGCAGTGTGGTCTCGTCAATCGACAACGTAGATGGTAGGCTCACTTTGACAGACACTTTTGGACATTGTGAAAGCAGCAACGAAATCCTGTGATATGGTTGCAAGCAAAATGCCGTCTGAAGTCGTGAGATGAAGCTGTGAAGGAATGGCAGCACCCGGAGGAAGAGGGAGCTGGAGAGGAACGCCAGATGACACCGGCGACGGGGCCTTGTAGCAGCGGCAGCTTAACGACACGGCGGAGACTGCGGGACGACTTGTTTGAATTCCCTAAGTAGCTTAGCGTGTCTGCGTCTTGACGAGCGTGCAACGAAGACGGAAGAGTGAGAGGGCTGTGCCACAGCGGCTTAACCGCCTCATCCTTCCCACTCTGTCCGTCTCTCTCTCTCTCTCACTCTCTCTTTTTCTCTCTCCGCTCGCCTCTGCTTGTTCCTCTCCTCTCTCTCCCCTCCCTACCGCCGCCTGCGCACTTTGTGCTGTCTAAACTCTTGACGCTTTCGCGCGCAGCCTTCCCATTTATTTACCTGCCAAATGCAGCGGACACTCTGCAGTGACGTTCGCAACGTCCGCGAGGCGGGCGCGTGAGAGGGATATTTCGGCGTAGCGAAACTGCTGGACCGGTGGCATCGGATTAGAGCGGCTGTGGAGATGGGGACGGGGCAACGAGACGAGGAGATGGGGGGGGGGCAGGAACGGTTTTATGGGGGTGAGAAAGCCGTGCTGCGTCAGAGCCGACGCTACGAGCAGTCCGTAGCGAGAGTACCAACTGAGAGTTGAGACGGAGCCACACCAGATGGAGGCACCGCATCGGCAGAGAGGTGAACCCTGGCTGGCTATAAAAGCAGCGAAGGGCCAACACAGATATCGTCAGGAGTGCGCCAGAGAAACTAGATAGCACTGCTCCCTCCAGTATATGCATAAACGATGGGACGGGTTGCAAGAGCAGCAATCTGCGACTCTTTGCTTGTGACATTACAGTGTGTCTGTAGGAGAATATCGGGAAAAAACCATAGTAGAATTTCTACTTCGTTTGATGAATGTCTGGCAGGTTGCACTAAATGTGTAAAAAATGTAAGTTAATGAAGATGTCAGGGAAAAATGTTGCTCTTATTCGATAACCACTGTAGCCGACATACTCGTTGCGAGTGAACTATATATACAGGGTGATCCATTGATCGTGACCGGGTCAAATATCTCACGAAATAATCATCATACGAAAAACAACAAAGAACGAAACTTGTCTAGTTTGAAGGGGGAAACCAGATGGCAATACGGTTGGCCCGGTAGATGGCGCTGCCATAGGTCAAACGGATATCAACTGGTTTTTTAAAAATAGGAACCCCCATTTTTTATTACATATTCGTGTAGTACGTAAAGAAATATGAATGTTTTAGTTGGACGACTTTTTTCGCTTTGTGATAGATGACGCTGTAATAGTCACAAACATATGGCTCACAATTTTAGACGTACAGTTGGTAACAGGTACGTTTCTTAAATTAAAATACAGAACGTAGGTACGTTTGAACATTTTATTTCGGTTGTTCCAATGCGACCTTTGTGAACTTATAATTTATGTGAACGCATTGAGTGCAATAAATGCTCAAAATGATGTGCATCAACCTCAATGCATTTGGCAATATGTGTAACGACATACCTCTCAACAGCGAGTAGTTCGCCTTCCGTAATGTTCGCACATGCATTGACAATGCGCTGACGCATGTTGTCAGGCGTTGTCGGTGGATGCCGATAGCAAATATCCTTCAACTTTCCCCACAGAAAGAAATCCGGGGACGTCAGATCCGGTGAACGTGCGGGCCGTGGTACGGTGCTTCGACGACCAATCCACCTGCCATGAAACTTGCTATACCGCTTCAACCGCACACGAGCTATATGCCGGACATCCATCATGTTGGAAGTACATCGCCATCCTGTCATGCAGTGAAACATCTTGTAGTAACATCGGTAGAACATTACGTAGGAAATCAGCATACATTGCACCATTTAGATCGCCATCAAATAAAATGGGGGCCAATTATGCTTCCTCACATAATGCCGCACCATACGTTAACCCACCAAGGTCGCTAATGTTCCACTTGTCGCAGTCATCGTGGATTTTCCGTTGCCCAATAGTGCACATTATGCCGGTTTACGTTACCGCTGTTGGTGAATGACGCTTCATCGCTAAATAGAACGTGTGCAAAAAATCTGTCATCGTCCCGTAATTTCTCTCGTGCCCAGTGGCAGAACTGTACATGACGTTCAGAGTCGTCGCCATCCAATTCCTGGTCCATAGAAATATGGCACGGGTGACGTCGATGTTGATGTAGCATCCTCAACACCGACGTTCATGAGATTCCCCATTCTCGCGCAATTTGTCTGCTACTGATGTGCGGATTAGCCGCGACAGCAGCTAAAACACCTGCTTGGGCATCATCATTTGTTGCAGGTCGTGGTTGACGTTTCACATGTAGCTGAACACTTCCTGTTTCCTTAAATAACGTAACTATCCGGCGAACGGTTCGGACACATGAAAGATGTCGTCCAGGATACCGAGCAGCATACATAGCACAAACCTGTTGGGCATTTTGATCACAATAGCCAACCATCAAAATGATATCGACCTTTCTGTAATTGGTAAACAATCCTGTTTAACGCGGGTAATGTATCACGAAGTAAATACCTTCCGAACTGGCGGAGTGTTACGTGATACCACGTACTTATACGTACTACACGAACATGTAATAAAAATGGGGTTTCTATTTTAAAAATACGCAGTTGATATCCATTTGACCTATGGTAGCGCCATCTAGCAGGCCAACCATAGCGCCATCTGGTTTCCCCCTTCAAGCTAGACGAGTTTCGTTCTTTGTAGTTTTTTCGTTTGATACTTATTTCATGAGATATTTGGCCCGGTCACTATCAATGGACCAACATGTATATCTAAAATTTCACTTAATGACTAGTTCCTATCTCAGTGCATGATCTTCACATCTAAAAACATAGTAAATGTGTGTACTGGCCGTTATTTTTACAAGAAATGGATAAGTATAGTATGTAACTGTTTAATTTATCTTAGTAGTTGTATGTCGTGACATATTAAAGCTGGCGTGCAGACTGGCTTCCGTACACAGTGTAAAACCTGCTCGGGGAATCGCCAGAACATCAAGTTTGTTCTACAAACGTCCATTGTGGCTTTCTCTTGGCACATGGCTTTTATCCCGTGTGCAGCAAACTTCTTCTCATATGCATGGCAGCATGTATCTCTCAAGGGGAAGGCCTCAGACACGGCCAATCGATTCGGCTCAAATTTGGGAGGTCGCTTATGTACAACCTAAAACGAAGGACTCTTAAGATATTTTGGCTCAACACACTCCCGTTTTTGAGAAAATCACCCCTAGAGGTTATGACGAGCAATTGACTCAAAATTAGCGGGATCCATAGAAAATTGTAAGTACAGCACTTTTCATCGTCAGGAATGGGGTCCACAAATGCATACTTTTCCAGAAATGGAGGAAAGGAACTTTTACAACTGTCGCTTATGTACCCACGTGATAAATGGCCGAGAACGCCGATAGTCACCGGTATGTCAGCGTGTTCGGTTGGAGCAGGCTGGCCTCTGTAATAAAAAACTGAGTGAAAGGATCAACTTCAACGGATGATATATGACGTCTGCTACGACCAAATACAACGAACAATCACGAACAAAATGCAAAAAATAAAATAAAATGAAATAAAAAAATAGTGCTACGGCCAAGATTAACTGGTTCGGAAGCTCAGAACCAGGATTCGAATCTCGAGGAAACCTTCTCGTTTGTATTTTTTCATACCTCAATTAACAGGTTAAGGAGGTAAGTAAATCAATAAGGAACGATAAAAAGGCCGTCAAATAAATTTCTCATCCTCTTGGGACAGTAAACATCTAAATTGTTACTCCTGGTCACTTTACAATGGCTTTTCCGGAAATAATTTTGATGCGTACCACGGATACGATATCATTGCCTGAAAAATCGGTGTTGAAAGTTGGTTATGAATTATGTGACTATCAATTATGCTGTGAATAGTTACTGCATCATCGCGATTGTGCAATTCCCGCTGGGTTTCCACAGGCACACTGCAATTCTGAAGCCTCGAAATAAAGTTTATAACCTGGCGATAGAAATAAGCATCACATGGCTGGCACACAGGTGTGGCGTGTGGCGGTATTACTTTTACCGTGCACGTTGGTTGACCCTCCTCATCTATAAACATGGTGTCATACATTAGAGTATTAGTTTGTCCACCCCAGAAATCCAGTATTAGACAAAACTTGTCATCAGCAAGGTTTTAACACATTCTTAAGACATATTCTGTAAACGACATTTATCACTTTCCCGGATCTGGATCAAGTAATGTAAACATTTTTCAACAAGTCGGTGAAGCGATTGACCTCTTCTATAACCCGAGAACCGAGAACCAAATGTAACATTCGTTTCTTGTAAACACAGAAAAACCTTAGGCAACACCTCTCCGCGGCTGTGATGGCATATTGCGTCATGTACGATTTTTTTTTTTTTTTTTTACTACCAACTGCGATAATGGTTCGCTTTTCTCCCTTATGCGATAATGTGCGTCGAATGTTCATCTGATACTCTCGACCTGTTTGATTGGTGTTGATTACGTAATCACGACTAAAACCGGTCATAAGTGGAGCAGTTTGCGTGCTGAAGAGTCTCCACTTTTTGTATATCTTCTATATTTCCTACCTCCTTGTGGGAGACGTATTTAGTGACGTGACATTGACGAATTTTATATTCCAGTTTGAAATTCCTTGCCCAAGATAATGATGCAGCAAATGTAAAATCCTTGTTGGTCGTATATTGAAGCGCTGCACCTGCAGCCCACTCCTGAAGTATTCTCGTTGTTACATTCTCGTTACGATCACGACTTTCGACAAATCGGTCGTATGCTACTTACTTATCGCCAGATATTTGTCATATCTTGTCCCTCCTTTAACGATATCATTTTGCCACAATTTTAGGTCCTCCTTCCTTTTCAGTGCTGTTATTGCTCCATTCTTTTGCAGTGTCTTTGTATTCCAATTACGATGATTCCTGGCTAGGCTACTGCCTTTACTTTTGCTTCAAGGGGTTTAGTTCCGTAGTTCAATCGTGTAGTAACCGGTTCGTAATACTCATCGGGTATAGATGAAGAACAGATTGCCTGCGACGTGGAAATTTTCCAAAGTGTTATAACCATTTAGCGACTCACTGGTCGTGATATCTTCCACTGAATCATCTTCTGCTTCGCCTTCATGGTATAGTTCTTGAGTATCAACAAAAGTCATTTCGTTCGTCAGTTCGTTTTCTTTCACAAAACAAATTTTATTCGGCGGATTAACGATGAAAAACCATTACATGTAGCCTCAAGGTTCTCAGCAGCCTAATGGCGGAAAACAACTCTTTCCGATTGACGTCTATAAAGTTCGTGCTGGACACCATCAACCCTCACTCTTTCAGGTTCACAACTATAATATGACGAACAGGCAACTGGGACGACATAACTCTGCCCGCGTGCATTCTGTCCCGTGCCTCGCTGTAAACAAGCGTCGCGTGGTTGGCTATCTGTGGTCCCTCGTAAGGAATTCTCAACACTCTTACTCGGAATTGTTTTCATCTGACAATGCTTAAAAGTTTAATCCTTTACTGCTTCAAGTCGTCTGCGAAATTAGTTTGCCTACCTTATTACTATTATTATTATTCCGTGTTGAGTTGCGTACCTTATTAATCCTCCCCCCCCCCCTATCCCTACGAATTCTGATTCGAAAAACTACAATTTAAAAAAATGAAAACCGTACATTTCCTTGGGATTCGAACCCGGGTTCTCTGCTTCCCAGCCAGTTACCTTGGCCATTACGCTATTTTTCTTGTTTCTCGTTATTGTTCGTTGTATTTGATCGTAGCGGATGTCATATCAAATCCGTTGAAATTCGTTGTTGAACCTTTCACTCTGTTTTTTTTAATTAAAGAGACTAGTCAGCTCTCTGACCGAACACGTTGAGCTACCGTGCCGGCTACATAAGCGTTTACCATTTGGATACATAAATTGCAGTTGTAAAAGTTTCTCTCCTCGATTTCTGGAAAAGTATGCGTTTGCGGACCCAATATCTGATGATGAAAAATGCTCTATTTGCAGCTATCTATCGATCACGCCAATTTTGAGTCGATTGCTCATCATAACCTTTAGGGGTGTTTTTCACAAAAACGGGGAGGTGTTGAACCAAAATATCGTAGAATCCTTCGTTTTAGGTTGTATAAAAGCAACCTGCCACATTTGAGCCGAATCGGTTGGCCGTGTCTGAGGCCTTCCCCTTGTCAGCCAGCGACCTCAGCGTCATAACCTGTTTACACAGACCGATCATACAATGCATTTATAGTCTTTGCCTGAGACGGAGCTTTGTGATACTCTGTTGTGAAACGTCTTCTTATACCAAGTGGTGGGTGCGTTTCGTGGTAGAACAAGCAGCACTTAGCACGTTCTGTTCCATACCGCTATACATCTGCACTGTTACTGCGGTCGCGGACTGTTTTCGCGAATGGAGCGACATCCGGTGGTATAGGATTGAAACTTGAGGATAAGGGACGAGCTTGAAGAGCTCCTGGACAATAATCGGTCAATGGTTTAAAAATTATTTACTATTTCTTTTAGCTAACTCATTTGGAATAACGCTGTATATAATGCACCAACGATCTTGCCGCCCCCGCGACCGCTACGGTCGCAGGTTCGAATCCTGCCTCGGGCATGGATGTGTGTGATGTCCTTAGGTTAGTTAGGTTTAAATAGTTCTAAGTTCTAGGGGACTGATGACCTCAGATGTTAAGCCCCATTGTGCTCAGAGCCATTTGAACCATTTGAACCATAGCCATTTGAACCATTTGATCTTGCTGCACAGATAAATATTCAGTGCAAATGAAATACTAATAAGTTATATCTTGAACCGCTTCCTAGATATACTTTCAAGTACATCTTAATTCTGGTTCGCGTCGGATAACCGAATATAGATGCTTTTGGGTTTGGCGAACACTTGCATGAGTTACCGTCCGGGTTTGCCGAGCGCTGTTGGCGAGCCGGTAGCACTCATCCCTTATGTGGCCAATAGAGGAGCTACTTGATTGAGACGTAGCGGCTCTAGCCACGAACATTAGCAACGGCCGGGAGACCGGTGTGCTGACCATATGCACCCTCCATATCCTTGTCCAGTGGGGACTATTGGCTGAGGATGACACAGTGGTCGGTCGGTACTGTTGGGCCTTCCGAGGACGGAGTTTGTTTAGCTGCCTATAATCGTATCGGAAGTATTCGCTCTTCGAACAAAGAAAAAAACAAATACACTAATATTTTCCCCCCATCCCACCCTCAGGTTTCATTCAGACCGTTTATTTACACTTAGGAATGCTCCCGTGTAAGACTGGAAAATAAACGATATCTATTTAATATTTCGGTTGAGGACTTTATACAAGTGTTACCCCACAAGAACAATAAAACAACTCATACGTGTAGATAGCGGCAACAAAGAGCAAAGCTAAACCTTACTATTGGATACGTCGTTCATAGTGCATCTTTCGGTGGATTTATAAGCATATTTAGCAAGATGTAAAAGAGTGTACCAAGTTCCAACCGCCGATCGCGAGGCGGCAGCGGGAAGCGCCGTATGTCGCAAGTAAACAAGAAAGAAATACGGTCCGGGCCGGGCGGCGCGGCTCGGCGCGCCCCTGCGCGAATATTCGGCGGGGGAAACGGCGCGCGTGATGCGGCGGTGTGGGCAGAAGCCGTGGCTGCGCGCTGCCGCGACTTTTTCCCGGCCGCCAGCGGCTCGTGCTTAATCGCACGTGCTTGCGTTATGTGGCGTCCGACAGGCCGGCGCTCGTTTTATTCGGTTTCTTCTGCCTCCGCCGCCTCCGCACCCGCTCTCCAGTCCGCTGCCTTCCCTGCCCCCTCCCCCTGCCACCCCTTTCCAGCCGCTGGGCAGCCGCCTCTGTACGTACGTCTTCTCGTCGCGGCGTCGGAACCTTGAGTCTGCGCGGCGTCGCCTTCACATTGGATTCCGCGGGGCGGACGGACGGTGCTACACGGTGCCCATCAAGTCGCGTTGCAGGCGTAGCACGGGTCATCCACCAACAACCAATTACGAGGGCTGTTCGGAAAGTAAGGAGCTATACGTCAAGAAATGGAAACCACAGAAAATGCAAAAATCTCTTATTCGCAAAAGTTAACTATACCTTCCACTTACTTCTCAGCGTAGTCGTTGCTCCGACTTAATCTGTCCCAGCGTTGTACCAAGAATTCCCCCCCCCCCCCCTGTGCTTTCCAACAGTTTTCTTATCTGTACCGCAACTCAAGTCTTCGCCAAAATATTTCCTTCATAACCAGGTGTTCATCTGAGCAGGGATGGAAATCGGACGGAGCGAAGTCCGGGTTGTATGATGGATGATCACACGCTTCCCACCGAAAATTTTACAAGCGTCCTTCTTGCCCCTGTACGGTCTTGCCGCAGTGGTAACACCGGTTCCCGTGTGATTACCGAAGTTAAGCTCTGTCGGGCGTGGTCGGCACTTGGATGGCTGACCATCCAGCCGCCATGCACTGTTGCCAGTTTTCGGGGTGCACTCAGCCTCGTGATGCCAATTGAGGAGCTACTCGACAGAATAGTAGCGGCTCCGGTCAAAGAAAACCATCATAACTGCGGGAGAGCGGTGTCATGACCACACGCCCCTCCTATCCGCATCCTCAACTGAGGATGATATGGCGTTCGGATGGTCCCGATGGGCCACTTGCGGCCTGAAGACAGAGTGGGTATTGCCCCTGTAGTGTGCGGCCGAGAATTTTTTGAAGTACGGAATGCATGACAGTATGAACCGTCCCCTTTGAAAATTCATCCTCAACTGAGGATGATATGGCGTTCGGATGGTCCCGATGGGCCACTTGCGGCCTGAAGACAGAGTGGGTATTGCCCCTGTAGTGTGCGGCCGAGAATTTTTTGAAGTACGGAATGCATGACAGTATGAACCGTCCCCTTTGAAAAATTATGAATGGCTGTGCTAGTAAACTTCTACGTTATTTAATTTTCAAACAGCTGAGCAAAACTCAACGTTCTCAGACAGTTTTCTCTTTACTTATTCTGATCGTCACTAAACTGACACACAATATTTTTTAGCGCAACTCAATCTGATTTTCAATAATCACTACAAAAAATGGCCCTGACTAACAATAACCCATACCTTTCATGAATCACGTACCTCACAAAAATCTTCGTTACTCGAACTACTGCAATACAGCGACCGCCAACACTGTCAGCTAAATAAAAGATTCCAACTACTGAAGGAACTGACTACTGATAGGCATAGTTAGCAAATGAACGATTTTGATAGAGAACAAACAATATATTTACCTTAATAACGTTCAAAAGTTATAATATACATATAATTTTGTGACATCCAATTAAACAAATTTCCTTTTTCTGACGGACACACGTCCAGATCGTGCTCACATAGTAATCTTTCAAAACTCTGCCATCTCTCTCCCCACATCCACCACTGCTGGCGGCTCACCTCCAAGTGCGCAACGCTACGCGCTGCTCGCATCCAACAGCCCAACACTACACTTGCGAATATTCCAACAATGAGTCCAACCAGCCACAGACTGCACACGGCACAGTCAGTGATTTTCATACAGAGCGCAACGTCACGTTACCAACATAAAAACCTAAAGAGTCTACTTACAAGTACTCTGTGTGGGGTTGCCAATCACATCTGTGCAAAGCTTCATCGCATTTTCACTGTGGTTTCCATTTCGTGACGGATCGTTCTCTACTTTCCAAATAGCCCTAGTATGTTTCACTTTAATATCTTTAAGATGTCTTGACCACACATTTTGCTAATTCCAAGATCGCATTACGCATTTCGGCATTCCGTCATTTTCAAACGCTGTAAAATACAACACAAAACTGGTCTCAAAAGACATGAAAATATGTTGTATTTCACGATTGATTAGAGAAATAACATAAGAAGTGCGATAGGGTTTCCTAGTCCACCAGTGTCATTTCACTCAAATAAAATTGTTCAATAGCTGCAATGTATCTCGTCAAAATTCTCAACCACGAGACAAGTGCAAATTGCCACATAGAGACAAATTAGAAACCAAAATGACTAAATCAATAGACGCGCTGGATACGTGGTACACGCTGCATTTGCTTGTTCACAGTTACATTTTCATCGTTACATTATGTAAAACAATTACATCAGTAAACAATTCATGGAATTCACTTTATAATGTTTTTAAAAAAGTATTTTTCTTACAGAACAATGCGTAGCAGATCTTTTAAATGGCCGAAGGTGATACGTTGTTACAGCCCCCTGAATGACGCTAGGATACATTAGGCAAATTGTCTGTTAACAAACAGTTTTTGGCAATATACAGCTTGTAAATTACTAGCTTCAGTTCACAAATACCATTTCATAACAGTTTACAAAGTATAGAAATACCGATTAAGAAACTTAGCACTCACTTATGAAGGACAGGTGGCGCCCATGCATTGCAATTTCCGCCAATGCGAGCGAATTCATAAGCACCACACAGGTAATGCAAACAATGGAAGATATAAACTTGGAGCGCCATTCATCAGTTTCATCAAAAGTACACACATCAAAAAAAGTTTTGCATCCCCTCGGTTCCGAGAGTTCCGGAACCTGTACAGAAAACTGGAATACAGATCAACATAGACATCATATCCGCCCTTTTTATTGCTCATGAAAACTACACATTGCATATTGTACCATCATACAGCGAGACCTTCAGAGGTGGTGGTCCAGATTGCTGTACACATCGCTACCCCTAATACCCAGTGGCACGTCCTCTTGCCGGCCGCGGTGGTCTAGCGGCTCTAGGCGCTCAGTCCGGAACCGCGCGACTGCTACGGTCGCAGGTTCGAATCCTGCCTCGGGCATGGATGTGTGTGATGTCCTTAGGTTAGTTAGGTTTAAGTAGTTCTAAGTTCTAGGGGACTGATGACCACAGATGTTGTCCCATAGTGCTCAGAGCCATTTGAACCATTTTTGAACGTCCTCTTGCACTAATGCATGCCTGTATTCGTCGTGGCATGGTATCCACAAGTTCATCGCGGCACCGTTGGTCCAGCTTGTCCTATTCCTCAACGGCGTTTCGGCGTAGGTCCCTCAGAATGGTTGGAGGGTCACGACGTCAATAAACAGCCCTTTTAGATCTATCCCAGGCATGTTCGGTGGGGTTCATGTCTCGAGAAAAAATGGAAATCAGCGTTTGGCGTCATTAACCGTGAGGCCCCTTGCGGGGCAGGACCGGCCACGTTTGTGCAGGTCTTATTACATTCGTCAGCACATTGGGCAACCTGCGCGCCGGAGGGGGATGAAATGAAGATGAAGACAGCGCACCACCCGGTCCGTGAGCGGAGAAAATCCCCGACCCAGCCGGAAATCGAACCCGGGCCCATAGGACGGCAATCCGTCACGCTGACCACTCAGCTAGCGGGACGGACATCTCTGGAGAACATGCTGGCTACTCTAGTCGAGCGATGTCGTTATCCTGCAGGACGTCATTCAGAAGACGTGCACAATGGTGCGCGAATTGTCATCCATGAAGACGAATGCGTCGCCAATATACTGCCGATATGGTTGCACTATCGGTCGGAGGATGGCATTCTCATATCTTACAGTCGTTACGGTGCCTTTCATGACCACTAGCTGCGTACGTTGGCGCCACATAATGCCACCCCAAAACAGCAGGGAACCTTGCTGCCCTCGCTGGACAGTTTGTCTAAAGCTTTCAGCCTGACCGGGTTGCCTCGAAACACGTCTCCCACGATTGTCTTGTTGAAGGCATATGGAAACTCATCGGTGAAGAGAACGTGATACCAATCCTTAGTGGTCCATTCGGCATGTTGTTTTGGGCCCATGGACCGCGCTGCATGGGGGCGTGGTTGCAAAGATGGACCTCGCCATGGATGTCAGGAGTGAAGTTTCGCATCACGCAGCCTACTGCGCACAGTAGAGACGTAACACGACATTCTGTGGCTGCACGAAAAGCATTATTCAACGTGGTGGTGATGCTGTCAGGGTTCCTCCAAGCCATAATCCGAAGGTAGTGGTCATCCACTGCAGTAGGAGCCCTTGGGCGACTTCAGCGAGGCATGTCATCGACAGTTCCTGTCTGTATCTCGTCCATGTTCGATCAACATGACTTTGGTTCACTCCGAGACGCCTGGACACTTCTCTTATGGAGAGCTCTTCCTGGCACAAAGTAAGAATGCGGACGCTATTGAACCACGGTATTGACCGGTTAGGCATGGTTGAACTACAGACAACACGAGCCATGTACCTCATTTCAGGTGGAATAACTGGAAGTGATCGGCTGTCGGACCCCCTCCGTCTAATAGGCGCTACTCGATTGCTCACATCTTTGGGCGGGTTTAGTGACATCTTTGAACAGTCAAAAGGACTGTGTGTGTCGTACAATATCCACAGTCAGCATCTGTCTTCAGGTGTTCTTGGAACGGGGGGGGGGGGGGGGGATGCAAAACCTTTTTTGATGTGTATCTATGGGAACCACCCCAGATTGCCTTATCACTAACTCCTGAACATCAGTTACTGCTAATGGTACAATGGCAACCTTATATAACTTGTTCCGTTTTACTAGTCCGCCTGTTTAACTGGATGATAACTTGCTTGTCTCCCATGCGAGGGGGCCCGGGTTTGGTTCTCCGCTCGTGTACTGGATGTCGTGTTGTTCTCATCATCATTTCGTCCTAATCACAGTCGCTGAAGTCGCCCATTGTGGCGTCGACTAAAAAAAAGATTTGCACTTGGCGGCCCAACTTCCACGACTGGGGCCTTCCAGCCAACGACGCCATTCGCTCATTTCCATTTTCCATTTCACTTAAATTACATGTCACACTTTTCTCTAGGAATTAAAGATAACGCTTAGAGAATAAAGCTGTAATTGTACTTACGGCAACTAATAAATATTAAACAATATTAAAATATAGAGATTAGAAGGGGTGGGATGGGTATAGTATTAGAATTGGCATACCTAAAATAGTGTACGTAAGCTCTTCTGTGGTTCTATGACCATAAAATATTATAGTATTTGAAAATGAGAGAATGTCAAAACACGTATGGTGATTTTTCAAATTATCAGAAGTGTGATCAATACATATGAAATCTATTAAAGTGTATGAAAATGGCCGCCTCGTCTCACAGCATTTTCTTGCAGATTGCAGCAGTTATGTTTCATTCTTTTGGCATATTATGCGAGGACCAATCAGTTGATGCTCATATCTGCAGCTCCCCTGGATATGTTACTACTTACGTACATTTGTTGCATTCAGGTTTACTGGTCCACTGTTCCTCATGTCTAAAGTAACTTATAAGATTTTAAATAAAAAATATCCCTTGTGTAATTTTCGTTTATTATCATTCAGCGCAAAACTAAAACGTATCGCCGCGTGGTCTAGGGGGCGCCTTGTCACGGTCCGCGCCCGTTGGAGGTTCGAGTCCTCCCTGTGTCATGGATATGTGTGTTGTCCTTAGCGTAAGTTAGTTAAATTAAGTAGTGTGTAAGCTTAGCGACTGGTTACCTGAACAGTTTGGTCCCATAAAATCTTACCACAAATTTCCAGTTTTTCCAATAAAACATATCGGTCGACTTCATTATGGCGTCGTCACTGCCGCCACAGTATTAGTAGAAGGGGAGGAGGAAACGAAATGTTACTTCCAGATTTCAGAGCGGATGTGAAGTTTATTTCACTGTTTACAGTGTCGAGTCAAATTCATGAAGAACTTGGCAGTAGTAGCACACTTCGGCGTAGAAGGCTGATCCCCTGAGGCCTCGATGTAAGCGCTGATTCATTTGGGGACAACATGCGTTGTATCTGGCCCTTGGATAATGCCACTGGGACGGAGTTGACGTTCGAGCTGGTCATCCTCATGTTCTGTCAGGGACAGATCTGGGGAACTTCCTTGCCACGGAAATACAACAACATCACGCAGACAGTTCATGGAGAAATGTGCGTAGTGTGGACGAGCGTTGTCCTATTGCAGAAAGGCACCACGGTACTGTTGCATCAGAGGTAACACTTGTGGACGCAACATCCCCATGACGTACCATATTGCCTTTAGATTTTCCTCGATCACTACCAGCCATTACGTAAAGTTCCAGCCATTACCTAAGGTACCAGCCATATCATGACGCAAGTAGTTACACCTCTACTCGAACCACTGCCGTTTGTGTTTTGCAGTTAAAGGCAGCCTACACATCAAAAGTCTCCAACCAATGCCATGGAATGGCGCAGAAAAACTGCAGGCTGTTCGTTACTTGTCTCCGGATATCATAAGCATGTGTGGAGGAATTATGTGCTTCGTGCACAGTAGACGACGGCATTGGTCTGATGTGGTCGACTGAAGTCTTCACGACGATTATGTGTGCCCTCACGTTCCCACACAGCCCAACAACAGGCCATTCTCACATCCTAAACTCCCTCCCCTCCTCCCTCAAAATCTGAATGCTGCCAACTTGGCCAACTGGCAAAAAGGAGACTCCGTCAACGTGGTCCTTTTCAAACTCTGTAAGGTGCTGATAATGTGATAATGCTGTCTCATCTTCACGCCGTCCACAGTGATCACTCAGCGTCTGGTACTATTCGCGACCCTTATCTGTCCTGCCAGGCCTGATAATAACGCTAAACACGAGCGACGGTTATCCGCTCTTCTGGCAGTTCTGTCTCCCAGAGAACTGCGAGTCTAATCATTTACATTCGTACAGATATTGTGTACGTTTTCGAACTGTGTCAGACAACATACAGGCTATAACGGGTATAAATACAGATACTTCTATTGGCAACTGATGACGGTGAACTGTAAAACATTAAATCAGTATTTACCTCATTTGTTATTACAAGCCGCTTGATTGGAGGTTGTGGTGTACCTCCAAGTACACGTGGCAAGAGCAAGCCGTTAATGCTGGGTCGTACGTCAGATGTTGAAGTGTGGATGCGTGGAGGCAAAACGGTTACTCTATACTAACTGGGGTGGTCCACTTAGTGGTTCCATTACGACCGAACACAAATATCAAGTTGTATAGTAGGTGATGTGTGTTTGGAGGGTGGGGGGGAAGAAGATGCCACTCAAAAATTTCTGCGCTCATATCCTTTGTACCCAGTATACCGGTATATACAGCGCATTTTCCCTGGTATTTCAGCATATATCTGTGATTTCGTATTTGTATTGTGTAACTGGAGTCAGCCGAAACCAGTAGTGCTCATCACGTCATTCATGAACCGCCCATTGTCGATGAAAAGCGTCCGTTTGTTTCCCATTACGAACAAAATGATTTTTAAACAAGAATTTTACAGGGTCACAGTTATTGAACTATATGACATAAAATAATCATAATTTCTAAACCGTTGCATGAGGACTTTCAAACTGCATGGTAGCTCGCACGGCGAGATGGAACTTAATATGCATATTATGGTTTGGGTTCGTCAATAAGCAGAATTGGCGCATTTGGGAGACTGAGGGTCCGCGTTTCGCGATAGAGAAGTCTCTTCACACTCAACGGGTGACTGTGTGGTGTCCAATGCCCAGTCACGGAATGGCAAGGTACGTGAAGGTTTTGGAGGATGATTTCATCATCACCATTATCCAAAGCGATCCTGATTTAGGCTAAATGTGCATCATGCGAGACGGAGCTCGATCCCGTGGAAGCAGGAGAGTGTTGATGTCCTGGGGGAGCACTTTAGGGACCGCATTATCGCTCTGGGGCCACTGGAATAGGTAACCTCATTTCCCCGATCCGAACACGGGCGACTCCTTTTTTTTTTGGGCTACATTAAAGGCAAACTGTACAGTCATAACCCCAAAACCATTGCTGAGCTGAAAACAGCTTTTCAGGATGTTATCGAAAGTATCGATTTTCCCTTCACTTCAGCGGGTCAAGCGGAATTTCGCTATTTGTCTACGCCACATCATCGCCAACAATGGCAGGCATATCGAACATGTAACAGCCTAAATCTCAGAAGCTGTAGTGTCGTACACATGCTAAATAAAGTGTGTGCACGCCGTAGTTTGTAACTAATTTACGTCTTTTCTTTTTTTTCATACAGTTCAGTGATTGTCATCCTGAACGCGCCTGTGCGACAGAGAGGTCACATGTTAGTCCAAGACGACGTATGTTTTTTATCGATATATGTTAACAGGAGTATTAAAACTCGAAGAATTACCACCGATAGCACCGCTCTGGCCCACGGTGACTGCTTCCGCCAAGCATGCAGCGCCACTGGAATACTGATTATATTCTTCATCTTTTACTGTCTGTATTAACACTTATCGAAAAAAAGGAATATTTTTCTTTTAATTTTATTCTATTATTCTAAAATAATTCTATTATTTTAATAATATAACAATAGAATAAGAAGAAATTTCCGATTTAAAATTAAATTGTTTGTAGTGGGATATAAATAGAGGCACTCTGCTGACAATGGTCGTCGCATGAGAGACGTGGCGAGCAGTAGCTGATCGGGGTCACTCCAACTTGCATAATGCAAAAACTAAATTGCAAATATGTGCCAAGATACCAGAGAAACTGTGCACAACAGCTCTCAGGAGAGACACCTGGTATGACCTAAAAGACGACTAGACATTTTTTCTATGAAAATGATCAATCATTGATGTTCTGCTGGACACCGTTTGACAAAGAGTTCGTCATTCCCGATTGTAATTTGGCTCTTTACGAAGATTTAGAGAAAATTTTCATTACTGGAATTAGATTCTTTGGGAGAAGGCTGCAGGTATGCGAGTGTCCACGGATGTAGCAGCTAATGTACTATACTGTTGCTACGAGGGGCCGTTGGTGCGCCCGTGACCTCTCAGGCTGAGACAATGGAGGTACTGATATCAAGGGAGGACACTTTCTACGATCAAATTTAATTAACACAGTGTAGACGGATCAGCCTCTGCCTAAGCATAATGATGATGTGGATATTGTATCTGCTAATGAAGAGATGGCACAGGAGAGGAATTCGTGGTGGGCCGCATCAAACCAGTCAGAAAACTGAGAACTGAAGGCGTGTGCGTTAGCAACAAATCGAAACTGCATGGCGGATTACCGACGAGGGCCGGTGTGTCAGCCAGCCTGAATGTGGTTTTTAGGCGGTTTTACACATGTGCCTAGGTTAATACCGTGTCCTGCCTCAATTACACTATTCACAAACACGAAGCTAATTTTATGTGATTGCAGGCTTTATCGACGAATTTCATATATGGAGTCTTCTCAGTAATCAAAGATTCCATAGAAATACGGTTACACGACAACCTAATCAACCGCGTCAGTGGCTACCATCTCAGCACAGTCTGGGAGCCTTCAATCAAGAAAATCAGAGAAGAACGTTCCGCTCCACCAAGGGCCACGGACGGAGCAGACAGATACGGACGCTGGGACACGAACCCCTCACACGCCCCCCCCCCCACCCTCCCCACCAACAGCGGCCGCTTCCAGGCGAATCGGGCGATTCCACTGGCTCTTGATTGGCCGGCGGCGGGAAGCGGAGAGCTGTCCAGCAGACATATTAGCCCGCGACCGACGATATCCCGACATCCCCATAGATGATCTGCACGCCGCAGCTGAAATCCCACTCCTGAGAGAACTTTTCCAAGATCTGGCAAGGGGTTTCTACGAAGGTTGTTCCACATCGGGAAACGCCCTCATCCACTCGCTAGGTCGGTATGACATGCCCGCGGCATGCCCAAGCGCCTCATGACGATCTTCGACGATTAAGTCGAAGAGAAAATCCCAACACCCAATCCCTTAATCCTGTTCCTTCCTATGCAACACCAATCATATCCCCTACGTTAGGCATGTACCAGACACAAACAGAACAATCATCACATATCACAGACACCAAAAAACTACAGAAATAATCACACACACACGTACACAGGGCAGTAAAAGCCGAAAGGCTGCAAACTACCCCTCACACTTCCCCAAAGAGGGGAAAGTAAAAGATGAGAGCAGCGATATCCCGACACTTCACCTGAAGATGATGGAGACGCATTCCATCGAAACGCTGCTACGAGACGACGACGCTTCTCGGCTGACAACCCGTGAAGACTTCATATAAGAAGCAAATTACTCGATATAGGTTCCGCCTTTTTAAGCTAAACCCGTTTTTCATGTTTATCAAACATGTTTCGGCACCTCTGTGCCATCGGATGTTTTTGTTTATTGAAAAACTCTAAAAAGTGAACCCTATTTTAGGTTGTGGCTGATCTAACAAACTGTTTGCACTCTTTCACATGGTTAACAACACTACACGCAGATAGTGGGGGGCGGAGGGGGGTTACACGTGTTCCATCCTATGGTGTACTGGATTGATGATGGGATGGTTATCGGGCCACCTTCTAATTTCCACATCAGTTAATAGCTATGCGGACTACGCATAGGGAGGGACAAGCGAAGAAGAAGGAGATTGCTTGTACAAACAAGATACTCTGTCGTTAACTTAGAGCCGTAAGAACCCCCTCAGTTGTCCTCTGGTTGCTCGGTGGACCCCATTTTACTTCTACTACCAGGGAACAGTACTGAGAACAGAGCGTGGGGCATACATGTGGTGGTCAAATACGTCTACCACCCTGCTACGTGGCAGTACGCAGTACGCTTAGTTTAATTTTGTATACATACCCGTGGCAGGAGACGAACTCGTGACTACTTTGGTACCAATAGCTCTACTAGGTTGTAACGTGAGTTTTTACGTTATGGGCCCCATAAAACTCTGCTGCTGAGGTAGGGGGAACGAGGGCGCAGTCATGTTTTCGGAGCTTTCCAATTCCGCCGCCCGCGAGCCGCCGCTGAAGATGGCACATCTGCGCTACATCCTCCCATTGCAACATTCTTGGCTGTCGGGCTTTCTCATTCTCGGTGACGGAACAAAGGAAGAGAGTGAAGTATATTTTCCACAGGAATCTGCCGGGGCGGTCTCAGGGGTGAAGCGCCGTAAGATATCAAGGGGTGGAAGTCTGGCAGAAGTCGACTCGGGCAGGGCGAGCTGGCGGCCTCGGCGGCACTATTTGCCGAAAACTTGGCCTTCCCGGGGGACTGGCGGTGGCGGTGGCGGCGGCGGAGGTGGCGGCGGCGCCGCGGGGCGGAGGAGGGGTGAGGGGCGGCTCAGCTTTCGAGATGACGGCCTCACACGACCGGGACCACCTCCCTCCAACGTCGCTAGCAGTGCCGCGTTTGCCATCGCCATCAGGATGGCGGCGAACTCCGTTTATCACGACACAATATGTGATCCTATTTTTCCTTCAGTTATCTAGTATTTATAGGAACACAAGTCCATTCTTCTACCGAGATCTAAGCAGGTGTACACGCAGAACCCTAATTGCATCATAAAATTTTTGTACATGTTTAGGTACAGTTTCTATTTTGGAGTAGGAAATCCATAGTCTCTCGTGATCCAGAACAGAGCATTACCATTCCGTTTGATTGCTTAACCCCATTTCTCTTGAGAGGCACCCACATGCCTTGCTCATACTGTGGCATCAAGTAGTCAGGCCTGCAAGATGAGTGGTCTGCCAAGCGAGTGGATTTTTTCTTATTTCTCAATGAATGATTATGAGCTCTAGTACCCACAATTGAGCTACAAATTATTCTCCTGTTTGAATATTTCGCAACGGAAACGGATAACGCACATCTGACTATTAGACATTTACACACGCTCTGGCAATACAACATTTTCTTTCTTACTCAACGGCTTTGGTCAATACGTGGCCATCGCACTGAATATTAATGGCGCACACATTATAAATTCTGGATATCATGACTACACACTATTCGAAAAACAAGGCCATCAATCTTTTTCTATTCACTATCTTTTTTATTCCGATAAATTCTATTATGATTCAAAGATAAACTAAACACACCATTACATTTTATACTACAATTACACATGAGAAACTCCGCCCAGTGGGCATGGCTTTACATTGGTGATTATCTTATGGTCTCGTAATGATCTAACGCTACAGTGCACTTTCTGGATAGGATGATGGATCTTTTGCTATATCTCACACTTCGACTCTCACACCCATCATCACGAAAATTTCCTCCAGACCGAGCGGTACAAAAAGGAACATGCATAACCCACTGCCTCTGAACGTATCTTGCTACTCTCCCATGCAAACCACACATACTTAAATTACATGAAATACATCTCACTGGCAACGTGGAATACAACACAAAGGATAGTCACAACGTTAGAATCACACTTTCAGCTTTCCCACTTCAGTTAGTATTCATCCCAGTTTCACACGACTCTGCCCCACTTCGTAACTTTTCTTTCCTACTACGAACTCTGGAAGATATATGCTCGTCTTCCTGTGCAATGCAAGCCAAGTGGCGTTGCTGGATAGACGGCTGACTCACCTTACTTCTCTCTCAGAGTATTAGAGTTTGAATCTAGCGTCACACGGAAACATAACACGCAAAGCAATATTAAGATCATATTCATGACACACGCGAGTCCTCAACCGATACCATGGACGAGTACTTCTCTTTATCCTTTGTCTCATACACAGACTGAGACTACACAGTACTCACCACGTGGAAGTACTCGTCTCTAATTTCAAGTCCTGCACACGCCATTTCTTAAATATTTCCAACTTATGGTACACATGCCAGTAATTCAGCTTAACTTTAGCACTTAGTACTAGCACTGGCAAGTATTTCAACTTATTGCTGCACGTGGTTTCATTGTGACCGCTGGTCACTTCCGAAGATTACTGCGATCCCCTTAATATTACCTGCCTGTCGTTTAATTCTCCCCCCAAAAGTTCCTGTAATAGAGAAATAATTATTCCAAACTACTCTTAAGTATTCCACATGGATACCATTCTCTCCACTCTTTTGTCTTTATGGAGCACACCTAAGACAGGTCTTATCAACACAAGCTCCAGCCCCGGAGTGCTGAAACATGGCCGTTCTTCAGCTCATCTCGCACCTCGGCCGAAGTGGTGGAGAACCTTGCTGCCGTATTGGTCAGCCACAATTCAGGCGCTCAAAGCTCAGGTAAATTTCATCTCTTTGGTTCCACCAAAGGTGACCAAAGGACCGTCTCAAAGATGATCATATGTTGCAAAATGGTTCAAATGGCTCTGAGCACTATGGGACTTAACATCTGTGGTCATCAGTCCCATAGAACTTAGAACTACGTAAACCTAACTAACCTAAGGACATCACACACATCCATGCCCGAGGCAGGATTCGAACCTGCGACCGTAGCAGTCGCGCGGTTCGGGACTGCGCGCCTAGAACCGCTACATATATTGCACATTCACTATCTGCGGTTAGCAGACGACCATACATTCATTCATTTCACAGATCTCACCAAATTGGATGTAGGGATTTATTTTGTGGGAGTGCACATGTGATCAATTAAATAAATAAATTTTTTTCTTATACTGGTATCCGGCTTCGGTGTATTAAGTGAAACTGAGTTATTATTACAAAAATATGTTGTTCTGACAAGGATAGCGAAGAATGTCGTACCTATTTTCAATGTCGGGCGGTACTGTACCCTTTCACTCTTTATATACGAGGGTGAGTCAAATGAAAATGGTTCAAATGGTTCAAATGGCTCTGAGCACTATGGGACTCAACTTCTGAGGTCATTAGTCCCCTAGAACTTAGAACTAGTTAAACCTAACTAACCTACGGACATCACAAACACCCATGCCCGAGGCAGGATTCGAACCTGCGACCGTAGCGGTCTTGCGGTTCCAGACTGCAGCGCCTTTAACCGCATGGCCACTTCGGCCGGCGTCAAATGAAAACCTTAAATTTGTAATAACAAATCAAACTTTTGCGCCGTTATCTTGTAAGTTGGTAAGCGTGTTACAAACAGCATGCAGAGTGGCCTGTAGGTGGCAGCATAGTGCAGATGCACACATACCGTCGCAGTATCAGTATAAAGATGGCCACCCCACTTGCGACTTGCACCAGGGAAGAACAGCGTTCTGTTATTCGGTTTTTGCGTAGTGAAGGCGTGAAACCTATTGAAATTCATCGACGGATGAAGGTTCAGTACGGTGATGCATGTTTGTCACAGCAGCAAGTTTATGATTGGAGTAGGAAGTTTGCAAATGTTGTGACTTCAGTGGAAGATGCCCTTCGTCCAGGTCGTGCACAACGAGTTGTGACTCTACAGAACATTGCAGCAGTTGAAGCCATAGTGAAGGAAAACCACCGAGTGACATTGAATGACATTGCAGCATGTTTACAGATTATTCATAGGTCAGCACGCCACATTGTGCATAATGTGCTCCAGTTTCACGAAGTGTCTGCAAGATGGGTGGCAGGGCAGCTGACTGCTGAAATGAGAGAACGACGTGTTGATGCTTGCGAAGAACTTCTTCGGCGCTTTGAACGAGAAAGTGATGCCTTCCTTTCAAGAATCGTTCTGGGGACGAAACCTGGCTTCACTTCCACCAACCAGAAACGAAGAGAGCGAGCAACCCAGACCTTGCCCCAAGTGATTTCCATATGTTTGGACCACTCAGAGACGCAATGGGAGGAAAGAAGTTCCGTTCTGACGAAGAGGTACGCCACGCGGTGCATGAGTGGTTAAGCGGACTACCAAAAGAATTTTTTTGTTAGCGGTGGAGGACTTGCATTGAGCGTGGGGGAGATTATGTTGAAAAGTGATACAACTTTGTACCACTTCTCCACAATAAATAATATTTAAAAATTTATTTAAGGTTTTCATTTGACTCACCCTCGTAGTATGTAGCCGTCAATTTATTTACACAGTAGCGAAACATAGACGATATGTGTTTGTCCATTGTTTGGAAAGAAAAGTATTCCATTCACCGCTTTAGGATTACTTCGGTAAAACAGTATAGATCACATGTAAGTTGCATAAATTTCGTTTGATGACTGATTTTGGTCTTTTATAAGACTATCATCACACAATTTTTTGTTCTTTGGTGACAGCAGGAGCCTGTGGCGTGGAGCAGGCCGCTCGATAAAACAGTCTAGATAGCATGTAAGTTGTCTATATTCTGTCTGGTGAACGGTTATATTTTATAAAACTGTTACTGCTACGGAGCTGTGTTCCACACGTCACCGGCTCCTGTTATCACTAAGGAGTAAAAAAATTATCTTATGATGTTCTCACAAAAGACTGAAACTGGTCACCAAACGAATCATACACAACTCATATGCGATCAAGACTGTTTTACTGAAGTAATTTTAATACTAATGACAATACTAATGACCAGTTTAATATTAGCTATTTCGCTTAAATTGAGCAAGTCTTACCCCAGTCTCGGGGTTTTTTTTCCGGCAGTGACAGGTGTATGTTACCAGTGTTACACATCAGCAGTATGCTTAGTGAGCTGACTGATGAAGAACTGCCCAAACTTGTGTTTGGTTTCAGTGGAAGAGCGTACGCCTGAACAATACTGACAGCGGGTAGTTATTCGGGTGGGCACTAATTGTTTCGGAAATTAATTAACCCTTGCAACCTAACGAAAACATGAGCTAGCGCTCTGCTTATTCCCTCCTCTGTGATACTACAAATTATGCACACCTATAAAAATTCGTACGTTGCAGAGTGCGCGGGTTGTTGTAGTTGTATCCTACCACTTCAAGATATCTCACTCAAAAGGTCTAATTGTCCACTAACGTGGTGTCCTGATAAAGATTATGTCACTCCCAGAGCAGAAGCATGACGTAGGTCGTGGTGTCCGCCTCTCTAGATGTCAGCCTGTAATGAAAGTTACTAAAGAGTGGTCTAATTCTCTCTAACTACCGGAGAGGAAGCCCGATTTAATGTTCAGGGACGGCAACACAGTTACTTAACCGAAATAAACTAGCGGACAAAGCTGTAAACGGCATACAACCGATATAATAAATGTTAGACAACAGAGGCAGACGTTAGATTGCCCTCAGTTAACAGTGTTGATATTCACTGAAAAGAAAAAGAAACTGGCACACCTGCCAAAAATCGTGTAGGGCTACCGCGAGCATGCAAAAGTGCTGCAACACGACGTGGCTTGGACCCGCCTAATGTCTGAAGCAGTGCTGGATGGAATTGACACTATGAATCCTGCAGGACTGTCCTTAAATCCGTAAGAGTACGAAGGGGTGGAGATCTCTTCTGAAGAGGCATCCCAGATATGTCCCATAAAGTTAATGTCTGAAGGGTTTGGTGTTTTTAACTCAGAAGAGTGTTCCTGGAGCAACTCTGTAGCAATTCTGGACGTGTGGGGTGTCGCATTGTACTGCTGGAATTGCCCAAGTCCATCTGAACGCACAATGAACGTGAATGAAGGTGATTAGGCAGGATGCTTACGTACGTATCATCTGCCAAAGTCGTGTCTAGACGTATCAGGGGTTTCATATGACTCCAGCTGCACCCCCTCCCCCCCCCCCCACATCATTACGGAGCCTCCACCAGCTTAAACAGTCCCCTGCTGACACGTCCATCCTCTCGATACAATTAGAAACGAGACTCGTCCGATCAGGCAACATGTTTCTAGTCATCAACAGTCCGATGTCGTTGTTGATGTGTACAGGAGAGGAGTTAAGCTTTGTATCGTGCAGTCATCAAGGGCACACGAGTGGCCCATATCGATGATGTTTCGTTGAATGTTTCGCACCCTACTTGTTGAAGGTACAGCATTGAAATCCGCAGCAGTTTGCGGAAAGATTGTACTTCTGTCACGTTGAAGGATTGTCTTCAGTCGTCGTTGGTCCCATTCTTGCTGGATCTTTTTCCGGCAGCAGCGATGTCGGAGATTTGATGTTTTACCGGATTCCTGATATTCACGGTACACTCGTGAAACGGCCTTACGGGAAAATCCCTTCATCGCTACCTCGGAGATGCTGTGTCCCATCGCTCGGGCGCCGACTATAATACTACGTTCAAACTCAGTTAGATCTTGATAACCTGCCATTGTAGCAGAAGTAATAGATCTGACAACTGCACCAGACGCTTATTGTCTTATATAGGCGTTACCGACCACAGTGCTGAACTCTGCCTGTTTACATATTTCCATATTTGAGTAATACGCATGCCTGTACCAGTTCCATTGGTGCTTCAGTTTAGTTCACAAGACCTTATATGTGATACAAAGCTAAATTACGCCTACCCATAATATGCTCTGCATTATTCACAAAGTATTTACATACTTGGTGAGCAAATAATATTTTATGTGTGCGGCATTCCTATACCGAAACGCATGGCCGCTGCTAAGCGTGCACTGAGATGTTGACGTACCACTCTCCACTCCAACTATCACATCCGAAACAGTTCTTTCGTCTCTCTTTTTTACCACGTCAAAGACGAACGCGTGCTCCCTCTGCACTGCCTCATAACAATGTTGTTATCAAAATAATTAAATGAAAAAAAAAGAATATTATGTATGCCATTTTATTAGTGAAATGTAACTATCAATTGAATCTGAATATACAGGATGCTCAGAGACAGTCTGAAAAGCTTGTAAATGTTTTGTAGGGCAGGGTCTGCAGAGAAATAATTGTTAACGAAAATATTCGATGCACTGCGCTGTTTCCGAGTTAATTAAAACTGAAGTTAGCTAATCACTTCGCTGCGCTCGCAAATTAAGCGACCCGCCAGACACAGCTAATGTCAGCTCTTCTGGTAGAGTAGATGGTAGTGCAAGAGACTGCTCTGCCTTTGGCTCGGGTTAGATCCTTCCTTCTTCGGTTTTAGGGAAACCAAACGGAAAACATATTTCGCGACACATGTCTCTGCAGGGCCGCTTTAATTTGCGCGTGCAACGGCCTGATTGGGTGACTTCAATGCTAATTAACTCGGAAACGGCGCAAAGCTTCGAACTTTTCACTTAACAATTATTTCTCAGCACAGCCTACTCTGCAACACACCTACAAGCTTTTCAGATTGTCTAAACAACCTGTCTGTATGGTAATAAATGTGTTCTCCGTACCTCTTTCTCCATCACTTTCATCATCAGTTAAAATTAATCTTTCTAATTACGCAGCGATACACGATAGTGAACGTCATATCTCCCTATAGCCAATAACTTTACAACTGTAACGGTGACGCTATGCTAAAATTTTCCCGCATAGACGGTAATCACAACACTTTTACTTGTACTACTTCTACATCTACATCTACACGGATACTCTGCAAATCACATTTAAGTGCCTGGCAGAGGGTTCATCGAACCACCTTCACAATTCTCTATTATTCCAATCTCGTATAGCGCGCGGAAAGAATGAACACCTATATCTTTCCGTACGAGCTCTTATTTCGATTATTTTATCGTGGTGATCGTTCCTCCCTATGTAGGTCGGTGTCAACAACATAATTTCGCGTTCAGAGGAGAAAGTTGGTGATTGTAATTTCCTGAGAAGATTCTGTCGCAAGGGAAACCGCCTTTTTTTTTAAATGATGTCCAGCCCAAATCCTGTATCATTTCTGTGACACTCTCTCCCATATTTCGCGATAATACAAAAAGTGCTGCCTTTCTTTGAACGTTTTCGATGTACTCCGTGAGTCCTATCAGGTTCGGGAGGACGAGGGTTCAATCCCGCGTCCGGCCATCCTGATTTAGGTTTTCCGTGATTTCCCTAAATCACTCCAGGCAAATGCCGGGATGGTTCCTCTGAAAGGGCACGGCCGACTTCCTTCCCCATCCTTCCCTACTTCTATGAGACCGATGACCACGCTGTCTGGTCTCCTTCCCCAAAACCAACCAACCAACCAATCCTATCAGGTAAGGATCCCACAACGCGCAGCAGTATTCTAAAAGAGGACGGACAGGCGTAGTGTAGGCGGTCTCCTTAGTAGGTCTGTTACATTTTCTAAGTGTCCTGCCAATCAAATTCAATGTTTGGTTAGCCTTCGCCACAACATTTCTATGTGTTCCTTCCAATTTAAGTTGTTCGCAATTGTAATACCTAGGTACTTAGTTGAATTTACGGCTTTTAGATTTGATTTATCGTGTAACCGGAGTTCCTTCTAGCACACAAGTGGATGACCTCATACATTTCGTTATTTAGGGTCAATTGCCACTTTTCGCACCATTCTGATATTTCTTCTAAATCGTTTTGCAGTTTGTTTTGATCTTCTGATGACTTTATTAGTCAATAATCGACAGCGTCATCTGAAACAAACCGAAGACGGCTGCTCAGATTGTCTTCCAAACCGTTTATATAGATAATGAACAGCAAAGGTCCTAGAACACTACATTGGGGTACGCCAGAAATCACTTCTGTTTTACTCAATGACTTTCCGTCAATTACTACGAACTGTGACATATCTGACAGGAAATCACAAATCCAGTCACATAACTGAGACGATATTCCATAACCACGAAATTTCACTACGAGCCGCTTGTGTGGTACAGTGTCCAAAGCTTTCCGGAAATCCAGAGATACGGAATCGATCTGAAATCCCTTGTCAACAGCACTCAAGTTTTGCAGTTTTTCGTCAGTGCTATTGTGTGTCAGTGTTGACTTACATCTAACACCATCAGAAAAACAAAACAGGGACAGGACCGAGCAGTACTGAAAACAAGTTTAAGGACGACGGGAAAATTGTACATTATTGCTGTTTTCAACACAGGGTATCGTGAGAAATTGCAACAAGTTTTTTGCCAAATAAGAGACGTAGCGCACGCATACCATCGGCATTCTCGCTATTGTGTAGATATTTTCGACGCGATAGATTGGTTTTTTCTCCCGCTGTCATTAGATACATCATTCGCTGGATTTCAATGCTGGTATAGTAGGTAGACATTCTTCAACTTTTTCATGGCTTATGCTACATAATCAATAGTGGGCTAACACCAAAACACTTATTAATGTGAAGAAAAAAAGTGAAATAAAGATTAAGATCAGTCCATAGCGATGCAAGAGACTGGGAATTGGCTGATAAACATGTTTCGGCTGGAAATGAATTCTACTTGTTCCCTTGATAATCTACTTTCTGACTGCTGGTATTTATTACTTTACACGTTAACTATTGTCGCTTTCGAAGCGGAAAGGCTCGATCTTACGGCACATAATGCGGTAATCTGTGAGTCGTAATCGGTGAATAACAAAGGTGAGACTAGGCACTAAAATATCAGCAGAAGGGCTGAGGAGAACACCTCACTTCATACAAAAAAATTATTCGTAGAACAAATATATTCTTTTTTCACAGTCGCTTATCAGGCTTTCGATTTGGCTTACGTCTACGGTCGTTTTGTTTTACCGTTTGTGATGATTAAAAGGCGCCTTACACGCGATCGCCGGGTAGAATTAACTCCTGTTGGCTCTGCTGACTTGAAGCTATTTATTCGGTATAAAGAACTGTGCCAGAAAAGGAGATAGCGGCATCAGAGAAGCTAGCTGCATCGTTGTTCTGCATGTCACAAGAGGAACAGACAAAATGGAAAGGTTAATCAGCTGCTGGATTCTTACCACACAGCCTCGAATAGAAATAGGTAATTCAGCACTCTTCGCATTTTCAAGCCACGTGAGGTTTCACGTTTGGTCTCTTAACATGGGGTCATGAGACCTGTCAGTCAAGGATTTCGACGAGTTTTAGGTACACTGTAGATGGGCCGTGATTAACTTGTCTGATCGTCTCCTTCTAAGACTTCGCACTGAAGAAGAGCAAAGATTTGGTAAGGTGTGATCTGGCAAGCGTCTCACTGCCGGTTGTCTGTTCTACAGCTTAAATTAGAGCTAAATGGGCTAACTGCACTTGTAGAAGAAAGCAACGACTTCACTGCGTGTACACAGGAACGAATATACTTACTCATACACTAGGATTTCATACATAACGATCTCGGCAAACTCGGTTCTTCAAGAATAACGTTAGTTTCAGATCGCCCCAAACGACTGAAGCAATGTCAAATATACATAAAATTGTGTCTGAGATATATTTATCCAGAATTAAATCTAAAATAATTAGTCTCCCTCCTTTATATCCAAGGTTTTCGTTATGACTCTCATGGTCTTAAGGCAGCTGCTGGAACTGGATATGTCCTGCCAAATATTTCCAATTGCAGCTCCGTGTGGGCTTCTGCTAGCTCTCGTGCCTCACTCTAAATTGGGTCATAAAGTTAAAAGCCCGTTCTACTGAGGGAGTGACAACTGTAGGAAAGAAACCTCATTTACAAGACGAAGAACAGCTGCAATCAACATGCTGAGCGGGTCATCTTCACATGCTTGTTCACATAAACATAAACACGAATTATGCCCACAAAAAAATTAAAAATAGCTGCAGTCCTCTGGTTCTAAGCAAAGGTATCGGAGAGCTTCACTCAGTTGTAAGACATACACCGGAACGAGAAGCGATTGATAATCCCGGTTAATACCGATCCGAAACTTTACGGATAACCATAAAACACGAATCTTCCGTAACCAACATGTATTTATCAACAACAGCTATTTACTATATTTATAGGAGACGCTACATGTCACATTTGCAGGCCCACAGAATTTTTTACACGCTACTCGCCGGAGCAACTGATCGAAAAATATCGACTGGTAGCTGCTAGGGAAGGGGGCCAGGCAATCGTATCCACTGTATAATCAAAATTTTCCGGGCACGTGTACGTAACGCCGGAATGACCACTAGATATTACGAAAGGTAGATTCGTTGTATAAAAGGAGGTGTTGTCAGTAGAGAAGCAGTCCGCCCCGGGAAGCTGAGTGGTCAGAGCGACAGAATGTCAATCCTAAGGGCCCGGGTTCGATTCCCAGCTGGGTAGGAGACTTTATCCGCTCAGGGACTGGGTGTGGTGTTGTCCTAATCATCATCATTTCATCTCCATCGCCGCGCAAGCTGTCGAAGTGGCGTCAAATCGAAAGACTTGCACCCGGCGAACGGTCTACCCGACTGGAGGCCCTAGTCACACGACATTCTAGTAGACAAGCAGAAACAGCAGAATGGGCCTGTCACGAGCGCTCATTGACTTCTAACGTGGAGTAGTCAATGAATGTCATCTGAGTAACAAATCCATCACAGACATGCAAGACCTTCTAAATTTGTCAAAGTCGACTGTTGATATTCTTATTGTGAATTGGAAAAATCACTGCTTAACCAAGACCAGTCGGCCGTCATGTACCGATGGAAAGCGACCTTCGAGCATTGCGGAAGGATGTTGTAAAAATTCACATGAAAACAGTAGTAATAACAAATCGTGAGTTCCGAAGTGCTATCAGCATCCCAACTACCACAAAAACTACGTAGGAAGTTGAAAAGAAAGAGGTACAGTGGTCGAGCAGCTCGTTGTAAGCCACAGTTGTCCTTAGTCAGTGCTAAGTGGTGTTCGAGAGGGTGTAGGCCTACTTGACTTATAATGCGTACCTCTTTGAAATTTGTGTGAAATCTTATGGGACTTAACTGCTAAGGTCATCAGTCCATAAGCTTACACACTACTTAACCTAAATTATCCTAAGGACAAACACACACACCCATGCCCGAGGGAGGACTCGAACCTCCGCCGGGACCAGCCGCACAGTCCATGACTGCAGCGCCTTAGACCGCTCGGCGTGCCTCTTTGAAGAAAATTATGCAATATCAATTACACCCCCCATAGATACAGGGTGTATCGTTATTAATGGCTCAAGCGGAAGCAGTCAGTTCGAATTCTTTTCTCTAAAACACTTTTAGAGTTTCTCGAAGATTATAACCTTATTTCAAGTTTTTCCAATATGTTTCGAAAAACACGATAGTTTATAGAGAGGTTTTGTGGAACTTTATTGCGTGTGCTTCGCAAGTCGAATTTACACAAACAATAGAATTTTGTGTTGTGGTGTCATCAAGCATTGTGCACACCAACTTTGCGTAAAATCACCCTATTCACTTTCTCTCTCAGATTTATATCATAAAAATCTGTTGCTAGTTTATACTGTTTTACCGTATCATCTATTTGTCTGAGACGTTTTATAGCGAAAAGATGAAAATTTCGTTTCTGCCTCTTCTATGTTTATTAACATCGCTAGCACTTAGTCGTCTTTGAAAGTGTCGGTGATATTAAAATTTAATACAGAAAGGGGTAGGCTCGTAATAATACCTCATAATGATACGTCGTAAAATGTAATAATGCAATCAAAGACTCTGAAAGGGGTTATACAGTTTTAAAATTTGGAAAGTCACATAGAAAGTGACACTTGCTGCACTACTGTACTGTACCAACTTGCTTTGGCCGAAGACGCATCCACGTAAAAATATCTGCTGACTAGCAACAGTAGACCGGCCGCTGTGGCGAGCGGTTCTAGGCGCTTCAGTCCGGAACCACGCTGCTTCTACGGTCGCAGGTTCGAATCCTGCCTCGGGCATAAATGTGTGTGTGTTATGTCCTTAGGTTAGTTAGGTTTAAGTAGTTCTAAGTTTAGGGGACTGATGACCTCAGATGTTAAGTCCCATAGTGCTTAGAGCCATTTGAACCATTTTTAGCAACATTAATATTGGACTGCAAAGGAATATGATTAAACACTGCGTAAGGAAAGTGATAGAGTAAGAATCAGACTGATCACACGGACACTTGATAGGTAATATTTGTAGAGGTTGAAGGCTTAGAAAAGGTAAAACGTACATAAAAGTAGCTGACAAAGAGGTTCAGAAGGAGTTGATGAGTTGAAGTCTACTTGAAAAATATACTTAACAGAAAAATGATTTGATAGGCCATATTTTGAGATTTGAGTGCCTTATTCATAATGACGTAGAATGCAGGTTCAAAAATGGCTCTGAGCACTATGGGACTCAACTGCTGAGGTCATTAGTCCCCTAGAACTTAGAACTAGTTAAACCTAACTAACCTAAGGACATCAAAAACATCCATGCCCGAGGCAGGATTCGAACCTGCGACCGTAGCGGTCTTGCGGTTCCAGACTGCAGCGCCTTTAACCGCACGGCCACTTCGGCCGGCCGTAGAAGGCAGGGTTGATGGGGGAAGATGAGCGCGAAATTGGTAGATGAACTGAGAATCATCGGCCAGCCCGGGTGGCCGAGCGGTTCTAGTCTGGAACCGTGCGACCGCTACTGTCGCAGGTTCGAGTCCTGCCTCGGGCATGGATGTGTGTGATGTCCTTAGGTGAGTTAGGTTTAAGTAGTTCTAAGTTCTAGGGGACTGAAGACCTCCCATGGTGCTCAGAGCAATTTGAACCATTTGAAAATCAATTGAATATACTGATAGTAGAAGGAAGAAACTGTAAGCGTAGTTAAATGAGTGAAAAAATACGTAATCAGAACCTGAAGACGAATGAACGAACATTTCTACCTATGGACCCGTCACAGGTAGAACACTGTTAATGCTAATGAGCTGAACCTAGTACAGTGACGTAGCTTATAGTAGATAAGTTTTAGGGAATGATGACCTTAGCAGTCAAGTCCCATAAGATTTCACACACACACTAGATAAGTTTCGCAATATGACGCAATTACGGTTTTCTCTAAACCACTGAACGTTTACTTTGAGTGCACCAGACGCGTTTTTTCTTCTTCTTTGCACTCCAGTATTTAAATAAAGTAACAAATCTGTAAAAGTCAAATTGCTAAATGAATTTAGTTCTTATATCATTGAGCAGAGGAGCAGTGGTCATTGGTGATGGTGGCGCGCATTCTTCCTAATGCATCTCATACGCTTCTAAAAAGAACACCATGATATTAGAATAAAATTGGCTCGTGATGTTTTTAATATTTAGGAGCCGTAAATTAACACCACTGTCACTTTTGTGGGGCCTGTATCTGACAGAAGCAAGAGCAGCTGATTCAGAGTCCGGAGACAAAGGCCACATCATACGTACTTTGCACTTGCTCAAAATAATCGCGAAATAATTTCAGGGACTCGCTTTGCTTATAGCAGAACGAAATCCATAGCTGAACTAGAACTGCATTTGGCACATTGTTGCTCTTTACGATGATCTGCTGAGCTCGCGGTTCCAGCTAATTCTTCTGAAACAAATTTCACAAAATCATAATTAATGTCAGTTTAATAACTGCGCAGAGAACTTTTAGTAATAAATGATAGCAAGAATGGCCGGCCGAAGTGGCCGTGCGGTTAAAGGCGCTGCAGTCTGGAACCGCAGGACCGCTACGGTCGCAGGTTCGAATCCTGCCTCGGGCATGGATGTTTGTGATGTCCTTAGGTTAGTTAGGTTTAACTAGTTCTAAGTTCTAGGGGACTAATGACCTCAGCAGTTGAGTCCCATAGTGCTCAGAGCCATTTGAACCATTTTTGATAACAAGAATGTGAACGATTTTTAACGTATTTAACTATAACTCATGCCTACATCTACTAAGAGACACTTATACAAATTATCTGCTCCGTTCCGTGGAGACAAGAGAAGTGGGGAGATTCAGTTACCTGAGAGGAGATTCGCTCCTTGCTTTTTCTAAAACGTGTGAAAATACACCGATTCGTTTCAGCCACAGACGGATTTATGTAATATCGTTGATATGAAATTATAGTTCATGCAAATAGTTCAAATGGCTCTGAGTACTACGGGGCTTAACATCTGAGGTCATCGTCCCCTAGAACTTAGAGAACTACGTAAATGTAACTAACCTAAGGACAGCACACACATTCATGACCGAGGCAGGATTCGAACCTGCGACCGTAGCGGTCGCGCGGTTCCAGACTGAAACGCCTAGAACCGCTCGGCCACAGCGGCTGGCTACAGTTCACGCAAGTTTTATTACATTTTTTATAGACAGTTTGAAATATTTCTCTAATAAAAGAACACATTCGCACAAAAAAAAATACTTTGAAAAAATTCATGCATAAAAGGAAACCATATTGTTCAAGTAATGCTTCAGCCTGAAGCACGGATATTTATTTCGTACATTTTGATGGATTTATATCGTATACATATTAATGTATTTATTACTGGCGAAGTTTATTCTTATTATGTGTACAACGAATGTATAAGAGTGTGTATTATGAAGTGCGAACAACATATGTAGACTGCGTTCTTTAATGTTACAGTGAACGGAGGACCTCGGTCTGACGACCGAAAGCAGATTCTAGATTATTCACCACTTCCCGAGAGTACCGTAGTGGCATGTGTTCATTAGACTGAAAGCAGCTTGTAGGTTATTCAAAACTTTCCGACAATACCGCAGTGGCATGTGTTCATTAGGTCGGTATCCTTTTCGTTAAAGCAGCATTAACAGACGAAAACCGCTACTCCTCTCTGGGATAGCAGTTTAATTTGTTGTAACGTGACTGCACGTTCTCCATTTCGGTGCTTCTACCAAGGAATAAATTGTGGTAGCAACAACAATTAAAACCGACCCGTCCAGATGGCTGTATAACTCTCTAACCGCAAAGCCATAAATGGAAGCAATTATTCCAGGAGCCTTGTCAGGAGGTTAGCAAACCGCGAAAAATTATAACTGTGCCAATGCGTCTAATGGTTATTGAAACGTATTTCGTATTGTTCTGTATACGAACCTTTCCAGTTTCCTCTCTTTCAATTGTTCCGTTGAAGCTCCATGTCTTCTTTGGTCACATTCGAGATATTGCTTTCACGTCTCCTGGTCGGTAATGGTGTCAAAGAAAGTACCTCTCAAGTGTTTATTGCGATAGGAAACTGAAAGAACAAGCAGGTTAGGATTTCACGCACTATCGACGTCGAGATTATGACTAGTGCTGAGGACGAAATCACTTGCGTCCTTCAGGGTGTCAGTCATCACAGTATTCATATTAATCGACTTAGGCTGCGGACACAAAGGCTCCGGCAACGATCGTGAGACGCCATCGCCAGAGGTCACGCGGAAACATCGAGTGGCAGCTTGGTCACGCTGCGTCCGACCTCATTCATAAGCTTGTGGCGGGGTGCATGCTACAAAGCTTCTGACGAGCCATTCATCCCGCCCTTCGCTATTTTGCACGTATTACTGCATCGACCTCGAGAAGAACGTGACGAAAACCATACATTCTTTCCTCAGTTACTGGAACAACCAGACCAGTCTTACGAATACATGAGAATGAAGAAAGAAACCTTATATTACAAACTCTAAATGATACTTGGTGACACTAAGAAAAAACCCAGCTTGGAAAAGTGCTTTTCGCAGCCTTAGAATAGCATAATTTAATTAATCCTTCTTAATTTCTTGAAGAATATAGATGGCTTGCGAACGAGCCCAATTTAAAACATGTATACTGTTCATTATACTACCTCACCATTCGTAGTGTGAGATCGTCTACTGAGTGGCGCTTCTAATACAACTGAAGTTAAAACATAGAACGACTTAAATTTTTTGAACAAGGTAGCAGGTGATTTTAACGGAAGTGCAGCTACTGATAGAGGTCCAGTGTGGGTTGTTGCTATCATATGGCAGTGAAACTTGGCAGATATGCTAATTCGTTTATGTGCATCCGATTTACAATGGAGAAAATAGTTCTAACTTTGGACACCGGAGCAAATCTGGCGCTGTACAGGATCTTGTCAGCGTCTCCAGTGCTCGTATTGAACAAACTGTGTAAGCGGCGGTATATAACAAAATCAACATTGTGCCTTTCGCACTTTTTTGACCTTTTCTGCCCAGACGCGTAGCTAATCGATTACATATGGAAACATTTCTATAGGTCTTTCTTGCATTCTAAGCGCCAGACTTCAATCTGGTGGCCAACATTGGACCTATTGTATCCAGCGTAAATCCGTTACGCATTAACGCATTAGAATATCTACCTAAATTCCCTCCCATACGATAATTACAGCTCCCGTTGGGTCTATCTGAGCAGCTTTGATTGTAACCATATGGTTCCTTGTTCTAAAAACTGAATTTGTTCAACATCTCTTATTAACTTCAGTTCTAGCAAAGTACCACTCGGTACAGGACGTCACACTAGGCCTGGTGAGGTAATATGATGAGCAGGGAACAGTTTTTAAACTGAATTCACTCGCAAACCATCTGCATCCTTCTATTAATGCTATCAGTTTTAGTAAGCAAAAAAATGTTCAATTGAGTGTGAATTCCTAAGGGACCAAACTGCTGAGGTCATCGGCCCCTAGACTTACACACTACTTACACTAATTTAAATTAACTTATGCTAAGAACAACACACACACCTATGCCCGAGGGTGGACTCGAACCTCTTGTGCTTCAGATATATTTCCCAGGTGATAAAGAAATGGTGTTCAAGATCTGAAATGACAATAGAATGACAACATTTCATTATAAAAATAACGAATTACTTTTTACAAACTATTTCACAATGTAGCACTTCAAGTTCGCGATAAAGTAGCCATTTCAGACAATGTATTCCGAGATATACGCTGTTATATATTGACCGTCCTCAGGATCCCAAAATTTCCGTTTCCCTGTACTAACACAGTAAGTTTATGAATTTCTCACAATCCAACTCTTTTGAATTTTGCCGACCGTTCGTCCAAAGTCTGATGTTCGGGTACTGAAATCGGTTGTACTGAGACAGCACACTTACTGCAGTACTGATTTGATAAATAGACAGGCCGTCTGCGGCCGACGTCGCTTGTCGGAGGAATCTCCAACGTCGGTGCCAATAGTGATCACAGCCTTAGGTTGAACACGGCAATTTTAATTCTGGATGGGGTTTGAAATTCTTTCCTCCGGATTGCGAGTCCACTTTATTAGACAAACTTGCAGTTCACTAACGTTATTAAGAAACTTTTGCAGTTAAATTTGTTGCTTCTGAAGGTCAGGCCGTACCGTATTCAGCTTTATTTGTTGAGTATTTTACCACATTTAATTATCGATCCATTCTGGATTTAGATCATGACTTGAGCTACAAACAAGGGCCCAGCAGGGGTAGCAGGGTGATTAAGACGCAGGACTCGTATTCTGGAGGATGGCGATCCAAATTCAGGTTTTCAGATGTCTCCCTAAATCGGTAAGACAAATGAAAACAAATGGCCGAATGCCTTCCAGATAATCCCAAAGATGATTTTTGCTCCGCCTGTAACGACCTTGTGGTCGACAGGACGCTATGCTCTGTTCTCCCATCCTTCCTTCGATGTGCGGTCTATACCGTTCCTAAAATGCCGACGTCTGCGAATACTTTTCATGCAGCTGTTTGCGAAGTGTAGTTGCTGTCCGTCTTAGTACAAGGAACGAGATTTGCGAAGACTTTATATCCTGGTATTGACACGTGCCCTGTTTACTACCCGTGCCAACTGCACAGAGAAATTGCGTTGCAGTGTCACATATTTTACGCATTGGCCAGCAAGGTTCACAACCTTGTATTTTTCATCGGTAGCTATATGAACGTCAGTTTGTGACCAATTTGCATAACTCCTTCGCGATGTATGTATTTCGCACCTAGAGTAGAGAAAAAGTTACGTTCTTCGTAGGCATACCTAGGAGCCTGTCCAGCACCACAGACAGAAGTATTGGTCCAGAATCAGTTTCAGGAAAGCTAGAAGCTGTACCGGGTATTGAGTGTTAGCAAGTGTACCCAGAGCCGATTCATGATAAATCTAAATTGTGTTTCGTTGTTCGTATCTAAACTTCTTTTAAATGAATGTTAGTGATAGTTATGGAATCAAAATGCTCCACTTGGCCATGGCCGACACCCAGTTAAAATATAAATTTTAATGTCCAGTGTCACCGTCCTAGTCCCAGTGTTGCACTTACTTCTAACGCCCCCCATTATTTTTTGGACTACAATACCATTCTTCTCTCATGGGATTACCCTATGCGGCTTTCTCTTCTACCACTGCAATTTTTCACTGACGTCTAAATAGATTTTACGAACTGTCCATTCATCTAGAGAGTGCTTTTCCTCAGTTTCTATTATTGACGATTCAGTAGGGAACCTTCCAATTTCTTATCCTGTCAAACAGTATAATTTTGAGCGTATTTCCACAAAGCCCAACGGTTCTATTCTATTATTTTTTTTCTTTTTCTCCCGCAAATAATGACTCACTTACATACTGTTGTGGCGTAACAAGCTAGCTACGCCACACTGAGAAGTAGCCGGAAGGGCACGCGTCAACTCTCGCCGTCTTGCGTTAAGTCTGAAACAGGATACGTGATGAAAGCTATAACGAAAAGAACGGAGCTTCTCGTATACTTAACTTTTATTCACTTGCGGTACATCGCTCTTGATAATACAAGTGAGACTCTCTCCAGATATGGTTAATGGCGCCTTGCTAGGTCGTAGCCATGGACTTAGCTGAAGGCTATTCTAACTGTCTCTCGGCAAATGAGAGAAAGGCTTCGTACGTGTAGTCGCTAGCAATGTCGTCCGTACAACTGGGGCGAGTGCTGGTCCGTCTCTCTAGACCTGCCGTGTGGTGGCGCTCGGTCTACGATCACACAGTGGCGACACGCGGGTCCGACATGTACTAATGGACCGCGGCCGATTTAAAGCTACCACCTAGCAAGTGTGGTGTCTAGCGGTGACACCACACATACAATGCTGTACTCTAGACGTACAGTCTCAGAAATTTATTCCTCACATTGAGGCCAATGCTTGGACGTCTTGCGAGGAATAAAGTTCTTCAAATTTTACATTGTTGTAGTTAACATCACTACACAGCACGGTTAAAGGCGCTGCAGTCTGGAACCGCAAGACCGCTACGGTCGCAGGTTCGAATCCTGCCTCGGGCATGGATGTTTGTGATGTCCTTAGGTTAGTTAGGTTTAATTAGTTCTAAGTTCTAGGGGACTAATGACCTCAGCAGTTGAGTCCCATAGTGCTCAGAGCCATTTGAACCATTTTTGAACTACACAGCAAACAAATGGCTGTAAATAAATTGCTTGTCCTTCTATTTACAATCAGATGAATAAATACGAATACCATGGTCTGCATCATACAGTTTTTTCAGAATTGTGGTGAATAGATTTTGTATTTTCAATCAGGAAAGGAAGTTGTTGTTAAGTTTGTGGTGATACATTACAGTGGTTCGGCCGGGGTGGTCGAGCGGTTCTAGGCGCTACAGTCTGGAACCGCGCGACCGCTACGGTCGCAGGTTCGAATCCTGCTTCGGGCATGGATGTGGGTTATGTCCTTAGGTTACTTAGGTTTAAATAGTTCTAAGTTCTAGGGGACTGATGACCTGAGAAGTTAAGTCTCATAGTGCTCAGAGCCATTTGAACCATTACAGTGATGTAAATACCTGTGTCTGTTGCAGAACCTGAAGTCCAGGACCTGGGACTCATCGCGAACGCCAACAGCGAAGCGGCTCCTCTGTGGCACCGGCTGGGTGCAGCAGTCGTCCTAATGGGTTCCGCGTGCTCTCTTATCCTTGTATAGCAGGTGAGAGCGAACTCTCCAATTACTCTCCATTATCAGCTACTCCCTTTAACCCCATCCCTCCACTTCTCCCGCTTCCAGATTCATAAACACTCAAACATATCTAATTCGTCTTTTCTAAATAATCGTTCTCAGAAATCTATTTCCGCCAGATTCGAGGAATCCTTTGTAATTGCCAGTATGTGATGTATATGCCACTTGTTTCGTCCGCATCGCTTCGTATATTTATCCAGTTATTGCTTTATATTGTCCCTCTATAATACCACGAGCGGAGAAAGACAAAGGTTATTGTTTACGACTACATACCGACTTATACCAGAAGACTTATAAACCGTAATCAAAAAGTTTCAGTTAAAGTGAGAGGAGAAAGTACAAACTGGATCAGACTAGTGAAAGGAGTAAGACAAGGATGCTGTTTATTACCTACTCTTTTCAACCTGTACTTGGAAAATACGATTGACCAATGCTCATTAGATGACAAAGGAGTAGAAATTGGAGGAAGAAGAGTAGGGTGCTTGAGATTTGCTGATGACATGGTCCTTCTAGCCACAGGGAAAAAAGAATTACAGGATTTGGTGGACACCATTGCAAGTAACGGAAAAAAAATATGGAATGAAAATTAACACAAATAAAACAAAAGTATTGGCAATAGGAGGAAATAATGAAATAAAAATTGTGCTGAATGGAGAAACACTAGAACAGGTGCAAAATTTTAAGTATCTTGGAAGCAGGATAGACACCGACTGGAAGTGCACCTTAGAAATTAAAACAAGGATAGCAATGGCAAAAGAGGCGTTTTATAAGAAAAGGAGAATCTTCTGCAGCGGTCTGGACATAGAACTCAGAAAGAGACTCATAAAATGTCTTGTATGGAGTGTTCTTCTATATGGCGCTGAAACATGGACTATGAGGAAAAAAGACAAAGAAAGGCTGGAGGGTTTTGAGATCTGGACATGGCGGAAGATGGAAAGAATAAGTTGGATGGACAGAGTAAAAAATGAAGAGGTACTGAGAAGAGTGGGAGAGAAAAGTTACTAGATGTAATAAAGAGAAGAAAAAGAAATTGGATTGGGCATATATTAAGAAAGAATGACGGACTGATAAAAACAGTTTTAGAAGGTTATGTAAAAGGGAAAAGGAAGCGAGGAAGGAAGAGATTCCAGATACTGGATGACATGATGGACGGTACAACATACAGCAGCCTTAAGAAGGAAGCAATGGATCGCAGAAAATGGAGAGGCAAAGGACCTGCTAATATAGCAGATAACTGATTATGATGACATACCGACTGTACCCGATTATGTGAGACACATGACTAAATAAGCTGTACAAGCTTTTCCTCTCAAACGATCTCTGAATGTGCATCGATCGTTATGTGCTAAACAAAGAAACTTGTAAACTAAATTTACAACTGACGGTCATCATATTGAATGTACCTGGTGAAAGAAGCACACGCACTCGCAGTTTCTGTGGACGGAGATACCACACATTCTATAGTTCTTGTGTGGCATACGATAATCATATTGTAAAACTTCCAGTAGAGCCGTATAAAGATGACATTGTGATTCAAATTATGTTCACTGTTCATTTCATACTAATGAGACTAAACATGCGGTGCTTTAAAATCCCCTTTCATTCTTGGCTTCAATATTATGCAAGTTACTTCCACACCTCTATTTTCGTTCTGTGAAAACTGCAGATTAGCTGCAAATCTCGCTTACGGCGTATCCGCAGTGGTGGTTTAAGGGAACCCAAAATTTTTTTTAGTGATCGATCTATGGGGTGTCTAGATGCCATGATCAACTTCTTCCTGTTGCTGTCCTTTCCATCTCTGTTTTATACGAGTATTTTATACCAGTAAGTTTAACACAAACTCGAATTTCCTGTACAGGTTCCGGAAATCTCGGAACCGAGGTGATGCAAAACTTATTTTGATGTGTGCTTTTGCCGGAAATATTAGCTCTTTTCTGTCCTGCAGATCAAAGTGAAAATAACTCTGCTCACGTTCCCTGTCTTTCTATATTATAAGTCTACATCCACATCTACACCTATACCCCGCAAGCCTCCCTGCGGTACGTGGCTGAGGATACTTTGTGTACTACTGTCACTTTCTCCCCTCACCTGTTCCAGTTGCGAATAGTTCGCCGGTAGAACGATTGCCGCCATGCCTCTCAGTGGGCTCGAATTCATCTAATTTTAAATACTAGTATTTTTTCGCGAGGTGTACGTTGGAGGCAGCGTTATATTTGTTGATTCTTCTAGGAACGTACGATCACCGAACTTTAGCACTAAAGAACACCGCAAGGCAGAACGCCTCTGTTACAGCGTCTGCCAGTGGAGTTGATTGATCACCTCGGTGACGCTTTCGTGCTTACCAACAGAATGTGTAACGAAACATTTTGCTCTTCTTTAGAGCTTCTTGCTTCTTCCATCTATCCCTTACTGACTATCAATATTGAAGTATTGGTCGTACGAGAGTTTTGCAAGCTACCTGCTTTGATAGTGGACTACATTTCCTGAGGTTTCTCTAGTTAATCTCAGTCTGGCATCTACCTCTCCTGCGATTAATTTTACTTGGCCATTCAACTTGTTTATGTTGACGATCAATTTCCACACTCTGCACCAAGCGTTCATCCTCAGCATTTCTTCCTGCGTAGCATCATCTGTGAAAAGCCTCATGGCACTTCCAATGCTGTCTACAGTATCGTTTATATATATTGTCAAATGTCATGGTCGTATAACACTTTCTAGGGGCACGCCCAAAGTTACTATTACTTCTGAGGACATCGCTCGATTCAGAATGACATGCTGTGTTCTGGTTGAAACTCTGCAGTCACACAGTGGTCTGATACTCCTATTTTGTTCATAATGTAGCAATGCGCAACTGTATCGAATGCCTTCCGGAAGTGAAGGAACACGGTATCCACCTGGGCGTCTATTTCTACTGGTTTCTGAGTCTGGTGGAAGAACAGAAAGAGTTTTGTCTCACACGACCGCTGTTTTGATTCCCACAGAGGAGAGGTTTGGTCTCCAGAGGTGTCATAACACGTGAACATAAAACATGTTCTACAATTCTACAACACACCGACGTCGGAGACATAGCCGTGTAGCTTTACGCGTCTGTTCGACGATGCTTCCTGAAAACGTGAATAACCGTGCTTTTTTTCAATCATCAGGAACATTTCCCTTCTGCAGGGACCTACTGTACACTGCTCTTAGAAGAGAGGCAAATTCTCTCACACACTCTATGTAGAATCGTATTGGTACGCCGTCAGATCTAGTGCTGAGCGTGAGCGATTTTAGTCGCATTTCTATCCCTGGATCACTTGTTTCAATACCAAACATTCTGCAGTTCGTCCGACGATTTAAAGGAGGAACTACGGTGGGACCTTCCTCTGTTAAACAATTTTGGACAAATGCGTTTAGTACTTCGCCCATTTCAGTGTCGTCCTCTGTTTCAGTGCCGTCATGGTCAAAGGGCGTCTGGACAGATGGCTTCAATCTGTTTATTGATTTAACGTATGACCAAAACTTCTTAGGATTTTCTGTCAAGTCGGTAGACAGAATGCTACTTTCGAATTTGTTGAATGATTCACGCATGGTTCTCCTAATGCTAATTTTGGATTGGTTTCATTTTTGATCGTTTGTGAGGTTTTTGCGACGTTTAAATTTGCAGTGAAGTTCTCTTTGCTTTCATAACTGTTTTGCAACATGGCTGTTTAACGATGGTGGGTCTTTCCGTCCCTGAAAACTTTGCCCGAAATACAACTGTGTGAAGTGTTTTGTACAGTATTCTTGAACTTTGCTCATTGTCACTGATCATTGTTAATGCTCGAGAAATTTGTCCACTGACACTCAGCATTATAAGCGCTGGGGATGTAATTTCCTTACTGACCTGTCATGTAATCTGAAATCTGCTTCTTCTTACTCTTGCTAAGCGGAAAGATTTTCTCGTTTTCCTTCTTATAGTCGTATTCAGTAATATCATGATGCTATAACGTCCTTCTGATGACCGATTCCATGTTATATGCTGCTTAAAAATGTTCTTGTCACCGGCACATATAAGATGTTACCTTCTCGAGCCGGTTCTCTGGGTAACTGCTCAACGTAATTTTCGGAAAACGTATTTAAAACAACTTCACACGATTCTCTGTCCTTACTACATGCCCTAATCCCTTGAGCTTACAACAGACCCTTCTTGAAAACGGGAATAACCTGTGCTTTTTTTCCAATCGTCAGGAACATTTCTCCCTTGAGTTTCCCAGTCTGTAGTTGGTAAGTTGAAGTCTCCACCCAATACTATGACATGACCAGGAAACTTGCGTGCGGGGTCAGGGATTTTCTCTGCCTCGTGATGACTGGGTGTTGTGTGAAGTCCTTAGGTTAGTTAGGTTTAAGTAGTTCTAACTTCTAGGGGACTGATGACCATAGATGTTTAGTCCCATAGTGTTCAGAGCCATTTGAACCATTTTGAAACTTGCGTGAAATATTCTTCGATTTTTCCCCTCAATTGTTCTAACAGTATTGTTCACTGAGTCAGGTGGGTCTATAAAGGCATCCGATGGCAATGTTTTATCCACCTTCTGTATTTGTCTTCACCCGAAGTATTCTACATTAGAATCGTATTTTTTCTTGCCGTAAACACGCCTCCACCACTAGCGTTCAACTTATCTTTGCGATACACATTAAAATCGGAATTCATAATTTCGTTCCCACTGACAACTGGTTTCTTCCAGCTCTCCATCCCTAGTGCCGTGGGGGCAATGTTATCATTTATAAGCGAGATCAGTTTAACGATCTGCCCGTAGTAGCTCCTGCAATTAATAGGAGTAACATTATGTAAAAATTTCATTTCCGCAAACTGTTGTGAAAAAATCTACCTTCTCTTGAATTGGCATGCTTCTTATCTGGCCTATAGGGAATTTCTATAACAAAAAAAAAGTGCGCTCCACACTTACCACAATACCCTAGTAGCCACTTGCTATCCGTAGTTCATGTCTGACCTATTAATAAAAGCATTCCGTCTTTAGGCCACAAGAGGCCCATCAAGACTATCTGACCGCCGTGTGATTCTCAGCTGGGGGTTCGGATAGTAGAGGCGTGTGGTTAGCACACCGCTCCCACTGACCTATTAATAAGCACCCACCAATTCTCCACGAGATAACAGTGATAGTGAAATTTGTATCTGATACTGTCGCAGTATCGTCTTAGCCTCTGGCTTTGACCTTCCAGTCTGCTGTGAACTGGGAATGATGCTGTATAACGATAGCTGTGCTACCAAACTGCGGGTGAGTCTTCGTCAAATCAGTCAGCCAGGTATAGGAGCGAGGGATTGTCTCTGAACCCAGGAGGTCATTCACGCCTACACAAGCCACGATTTGAAATCACTGCTGGCACATCTCGCACGAGATCCCTAAGAATGGAAACAAAGCGGATACAACCCCTTTTTCTGGACCTGCCACCACCATCACCGGCCTAACACTGGATGTCCCAATGGTAAGCAGTCCGACCCTCTGCGATTGTCTCGGCCTGTCAGGAAGATTGGCCCTGTCCCAACAGGCGATGCTTCCCGTGCTGGTTCAGAAGTACTTTCAACAGTAGGCAATACATCCGACCTGCTATTAAGGTATACGGGGACAGCCTTGTGGATGGTACCCACTTTCGCCTTCTGCCCAGCAATTCGCGACCCTGCCACTGTTCGCCATCCATTGTCAGGTAAGTGACGATTGGCTGGGACGTACGAATCGGAGGACGCAGCACCATAAACCGCTATAGGCTGCAGAGGTGACACAGCATTCGGGTCAGGTGCCACTGCAGCCTAGGGCAGAAGCCTGAAGCCTGTCGACCATGGCTGACACAGTTACCAACTGTTTATAGGCAGGGGCCAATTCCCGCTGCATCCATACACAGCAGGCGCAGTCCCTATCCATATTTCATCATTATCTGAGAAATAGGTAATTCTACATTAAACCAACAAACTGAACTCGCTGAACACAAAAAAGCAGACAAACTCACAATAAGAGAAAGTAACGCTACTGCAGTCAGCTAAATAAGCAACTATTTTTTACTTCTAATCATAAGTAAGAATCCGACTAAATAAAACACCGTAAACGAGGTGCGACAATAATGAGACTGATTTTCTTTGCAAGATGGGGCAACCCTGCAGGCTTGACCTTGGTCTATAAGCTGATGCTAGTCCAAGCAGCACATCGATGCAAATGCTCAGTCGTGAGTTGTGCTGTAGTAAGTTAACACGTGTTTGTGTCTCTTGTCACGGAAATGGAACCGCATAATATTGCGCAATGGTACGCAATTCCATTTTGCGTTTAATTGGGTGAAAACGCGAGGACAAAGCTTCAGAAGGCTTTTGGGGAGGAGATTATATCAAGAGCTCAAGTTTTTCGTTGGCATAAAATGTTTAGTGAACGCAGAACGAATGTTGAAGATGAAGACCGCAGTGGACGACCATCAGCCTCACGGACGGCTGTCAGCTTGACCAGGGAGCGTGAACTCGTACTATCTGATCGAAGATTATCCGTAAAAACGATTGCAGAAGAACTGAACATCAATTGAGAATCGGTTCGTCTAATAATAACTGAAGATCTTGGTATGAGAAACATTTGTACAAAAATGGTCCCCAAAAATTTCCCATCGCAACAGCGAGAAACACGGAAAAATTTGGCAGCCGATCTCTTAGAGCAAACGGAAATCAATCCAGAATTGTTGAGTCGTGTTATCCCTGGTGATATAACTTGTTTTTTTTTTCAGTACGATCCAGAGACAAAACGCTAAAGTTCGCAATGGTGCTCAAAGGGATCACCCAGACCAAAAAAACCTCGCATGTCAATATCAAAAGTGAAATGCATGCTTGTGTGCTTCTTTGATTCCAAGGGAATTATTCATAAAGAGTGGGTGCCTCCTGGACAAACAGTTAACCAATATTACTACAAAGAAATTTTAGAAAGACTTCGTAAAAGATTTCTTCGTCTCCGTGCGCACATTGCTCATAATTTGATTCTGCATCACGATAATGAGCAATCCCATACTGATCTGTCTGTACAGCAATTTTTAACCTCAAAAAAAATTTCAGTACTACTACAGATACCATATTCACCAGATATCGCTATTCCCAAGAGTCAAAACGGTGGTCAAGGAACAACATTTTCAAACAACACAAGACGTCCAAAAAGCTGTGACGAGGTTCTCGGAGGATACTAGAGACGATGAGTTCCAGAAATGTTACCATCAATGGCAGAAGCGCTGGATAAAGTGTGTGCAATCAGAAGGGAAGGGAACTAATTTGAAGGAGACAACATTAAACTTCACTGAAACTTTAAGCAACATTTTTTTCACATCAGTCTCATTACTTTATTGTCGCACCTCGTATAACATGTGTACAAACGATAAGCTGCTGGGCAGGAACGATAATCTGAGGGTGGAACTATAAGTAAATTAGTAAACACTAGTCAACATACTAAAACACCCTGGCACAATTCATTTCCTCACGTAAGGATGTTCGAAAACAGAAACTAAACTAAACTACTGTGTATCAATCAAACTGTCGTCCTCTCGGCTCCGCGACCGCAGACACACTAACTGCATAGGCGCTGTATCCAACGGTTCTGAGATTCAAACTGAGTCACGTGACGTGGCGCTTCTGGCCTCGGAAAAGTACACCAGAAAGTCGTCTCACACAGTGAGAAGCAGAGGATGATGGTCCAGATCCCCGTCATAAGACCCTGATTGAAATTTTCCACATTTTACTCAAATAACTAAAGGCAACTATCGGGATGGTTGCTTTGAAAAGAAATCTGCCGATTTCTCTTTCCATCTTTCGTAACCCGATCTCGGTCTGCGTCTCTAATGATCTATTCGTCGAATGGATGTTAGACCCTAATCCTGACAGCGTTCGATGTTCAATGTCAGCGTTATTTGATGAGGACTTTAAGCGCTGGGACAATAGAACAGGCCACATTAATACCTTTATTGTGATTTTCAGATATACTGCACTTTAACCGTATAACAGAATTCGATGATTAAATCCTGTTGTATTCCGCCACTTACTACATTCAATAGCACTTTTCAGAACATAAAGATATTAACAATCAGTAACTGAATCCAAAGCAGCCAGCCAGTTGCTACAAGAGGTGCTTTTATTCAAACTTTAACCTTGGTTTCGACGGATGTAAACCCGTCTTCTTCAGAAGTACATATAACTGAAAATTTCCCACTGGAGAAACACCAAATGATGAAGCGAACGAACATTTGTCGAACGAAAATATGCTGTCAGCGCACATCATTGTATACATTATTAAATATGCTGGCCCCCTATGATCAGGACTTGTCAAGTAAAAATTGTTAAAATCTAGAAATAAAACGAATGAAATTAAATAACAGGTCATGGTATGAGCCACACGCCGGCTCAACAGTCATCATATCCAACAAGCTGTGAACTGAACCATTTGTATTGTATTCTATCGTATGTTAACCGGGGGCCTAGAAATGACGGAGAGGCTCTGCCCCCCCCCCCTCTCAACCCCGCAGCCTCAGTGGTCCATAACCCCACGACGACTACCGCAGTTCACTTAATCCCTCCGCCGCCCCACACCGAACCCAGGGTTAATGTGCGGTTCGGCCCCCGGTGGACCCCCCAGGGAACGTCTCACACCAGACGAGTGTAACCCCTATGTTTGCGTGGTGGAGTAATGGTGGTGTACGCGTACGTGGAGAACTTGTTTGCACAGCAGTCGCCGACATAGTGTAACTGAGGCGGAATAAGGGGAACCAGCCCGCATTCGCCGAGGCAGATGGAAAACCGCCTAAAAACCATCCACAGACTGGTCGGTTCACCGGACCTTGACACAAATCCGCCGGGTGGATTCGTGCCGGCGACCAGGCGCTCCTTCTCGCCCGGAAAGCCGTGCGTCAGACCACACGGCCAACCACGCGAGCGAACTGAACCCATACTTTGTATGGTCTCTGCTGTATATTATTACATTTACATTTATGGTGGCGATTCACGCGCGCCGCCTGAATATGTTTGGGTGGCTAAGTGATTGCGAATGAGCTTCTTCATTCTAAGTTACAAATCGGACCTATGTGCTTTAAATTACGGTGTTGCACTGATGGCCTCGCGTTTGTGTTTAAAACAGTATAGTGATGTAGCCAACATTATCCGTGCTCTATTTGTAGCACATACATTTGCATCTGTCAAAGATGTAGCAAACGTTTGTCTATCAGTAGACGCCATGTAAACAGTACGTACGATCTAATGTGTCATCTGGAGTTCAAATTATTTCCTAACGGGCTACAGTTTTCTCAATGCTATCAGTTTGCACTTACTATTTGTACCGACAGTATCGGCATATTCTTTTGAAATGCAGCGGGAAATGAATAAAATAATTGAGGCTGAGATAAACAGTTCAGTTATATAAATGCAACTACGACTGTTTTCAGTCATTATGTGCTCAAAGAACATAAAACAGTTTTACGAGAACATTTGCAAAGAAATCTATACGTTCTATTCCTCTTTCCTAACACCAGTCGGTTCCGTTTCACGTAGTTCTTTAATATTACCCGTAAAAACGTACACAATGTGACACACTCCACGTGTTCAATATTTGTGTTTTCCGCATGTAAAGTTAACAACCACATAAAATTTCATTGAATGTACGCAAACAGCTGACAAACTTCGCCGTCTAAGAGATTCTCGTTTCCAGTCGAAGCGCCACAACAATGTGCCCTTTGCCAGAACCGCTTATATAACTGGGTTTCAATTTCCGACGGGGTCAGGGATTTTCCCTGCCTCGTGATGACTGGGTGTTGTGTGCTTTCCTTAGGTTAGTTAGGGTTAAGTAGTGCTAAGTTCTAGGGGACTGATGACCATAGATGTTAAGTCCCATAGTGCTCACAGCCACTGGATTTCAGCACTTCCGGCCCGTATCTTCGCTATAATGAATGCACATTTGTCTCTCTTCCGCTTCTTACACCTGCTCGAAACACCACCAGGAGGCATTCAACCTCTCTATGGGCAGTGGAGGTAATGGCTCAATTGGCTATGAGCACTATAGGACTTAACTTCTGAGGCCATCAGTCCCCTAGGAATTAGAACTACTTAAACCTAACTAACCTAAGGACATCACACACATCCATGCCCGAGGCAGGATTCGAACCTGCGACCGTAGCGGTCGTGCGATTCCAGACTGTAGCGCCTAGAACCACTCGGCCACTTCGGCCGGCCAGTGGAGGTAATGCTATGTTCATCAGTGTACGTCACGCACGAGTAGCAGGCAGTGACACAAGGACAACGTCGTATGGAACTCTGGTTGTGGCCGTGATTTGTGCACGGACAGCCGAAGCGCTTAAATCTAAGGCGGGAAGTACGGGTTCGAGCCCCGGTCTGGCACAAGTTTTGATTGTCATCATTCTAATACGCAGATGAACGTGCTTCACATTGGTAGCTACGAATAGATTTCCTCTATCTTCTAAAGCGACGGTGAATTTGGCCTCATCATCAAATACAGCATCATTGAACCACTCTGAAACTTTCTTAACGTGGTTCTTGGCTAACGGAGCCTTTTCTATCTGTTCACTTTGTTCAGGTATATTTTTTCCTTGCCGTTCTCCTTCTGTGGTGAACCTCAGCACGAATGACTGAATTATTGGTTATCGCACTCTTGCAGCAGCTGCACTGCAGTTTTAAGTGCACACTTTCGAGGATTAGGCTTAATCTTTATTATGGCTTAACCTCCATTCTCTTTCATTTAACTTCCTTCGCACTTCTTTTTGAAGGATAGATTTTGTGTAATTGTCCTCCTAATATGCCCTTTGACACCTCCGGGTCTCTTTGTCATACTACATTCTGATATGCTGACCATCATTGTTGATGAATGACAGCCAAAATGCTAAGAACTCCTTATAAAGTGCATCATCTTAGCAGAAAATAAATAGTTATGATAATTATTGTTTTTGTAGCATACAAAGCGCCATCTGTTGTTTGTTATATGCAGTTTTTTGGTTTCAATGAAACCCCATGTAATTTTAAGCTTATGCATCAGTTTTCACCTTTCTACATACATTATTCTGTGAAGTCTTATATTTTCAAATGTTTGTTGACTTTTGGGGCACCCTGTAGTATGGAGTGAATGTCCTGACTGTAAAGATCGTAATGTGACTCAACAGAGACACAGGCAGTTCTATAAACTCTGCATGGTAGTACATAAACGGAAGTATTGTGGAGCCTAAATTCAGTTCCAAATCTTACGATGTAATACCGTAAGCGGGATATGTTATGACTGAATGTGAAATGCAGTTATTGTCATATGGCCGGCAGGAGTGGTCGAGCGGTCCTAGGCGCTACAGTCTGGAACCGCGCGACCGCTACGGTCGCAGGTTCGAATCCTGCCTCGGGCATGGATGTGTGTGATTTCCTTAGGTCAATTAGGTTTAAGTAGTTCTAGGTTCTAGGGGATTAATGACCTCAGAAGTTAAGTCCCATAGCGCTCAGATCCGTTTGAACCATTTATTGTCGTAACACTAGTTTATTTGTTTATCGTTCTTGTAACCCTACGGCCATATATGTACACAGCGATAAGTAATCACGAATTACATTTTAAAATTATAGGCATGTAGTACTCACAATTAAAAATTTTAAAGTAAGAGCTTAATGGTTTTCATGATTGCAGGTTTTCAAGATTGCGTCTTTTGTCTTTACTCTTAGAATAAAATTGCACGAGAGTCGTTGAGTACCGAGCGAGGTGGCGCAGTGGTTAGCAGACTGCACTCACATTCGGGAGGAAGACGGTTCAATCCCGCGTCGGGCCATCCTGATTTAGGTTTCCTGTGATTTCCCTAAATCGCTCCAGGCAAATGCCGGGATGGTTCCTTTGAAAGGGCACGGCCGACTTCTTTCCCCGTCCTTCCCTAATCGGATGACACCGATGACCTTTCTGTTTGGTCTCTTCCCCCAAACAATCCAACCCAGTCGTTGAATAAGTAATGCAAAGCATTTTTTTCTCGGCCAATTTGGGATGAAAGAATGGGCAATCTGCTGTGGGGCATAGTGGAATATGCCCGCTTCAGCCCCTAAGCCCCTACAGATTCACGAATTCCGATAGGTGGCGGCGCTGTAAGTAGCCTTCATAATGGTGACTGTAACAAAGATGGCTTCCAAAGAGAAAGCTATCACCGAGTTTCTTTTGTCGAAAAACCATAGGCGCTTGCAGAATGTCTATGGGAGTGAACAAAACCACAGTGAGTCGTTGGGCGGGGCGTCTGTGATCGCAACTAGGTGGCACAAACCGGTCCGATCTCCCGCTTGCCGGCCGGCCGCACCCAGTTGTGACTCCTGCAGTGTTGGAACGTGCGGACACTCTCATTCGAAGTGATCGACGGATCACAATCAAACATCTCTCTGGTTAACTGGACGCCTCTGTTGGTAGTCCTGATACACTTGTCCACCAGTTGGGGTACTCAAAGGTGTGTACCCGCTGGGTTCCTCGCTTTCCGCTTTCCACCTGTGTTTTGAAAAGCAGATGCACTCCGCGGGAATCATTACATGGATGATGTGGAGGTTATTGATGCAGCGAAGCGCAGACTCCAACTTCGATCAGTAGAGTGGTACTACACTGGTATACAGGCTCTTCCAGTAAGGTGGCATAAGACCGATGCATTTAACGTAGATTATGCTGAAAAATAGTGACTTGTAGGCAAAAGAGTGGTGAATAATGTGGTGTACTGGAATCCTGCGTAAACAGGATTGTTCTCAATGGAGAGACGTCTACAGACGTTAAAGTAACCTCTAGCGTGCCACAGGGGAGTGTTATGGGACCATTACTGTTCACAATATATATAAATGAACCTAGTAGATAGTGTCAGAAGTTCCATGCGGCTTTTCGCGGATGATGCTGTAGTATACAGAGAAGTTGCAACATTAGAAAACTGCAGCGAAATGCAGGAAGGTCTGCAGCGGATAGGCACTTGGTGCAGGGAGTGGCACTGACCCTTAACATAGACAAATGTATTGTATTGCGAATACATAGAAAGAAGCACCCTTTATTGTATGATTATATGATAGCGGAACAAACACTGGTAGCAATTACTTCTGTAAAATATCTGGTAGTATGCATGCGGAACGATTTAAGTGGAATGATCATATAAAATAAATTGTTCGTAAGGCGGGTACCAGGTTGAGATTCATTGGGAGAGTCCTTAGAAAATGTAGTCCATCAACAAAGGAGGTGGCTTACAAAACACACGTTCGACCTATACTTGAGTATTGCTCATCAGTGTGGGATCCGTACCAGATCGGGTTGACGTAGGAGATAGAGAAGATCCAAGGAAGAGCGGCGCGTTCCATCACAGGGTTATGTAGTAAGCGTGATAGGGCTACGGAGATGTTTAGCAAACTCAAGTGGCAGACTCTGCAAGAGAGGCGCTCTGCATCGCAGTGTAGCTTGCTGTCTAGGTTTCGAGAGGGTGCGTTTCTGGATGAGGTATCGAATATATTGCTTCCCCCTACTTATACCTCCCGAGGAGATCACGAATGTAAAATTAGAGAGATTCGAGCGCGCATGGAGGCTTTCCGGCAGTCGTTCTTCCCGCGAACCATACGCGACTGGAACAGGAAATGGAGGAAATGACAGTGGCACATTAAGTGCCCAACGCCACACACTGTTGGGTGGCTTGCGGAGTATAAATGTAGATGTAGATGAAGAAAAGCAACCTGGTTTCAGAAAAAAAAGTGCTGCGTTACTTATTGAACGCCCATCGTACCTTGATGTTCCTAAACCGTACGTAGGTTCTGTCAGATGATAACCGATGTGTCTAAAGGAATTTCGATATAGTAAAACAATATCTTTTAGTTGCTTTGTGCTGATATTATACAACAAACTGTTTTCCGTGCAAGCTACAGCGCAAGATTTTAATGTTAATAACAGCCTCGAATATTGTCTTCACATGTTTGTACAAAGCAATTACAAAAGGTGAGTCCAGTGGGTTGGTTTCGTTGTTGCAGGTAAACACGTAAGGTGGAAGATCCATAGTTACCACAGCGGGGCGACCGCGGCTGGCGCTGGTTAACCACGTGTTCTCTCCCACCGCCGCCGGCCGCCGCTGCCAGCATCCGTCTACTTGTGCATAACGGCGACACTTCGCAGTACCTAACCAGTGTGGTGTTTACTTTCTCGTCGAGTGCTGAATCGTATGGCTTAGGAAGACAATAACAGTGTCGTCTGAATCGTAAAAGTTGTGAACCTCCATTTGTCAGACTAACAGTGTACCCAAAATATTTCTGCAGAAAGTGGAAGAATTGTATCATCTGTAATCCAAGAACGACAAAAGTGTTTTAGCAAAAATAGCTTTTCTCCGTCTTTAATTTAGTAGGTTTTTGCATGCTACGTCATACACTCCCTGGGCAAGAGACTACCAGTTGAAGACATTTGTGCCTTAGCATTTTCGTTCTTTGAGTTTTTTCTGCCACATCACAGTCTACTTTTAGATCGCCATTTTATTTGAACGTATTGAACTCTGATGTGTGTACAGTAGCACTGCCTGTTTTTCTGTGATGCAGGAGTTACTTTTGTTAAAACGTGCATTGTTCTTGAGATCGGGAAATTTCGCTAAGAGTTAAGTACTAAAATAGTCCACTTTTCATTCCCTGACTAATCAACATATTTTTCTTAAGAGTCCCTTTTTAAATCACTTCAATGAACCCATTTATGAGAAGTGCAAGAATGTTTTCATAAATAACATAATTCCATAAAATCAATATAGTGTGTGATCCAGATTTATTTATTTGAGATGTTGATGTTACTAGCATGAAAAGAAACAAATATTGTTTATCACAACACTGTTTCAAGATTGATAAATTTCAATATTCCATGCACATAAGCTGATTTACTATATCATTCGTAATTCTTTAATTAATTTTTGTAACGATGTATGTGATAAAATGTGTTTAATATGTAAAATAAATATTTTGAAAATTAGTGATTACAATTTATTTTGAATCAGTTGGTCAAAGAACTTGAGTGCTAGATGTATCATAGTATCTTCAGATAGACTTCCAACGAAATAAGCAACTACTAATGAGCTTGCTGATTGAAACCTATGAAGAATTAGCGTAATGTAAAGTTACCTTACTGTTTAGAAGAGGTCAGTGACTTCGACTAGAGCTTCGGTACTCAATCTGGAGATACTCGTGTTGATGGAATAAACCTCCGTACTGCCTCATGTAACACGGACAGGAATTGCTGGCGACGCGAACTACGGCTGGCAATTTTAAGCTCAGTTGCTTCCTTAATGAAATTCTACAGCATGGTAAGTGACGGAAATAGGTTTCTGCCTATCACTTCATTCCATTACATACTTACTGGTTATCAAGACAAACACAGCAATTGGACACAACTAAGGGGATGGGCGTATCCCTGAGAAAACTGCAGTGTTCCCGGGCAGTCAGTCATCCAGCAGTTAACCGGGTCGGACACTGCTTAACTTTGGTGATATGCTGAAAACTAGTGTAGCCAAAGTACCAAAAGCCGTTGCTGCTGCTAATATTTACCGTTGCGTAATGAGTACGCTAGTATTAGTTTATGTGAAAACGACACGATTGTTGCAGAGTTGGCCTTACTCGCACCATATGTTAATTTCCTGGAGTCCGACTACTCTTGAATCAAAACGATAATAGAGAGATTTAAAGGCAGGTGTATCTTCACAACCTCTCATTAATTTAATATTTGTCGTGCAATGAAAGATACATCGCTGCTCCTACAACATATAGCATTTGGATGTGTACATAGTAAGAAAGAGTAGTATGCTTGAGAAGAGCTCTATCCCCACTAAACACGGACTTACATTCTCCACAGACGATATGCGGCGTCTACTGCGAATCAGAGATCACAAGACAACATGAAACGTAACTGCGGCACAGTATTTACATTCTCTTCCATTCAAACGATAAACCTACTGAAAACCATTCTACGCTACCTACACCGTTACAGAGTGTTTGCCAACTTCCAACGCACATGACACAGTCGGCAGATCATAATGAACAATTCCCTCTGCAGACAGTGCACATTAATTTTCATGGGAAAATACTCAAACCAGTAGTTCGAGAAAGATACTACTTAAACAGCGCTATAAATGAAAATAAAACACTACACAGCCACAACGCACGTCCAGTGGATAGCATGCCCAATTATACACGCAATTATGCCTTGCCTGAACTAATAAAAATTATAAAAATAACTGCTTCGAGTCATTATTATTATACCCACTGTAGCACTCAAATTTTGGCAGCAGCTCTGGAATACTGCACAGTGAACCATCACAAGGTAAGCACAGTCAGTCACAAACACATGTAAGACAATAGTAAAAATTGAAGAAAATGTGGCGCAGGTAATCCTTGGAAATTGTATTAATCCCAAAATTGATTGAAGTTAGTTTAATGAATTCATGTACTGATAATATTTCCGTGCTGTAATGCTATCGCTGACGTGTACTAAGCTGACGAAAGTCATGGATAGCGATATGCACATATAAAGGCGGCGGTACTATCGCATACACAAGGAAGAAGGGCAGTTCGTTGGCGGAGCTTTCATTTGCATTCATATGATTCATGTGGAAAGGTTTCCGACGTGATTCTGGACGCCCGGCGGGAATGGATAGAGTTTGGAATGGTAGTAGGAGCTAGACGCATGTGCTATTCCATTTTGGAAATCGTTGGGGAATTCATTATTTCGAGATCCACAGGGTCAAGGCTATGCCGAGAAAACCAAATTTCAGGCATTACCTCTCACCATTAATAACGATGTGGTCATTGGCCTTCACTTAATGACCGAGAGCAGTGCCGTGAGCGTATAGTTGTCAGCAATAGCACACAAGCAACGTTGCCTGACATACCCGCAGAAGTCAATGTGGAGGGTACACGAACATGTGCGTTAGGACAATGTGGCGAAATTTGGCGTTAATGGGTTATGGCAGCAGACGTCCGACCCGAATGCCTTCGCTTAAAAGCACAATAGCGCTTGCAGCACCTCTGTTGGGCTAGTGATCATATCTGTTGGACCCTAGACGACTGTAAAACCACGCCCTCGTCAGGTGAGTCCCGATGTCAGTTGGTAAGAGCTAGTGGTAGGGTTCTAGTGTGGCGCGTACCCCACGGCAAGGCATGACCAAAGTTGTCAACAATGCACTGTTCAAGCTGGTGGTAGTTCCGTGACGGTGTGGGCTGTGTTTACATGAAATAGTCTGGTCGAAATGAACCGATCGGTGACTGAAAATGTCTATGTTCGAGTGGTTGGAGACCGTTTTCAGCCATTCATGGACTTCATTTGTATGGATGACAATGCACCATGTCATCGGGCCAGAATTGTCTGTGACTGGTTTGAAGAACGTTCTGTACATTTCGAGAGAATAAAATGACCACGCATATCGCCCGACATTTACCCAGTCGAACATTTATCGGATATAATGAAGAGGCCAATTCGTGCTCAAAATCATGCACCACCAACATTTTCGCAGTTATCAACGGCTATAGAGGCTGCATGGCTTAATACGTCTGCAAGGGACTTCCAATGACTTGTTGAGTCCCTGCCAAGTCATGTTGCTGCACTCTTCCGGGCAAAAGGAGGTCCGGTACGATATTAAAAGGTACCCCGTGACTTTTATCACCTTAGTATGTAACTGGTCATCAGAGTCAACAGCAAAATTACTGTCAAAAGTTTACTTTCGTATGAGTTAGTTAATCAAGGTATTCAGAGGTCAGTTAGGAAAGCGTAATTTGGAATAGCAGGTGACAGTGAATGAGATGAATTAGAATACAAACTATTGTCGAGTAGGACTTGGGTGGAGCGGGTTTCGGTCAGGGACTTCAGCACACGTGGAGATCAATTTAGCGATTAATTTACGAAACATAATAATACTACTGGATAATAGAACTGTAATACAACTTCAGCAACGCGATATATCCTTCTGTATCCAGTAAAGATCCTGAAGCAGGTCTTAAAACAATTAATACCCATAATATCTTCCATTCAAAAAACATAAAATCGTACCTTTATCCTAGGATACATAATTGATCAACAAGATTAATAATTTACAGTAGTTATAACGGTTACAACTTCCAAAGTTGAACATTAGATGCCAAAATAGTTCTCAGACTTAGGCAGGATCAGTTACATAACATAGGACTACACACTGATTTACTACTACTACTACTACTACTACTACTACTATTAACATCACCAGAGAGCTACCACAACATGTAGATCACAATGCTCTATCAAAGTGCCTACGGATATATCCCAAAAATTCTTCCACAGGGTGTTACAGCAGCCCCCACCTATGCGTTTTATACAACCTGCAATGACTCTCCAAACCATAGGCGACACTGCGCCTGCTCACTATGCCCAAAGTACACTCCTGGAAATGGAAAAAAGAACACATTGACACCGGTGTGTCAGACCCACCATACTTGCTCCGGACACTGCGAGAGGGCTGTACAAGCAATGATCACACGCACGGCACAGCGGACACACCAGGAACCGCGGTGTTGGCCGTCGAATGGCGCTAGCTGCGCAGCATTTGTGCACCGCCGCCGTCAGTGTCAGCCAGTTTGCCGTGGCATACGGAGCTCCATCGCAGTCTTTAACACTGGTAGCATGCCGCGACAGCGTGGTCGTGAACCGTATGTGCAGTTGACGGACTTTGAGCGAGGGCATATAGTGGGCATGCGGGAGGCCGGGTGGACGTACCGCCGAATTGCTCAACACGTGGGGCGTGAGGTCTCCACAGTACATCGATGTTGTCGCCAGTGGTCGGCGAAAGGTGCACGTGCCCGTCGACCTGGGACCGGACCGCAGCGACGCACGGATGCACGCCAAGACCGTAGGATCCTACGCAGTGCCGTAGGGGACCGCACCGCCACTTCCCAGCAAATTAGGGACACTGTTGCTCCTGGGGTATCGGCGACGACCAGTCGCAACCGTCTCCATGAAGCTGGGCTACGGTCCCGCACACCGTTAGGCCGTCTTCCGCTCACGCCCCAAAATCGTGCAGCCCGCCTCCAGTGGTGTCGCGACAGGCGTGAATGGAGCGACGAATGGAGACGTGTCGTCTTCAGCGATGAGAGTCGCTTCTGCCTTGGTGCCAATGATGGTCGTATGCGTGTTTGGCGCCGTGCAGGTGAGCGCCACAATCAGGACTGCATACGACCGAGGCACACAGGGCCAACACCCGGCATCATGGTGTGGGGAGCGATCTCCTACACTGGCCGTACACCACTGGTGATCGTCGAGGGGACACTGAGTAGTGCACGGTACATCCAAACCGTCATCGAACCCATCGTTCTACCATTCCTAGACCGGCAAGGGAACTTGCTGTTCCAACAGGACAATGCACGTCCGCATGTATCCCGTGCCACCCAACGTGCTCTAGAAGGTGTAAGTCAACTACCCTGGCCAGCACAATCTCCGGATCTGTCCCCCATTGAGCATGTTTGGGACTGGATGAAGCGTCGTCTGACGCGGTCTGCACGTCCAGCACGAACGCTGGTCCAACTGAGGCGCCAGGTGGAAATGGCATGGCAAGCCGTTCCACAGGACTACATCCAGCATCTCTACGATAGTCTCCATGGAAGAATAGCAGCCTGCATTGCTGCGAAAGGTGGATATACACTGTACTAGTGCCGACATTGTGCATGCTCTGTTGCCTGTGTCTATGTGCCTGTGGTTCTGTCAGTGTGATCATGTGATGTATCTGACCCCAGGAATGTGTCAATAAAGTTTCCCCTTCCTGGGACAATGAATTCACGGTGTTCTTATTTCAATTTCCAGGAGTGTATTAGTCCTACAGAAAAAATGAACTGAACTTTTTTGTAGGAAATTTAATGCAGTTAAATTTTGTACTGAAATATGTTTTCGTTGGAGGTCATGGTTTTCGAGTTATTCAAGAGAAACGTGTTCAACGTCATCTTTGTACATATTTGTAGAATAATTCGAAAACTACAGCTGCTACCTATAACGTATCCCAGCACAAAATTTAGCTGCGTTAAATTTCCTATAAAAAGTTACTGTTCATTTTGATGTAGGATAAATAGCTTGTATGTAGTGAGGGAGAGAATGCAAAAACTTTCTCATGGCATTTGAAGGTGGTGTGGGTTGCATAAATCCCATAGGTAGGGGCAGATGAATCAACGTGTAATATAACTCAAACAACTGAATTCACACAGGATAAGTAACAGGATGAATTCTTGGTATAAGTTATGCTCACCGTATACTAAAAAATACTTTCTGGTTAATACAGTTAAATAACACTCACAGCATGTACACTATGTGATCAAAGTATCCGAACACCTGGCTAGAAATGACTTACAAGTTCGTGGGGTCCTCCATCGGTAATGCAGGAATTCAATTTTGTGTTAGCCCACCTTTATCCTTGATGACAGCTTCTACTCTCTTAAGCACACGTTCAATAAAGTGCTGGAAGGTTTCTTGGGGAATGACAGCCTATTCTTCACGGAGTGCTGCACTGAGGAGAGGTATCGATGTGAGCCTGGCACGAAGTCGACGTTCCAAAACATCCCAAAGGTGTTCTAAAGGATTCAGGTGAGGACTGTGTGCAGGCCAGTCCATTACAAGGATGTTATTGTCGTGTAGCCACTCCGTCACAGGCCGTGCATTATGAACAGATGCTCTTTGTGTTGAAAGATGCAATCGACATCCCCCAATTGCTCTTCAACAGTGGGGATCAAGAATGTGCTTAAAACATCAATGTAGTCCTGTGCTGTGATAGTGCCACGCAAAACAACAAGGGGTTCAAGCACCCTCCATGAAAAACACGAACACACCATAACACCATCGCCTCCGAATTTTACTGTTGACACTACACAGATGGCGTTCACTGGGCATTCGCCATACCCACACCCTTTCATCGGATCGCCACATTGTGTACCGTGATTCGTCACTCCACACAACCTTTTTCCACTGTTCAATCGTCCAATGTTTACGCTACTTACACCAAGTGAGGCATCGTTGGGCATTTACCGGCGTGATGTGTGGCTTATGAGCCTAAGTGCCGTAATACTTGCAGTGGACCCCGATACAGTTTGGAATTCCTGTCTGATGGTCTGGATAGGTCTCTGCCTATTACACATTACGGATCTCTTCAACTGTCAGCGGTCTCTGTTAGTCAACAGACGAGGTCGGCCTGTACGCTTTTGTGCTGTATGTGTCCCTTCACATTGGAAACACTGGACGTAGGGTCGGTTAGGAATTTGGAAATCTTGAGTACAGACGTATGACCACGTTCGAAGTCCGTGAGTGCCCCATTGCGCTTTCTCACGATGTCTAATGACTACCGAGGTCGCTGATATGGAGTACCAGGCAGTGGGTGGCAACACAATGCACCTGATATGAAAAACGTATCTTTTTGGGGTGTGTGGATACTTTTGATCACATAGTGTAATTTAACAATATGTTTTGCTGTCACTCACAGAGCACACATTCGCGCATGCCGCATGCAATCCTTTAACTAACATCCAAAACTTCTCAAACAATGAACCCGGCCATTATATTTTCTGGTGAAAACAAATGTTCAAATGTGCGTGAATTCCTAAGGGACCGCTGGCCGCTGTGGCCGAGCGGATCTAGGCGCTTCAGTCCGGAACCGCGTTGCTGCTACGGTCGCATGTTCGAATCCTGCCTCAGGCGTGGATGTATGTGATGTCCTTAGGTTAGTTAGGTTTCAGTAGTTCTAAGTCTAGGGGACTGATGGCCTCAGATGGTAAGTCCCATAGTGCCTAAAGCCGTTTGAGCCATTTTTTTCCTAAGGTTCCAAACTGCTGAGGTCATTGGTCCATAGACTTACATGCTACTTAAACTAACTTATGCTAAGAACAATATACACACACCCATGCCCGAGGGTGGACTCGAACCTCCGGTTGGAGGGTCCGCGCAATAAGTGACATGGCACACCTAAACCCGCGGCCATTCAGCGCGGCTGGTTAAAACACCCAACTCACTGTGAACACTGTGGAGTGGCATATATAACATTATGCTATTTGTGTAAGTTGAAGTGTTTAACAGACTTGTACAATTTTTAGACATCACAGCCTTTAACAAGGGACTGAAAACTAGTTTTGCGGACAGCAGGTAAGTAATGGAGAACGTACTGTCCATAGTACTCATTCCATAGGCCTGAGACAAGATGTTGTAACTCCTCAAGAATAATGCAAAAGGGTCGGGAATCAGGAAGATAGGTAGAAGTCGGCTTTCGTTTAATAGAACAGTATATAATGATCATTGTTCAACACACAGGAAATTAGTTCTTCCAATAGTTAATCTTCCTATTGTACTCAGCACTCGAAACAGTTCAGAAACGATATGTGCTCTTTGTTTCCATCTACAAAAAAGTAATTACTCGCCTTAAAAGTGATTCGTGCAACGCGGTTTCCTATAATATGATGGGTGGCACACAAAACAGAAGACGGAGAACGAAACAAGGGGTTTTCATATAAAATCATATTTCAAGTAAGATCAAAGTTACACAGTTTCAATAGTTATATGCGGTATATCGTTCTATAGAAACACAATAATGTCAGCCGTTATTAATGCCATCTGAGATTTTAGAGGAGCGTAGCACATTCCCATATGACTGACAGCGATCGAGTCACCTTCCCAGGTGCAGACAACCAGTTATTTACATATGCTCGGTGCGGGCGGTGAAGGGAACGCTTGCCTCAAAACTGCTTCTAGCGTTGACAACAATGGTCCAGTCAGCACCCTTTATGACTACAAAATTATGTATATCGTTGTCAGTCAAAGGCTAACAACAATCTCAGCTCTTCTATTTTTAACACAAGAATTTTCTAAATGGAAGCGACGATAGATAATGGCCTGTGCACTGTCTCTATTTTAATTCTGTACCTTTTATAATTTACAATATTATCTCGAAACTTGGTGCACCTTCATTATTACATATAACGAATACATTGCTTTCATCTTGGCTTTGTGACTTAATAACGAAGATTAGTTAATCCAATTCGTTTCGGAAAATGTAAGAAAGAAAATAATTAAAACAGGAGACGAGGTATCTTCATGTAAACTTCTAGCATCTGTTTTTAAGATAAAGATAGTCTAAATCCAGAAGTAGAACTCTGACTTTAATATTAAGTGCTTCTAATATTTCGAAAAAGTGTAATATTTCAAAAAGTGAAAGAGGTAGATCCCAGAAAATTTCTGCCATAAATTTAAGGTGACCTGCATCCAATTCCAAATACAGAATTTTCCAGCTTTAGTATTTTGTATCTCTTAGAATTGTACGGAAAGTGGGTTACGGAAGTAACTAACTGGTAAACCATATTGTGATTCACAATGTTTAATCCTATTATAGTCCTATACAGGGTGTTACAAAAAGGTACGGCCAAACTTTCAGGAAACATTCCTCACACACAAAGAAAGAAAATATGTTATGTGGACATGTGTCCGGAAACGCTTACTTTCCATGTTAGAGCTCATTTTATTACTTCTCTTCAAATCACATAAATCATGGAATGGAAACACGCAGCAACAGAACGTACCAGCGAGACTTCAAACACTTTGTTACAGGAAATGTTCAAAATGTCCTCCGTTAGCGAGGATACATGCATCCACCCTCCGTCACATGGAATCCCTGATGCGCTGATGCAGCCCTGGAGAATGGCGTATTGTATCACAGCCGTCCACAATACGAGCACGAAGAGTCTCTACATTTGGTACCGGGGTTGCGTAGACAAGGGCTTCCAAATGCCCCCATAAATGAAAGTCAAGAGGGTTGAGGTCAGGAGAGCGTGGAGGCCATGGAATTGGTTCGCTTCTACCAATCCATCGGCCACCGAATCTGTTGTTGAGAAGCGTACGAACACTGCGACTGAATTGTGCAGGAGCTCCATCGTGCATGAACCACATGTTGTGTCGTACTTGTAAAGGCACATGTTCTAGCAACACAGGTAGAGTATCCCGTATCGATTGAGCGTAGGTGGAAGAACATGGGCCCAATCAAGACAGTACCAACAATGCCTGCCCAAACGTTCACGTGTTGATGACGTGATTGCACAATTGCGTGCGGATTCTCGTCAGCCCACTCATGCTGACTGTGAAAATTTACAATTTGATCACGTTGGAATGAAGCCTCATCCTTAAAGAGAACATTTGCACTCAAATGAGGATTGACACATTGTTGGATGAACCATTCGCAGAAGTGCACCCGTGGAGGCCAATCAGCTGCTGATAGTGCCTGTACACGCTGTACGTGGTACGGAAACAACTGGTCCTCCCGTAGCACTCTCCATACAGTGACGTGGTCAACGTTACCTTGTACAGCAGCAACTTCTCTGACGCTGACATGAGGATTATCGTCAACTGCACGAAGAATTGCCTCGTCCATTGCAGGTGTCGTCGTCGTTTTAGGTCTTCCCCAGTCGCGAGTCATAGGCTGGAATGTTCCGTGCTCCCTAAGACGCCGATCAATTGCTTCGAACGTCTTCCTGTCGGGACACCTTCATTCTGGAAATCTGTCTCGATACAAACGTACCGCGCCACGGCTATTGCCCCGTGCTAATCCATACATCAAATGGGCATCTGCCAACTCCGCATTTGTAAACATTGCACTGACTGCAAAACCACGTTCGTGATGAATACTAACCTGTTGATGCTACGTACTGATGTACTTGATGCTAGTACTGTAGAGCAATGAGTCGCATGTCAACACAAGCACCGAAGTCAACATTACCTTCCTTCAGTTGGGCCAACTGGCAGTGAATCGAGGTAATACAGTACATACTGGTGAAACTAAAATGAGCTCTCACATGGAAGTTAAGCGTTTCCGGACACATGTCCACATAACATCTTTTCTTTATCTGCGTGTGAGGAATGTTTCCTGAAAGTTTGGCCGTACCTTTTTGTAACACCCTGTATATGTGACCACATTCTGAATGGTATTGAAACATTTAATTTTATTTACATGGGACTATCTCCTTGTTGCCAGCTCACAGCATATGTGAGGCGCTCTGTTGAACTGACCTTTGCCAAGTTACCGGGAAAAAATAAAAATTTGCTCTCATCATTAGAGCTGGTTTCTTTCCCACAATACACAACACAGAGCACTGTATTTAGCACTAAACCTCTGGAGTGCAACCGTCAGCTGCTGTGGCAGTCAGCCAATGCTCCTCTTGACAGGTAGAAGCTCTTTTTTGGGCTCCACTAAGATGACAGTTCTGTTCGGCCGGGAAAAGACAGCATCCACATCACCAGCCTATCAGCCTATTGTGAGTACATAGCGGCCACGCCCCGCGCTGATCGTTCGTGGCGTAAGGCTGAGCGTACTTCAGCCCACCAACTTCTCGAGACTCTTCCCCTTGGCTCCACCCACAACTTGCTCAGCAGCAACTGTCTACTCCACCTCCGCGTTTCTTCCAGCTCTGGTGCTGTCATGTGCTGCGCAATGCCGCCAATAAAGGCCACCGCATGGCCCTCCGCTCCGCTCACTGACGCCTAGCAAAGCGCTGCAGGTTATCTGACCGTGGTCACGGCATCGGCAAATGTATTGAATTCGAAGCGGAGCAAGTGTCTAGACTCGTGCTGATCGCCGAGGCTAGGGGTGGCTCCAGCAACTCTGCAAACACTGCAGACAGCACTCCCAATCGACACGATTGTGCCGTAACAGAGCTAACGCGGCCGGCTGAGAGATGCAGGAAATCAGTAACCGTGCAACTAATTAGAAATTCTCTGAACTCGATATTTACAGGTAATCAACTATTATTCGTAAAAACTAAAGCTGAAGGGTGACTTCCATATTCAGTCAAATACTTTTCTCGATGGCGCACTATCTGCCAACGCTGATAATACGAATTTGTAGAAGCAAGAGCGATAATGGTCCACTGGGCTCCAGTCATGCTTATCGCTCTTTTGTTCCTTTTAAAGGACGTAAGAATTTATGTTATGAACTGCTTGCCATAACAGGAACTGTCTCATTATAGCTTACCTGTCGCATCCCCTTTGAAAATTCACTCGTTTCTCGTACTCAGGTAGGTGTTCCGTCTACACTTGCCAGCTCCACACACTACCTATAACTTCTAACATATCACAAATGGACGCCACCAAGAACCACTTGTCCATCAACGAAAGGATTTCGTAGGCATCCTTCCCCATTCTGTAATACGTCTGGCATGTACCAGTTACGTGAAGTCTAAAAACGGCACTATTTTACAAGCAAAGGTGTTACTGTATATAACTTTTTGTTTTGAAACTGGTTATCTGGCAGCTGTAAATCATAAAACTCAGCGTGTCGATCTTTATACAGCTGGTTACGGGGCCTCAGCTGTTCAGTACAGAATGTCGAACCAAAACACCTTTGAGCCGCTAAATTTCCGAATTGTTACTTTGTTGAACAACCGGTTTCGGCGATGCATTACGCCATCTTCAGACCCGCTGACCGACGTGCAAGAAGATTCTCACGTCTGATCTAGTCAAAATGGGGCCAGTAGTCAATGACTGGTAGCCGTAGATTTTTGACACAGCAGTCTCGTTGATCATCACTTGTCGGCACCTATTACCAAATATGTAGAACTACCAGCTTGTCATGCAGCTACTGAAGACCTTGCAGTTCGGTAGTGTGTCAACTACGTTTCGTTCCCAATTATTTTGAAGTGCAACGGTAGATAAAGCCATAATCATAATGAAATATATTGTTTTCTCAGTGGAAAATGTGGCATCAAGGTGATCAGTAACTCGATTGTCGTAAGTTATTTTTGCACTAAGTACGGCAACTCATACTTTCGTAACTAGTATGTTCAACCGTTCTCCATGCCTTTCCCTCTCTCTCTCTCTTTCACTCTCTCTCTTTCTATCGTCTTCCCTCCCTGAAACACACGTACACACACACACACACAACCGCGCGCGCTCGCGCGCTCACACACACACACACACACATACACACACACACACACACACACACACACACACACACACACACACACAAATCCGCACATAAGCACACACCTAGTTATTACGCATTCAGTAATATTAGCAACGTTAAGAGAAATTAAGAGGAGTAATAGGATAAACATATTTCGATTTATGGAATTTGTTGTCCACTACTGGCACTGGATCAATACAATCAGATGGTGGCTTTATTTCCTGACTTTCAAAAAACACCTGAGTCAGAGGCACACCACAGTATGAGTGAACGATCTAATGAGCCATCTAATGGAATTTATGAATGGACAGAGAATTTTTTTGGTAGGAAGGAAGTAGCATATTACCTTGGACTGAGAGTTGTCCGGTAGGTGAATGTGTTTGGACACTCCCTTTTCGTGTCGAATTTTTAAGGAGCTGGAAGTATTAATAGTGACGTCAGACGTTTTACAGGGTGTTTCAAAAATGACCAGTATATTTGAAACGGCAATAAGAACTAAACGAGCAGCGATAGAAATACACCGTTTGTTGCAATATGCTTGGGACAACAGTACATTTTCAGGCGGACAAATTTTCGAAATTACAGTAGTTACAATTTTCAACAACAGATGGCGCTGCAAGTGATGTGAAAGATATAGAAGACAACGCAGTCTGTGGGTGCGCCATTCTGTACGTCGTCTTTCTGCTGTAAGCGAGTGCTGTTCACAACGTGCAAGTGTGCTGTAGACAACATGGTTTATTAGAACAGAGGATTTTTCTGGTGTTGGAATTCCACCGCCTAGAACAGTGTTGTTGCAACAAGACGAAGTTTTCAACGGAGGTTTAATGTAACCAAAGGACCGAAAAGCGATACAATAAAGGATCTGTTTGAAAAATTTCAACGGACTGGGAACGTGACGGATGAACGTGCTGGAAAGGTAGGGCGACCGCGTACGGCAACCACAGAGGGCAACGCGAAGCTAGTGCAGCAGGTGATCCAACAGCGGCCTCGGGTTTCCGTTCGCCGTGTTGCAGCTGCGGTCCAAATGACGCCAACGTCCACGTATCGTCTCATGCGCCAGAGTTTAGACCTCTATCCATACAACATCAAACGCGGCAACCCCTCAGCGCCACAACCATTGCTGCACGAGAGACATTCGCTAACGATATAGTGCACAGGATTGATGACGGCGATATGCATGTGGACAGCATTTGGTTTACTGACGAAGCTTATTTTTACCTGGACGGCTTCGTCAATAAACAGAACTGGCGCATATAGGGAACCGAAAAGCCCCATGTTGCAGTCCCATCGTCCCTGCATCCTCAAAAAGTACTGGTCTGGGCCGCCATGTCTTCCAAAGGAATCATTGGCCCATTTTTCAGATCCGAAACGATTACTGCTTCACGCTATCTGGACATTCTTCGTGAATTTGTGGCGGTACAAACTGCCTTAGACGACACTGCGAACACCTCGTGGTTTATGCAAGATGGTGCCCGGCCACATCGCACGGCCGACGTCTTTAATTTCCTGAATGAATACACTCCTGGAAATGGAAAAAAGAACGCATTGACACCGGTGTGTCAGACCCACCATACTTGCCCCGGACACTGCGAGAGGGCTGTACAAGCAATGATCACACGCACGGCAGAGCGGACACACCAGGAACAGCGGTGTTGGCCGTCGAATGGCGCTAGCTGCGCAGCATTTGTGCACCGCCGCCGTCAGTGTCAGCCAGTTTGCCGTGGCATACGGAGCTCCATCGCAGTCTTTAACACTGGTAGCATGCCGCGACAGCGTGGTCGTGAACCGTATGTGCAGTTGACGGACTTTGAGCGAGGGCGTATAGTGGGCATGCGGGAGGCCGGGTGGACGTACCGCCGAATTGCTCAACACGTGGGGCGTGAGGTCTCCACAGTACATCGATGTTGTCGCCAGTGGTCGGCGGAAGGTGCACGTGCCCGTCGACCTGGGACCGGACCGGACCGCAGCGACGCACGGATGCACGCCAAGACCGTAGGATCCTACGCAGTGCCGTAGGGGACCGCACCGCCACTTCCCAGCAAATTAGGGACACTGTTGCTCCTGGGGTATCGGCGAGGACCATTCGCAACCGTCTCCATGAAGCTGGGCTACGGTCCCGCACACCGTTAGGCCGTCTTCCGCTCACGCCCCAACATCGTGCAGCCCGCCTCCAGTGGTGTCGCGACAGGCGTGAATGGAGGGACGAATGGAGACGTGTCGTCTTCAGCGATGAGAGTCGCTTCTGCCTTGGTGCCAATGATGGTCGTATGCGTGTTTGGCGCCGTGCAGGTGAGCGCCACACTCAGGACTGCATACGACCGAGGCACACAGGGCCAACACCCGGCATCATGGTGTGGGGAGCGATCTCCTACACTGGCCGTACACCACTGGTGATCGTCGAGGTGACACTGAATAGTGCACGGTACATCCAAACCGTCATCGAACCCATCGTTCTACCATTCCTAGACCGGCAAGGGAACTTGCTGTTCCAACAGGACAATGCACGTCCGCATGTATCCCGTGCCACCCAACGTGCTCTAGAAGGTGTAAGTCAACTACCCTGGCCAGCAAGATCTCCGGATCTGTCCCCCATTGAGCATGTTTGGGACTGGATGAAGCGTCGTCTGACGCGGTCTGCACGTCCAGCACGAACGCTGGTCCAACTGAGGCGCCAGGTGGAAATGGCATGGCAAGCCGTTCCACAGGACTACATCCAGCATCTCTACGATCGTCTCCATGGGAGAATAGCAGCCTGCATTGCTGCGAAAGGTGGATATACACTGTACTAGTGCCGACATTGTGCATGCTCTGTTGCCTGTGTCTATGTGCCTGTGGTTCTGTCAGTGTGATCATGTGATGTATCTGACCCCAGGAATGTGTCAATAAAGTTTCCCCTTCCTGGGACAATGAATTCACGATGTTCTTATTTCAATTTCCAGGAGTGTATTTCGATGATCGTGTGATTGCTTTGGGCTATCCGAAACATACAGGAGGCGGCGTGGATTGGCCTCCCTATTCGCCAGACATGAACCCCTGTGACTTCTTTCTGTGGGGACACTTGAAAGACCAGGTGTACCGCCAGAATCCAGAAACAATTGAACAGCTGAAGCAGTACATCTCATCTGCATGTGAAGCCATTCCGCCAGACACGTTGTCAAAGGTTTCGGGTAATTTCATTCAGAGACTACGCCATATTATTGCTACGCATGGTGGATATGTGGAAAATATCGTACTATAGAGTTTCCCAGACCGCAGCGCCATCTGTTGTTGAAAATTGTAACTACTGTAATTTCGAAAGTTTGTCTGCCTGAAAATGTACTGTTGTCCCAAGCATATCGCAACAAACGGTGTATTTCTATCGCTGCTCGTTTAGTTTTTATTGCCGTTTCAAATATACCGGTCAATTTTGAAACACCCTGTAAGTATAACGGAGTTACCTATAGTTAAAAACTGTCTGGAAAAAGCAACAGAAACATTCAGTCCAACGCGTTCAATGATAGTAATCTGCTTTTAAATATTCAAAAATGGAACTTTCTGTACTTCATAAAAGATAAAAAGTAATATGTTATGAATATAATATCAAGGAGTCACAGCAGGAATTTGTCGAATCATGCAAACACCAAGATGTAATTAACAGTTTGTTGGAATATGAAACGGACTGATGACATCGGCTTAATCACAGGTCAAGCAGAAGGAAAATTTAGATTAACTGGTGTGATACTGGGAGACAGAACAAGAGCAGCACGAATGGTTACTGGTTAGTATGACCCACCGGAGAGGGCCATGGAAAGGCTGGAAACTTGAAGTTGCGCCTGAAGACAAAAGCGAACTGTCTCGCGAAAGCCTTCTTAGAATGTTTTCAAGAAACAGCATATAGTAAGGAATCTAAGAATGACGATATACACTACTGGCCATTAAAATTGCTACACCACGAAGATGACGTGCTACAGACGCGAAATTCAACCGGCAGGAAAAAGATGCTGTGATATGAAAATGATTAGCTTTTCAGAGCATTCACATGCGGTTGGCGCCGGTGGCGACATCTACAACGTGCTGACGTGAGGAAAGTTTCCAACCGATTTCTCATACACAAACAGCAGTTGACCGGCGTTGCCTGGTCAAACGTTGTTGTGATGCCTCGTGTAAGTAAGAGAAATGCGTACCACCACGTTTCCGACTTTGATAAAAGTCGGATTGTAGCCTATCGCGATTGCGGTTTATCGTATCGCGACATTGCTGCTCGCGTTGGTCGAGTTCCAATGACTTAGCAGAATATGGAATGGGTGTGTTCTGGAGGTTAACACGGAATGCCGTGCTGGATCCCAACGGCCTCGTGTCACTAGCAGTCGAGATGACAGGCATCTTATCCGCATGGCTGTAACGGATCGTGCAACCACCTCTCGATCCGTGAGTCAACAGATGGGGTCTCTGCACGAACAGTTCGACGACGTTTGCAGCAGCATGGACTGTCAGCTCGGAGACCATGGCTGCATCACAGACAGGAGTGCCTGCGATGGTGTACACAACGACGAACCTGGGTGCACGAATGGCAAAACGTCATTTTTTCGTATGAATCAAGGTTCTGTTTGCAGCATCATGATGGTCGCATCCGTGTTTGGCGACATCGCGGTGAACGCACATTGGAAGCGTGTATTTGTCATCGACATTCTGGCATATCACCCGGACACCCGGAGTTATGGTATGGGGTGCCATTGGTTACACGTTTCGGTCACCTCTTGTTCGTATTGGCGGCACTTTGAACAGTGCACGTTACATTTCAGATGCGTTACGACCCGTGGCTCTACCCTTCATTCGACCCCTGCGAAACCCTACATTTCTGCAGGATAATGCACGACCGCATGTTGCAGGTCCTGTACGGGCATTTCTGGATGCAGAAAATGTTTGACTGCTCTCCTGGCCAGCACGTTCTCCACATCTCTCACCAATGATCAATGGTGGCCGAGCAACTGGCTCGTCACAATATGCCAGTCACTACTCTTGATGAACTGTGGTATTGTGTTGAAGCTGCATGGGCAGCTGTACCTGTACACGCCATCCAAGCTCTGTTTGACTCAATGCCCAGGCGTACCACGGCCATTATTATGGCCAGAGGTGGTTGTTTCTCAGGTTCTATTCACCCAAATTGCGTGAAAATGTAATCACGAGTCAATTCTAGTATAACATATATTTGTCCTATGAGAACCTATTTATCATCTGCATTTCTTCTTGGTATAGCAATTTTAATAGCCAGTAATGTATGTTGCCTACGTATCACCCTCGTAGGGGGCGCGAAGACAGGGTTAGACTAATAATAGCGTACTCAGCTGGCATTTCAGCATTCAGCCTTCCCACGCTCCACACTCATATGGAAAGGAATGAAACCTTAAACGTGGTACAATGTGAAGTACTCTATGTCATACACGAAACATGAGATTGCACGGCGTGAATGTAGATGTAAAAATTTAAATAAGTCTGATAGTCAATTACTTGAATAAAGGAGAATCAGAGAGACGAAGAGCCTGGTGACTGGTGGTATACACCCACGTATGACAAGCCAGAGTAAAATATTGCAAAGAGAATTGTACGTGGAGCGCACATGAACGAGACGTAAGCGCCGATTCATCTACTATTCTGAAAAACGCTCTGTTTTTCTCGGAGACCCACTAACACTCCTCCAGTACGGACAATGCTTATATCTGGACCATAATGCATATTGCAGTAGCCCCTTTTAGAGAATTCTCGAGATCATATTGTCGGCAAGCTACCAATATTGTAGAGTTCCCTTTCATTTCCCTGGTAGGGTAATGAACTTCATAGGACGCGATTCAGAAGGTTTGATTAGCTGAATTTGCATGTTTGTGCTGTGTACCGACGTGAGTTCCCGGAGAGTCTGTAGGTTTTGCTGATTGAATATATCCTCCATATCCCTCTTTAATGTAGCTAAATTTTAACAGGAAGCCACCAACTGATCATTAAATAAGATGAAATGCAATTAGCTCGAAAAACAATAGGATACGTTTCATTGTCTTTTAATTTCCTTTTCTGTGAAGCTCTTTCGGATCTCCCTTTGTACAAATTCCTGTATGTTCTGTAATTTAACCGCGAAATGGTATGTTTTCCTTTACCTGTCACCAGCGCTGGGATTTCTGGCATCCACGCTATTCAAATTCTTTTCTAATTTAGCCGCGAAATGGTACGTTTTACTTTGCTGGCCACCACAGTGCTACGAAATCTGTCATCCACCCTATTGACAGGTGAGACTACCTTTAAAATGGGCCGGCCAGAGTGGCCGAGCCGTTCTGATGACCTCAGCAGTTAAGTCCCATAGTGCTCAGAGCCATTTGAACCATTTTTTTTCAACAGTGAACCGCTGGATTATGCCAGCGGTACCAAAATCAAACTAGTGCGCAATGTTTTCCAGGGAACCTAAATGCGTTGTCAATGCAGCACAACGAGAGCGTCGAGGTATTCTCGGATAGAATCCCTAAACTGAATGCAAAGATTCATGTACAAACCTAGAATGCAGAAGCTAAAATGGTGGTGCAGCAAGAAACAGCAGACGTTTTTCTGCTTGATATACCTGCAGAGATGTCATGGGATTGGGGGGGGTGGGGAGTGGGGGGAGAGGGTATGAATGGAAAACAGTGAGGACTTGGCGTCGCTCTTAACATCTCAGCACATACAGAGGAGGAGGATATTGCAACAAAGTAAAGAATGGACCACCGGCGGTTTGCTGCCGAAATCAGGTGCTGTAGTTGGGAGGATCATAAGAGAAGCAATATGGACAACCAGAGTGCTATGCGTGTGGGGCCGTGAGAAGGCTATAGTGTGAAAGGTGGTAAGCACAGGCAATTGAAGCAGCTGTTAAACCTTAATGGGAGTGAATCAACCACCCAAAAGACATTCCCAATAGACTGTAACACTGCACAAATTAGGATATATAAAGCTTACGTTGAGTTGGCGATAATAGCGTGGAATCATTGGGTACAGTAATACTGGAGTTTTCTGTTGGGGGAAATTAAGTTCAACAAACGCATTGGGGTATTGCAATGTATAGGCGAAGGTTATTCAATGAAGCTCGACCAAGACTTTCTAGACAAACATGACGCTAGGGTTGATCTTTGCCGACACACAGTAGAGCTGATTGGGACTTGGTTCCTACTGGAGGAAGCATTTGCAACTGAGGCAGTGGAGCAAGGTTCACCTATCATGAGGGTGAGATCAGCTGAACTACATACATTAGCAGCAAAGATCGACCAGCAGGACGAAATAGCAGCAGGTGTTGGGAAGATAGCGTGATTTTCAATGAATACCAATTTTCCTAGAGAGACATTTTTTGTGGTTGAACCACTCTAAGGCATTGCAAAGTTGAATAGTTCGCATTGTTTTGTCCGCGGCAGTTTGGCACGTGTCATTAATATTGTTGGGGATTGGAGGATTTAAGTTAGTGTGGATACCTTGGGCAGAGGAGAGGTGACTCTGTCAAAGGCGTAGTAATAGCTACTCTAGATGTCTTGGAAGATAAGGAATTCGATACGTCGAGACTAGAGACAAGACACAAGCAAACCATCGACACGGAAGTGTTACGAAGAAAGGGGGTCTCTTCAACGGAAGTCATCGAAAGGCTATGGGAAACATGTTGAGGTTAAGCGATTAATTTTGTTCAGGCGAAAGGCTACCAGCAACCTCCATGATATAACGTCGAATACCCAAAGGCGATAGTGCGGCAGTTTATAGAAAGTCTTACCTGTATCGAAAGACAATTGCAACCGCGAGTAGAAGGGTTTATTGAGCAGCATCTACAGAGAGGGATGATAGAACCGAATGATAGTCCCTTGAGTGCCAATATAGTGGTCGTGCCGAAGAAGTAGGTGGATGGAACAAGGACATCTAGATTTTGCTCTGACTACAGACATGTAAATGCATGAACCATTTTGGGTGCTTATCCAACTCCAAGCACCATAGAAAGATTGGATAATCTGGGTCAGTGTAGATTCTGTATATAGATCTCAGGAGTGGGTACCATCAACTGGATGCGGCGCCTGAGGATAGACTGAAAACAGCATTTACGGCGCCGGGTGACCATTTTCATTACAAGCGCATACCGTTTGGGCTGAAGAAACTTCGGCAGCCCGCCGGTTGTTAGATGGGGAACTGAGAGGATTAAACCAAAAACTTATGTGGTGTATCTTGATGACATAATTTATTCAAAGGATTTACCAGAGCTTGTGAAGCGTTTGGAGTTTGTCTTTAATACACACTATTCGGCACGTTTCACGTTAACTATGTACAAGCGCCATCTTGTGCAAACGCCTGTAAACTATGTGGGATACGTTATTAATGAAGGTGGCGTACAAACTGGTCCTCGTCTTACAAACACAGTTTAAAATTTTCCTGCCACAAACGAATGAGGAGTGCAGTCGTTCATTGGCCTTTGCAATTATTATAGAAGGTTCGTGAGGAACTTAGCAAAAAACAACCCAACCCCTGAACAAGATACTCCAAAAAAATTGAAATAAATGTTAGTTTCAGATCCAGTATTAGTTTTTCTAGATTTCCCCGAAAGATTTTATCCTTTCATGAGATGTGTCAAATGACGCAGGAACATCCGGTAGCATATGCTTTGAGGCATTTAAACAAGGCCTAGTTTAAGTACTCAGCATCTGAGAAAGATATGTTGGCGGTCATATTTTCGATGTTACGTGTATGGTAAGTGGTTTAAGGTCTTCAGAGACCATGCCTCACTGAAATGGTAGATTGGTTTGAAAGATACATCTAGTACATTAAATCGGTGGGAACTTCAACGTAGTGAATTGGAGCACAGGGTAATCCATATGTGCCTTTATGAACGACGCCCTCCGCACCACCGCTTAAATTTCCCTATGCGGTGGGCAACTGCACACATCGCGCCTCTGCTGCATGAGTCCACGCCACCCACGCCTGATAGATGATGTTCAGTGCCCAGCTGTGGAACTTACCGGGAACAGACAGAGGTCTCTTGTTCTTGAATTCTGACTAACTGAGTGGAGAGGAGGTGATCATCGGGGTACGCGGCAGTGGTGCTGTGGTGGAATCTTCAGTGTGCTTTTGGTCAGTTTTATTTCACAATTGGTCGGAGTAAGGCAGAGACTGTTTGTTGTAGCGAAGTGTGGAATAAGAATTGCGGAGTTTCGGGGATTTCTGCATTTACATGTAGCATACGAAACAGAGTAAACGCAGGGCTAACGGTACTTCGTGGATTGCTTATTTAGTGTAATTAAACTTCAGACAAGAGGTCAGTGTGAGCGCGTGGTATTCATGAATGTTTTCTTGTTGTCATTTTATTACAACTGGTTTAATTTAGTTTAAGGAGTTCTATTTATGTGTGTTAAATTTTGAGCCCATGGAGCGCCGAACGTGAACTAGGAAGTGCCTGTAATTGTGTGTCTTGACTCCATACGGTAATTTCTTTACAGATATTCATCAGCCAGTTAAAAACTGAGGGCGGCTTATTACCGTTTCACAATTTTCTTATTCTTCTCTATATATTTGGATACCTTTCTTCGTTTATGGGCGACAGTCCTGAGGTCTGCATTAGTCTTGTGTAACTAATCTTGCCCGTTACCCGCATTATTGTGATTTGTTATCACTAAGGTAAAGAACTAAGTGTTTTTGTTGGACTACAACGCCGATAGTTGATACTTTAACTAAATGTGAACAAATGTTTCCCGTTCTAAATGTCTGTGTGGTTGTGTTAATTATTTAAGTTTCGGAGGAATGTGAATGAATGTAAGGTTTCAGACGAACGTATAACTAACAGATTCGGAAGAGAAACAGACCAATATAGAAGACCTGTTACTGGAGCTTTATGTATATATTCCATTTGGTAAATGTCTAGCTAAGTGGAGCAGGTTATATGCTAGTTGCTGATGCGTGACTGAAGATATGATCATTTGTTTTTGGCTTTTGTAGAAGCTTGGTAGTTTCTGAATGAAAGTTGACTTAAGGGTGCAAGTAAGGTTTTCAAACGCTCTTGGAATGTGCTAGTGGCCGGATTTTAGTAAGTGTTATAGTGATGTCTAAATTTTATTGTATTCCCTCTTATCCCAGCTCAACCTATAACCATTGGGATTCTGTCATTAGTAGTAGTAGTAGTAGTAGTAGCTTTATTCATCCGTAGACCTTTTTTTTACAAGGATATAGGACATGTCAAAGTATTTACAAATTTAGATAAATTTAAAATAAGCATATATTTCCAGACTTCTACTTAGAGAAAATTATAAGATTTACTCCTGGTATACAATATTTTTTTACAAATAACTTATTAAATAATGTAATGCCACATTGTTCACTCATATTTCACTATCAGTCACTGCACACAACATACACACATTGTTTCATAACACTTCACTCACTAGACACACACAAAAACACACACACATACACACACACACACACACACACACACACACACACACACACACAATGGTGATATCTGGGCCATTTTCTGTACCGCCACTTCCCATTTGCTAGCCTGAAAAACTGAGTCAGTATCCCTCCATAATCAGTGGGATGTTGAGCTCAGAAAGAGGAAGAGGTGTTAGTATTGTGCTATGCATAGCTTTGGGGTAAGTATTTCTAGAAAGGAAAAAAAAGAACGGAAAAAACATAAAGTGAAGGTTTTATGTGGAATGTTGAATATTTTATAATCATTATTATTATTTTTTATTTGTATTACATTTTTTATCAAACCCCTACTCTGTTTTAGATAAAAAAATCCTTCAATGTATAAAATATATTCCATAACAGGTACTTTTTAGCTGCCTTTTGAAATAAGTGTATTTTTGCAATTTCTTTGATCTCTTTTGGTAATTTATTGAAGTTTTATTCCTTGGTAGAAAATGCTGTTTTGAGTTTTATGTTTATTTTTCATGGTAAATGTTAGTTGAGTTTATCTCTTGTTGCATGGTCATGGATAGAGCTGTTTGTGCAGTAATTACCAATGTTATTTTTGATGTTTACAACTAACTGGGAAATGTATTCACGCGGAGCAGTTAAAATTCCCAGTGTTCTGAACCGATCTTTACAATGAGCTCGACTAGTATTTTTGGTTATTATTCTGATGGCTCTTTTCTGGAGTTTGAAAATTGTGTTCATATTTTGTGCATTTGTTCCCCAAAAAAGAATTCCAAAGCTAAGAATTGAGTGTATATAATATGTAACTAAAAGACACTGCATGTTACACACTGATGATAGGATTCTAAGGGCATAACATGCTGATGACATTCTGTTTGGAAGTACCTTTGTGTGTTCACACCACTTCAACTGAGAATCAATATTCATTCCTAGAAATTTTGCATTTGTTACCCAGTCTATAGAGGTGCCATCTACATTTAATGTAACATTGCCATTTTTCCTCTTCAAACTGAAATTCATGGCACTAGTTTTCTTTATGTTCAATGTTACTTTATTACTTATTGACCAGTCATAAACTTCCTTGAGAGTTTCATTTGCTTTCTCGGCAAGGAGTTCTCTTGTTTTCTCAGTGACTATAATAATTCTGTCATCAGCGAAGAGGATTTTTTCACCATGAGTAACACAACTGGGGAAGTCATTGATGTATATCAGGAACAGTATTGGTCCTAATATGCTACTTTGCGGAACCCCTGTATTAATATATTTTGGTTCTGATTAGTGTTTTACTAAATGTTTGGATCTATTTGAAGTATGAGTTATTTCTACTTTTTTTACCCTATGTGTTAGGTATGATCGAAACCAGTCGTTAGCTACCCCTGTTATTCCTAATGCTTCTAATTTATTTAATAGAATCTTGTGGTCGACTGCATCAAACGCCTTAGAAAGATCCAAAAATATGACTGTGACACACTCATCTTTATCAAGAGCATCAAGTGCAACTTCTGTGAATTCTACTATGGCTGACATAAAATTATCTCACACGTTTAGCAGCTTCATGCGACAGGTTGCTAACAATATATCACTTATAATGGACAGTCGTGATAGCTTAAAAGGAGAGACTTGCAACTATCGTAACCTGTAGCTACCTGTGATTAAGTTCTGCTATTTCCGTCTCGAATGAAGAACGACTGTTATTGTATCTTACCATCGAACCACAAAAAAATGATCAGTTCTGCTACAAAAAAGACACACCATCAGCTTTTTGTAGCCCGCCTTGGCCCCCCAAGTACAGGTTGCTAGGCACTGTTGTAAGTTCAACGTACTGGTCTTCCACAGCACACCAGTGTCCTGCATGGCGTCTGATTATCCCACACCCTTCTCATCACTTGATTATAGTGCCCGCCAGGCTGCGCTTCCATCGGTCCCCTTCTAGCGCTTTCGTATCCGCCTTCTGTACATTTCTCCAAACTTTGCATATTGTGCTGGAAAAATTGCTTACCGCCTCCTTATATGGCCTTAATTTAGGAGTCAAGACGTCAAAGGGAGACGGCATCTTCCTACCACACACCACCTCAAATGGCAACAAGCCCATTTCAGTATGGCTCAAATGGCTCTGAGCACTATACGACTTAACTTCTGAGGTCATAAGTAGCCTAGAACTTAGAACTAATTAAACCTAACTAACCTAAGGACATCAGACACATCCATGCCCGAGGCAGGATTCGAACCTGCGGCCGGCTTTCAGTGTGGACCCCGGATTTATAGGCGCACAGGATACATGGAAGATAGTTGCGCCAGTCTTTGTACAGGGAATTAATGTAATAGCTCAAGATTTTTGCCATATTTTGTGCACGCATTCGGTTCTCCTGTTGGTCGGCAGATGAAACGAACTCGTCCGTAACTTCTATATACGCGTCGTGTGGCATAGTTAATTCGTTGAATCCGAAGACAAAGTTGTAACCTGATACGTAACTATGGCAACAGGTAGCCCAAACTGTTGTTCTGCCACGCAAGGTAGCGGTGCGGGGTGCTTTGCCACAGTTCGCGCGGCTTCCGTCCCCCCCCCCCCTCCCCCCCCCTAACCGCCATCGTCCCACCGTCGGAAGTTCGAGTACTACCTCGGCAACGGGTGTGTTGTTGTCCTTAGTGTAAGTTGGTTTAAGTTAGCTTAAGTAGTGTGTAAGCCTAGGAACTGATGATCTCAGCAGTTTGGTTCAAAAATGGCTCTGAGCACTATGGGACTCAACTGCTGAGGTCATTAGTCCCCTAGAACTTAGAACTAGTTAAACCTAACTAACCTAAGGACATCACAAACATCCATGCCCGAGGCAGGATTCGAACCTGCGACCGTAGCGGTCTTGCGGTTCCAGACTGCAGCGCCTTTAACCGCACGGCCACTTCGGCCGGCTGCAGTTTGGTCCCATAGGAACCTAGCACCAGTTAATTACTTGCACCAGCGCCACGGTACTAACCCATTAGTCTCGCTTCGCTACCATTATCATTTATTTATTTATTTGCTATTTTCTTTTAATCTGTTATCTGTATAAAGGAAACAGACCGAATGTTGTACATGAATTGACATGAATATAAGACGTAATATTTGAATTTAGTTTCAAACATGTTACTAATAACTAAGCGTCGGTTCCATTGTGAAAAATCGAGAAAAATGATCAATTACCATGGAAACACGCCTATCTTCTGCAGACGTTTTATTAAATGGTCCGAAGAAATCGATCCCCAACGTAGGGAACGGATTGGTCGCCTCCTGTAATCTTTGTAATGGTACTTTCTGATCCATAATGCCGACCATAAGCGTGCAAGGGACACAATCCCCAACATACTGCTCCACATCGCGCTTCCTGTTCCTCCACCAAAATTGCTGTGCTACAAGTCTATCCGTCGCACGTCGTCCTCCATGACCGAACAACAGATCGTCATGAGATTGCTGCATGTAAACTTCAAAACACTATGGTGCAGGGTTTTGCGGTACAGTGAAACGGGTCCTCCAATTATGGTTCCTTAGAGCATCTCTGATGCTGTCTCGTAACTCAATAAAATCTGTGGTGCATTCTTTGGATACAGTCGGCATTCGCGTTGTTAATCTTGTTTTTTGTGAATCCAGCACACCTGGGCAGTGTTCTAGTACGGGTGACCCAAGTGAGGTGTGAAAATTGTAACTGGCACTCAGAGGGGAAACCAATGAAATGAAGTCTGTCACCAGCTCAACCTACAGTAATGCCTATGATCTCAAACCATTTTTTTTACCACTTCTTAAATTGAATGAGGTGACTGATTCCAACTGTGAATTATTATAACGAATGTCACAGGGTATTAAGAAGTGAGTACTTTTATATTTGTGAACAGTCTGTGGACGCTGCCGGTCACTCGACCACATGGAAGCGTTATCAAGACCTGCGTGAATATCTTCTGTTCTCCTTTTTTTTATGATTCCGTACCTCTATCGTTAAAAACAGAACCCATGTAGGATCATTTTGTTGTCCGTCCATCTGTATGTTAAAACCTCTTTTCTCATGAAAGGATAAACGTATGAACTTGCAATTTATGTCACATATTAAAGTCCGCGTTAACTTGGGAGTGTAAAAAATTTTACCTTCTAAGTCAATGCATTTGAAACATACGGCCATTTACGTCACATGTTTTGATACTCGCAAAGTCTTTCATCAAAAGCTGTAGGATACATCCCAGTGACCTAGAATCACGAAATTTGACAAGAAGTGTGATTTACAGTAAACTGTTAATTTGTAACACACTAAAGCATTTTCTTCGGTCATTTGTTTCCCGACTATCTGTGTGTTCTCCACCCCTTTTTCTCAGGAAAGGGTAGACGTATCAATTTGAAATTTACGTCGCGTTCTACGGTCTACAACCCTTAGCGGTGTCATAAATGTAAGACACTAAGTCATAGCAATCAAAAGCTAGAGCAATTTACGTCACCCTTTTTGATACTCGCAGTCTCACTCATCAAAACCTATAGGATACTTCCCGCTGACCTAGAATCAAGAAATTTGACAAGTAGCAAGAGTTCATAGTGCATGTTAGGGAAAAATCTGAAAATTGTTAATCAGTATTCATATCAAACGAAAAATTATTTTTGTCTTTTGTTATCCGACTGCCTTCTGTCCGTCTGTTGACACCTTTTTCTAAGGTTAGTCTTGACGTGTCAAGTTGAAATTTATATCACGTAGTAAGGTCTTTGACCACTTGGGGAAATAAGAAATTTAACTTTCTAAATCTATGCATTCAAAAGATACGGTTATTTACGTCACGTACTTTGATACTGGCAGACTCACTCATCAGAAAACTCTAGGGTACTTCCCGTTCTACAATCAAGAAATATGGCAAACATTAAGGTTTCAGAGTATAAGAAAAGGAAAAAAATCCGAAAATTGCTAATTTGTAATCATACAAACGAAAAAATATAGTTTTTACAATTTATTAACCGACTACCTGTGTGGCCGCTTGTTAAGATCCCTTTTTCTCAGGAATGAGTCGACGTATTACCGTACCCGTATCGATATCAATAAGGCAAAAATCGTCGAGCTTTTCGATTGCCTGAGTAGGTAAACTATCTCTACACATAACTAAGTTCTTACGGAACCCTTGGTGCGCGAGTAGTAGTAGCACTTACTTGGTCTTCTTAGGTAGCACTAATTATACAATTCTGTACTGTCTGCAAAAGATCTCAGGCTACTGTAACAGTTGATTGTCAGGTCGTTAATATACGACATGAACAGATTACACCCACAGGTTACACCCACATGCGTTACATCTGTACCTGTGTGCTCTGCTGAATGCGGTGTTTTGGGAGAGAGGTTGACGTATTGCTAAATAACTTTCGGAAGCGAGAGTCGTCTACCACGGGGGGAGGGATTTCTTTCACCGGATGGGCACCCCTGGGTAGGTTTGCGGCAATGTTGACACAGCAGACGACCACCGAGTGACTCCACCAAGTTGCCCGGGACTGCAGCCGACGTAAAAGTTTCTCTCGTAACCAACCGGCAGTGTTCCTCCACCCACTGCAAAGTCTGCCCGCGATTTATGGAGCCATTCACATCTTTCCAGAAATTTATTTGACGCAGGCTTGGCGCAAGAATACCTACTTGCCCATAAGTCATAGCCCTCGCATCTGCGCATTTCCCTGTGAATAGGGCGCGTTACGATTGTTTGTGTGGTGCTCGTCTTATAAGACATCAGTTGCTCGAGAAATATCGCTCTGTGTTTGCTGCAAGCCTGTAAAGTGTCTGAAGAAGGAGAGCAACGTGCTGTGTCATACCTAAGTTATTCTCACGCGCTTACGAACTCCCTGGTGTCTGCAGAAATATATTCTGCCGGCATCGATAAACTCGAGTTCATAGCGAAGTGGCTCCCGTCCAGGTCCTATCGATTTTACCGAGTGCAGCAGTGTAATGCGGAATTTACAGAGAACACAACAGTTGTGTGGACTAAATTTGTGGTGCATTCGACACACAAAAACAGGAAATAAAGTCTGTAACATAGCTTATTATTGAAAGATTGTTGTAAAAGAGTACTTGTTTAGATAATACACTTGTCTGTAATTATCTTCTAGTAAGAATTGCTCATAATCTCACTAATTATTACAAACTCATCAAAATATGTCAAATGTAATCATGAAACTTCTACACACACACGCACGCACACATACACACACACACACACACACACACACACACACACACACACACACACACACAAATTTGGAAATGTGTGGTAAGGTCTTATGGGACCAAACTGCTGAGGTCATCGGTCCCTAATCCTATACACTACTTAATATAACTTATAGTAACTTACGCTATGTTTGTTTAATACGTTATATCGGCTTTTTACTGATAAATAAATATCCAAAGTACTGTAGTCAGAGCAGAACAGATTTCCCGTTTATCAAAGAAGAAATTCGCTTCTGCGTCTAGAAAAACATGATCGAAATGTACTGAAATCCTTTTAAGCATAACGACACCACTCCTCTTGCTATGCGGGTCACATTCTGTAGACGGGAAGAAATGATCATCGATAACATAACGTAAAATAATAACAGAAATATTCACATATCAGTTTCGTTGCTTTTTGGATAAGCATTGGCTACCAGAGCTAGTAACACGTAAACATCTTCCCGGTCTGTCGGATAGAAATTCAGTGATTCTTACTGGCTTAAGTATGTACCCAATTATGAAGACAGAAGTATAGGCATTAATCGTCACGGTAAGGCGAGAATAAGTACCTTTAATTAAGGAAGGTGCAACATAGTGTGACCATTTCCCTGTCAGAGGTAAATGATCCGTTGTAAGACGAAGAAGAAACGAATGTTATTCGAAACAAGAATCACATGGAAGATAAATGAATAAATCGAAGTTTGGCTAAGCAACGGCTGATGAAACGACCTGTGAAATATACAAGCACATACGAAATACATGTACAGCATAATGACGTCAAAAATGACGAATGCCGTTTGGTAGTCACAGTCCATACAGGTGGTAAAGTACGCCCAACACGGGATACCCAAACTCTGAACTGCAAGTTGAGCACTTGAATGGCAGGCCTACAAACAGACCAAGTAGTTTAAATATAATTGGTAATATAGAAACTAACTAATGAGTACATTGATTATTCGTAAGAGCATTCAGACAGTAATTTTTCCCCTGACATCTGTAAGGTAGATGAAATACAAGAGGTGGTAAAAAGAATGGAAGCACGAAAAACGCATCGCCTTGTAATGGATGAACGATATACGAAACGTAAAGGAATTGAAAGAAGCCTGCAGTTGTCTCGGAACTGATAAATAGAATTGATAAATACATGTCCTGTATGGTTAACGAGAGAATATAATATAATTCTTCCTGCAAAATAGTGGCAAAGTCAGGTAACGACGGTGGAGGCGGGCCGGCCAGAGTGGCCAAGCGGTTCTAGGCGCTACAAATGGTTCAAATGGCTCTGAGCACTATGGGACTCAACTGCTGTGGTCATCAGTCCCCTAGAACTTAGAACTACTTAAACCTAACTAACCTAAGGACATCACACACATCCATGCCCGAGGCAGGATTCGAACCTAGGCGCTACAGTCTGGAACCGCGCGACCGCTACGGTCGCAGGTTCGAATCCTGCCTCGGGCATGGATGTGTGTAATGTCCTTAGGTTAGTTAGGTTTACGTAGTTCTACGTTCTAGGGGACTGATGACCTCAGCAGTTAAGTCCCATAGTGCTCAGAGCTATTTGAACCATTTTTTGGTGTAGGCGGACAGCGATCACGCATCATTTTCTCCAAAGTAGACCACAAGGGCTCAATGTTATTGAGAAGTGGTGAATGTGGTGGCCGGGGAAGATGCAAGAAATCCAGGATGATGCGAGCTGTGTGAACGAGGACCATGTCATCTTGGATCACGTCATCACCATTGGGGAGCAAATGTTGTAGAATTTGACAGATTTGTGAGCCAAAATGGTCACATACTCATTGGAAACAATGCGAGCTCGCAGAGTAACCATGAGACCCATAAATGCCACGATATGGCTGCAGAAATCATCACTAAATTCCGCCATGTTTCACTCACGTCAGCAACTGTGATAGACTAATATACTGAAAAATCCGCCTCAGTTGCGAAAATGTTCTAGTATTGACTCAGGTTTCAGCGAGATTTAATCTAGCCTTCTTCAGAAGCATAAAATTTCTATAACATGCCAGAGTCAGGCACAGTCAAAATTAAAAATTATAACCTGTAGTACCGTGGTACCATGTCGAATTAAAACTACTTAGCTGAAGTCGAGCCCCGGCATCACTTCACCACGCTGTCGGTTGGCAGCGGCAACTACGTTGGCACTACAACAATACTCTTCCGGCCAAATGAGTTCGTTCTACACTCATGCTCATAAATTAAGGATAATGCTGATACATGGCGAAACAACGCTCTGGTGGGCGGTTTTCGGGTTTAAATCACCTCGGGTATGACCATGCAGTGCATTTAACCTGCGGTCGTCGCACGGTAGCGCTGGCAGCAGTCCACATACGCACAGGTGTGTTGGTGCATGTCAGAGTACGGTGCAGCAGAATGCAGGCGTTTTCAGACGTACTAATGGTGACTGTGTGTTGAAAATGGCTCAAAGAACACATATTGATGACGTTATGACGGGTAGAATACTAGGGCGACTGGAGGCTGGTCAAACACCGCAGGTCATAGCATGGGCTCTCCGTGTGCCACATAGTGTGATCTCAAGATTATGGCAACGATTCCAGCAGACAGGAAACGTATTCAGACGCTACAGTACGGGACGTCCACAGTATAAAACACCACAAGAAGACCGATATCTCACCATCAGTGCTCGTAGGCGGCCACGGAGTCTTGCAGGTAGCATTGATCGGGACCTTACCGCAGCTACTGGAACAGTTGTCTCCAGACACACAGTCTACAGACGACTGAACAGACATGGTTTATTCGCCCGGAGACCTGCAAGGTGCATTCCACTGACCCCTGGTCACAAGAGAGCCCGTAAAGCCAGGTGTTAATAACACAGTACATGTTCATTCGAACAGTGGGCCCAGGTTATGTTCACGGACGAGTCCAGGTATAGTCTGAACAGTGATTCTCGCCGGGTTTTCATCTGGCGTGAACCACGAACCAGATACCAACACCTTAATGTCCTTGAAAGGGATCTATATGGAGGTCGTGGTTGGATGGTGTGTGGTGGGATATGATTGGTGCGAGTACATCCCTGCATTTCTCTGACAGAGGAACTGTAACAGGTCAAGTGTATCGGGACGTCATTTTGCACCAGCATGTCTGCCTTTTCAGGGATGCAGTGGGTCTCACTTTCCTCCTGACGAATGATAACGCACGGCCCCACCGAGCTGCTATCGTGGAGGATTATCTTGAAACGGAAGATATCAGGCGAATGGAGTGGCCTACCTGTTCTCCAGGCCTAAAGCCCATCGAGCACGTCTGGGATGCTCTCGGTCGATGTATCCCTGCATGTCTTCACACCCCGAGGACACTTCAGGAGTTCCGACAGGCACTGGTGCAAGAATGGGAGGCTATACCTCAGCAACTGCTCGACCACCTGATTTAGATTATGCCAACCCATTGTACGGCCTGTGTACGGTGTATGGTGATCATATCCCATACTGACATCGGGGTACATTCGCAGGAAACGATGGCATTTTGTAGCACATGTGTTTCGTGACGGTTTTTTCAACTTATCAGCAATACCGTGGACTTACAGTAGGAAGATCTCCAGATGGTGTGCCTTGTGACAATCATTCACCACGCTCCGGACGGCCGGTAACAGTTGCTACTCCGCGGAATGTCGGAGCCATTGAGGCAGCAACTTTGAACGACCTCCGAACGCAGCTGCAAACCTTATAACAGCAGTTCAACATTTCCTATTCTGCAGTATACGATACTGTTCGCCGGGTGCCTAAGAAACTGACAAACAACCACAAGGGCCAGAAAATGATGACAAGCTCTGATCACTGAACGTGATACGCCGCAGAAGGACTTGACTTTACGAAAGGAGTCGTTAGTGGTGATGAATTGACGGCATACCACCGCACGCCCGAAACCAAGCATGCCTTTATGTCTCCCCAGTACGAAAAAATTTCGAAGTGACTCCACCTGCCAGGAAAGTACCTGTGACAGTGTTCTGGGATATGCATGGTGTGATATTGGTGGAATTTGCTGACGATGGGATCACTGTGATGCTGCAGACAACATTCAATCTTCGGTTAAGCTATGTCGTATCCTTTATGGCAAACACCAAAACCTTACGCTGACCATGTCAAATTTCTTTATAACAATGGCGCAGCCATGTCGCTGCTCCAGTTCGCGTGAAAATCTCGAAATTTCGCGTTGGAGGTGCTCCAGCATCTACCGTTTAGTTCGGACCTTTCAACGTCGGACATTCATCTATTCGGTCCCGTGAAGAAATTCCTGGTCGGTCAACACTTTGCGACAGATGCGGAAGTGAAATCAGCAGTCCACAGATGGATATACTCCAGCCAAACGGACTTGTACGAACTTGCCATATTGAAACTGATGGGAGAAATGCGTTGAGAAAAGTGGTGATTATCTCGAAAAGTAGGTGAAAGATGTAAATCATTTATGATTTTTCTGTTTAATTACCTATTAATATTTGTGGTGATGAAATTATTGTGCGTTACTTTCCGATCATCTCTCGTACATCTAACTTTGCACTGGATCAAAATTTAAATGCTAGTGTTTCGGAGCATCTCTCTGACAACACGTCCAGGGGGACCTTAGTTGTCTTTCGGGAGGGAATGGGTGGCTCCTTGCGGTACACGTCACTTCGGTGCCGTCGTCTGCACTGATTGGCTAACGAACCGCGGCTGCGGTGACACGTCCTCCATGCCTGCGGCATCGCAGCAGGTGAGTAAACGAACCGGCATCCCGCGACCCAATACCCAGCGGGGGCACTTCTGCAGCGGCTTCCTCGCAGACTCCAGGGGCTTTAAATAATGCGACAGACGTGAGGCTCTTGCCCAGAAATTTGGCTTTAGGCTAGCTCTCGTTAATGCTGTGGTAGAGTACTGAGTGACTTAAAAAAAAGAACTGACTTCAATTGTATTTTGCAAGCAAACTATTATAATAGAAACAAATTGAACATGTCATCGGGTAGAGGAAGGTTCAGAGTTTTATGTCCGCACAGAACGGTGTCCATTTCATTCAACACACGAATTTATTCAATCGATAAGATTGATGACATTGTAATTCTGTCAGAGACAGCAAAGGACTTGGAAGAGCAATTGAATGGAATGAACAGTGTCTTGAAAGGAGGAGATAAGATGAACATCAACAAAAGCAAAACGAGGATAATGGAATGTAGTCAAATTAAGTCGGGTGATGCTGAGGGAATTAGATTAGGAAATGAGACACTTAAAGTAGTAAAGGAGTTTGCTATTTGGGGAGCAAAATAACTGATGATGGTCAAAGTAGGGAGGATATAAAATGTAGACTGGCAATGGCAAAAGAAAGCGTTTCTGAAGAAGAGAAATTTGTTAACATCGAGTATAGATTTAAGTGTCAGGAAGTCGTTTCTGAAAGTATTTGTATGGAGTGTAGCCATGTATGGAAGTGAAACATGGACGATAAATAGTTTGGACAGGAAGAGAATAGAAGCTTTCGAAATGTGGTGCTACAGAAGAATGCTGAAGATTAGATGGGTAGATCATATAACTAATGAGGAGGTACTGAATAGAATTGGGGAGAAGAGGAGTTTGTGGCACAACTTGACGAGAAGAAGGGACCGGTTGGTAGGACATGTTCTGAGGCATCAAAGGATCACAAATTTAGCATTGGAGGGGAGCATGGAGGGTAAAAATCATAGAGGGAGACCAAGAGATGAATACATTAAGCAGATTCAGAAGGATGTGGGTTGCAGTAGGTACTGGGAGATGAAGAAACTTGCACAGGATAGGGTAGCATGGAAAGCTGCATCAAACCAGTCTCAGGACTGAAGACCACAACAACAACAACAAGTTTAATAATTCGATTTCTCTGATCTTGAAGATTACCTGCCGTAGGTGCGACAGAGTCCCTGTATTGTATGTACTTCCGCAGGAAAATGTCGCAAGGTGTGAAGTGTGGTAACCTGAGACCAAAAGCAATGAACAAGAAATTATTGTTGAGCTGTTACAATCCAGCGTTGTGGGATGGCGTTGTGAAGCTAACGCCACACATAGTATTTTGGAAGCTCGATTTGTTCGAAAAGTTCAGTCGTTCGGAAAAAGTGTCTTGTACCAAATCCCAGAGAATAAAAAGCAAAATTTGTGCCTTCTGTTACAGTTGCCGCGACGTAACTGCAGCGGTAACTGCCACTTTTAAGGCTTCTTATGCAGACGTCGCTTCAGAACACGTCACACCGTTGCTTCAGGAAACTGAAGTTCCTCTCCTGCCCGTCTTTTGGATTTCCGAGGGCTCCGTGTGAACGATATCAGATACGCTCGACATTTTCGTTAGACGTGCGTGGCCGACCAGTGCTCTTACCTTTGCATATGCAACCAAGTTCCAAGAATTTATGTCAGTCATAAATCTAATTTTGCAGAGGCAGTTTCTTGCTGAGTTCACGGCGGAATGCAAGTTGTACTTGAACAAAGAACTGACTTCGCGCATATACCAACACGTAAAATGATTTATGTTGTGGTGTAGTCGCCATGTTGCTATAAACATACAACAGCGCAGCTATGTCAAAATTTTTAACTTTCCTCTATTCTGTGTCATGTGGAATACGTTTCTATCTTTTATAGTTTGTGTAATAAACAACTGAAATCTGTTATTTCTTTTTTGAGTCACACTCCCTAGCCCCTGTCAGTATCTCTGGCATTCTGCTTCCCCCTCCTCTTCTCAATGCCGCTATTTTTCTTTCTTAGGCAAATTACCAGTATCGCAGTGCGAAAAAGTAACAGAAATTCCTGGAATATCAGTAACGTATCCACTATAAAACAGGACTGTAAATTCAAATGATGTTAGCTATGACGTATGCTTTCACTGTCTCCATAATGCTATCCCAAAAAACGTTCGAATCCTTTTACATTTTTCCTGGACTTTTATCACATCCTACGAAACAGCCATCTGACAAGGGCAGAGTTGTTAAATGTGAATATGGTGAAATGCAAGTACCAAAGAAAGTAGGAAAGGAATACTTCAAATTTGTGCGTGAGGCCAGAAATCTGAAACATGATAAACAGCCTAAGAACATTTATAGCATAATGTAAGTATCTATCGATACATAACAAAGAAAACTACCTTTTCGGCCAATCAAGCAGCAGTCTAAGGAATGGCTATTGAGACTACGCGAAACAAATGAAGATCAGTGAGATTCCCTAATACACTGTTACCATAGAGCTGAATGCAGCAGATTAATGTTGAACCTGACTCTATAGGCGATCTTGCACTGGATACATCATAAACACATTACAGTGTGAGAATATTTAAGTTTGTCTTGAGCTTAGCATCTATACTCTGTCAGACGCCTTACGGTGTGCGGTGGAGGGTACTTCGTGTACCTCTGTCACTTCTCCGTTTTCCCGTTACAGTCTCGCGTGTTTCACGGGTATAACGGTTGCTTGTAAGCTTCCATGTGGGCTCGAATCTCTCTGATTTTATCTCCATGGTCTTTTAGATAGATATATTTCGGAGGAAGTAATAAACTGGTTGACTCTTGTAGGAATATATGCTCTCGGATTTTTACAGGAGGCCATTCCGTGATGAAGAACGCCTGTCTTGCAGCGTCTGCCAGTAGAGTTGGCTGAGAATCTCCGTGACGCCTTCGTGCTCACTAAATGAACCTGTGACAAAACGTGCTGTTCTTCTTTGAGTTTTCTCTATTTCCTCTGTCGATTCCATCTGGTACGAATCCCATACTGACCAACGATTTTCTTGTACTGTTTGAGTGAGGGTTTTCTAGTCTACCTCCTTTGTTAATAGACTATAATTATTGAGGATTCTTCGCATTAATATAAGCTTGCCCTCTACCTTACCTACGATTAATTTAACGTGGTCGTTCCGCTTTAAATCGCTCCATATGCAGACTCCGGGATATTTTACTCAAGTAACTTATTCCAGTGACTGTTCTGCAATCACGCAATCTTTCTGTCTACATATTCGCGACACGAGAAAGTTTGCTTATGTGGAGGGTTAATTCCCATTAACCGCACCAAGCACCGATCCTCTGCAAGTCTTGTCCGCAGCTCGTGGTCGTGTGGTAGCGTTCTCGCTTCCCGCGCCCGGGTTCCCGGGTTCGATTCCCGGCGGGGTCAGGGATTTTCTCTGGCTCGTGATGACTGGGTGTTGTGTGCTGTCCTTAGGTTAGTTAGGTTTAAGTAGTTCTAAGTTTTAGTGGACTGATGACCATAGATGTTAAGTCCCATAGTGCTCAGAGCCATTTTGCAAGTCCTCCTGCATTTCGCTACGATTTTCTAGAATTGCGACGGCTTTGTAAACACGATCACCATTCGCGAAAAACCTCATGGAATTTCAGAATTAGGTCGTTTACATATACTGTAAAAGTAGTGGTCCTATAAGACCTCCTTGGAGCACGCCAGAAGTTATTTTTACGTCTGAAGACATCTCCGTTCAGAATGACATGCTGCGTTCTGTTTGCCAGAAACTCTTCAGTCTAATGACACGTTTGGTCTGCTATTCTATACGCTCGTGCTAAGCTCATTAGGCTGGACTGCTCATCTGTATCGAAGACCTTCCGAAAGTCAAGGAGCACGTCATATAACTGGGCGCCTGCATCTACTGCTTTCTGGGCCTCTTGGACGAAGAGACCAAGGTGACTTTCATACGAAACTTTGCTCTCAAAACTCATATTGATTCACATAGCGGAGATTTTCGGTATCCAGAAACCTCATAACGCATGAATATGACACACGTTACAAAATTCTGCAACAAACCGACGTCACAGATATAGATCCATAGTTCTGTGCGTTTGTTCGGCGACCCTTCCTGAAAACGGGAATAACCTTTTTTTGTTTTTTGTTTTTTTTTCCAAACACTTAGGGAGGCTTCGCTCCTCTAGGGACTTACGCTAGACTGCTGCTAGAAGTGGGAAAGTTCTTTCGCGTTCCCTGTGCAGGATCGAACTGGTATCCCGTCATGTCCAGTAGCCTTTCCTCTCTTGAGCGATTTCAGTTGCTTTTGGTCACTTATTTCGCTGCCTGTCGTTTTGTCGTTTGTGCGACGATTTATAGGAGCCTATTCTGTGTCATCCTATGTTTCAGTCCTACTATGATCACAGAGTGTCTGGACAGTCCTCTTCGATCCGCCTACTGATTTAACATAACGCCAACATTTCTTAGGGTTGTTTGCCAATTAAACCTTGGAAGCAACGATGCCGTTGCATAATAACAGTCCTTTACTTAATCGCTGCACTACCTTCTTAATGCCATGCCGGGTAACCGCGCTGTCTGGGGCGCCTTGTCACGGTCCGTGCGGCCTCCTCCGTCGGAGGTGTGAGTCCTCCCTCGGGCATGGGTGTTGTTGTCCTTAGTGTAAGTTAAAGTTAGATTAAGTAGCGACTGATGACCTCAGTAGTTTGGCCCCATAGGAAGTTACCAAACTTTATATCTTCTTAATGCTGAGAGACTGTGCATTTCTTTCAATAGTAGTGCGGGTTCTGAAAGACAAAGCAGCTTCGTAGGGCGTATATAAAAGGCAATGTCCTGGCTGATTGACTCGTCATCGGCCAGCCCAAACCGCTAGGGATTTAAACTGGAAATTTTGTGAAAGTGTTGATCTTGTACTGTAGACGTCGTTTGAGAAGGGACTTCCTTTAAAATTCCACCACTAAGGTGGTGAAATAAGGGATTAAAAGTTTTTTGAATATGTGTCGCTATTAATGCAGTTATGAAGCTGGTCCTGTGAAAATTAGTATTTGGTCGCTGTCAGAAATAAAGGAATAAGTGTTTAAGCATTTTTGGCAATTTAGCCCTTAGAGCGATGAAACAGTGCGTGAAATTATTTTTGAAAATAAATCATTATTGGAGACCTGCTAAAGCAGTTTTAGAGAGAAATCTGTAAAAACTCGTATTTGACTTCTCGGTTACAGATAAAAACATACGTATTTCAATATTTTTGGGAATTTGAGCCCTGAGGTGGTGAAATAACGAATGCAATGTTTTATGAAATATTTCATTATGAAAGCATTTTTAAAGCTAGACCTATGAAAGTTTGAATTTTGCTTCTTGGTTAGAAATAAGTAAATGCAAGTTTCAGTGTTTTTGGAAATTCAACCTCTATCGGGGTAAAATAGGGGATGAAAAACTTTATGGAAATATTTCATTGTGTGAACATTTTTGAAGAAAAGTCTACAAAAATTTTGTATATGGCTTCTCTGTTACAAATAAAACATACACTTTCACAGTTTTACGAAAAATCAGCCCCTAATGGGGTGGAATGTCTTATGAAAATACTTCATTGTGAAAGGATTAATAAAGCTAAGCCTTTGAAAATTGGTTCAAATGTGTTCATATGTATGTGAATTCCTAAGGGATCAAACTGCTGAGGTCATCGGTCCCTAGAATCAGACCCTACTTAAGTAACTTATCTAAGAACAACACACACACATCGACCCATGCCCGAGGGAGGACTCGAACCTCCGGCGGGAGGGGCCACACAGTCAGTGACATGGCTCCTCAAACCACGCGCCCACTCCGTGCGGCTGAAGATTGGTATATGACTTCTCGATTAGAGAAAAAATATGTGTTTACTCTTTTTGGGAGTTCAGCCCCTAAGGGGTGAATTAGGGGGCGAATACTTTTAAGAAAATATTTCGTAACACTCCTATTAATTTTTTTTAATTAAATCTTTGAAAATTGGTATTTCACTTCTCAGTGGACATAAAGAAATACGTATTAAGGGATGAAATTTTCTGTGGAAATGTCACCACGAGAAGGCAAGAGGCACGGCTAATAACAACCTAGGACCTCAGCTACTAGTCATGGCTTCGGTCACAAGTACTTTCGGAAAGCACCGTGCTTGTGTGGCCTCAATTAGCGTGAACAGTTATGAAAGTGTTGCAATTGGTGAACGACATAAAAATTCGATCGAAGAAAAACAAAAATCTGTGCAGACCACACAGTATATTTCAGGGAAGCAGCATGCGCTAAGCTAATCATCTATAAATAGTGAGACAACAATGGTCGACACTGCGGTTGAAGTCGAGGCAGCGAATACACATAAAAACATCAATGCCGCTGGTCTAATTGTCGAGATATTGCGCGTAAAGCGGAAACAACAACTCGGCTGAGTCCACGGGAGTACACCATTAATATACCCGAAGTTTTATGGCATAACGTGAGTGACTAGTAGCCCTGGAAGAAAGGATATTGTGGCCTTGTAGTTGTTTCCAGCATCAATTTTCCACTGCGCCCTGGAGGGTACTCCGTTATGAAGCTCTCTGGCAGATTAAAACTTTGTACTGAGTCGGAATTCGAACAAAGAATCTGCAAAAAAGTCCCTTAGGCTGTGACTAAGGCGAACTTCCACAACTTCATTTTTTGGATGACGGCTAGTCCCGCAAGGTATGTGGAAGAAGTTCAATGACTTGTGAAAAGTACAGAGTACTGTGTGGAAGTACGGCTATGTTACTCTTAAGTACAGCGACGAACATTCGTCCATCTAATTTTCATACTGATACCAGTAGCGTTACATCTGAAAAAAGAATCTCTTTGGGCACAGAGCACACTTGTGATGCATTGAACTCCGGGCTGAGGGTGGCGAAACCTATGAAATAGCTTTGATCACTCCTGTCAGTGTTAGAAGTCAAAATTTAAGCGACATCCTGGGCTTATGGTGAGTGCAGAGTTTCGCATAGTTGGTTTTCACGATTCTTAATATGTATAACGACCAATCGATAATTCGCCACGTAATCTGGCCGAAACGACCGTTCTTGCTTCCCATAATCTTTCATTGTATTCTCCTGTGCTCCTTCCTAATGTGTATTTATGATTGCAGTTAATGCAACAATTGACGCGTACAATTTTTCCAGAGCAACAGTTTCGCCTTTATGCAACTGATTGATCTACGAACCTTGCACACATACAAGGTAGCGAAGAGTTTTGTACTTAGAGGATAGTGTACCGAGGAATACAAGATGTTTAGTGGTAGATACTACAGTATAGGACCGATTTCGATTCGCGTGATGGAATGCACCCTATAGACCACCATATGCAGTTTCCGTCATTTTCTACTGGTTTTATTGTTGTTATACATGAGGCTGTGTTTTTCGCAGCTTCTGTGATTATTTCGATTTCGACATAAGTGCTGTATAATATATCAAAGTTATTTAAAAGCTATTATTAATTCATCAGGCAAAAAATTTTGTGGTGAGTAAAACGACTTATATATTTTTAGAACATGGAACATGAACTTAGTTGTTCATGCCTCAACAATTTGACATGTCTCCAAAAGGGGCATTTGTGTTAGTTTCCAGCAGCTTCTGTTTCAAAATGTATTTCACTTGCAACTGGCTTATAATGCTTCTACGTAGTTCGATTTAACTTACATATTATTAGTGTACAGAGAAGTAGTAATGTAAAATATATAGTATTAAATGCCGCGTTGACAAGATGTTCTTGATTAAAACGCTTTTAAAGTTCAATCGAATATTTGTTCCTAGGGTCATGGCAATGTTGTACCTTGGCACATGTTTCCACATTTAGAGAAACCTTAATTTTATGGAGAAACTTATGTAATTTCAGAAAAAAAGGCAACACATAAAAAGTGAATGCGGTCATTTAAAAAGTAATAAGAAAATGTCTTACACATCTTTTACAGTTACGGCTAGAGACGACATTCTGAATAGTGTACCGAGATACAACCCTTTACACTACATAAAATGTTCTTTCTTTCAATGTACGTGGTACGTCTACTCCTGTTGAGTGAGAGTGTATGGCGTGAGGGAGAGGAGAGCCGAGAGGTTCCCTTCTCCAAATAATTATTGACTAATAGTGTTGATTCATTCCGTGCGTTATTAATGCATGTTAGTTACGAGACTCATCCACGGGGACACTGAGTGTTATTTTCGGCGTTGCTAGTTGTCAGGAAGAAACAGCCCATAAACGCAGGAAGCGTTCAAAACGAGCTACGAGTGCGGCTTAAGACTCATGCCTGGATAGCTCCGTTCCAGCTCGACTCCCGCTTTAATCCGTAAAGAAGTCTCATAGCAGCAAACCCCCCGCTGCAGAGTGAAAAATTCATTCTGCAGACGTTGCAGGACTTGCGCACTAGTGTGGCCCAGCCGTGTGCCGCAGGTAGCGTGCCCCACAGGCGCGGGCGCTGTTAGCCAGGGTTGGGCGCGCCTTCCGGCCACTCTGCCGCAGATCGGGTTTCGGCCGCGCCACAGTTTGCGCTGGCCTGGTCACCCTACACCCCGCTCTCACCTGGCGTGTGGACTCGCCCGTTGACCGCCGGTTACCGGCCCCTTTCAGCCCAGCTCTCGTCCAGCAAGTGGTCCCTCAGGGACGTCGGCCACCCTATGTTTCTGCACTGTATTGTTCTCGGGTAAGCAAAGTACGTGACTGGTTGTTAAAGGCACAACAATAGGAAACATAGCAGATCTCGAAATTTTACTTAGGAGGATTACATGATTAGATTTGTTGGTGGCTGTGGAATATATAAGGTGCGACATCCATGGTGATTCAGCTGTCTTATCTATGGGTTTCATGCAACCTGCAGTGGTCCCAAAACCACACTCAAGATTTTCATATTCTTTCGCTCTCTACGTGCAATTAGTCCCACAGAAAAAAAGAACAGGACATCTTCCTAGGAAACTTAATGTATTTAACTTCTGTACTAGGAGGCCACTGTTTTTGAGTTATTCAAGAAAAACGTGTCTGACAGTTACTTCTGTATGAATTTTCTAGAAATGCGTTTGATGCTGGAGAACTGGCCTCTAGCGAAAACGTATCCCAGTACAAAAATTAACTACATTAAATTTCCTGTAGGAACGTCCTGCTCATTTTTCTCTAAGGACAATAATCAGTGCGTGACGAGTGAGGGAACACGAAAATTTCGCCCGTGGTTCCTGAAGACGCTGTGGTCTGCATAAAACTCATAGGTAGGGGAAAGCTGCATAAAACTCATAAGTAGAGGAAACTGGATCTCCCTGTATAGTACTCAGAGATACTCCCTCCGACAGCGAGAACGAGTGCAACTAGGCTTGGTACGAAACTAAGCTTAATGACAGATACGGAAACATCATTTCACACTACGTCAACCCTATGCCGGAGATCATCAATCGTAGGGGATGAGAAGTAATGCGACCATCTCCCTGCGCTCCATGACCAGATGCTTTCAGTGGGTGAGAGATGCAGAGAAAGTTCTGACTACGTCAAAATCAGATACTGCCTGCGTCGTGGTAAGCCATGACGGGACAGGTAACATTGGGTCTTGCGTTATCTTTTTCAAACATTACGTCACGTACACCTCGAATACGAGGAGAAATACTGGTGTTGACAGGTTAAAAATCTAAAGTCTTCTTTCCTAATAACTGATTATGCAACCCAAATGCGATCCAAGTGTACCCATAGCATCGCACCTGGCGCTAGGAATCTATAAGAATGACAAATATGATATGGAAATGTTCGCTCTCCTTGTAGTATCCAGATACGTGTATGTCCATTGAGATGCCGCCCTCAGAACAGTTGTCGTCTGGAAAGACGACATTAAGCCGCTCGCGTGTCAAGGGCTTTTGTCGGGCACATAGTTATGGGCACAACTCTCCCTGTTATCGCATCAAGAGAAGTCACAAAAGTGAACGCTTTAAGGCGCCCATTCACAGCCGACACGCTCGCCAGCCATAGCTGCGACCCGTCCAATTGTGTGTGGACACCGGCGACCACTGGGTGGACCCTACTCGCCAGCACTGACGGAATATGGGCTGTTAGGTAGCTGTTGAGGCAAGCGGTTAGGGGCTCACGAGTGGAACCGACGCACCCGAACCACGGACCCCACCGTGAGCACGTTGCCCACAAGCAGGTGAGCGTGTCGGTGGACCAGTCAGAGCGCGTTTGAGAGGCTTTATCGGCAGATCTAGAGGCACCTAACGTCACTGCCCTGTCTGAACGGATACCCGTCTTTCTGCAAGTAAGTACGTTCCCTGACTCAAGGTATGTGGCGTAGCGGTACTATACTGTGCAGTTGAGTGAACCACGCTCTATTCAGATTGGTTTATTTTCGGCACATTCATTTATATTACATAATCATGCTTTCAGCCTACAATGGCCCTCTTCTAATGCTATGGATGGCACTTAGTGAACATATGTTCATCGTTGGATTCGACAAGGTACAAGCATTATGTCAACAAATGCCGGTTGTAGTGTATGATGATGACCATTCTGGGGTGAAATCAGTCGTGATTATTTGTCAAAAAAGTTATTAGGACAAAAATAAAATTTTCGTCGTCTCCTTGAAGATCGTCATCATGTTCTTCGGGTGCAGTTCGCGTGGGGCCGTTGAGATGCTGCATAGCATGGACTATGATCCTACTGAACCCATCGAATATTTATTAGCATCACAGTCGTGGGATCGAGACAATGTGAGCAGAAATATCACGGAATAGTAAATCGCACAGTCGACAGTCCACGATCCTGCTGCTGTTGTGCTGGTAAGCGTCTCCCCTTCACACGTGATACATAGTGCGGCGGTCTGACATCTCCTAAATATCCTAGCATTTAGCGCACATCATCACAATTTTGTGTTTGTAACATGTTGCCGTCATGGTATTTACAATATTAATTTACACATGTCATTCATCATATGCAAACAACGGAAAAACATTACCCCTTGGATCCCGTCGCCGGGGGGCTTAACAAAATGTCTCATAGACTGTCACAAGAATCTGGACAAGTGTCAGCAGACATTTGTACGGTGTATGGCTTAAAGCCTGTTAAGGACACTTTCAAGGAGATGTGTGAATATGCTGAGTTCTCTGACTCACTTCTGCCACTTGTAGTGTCATCTGGTAGCAGTTGGACAGCGGAGTTCAGAAATGAGCTCCGTGTACTCACGTTAAGCTCTCCAGCGAGGCGACGTCCACGAGAAACGCAGGCCGTAGCCCGCGTACGTCACAGCACGTGACACTGCACGTCTTACAAGTGACAGCAGGCGTTTCCGGCGAGGCGCGAACAACTATTTAGACGAGTTTAACTATTGTTAACTGTGCGTTGAAGTACTTGTCGACAGCACACGAGAAAGACTTTTAGCAGGTACATCTTCGCCTCTGTGCCCGGCACGGAACAGGGCGTTCGCGAAGTTTGGCGGACAAGGCGACTAATGTGACGTCACAAGTTGGTTGTGGTGCCCGTACTTCTCATGGATCACGCCTACGTCATCTCCGAACTCGCCGTCTCCATGTGCACATAGGCTCGACTCGGAAGTCTCCAACGCTGCCCACTCGTCACCTGAGTCTGTTGTCAGATACAAGAGGATTCATGCATTCAGAATGCAGAGTGAGTACAAGAGTTCGCAAGTATAACCGCAGACTCGCGGACTTTCTGCTACATTCACAACCATTTTAAAAGATATTTCCGCTATTAAACTCTGAACTACTATTCATTTATTTGAGAAACTCATGATTTCGGCGTTAAAGCCATTCGCAAACGCAGGTTGAAGTGTCACAAAATACCCGAGCTGCTTAAATGACAGATGCAAGCCGGCCGAAGTGGCCGCGCGGTTCTGGCGCTGCAGTCTGGAACCGCGAGACCGCTACGGTCGCAGGTTCGAATCCTGCCTCGGGCATGGATGTGTGTGATGTCCTTAGGTTAGTTAGGTTTAACTAGTTCTAAGTTCTAGGGGACTAATGACCTCAGCAGTTGAGTCCCATAGTGCTCAGAGCCATTTGAACCATTTGAACAGATGCAAGTGATATAACAACAGATCAGTTAGCAGTGAATATTGTTCTGTTTATGTGTATAAACAATTTCAATGCGGTACCGAGTACAGTACCAGAAAATACGAAGATGAAAGTCAGTTTCTAAATGGAATAAATTATTAAAATAAATAACAGAAATGAATGATAATCTACACAACTGGTTGTTAGCCCATAAACGCAAGTTTTCGTGTCCAAATGAACTCGGAAATAAAAGTTCTTTTTTCGCAGGGATATAGCGGTGGCGTTGCTCTGAGCCCAGTTTTCGTTTGACGTAGCGCATTCATTTTCTGCACCGCGCGACCGCTACGGTCGCAGATTCGAATCCTGCCTCGGACATGGATGTGTGTGATGTCCTTAGGTTAGTTAGGTTTAAGTAGTTCTAAGTTCTAGGGGACTGATGACCTCAGCAGTTAAGTCCCATAGTGCTCAGAGCCATTTGAACCAACATACATTTTCTGATGGTGGAGGTGGAATAAACAAGAAGAGAACCACATTGTTTGCTTTGGACGAAAATTATATGTTTTTCGTGCAAAGCGAGGACTATAGCGTGAAACATATTCCAGATATCACACCTCGCTATAATGGAACACATTTGCAAGTCTGTACTTTGCATGAATTAATTTTCGTCTTAAGCCCTCCACAGTCTCACAGATCACAGCTTCGTTTTGCAGTCTGGAACCGCAAGACCGCTACGGTCGCAGGTTCGAATCCTGCCTCGGGCATGGATGTTTGTGATGTCCTTAGGTTAGTTAGGTTTAACTAGTTCTAAGTTCTAGGGGACTAATGACCTCAGAAGTTGAGTCCCATAGTGCTCAGAGCCATTTGAACCACAGCTTCGTTTAAGGCCGTTTTGTTGTGTCGGCTACTGTGGGAGTCAGCCCGATACAAATATGAAGGAGAGAGGTTGCGATGGCCGGTGGGAGGGATCCAAATGATCGGTACATTAAACTTTCTAATTAATATGAAACTTTATTTCTAAAACGAAAAGATACATAAGTTTCTGTTATGAGCTCGGTTGAGGTGCTTCTTGTGCCTCCTACGTGGAATTATACAATATTACTACTCGCAAAAAACAGGCCTAGTATTGTCTTTCTATTACTCAAGATTGATGTTCTCGCAGTCTGCGGTCGAACTGGGCTCGACCAGCGATGGACGACTTGTTAAGTCAGCGTTATCAGGGCGCGCTGAACTCTGTCTTTCTGAAGGTGTGGGACTGCCCACTCTTTCCACCGCCACGCGATGACGTTTCGCGGCGCTGCGCCGGTCTTTCGGCAGTCGATGCTTTAGGACTGCACACATCTGATGCCAGCAGACGGCTATTTAGCTCTGTTAGTGCCGCTTTACACCAACATCGCTTATTCATCTTTTGTATTAACTATGCCTGTATTCCTGCGTGCTCCAGTAAGAGACAACGAGTCGACGAGTATGAAGCGACCGAAGCGTTACAGTTCTCAAGCCGGTCGTACTTGTGGAACTACAGCGGAAATGAAGGAAGCCTGTTAGCACCAATGTAACAACGGCGCCTGGAGTTGTGGATATGCAACCCGAACAGCAGACTCGTACTCGCTTGCTTCTGACCTCTTCTGGATAGCTCAGTTTGGCCAGTCTAGACAGGCACTCCGTAATTGTGAGGATGCGCATACCTGGACCATCCAGTCTATTTTTCGAGAGAGAGCAGGTGGTTACCGAGCCATCGCAGGGAGCAGAAGCATTTCTCAAGCCACACAAACACAGCAGTGAGCGGAATACATTTGTTAGAATAAAGTTAGTTCAGAGACACTGTAGCCAACGGACGTATGTCTCAGCAATCCAAGAGCGGCAATTCGCGCGTGTTTTGTGCTACTTGGAAGGCATCTACAAGAATAAACGTATTTTCATTTCTAATAGCGTTGTATTCTTGTAATTTATTTGATTGGAAATAACGGTCGGGCACTAAGCTGTCTTGACTATACGCTAAGAATGTAAATAAACCAATGCTGTACCAGAGGTCTGCAAGTGAATTACGTAAATATGTACTTGTTAGGGGACCACACACTAACCACGAAAAACACTCTCCATACCGTATCATTACCTCCTCTGTACTTCACTGTTGGCGTTAGTCCTGATGGCAGATATCGTTCTCCAGTCATTCGCTAGACCAAAACCTTCCATCGGATTGCCACAGGGCACAGCGAGATTCATCACTGCAAATTTATTTATTTATGTATTTAATCGTATGGCTAGGGCACCCCGACGGGCAGACCGTTCGCCGGGTGTCGGTCTTTCAATTTGACGCTACTTCGGCGACATGCAGTCGTTGAAGATGATAGGATGATGATGAGGACAGCACAACAACCAGTCCCTGGGCGGAGAAGATTCCCCGACCCAGGCCGGAATCGAATCCGGGCCCAGACATTGACAATCTGCCACGCTGACCATTCGGCTACCGGGGGCGGACATCACTGCGAATAACTCGTTTCCAGTCATTCGCTTTGCAATAGCGTTATCTTTGCTCCACCTCCAGCGTTGACGACAGAAACTTGTGGCGTACGACGTGTTACTGGACTACTGTGTCTTATTAGCTCCCAAGCAAACTCACTGTGAAAGCTGGACTGCTGGTAACTCTTTAGAAGTCACGAGTTAGTCCTTCCGCTGAATTCTTGCGATTAAGGTTCTCCCGGCCTTTTTTTACCTGTGGTAGTTCCTTCGGTTTCCACTTCACAACCACTTCACAAACAGTCGACCTGGGCAGCTTTATAAGGGATGAAATGTACAGTACCTGATGGAATTGTTAGTTGTCGACTTTGGCAGCTTCAGAAGCGTCACTCACGCATTTGCCATTCCGGTGACATGCAATCTGTAGCTGACCCACCCATTATGCTCTAACTGCTTCTCTACTGAAAACATAATCCTCTCCTCCTCCTATTACACGGCTGGGTCCCTGTCCCTCGTGACTTCTAGTTGTCAGTTCCACGTTACATACTTTGCATAAGATAGTCGACTCACAGTGAGTATAAGAAGTAAGTCATCATTATCGTGCCGTCACCATCACAATAACCACACATTTTAATAAAAAGAAGATAATTAATTTTTTCACATTGGGTCAAAGTTCCTTTCAATGGGGTGGCGTAATCTGTGCTAACTGCATGACATAATACAGTTGGAGAGCAGATGGGAAACAGGCCAAATTTTAGTGTCGTTTGCTAAATGTAATCTAAATGGTGTTTAAGGAGCTTGTATATTAGAGAATGCTTCTCTTTGGATGAGTTATAGTTGTGACACTGCAGTTAAATAAGTATTAATTAGCCACAGCTGTTCATCAAGTTAAATTATTTTATGAATAAAAGGGGGAAGAAGCTATAATTTACGTTGGGGGGAGGGGAGAGGTAAAGTAAGTGTCTCTGGTGAAACAGTTTTGACACTGACCTGTCATACGTGTGATTGCAGTGCGTACTGTTACGTTAAGAATGCTAAGCTGCCAGCAACTGCACGTCAATAACATTAAAAATATAATAAAAAGACACTGTCTGGGATATTTACTGTGTTTTATTTCGATTCCCGGTTTCCATCTTTTGTACAGGTCATCTTCAGGTTTGTGTAACAGGTAATGGAAAAAAAAAGCTATAAGCGATCCAGTGCTTGATGGTTACGTTATGGAACATTTGGCAAGATGTGTGTATTTCAGAGCCATCAGTTACATAAACGCCTCATTATTGAGTAGTTAACGTTTTAAAGTAACAAAATGAGCTGCAAAAATATGAACATATATAAAATACCTTCACGTGCAGATAGTTTGACATTTCTTATCGATTAACCATTTTCTACACTTATCTGTGAGTCCTTACCCTAATGACAAGTGGTATTTCACAGTAATATCTATGAATTACTTATGTATGTATTATTTTCATCTCTTTCTATACCTCGTTACTCTCATTTCTGAAGGTCTGAACCGATGAAGAAAATGGAAGGTATCAAGTGATCCAGAAAGCTTCTTTTTCACTCTATTACCGTGCTCAGGCTTTTCCGATTATCAATGTAAACATTTCTGTAACTCTGCAACCAACACTTGTTATGCGTGGTTTAAGTCTTCTAGAGGATAGTTGTGGAGATTAAACAGAGGATAAGAACAAGAACGCCCTTATTCGATGTGCAGTTCAGTGCTTGCCAATACTTCTACCAGGTTTGAAACCTATATAAAAGAAATTATTTTCTTCCGCCTTCGTGAAACTTGCATGTGAATATTCTAGATGTACGTTTCATGTAGGGATGCAGTTCGTTTTAATACATGAAGCTTCGATGCTAATATCAGCTCACACATGTACGTTCAGACATACACGTGAGAGCTGATATTAGCTTGTTTAATATTTGTCCATCTAGGCAAACGATGGACGTATTATTTGAGAATGAGGTTGAATATGTAGAATCTGTTGAGTGAGCAAACAAATAAAGAACCCACAGTGGCTCTGGAGGGATTATCTACTGTCTTCCTGCACTGCTGCAGACTCTGGAAAGGAACTTCTACATGAAAAGTACTTTAAAATTGGCTTCATTAATCTCCCTTGATTGTAAATAGCCTTCTGAAACAATTATAGAAGCAACTACTAAAGAGAGTTCAATTTCTCTGATCCAAAAGCTTCTCGAGGAGTCCTTTAAGTGTCAGTTGTTTTTGAATAAACAAATCGTCGGTTTCCATCTCATACAAAGTATCCAGTTTGACGGAGAAATGCCACTGACTTAGGCTAAAAAAGACAAAAGCAGCTATGTTCAGACAGCTGGCTCAGTGCAGGGTATGGCTGCACAGGAATGTTAGGAGTGGTAAAAAAAGCACTTATTTCCAAACCGATTTTAATTCACCCATGTTATTGAGTCCATGCACTGTGCCGTTACTGCAGACCATGTTTATCACACTGGAAATGGATTCACAGCCGAGATACAGCTTGGCGATGTGGTTATAATTCAGTGGTCACTTAGTCTATTCATGAAAAGCGATGAGCGGCGTGGGTCATTAAAAGATGACCCGCTTACTAGGGAAGCTTCATTGTGTTCATGGTGCACACGAAAGCGAATACAGTCACGGTGCTCATCAGGTCATATAGGTATGTGAGGGCTCTATGACTTCTAGAGTAACAGTTCCCGGAACGTCCTACTAGGGTGTCCACTGGAGACAAGTGTATTGCCAGGAGTGTAATAGGATGGCTCGTGTTTTACATATAGATTAACAATCAGGCGGAAAGGATGAGAAGCACTTCGCAACTGGTTGCTAATAACGCTGTACTCTATAGCAAACTATTGTCGTTTAATGGCAGCAGGAGACTACAGGATGACTTAACCAGAATTTCTATTTTGTATGGCGAATGTTAGCTTGCTTTAAATGTGGAAAAAATTTAATTCAGATGAGTGTAAAAGCAATCTCGTAATGTTTAAAAACAGTATTAGTGGTATCTGCTTCATATAGTCACGTCGATTAAATATCGAGGCGAAACGTTACAAAGTGAAATGAAATGGAACGAGCACGTGAAGCCAGTGGTAGAAAAGTCGAATGGCGGAATTCGGTCTTTTGAGAGAATTATAGGAAAGTGTAGCCCGTATAGAATGAAGACCGCGTTCAGAACCCCTGTGACATCCATTCTTGAGTACTGGTTGAATCCACCAGTTCAGATTAAAGGAAGACACCAAAGTAATTCATATTTGTTATAAGAGGTCGAGCCACACGCGAGTCTTACAGAAATATTACATGTACTCAAATGGGAATTAGTGGAGAGGAGACGAGGTCTTTTCCCTCGAAACCGTATTGAGAAAGCTTAGAGGATCGGCATTTGCTATAAACTCCCGAACGATCGTACAGCTACCGACATACATCCCATGCAAGGTCCACAATGCGTGATAAGAGATATTACAGGTAGTACGGAAGCTTATGGAGATCTTTTTTCCGTCGCTCTGTATGCGAGTGGAACAGGAAGTTGAATTATTAGCTATAGTATAAGGTACCCTCCGATGTGGCTTGCGGTTTAAATATAATTTTCTACCTATTTCTTATTTTCTCGGCGGGAAAAGAATCCCTTTAAACTCTATTTTTATTGCTCGACGTCATCCGTAAATTTATCATCACGATCTAGAAAATTCCTTGATCTTACCTCTGAGAGTGTCCATGAACACCTTAAGTGTTTAGGGCCTAAAGACAAATAATTGGCTTGTCGCATTCGGGATGATAAGTAACCTATTTTTTCTGTATAAACAATCATCTGAATCTGTTCACAGCGTTAACACCTGCTGCATTTGCAACATAACTGAGTTCACTGCCCAGCACAGTTTTCATATATTGACGATGAAATTTATATTACGATGTGACAACAATGTTGAATTCATGGCTTTATCATCTGACGTTAATAATTTTATATTTCACCTAATATGATACTGTGATACTTTTATCAACCTGATGGTGCTCAGTCGACGAAACTGGTTGTGTAAATAAAGGATTTTATGAGGAGCTTCGTCCGTAACTTGACATTTTTCAAATATGTTTTAAAAGTAATTTGTACTAGAAGAAATAAGAAATAATTATACTGTTTCTCAAGAGGATGGTGTCAGCTACTTTATTACAAAAAATTTTCATTTTCTACATCCGTGTCCACTTAACAGAAGCATCAGAATCTCGATTTCATACGATTCAGTCGCTTAAGCCAACAGTGAATATTCTTTTCTCTGAGAAAAATATTTTATATTATGTGAAAGAACATTAAATAACATTCATTAGCATTTACTTTAGCTGTTTTCCCTTGTGACTTTTAAAGATTACATCCCGCCCAGCGATTTGTAAACAATGCATGAAGAGATGCTTTATACCTCTGTACACTATGGACTGGAAAGCCATCATTTTGGCACCACAGATTCCTCATAGTCTGAGGAGGAAGTCTTCTAGCATCCGTGGAAGATGGTCTGTTAGGAGGCTGCGATACGTGTGGGTATTGAATGATACGTCCATGGTCCGAAGCTCGTGGTCGCGCGGTAGCGTTCTCGCTTCCCGGGTTCGATTCCCGGCGGGGTCAGGGATTTTCTCTGCCTTATGATGACTGGGTGTTGTGTGATGTCCTTAGGTTAGTTAGGTTTAAGTAGTTCTAAGTTCTAGGGGAGTAATGACCATAGATATTAAGTCCCATAGTGCTCAGAGTCATTTGAACCATTTGATACGTCCATGACAAACCGACCAATGAGCTGAGGGTTCACTATCCGACACTACACTTTTACTCTCGATGAAGCGAGGCAGACCAATAGTGCATGTTTCGGCGGTATATCTCGCCATGATTGGTAAATGTGGTTTCATCAGTAAACAAGATCTGTACTATATCTGGAATATTCCATATTAACGCCCATATACAGAAGTTAACACGGCTCTCATAATCGTTTCCATGCAGCTCTTGATGGAGAGAGATGTGATAGGGATGGAACGTATGTCCATGGAGAATGCTTAGGACGTTTGATTGATTCATGCCACTGTTTCGTGCGATTGCGCGAGAGTTAAAATGCGGACCAACTGCAGCAGTGGCAAGAACACTAATTTCCGCCTCTTATGTCGTCACTCGATTCCTTCTGTTACGTTGTTTAGGTGTTACACTACCACTTTCACGTAATTGGTTGAAGAGGCTGATAAATAACTTCCCAGATCGTTGATGTCTTTTGGGATATCTTGCCGCATACACCGTACATCAACAAACTGCATTCCTCCTACACCCCCCATATACCATAAGCAGGTCGCCTTTTTCTGCACTGGTAAATCACACAGCAAACTCACGACCTACTGCTAGTACTGTCACACAGTAAACATTACAACATCGTACCTAGCAACTATGCATGGCGCAGACCAGTACCGCTGTGTCCAAAACACGATCTCACATAAACGACTCGAACTAGAATCCTCCAACAAAAACAACTGACATTTGAATGTACCCTACTTCTTGTTTGTTGATGTCAACAAGTATTGCTCCAGATTAAAAATGTATGTTTGCACAAAAAAACTGCAGTTTATAAATATTATTAAAGTCTGTTCATTGGCTAGCAGTACGAATACCTGACCACCATTTCATTCTGTGAAAACCACACGTGAGTAGCACATTCGATTTCCACAATATTTGCAGAGAAAATTTTAGGTGATCCGCCTGTATATATGTCACTGTTCGATAAATATGAGGAATCTGTTAGTAGCACATATCTCGAGGCAGCAAGGAATCTTCAGCTTGATTTTAGAGGGTGAGGAGTGAGAGAAAAACTTTTTTGAGGCAGACCAACGCTTGCTGACAGCAAACTGGTTCAGATGGATGTAGTTTGCAGTAGTTAAGACGTGACGAATTTCGGACCGAGGGCGATGACAATAACAAAGAAAAAAATCAAAACCATATTTTCGCGTATCTGTATATTAAATTTAAATCCATATTACTAAAACGCTCTCCCGGAACCTCGAACGCAGGACCTGGACCCCGGGTCATGTGCAACAAAAATCTGTTTTCGATGTTTCGTGCATTTACTGAATTTGAGAATTTAAAATGCTATCATAATCCACTGCTTAAAAGGTAAAATATTATGTTAAATGCTTAACACAATAAGACAAGTATTATAGTTAGAGACAGAGTGTTTGACTTTAAACACGTAACTGACTCCCATCAAATATGCGGCATTCATTCATACAGTATTGGAGAAATCAGAACACTATGCCACCTCCAAGTATGTTTGCATATAGTTGAAAACCTTAACGAAACTTTTTATCGCTCAAATTCCCACCATAACGATGAATGGAAAAAGCTTTCGCTTACTACATTTCGCTGTTTCTGCAGTAAATGTCAGCATCAGGTATGACGTTTTAATCTCTTCCTTATTTACCACTTACTGTATTCGTAACGTGATTTTCAGACAGTATTCAGATACACCACTGAACGTGCCTGCAAAATTGTATCATTTTACAATACATCGTCCAGGAGATATGACGTCATATACATTTAGAAGCGTGAAGAGTGAGCTTTCGATTAAAATGGAGCGCTAATTACCCAGTTTATATTCATCCAGTGCTTCATAATGACAGCACTTAAAGTTCTAACAAACGTAAAAAATAATTTAAAATTTTTCCTAAGCTATTTGTTGCTCACACTCTTAAAGGCAAATATTCAACGCCTTGACTCATTTGTAATCAGACATGTTAAGCCTTTTTGCACATAGCATTTCGAATTTTGAAAGAAATGGGGTTTGCTGCTGATTTTAGAATTCATTGAACACGCTCAGAAACTGACTGAAGAGCCAAAGGTACTGCTGACATATAAAATGAACTAATGTAAAGTTACCTGTTACGAACAGAAAAATAATAAAATGTCAAAACAATGTTGTAGAAGTATAGCCTCAAGGGAATAAACGAAGTCATAGATATGTTTTTCTTTTTTATCTTCTTAAAAATTATTTTTATCTTCCATCAAGATAGTAACTTCGTCACTGGATTTCCCATCCCTCTGTGAAATGCGAATACAGTACACTGTTGCAGAATGAAAACATTGGTGTTTGCTGGAGATCAGAGAGCACACGCTGTGAAAGAAACGAAGAAAAAGAGTATTAACGGTACTGCTGCGACAGGAGAACGAAAACTACAAAATGGAAAGCGCTATCCTGCAGCGAGAGCCGCGGTATAAAGCGAGATTTACGGTGGGGTCGCTCTTGTCCCGCGGCGAACAGATGCGCCGCTAATAAACCTGGCGCGAAGCCCGGCGAACGCGCCTGTGCGCCGGGTGGCCTGACGCTCTGGCGCAAGTTCACCTCTGCTGGCGTTTACAGCCCTTTGTAGCCTCCACCGCGAGCTGCGGCTCCACTTGTACGTTATACAAAGCGTGTAATATTCCCGACGACTAGAAGCACTGAAAAGCAGCCCCAATTTCCAGTCAGTGCTGTAACAAGACGCCAAAGCTTACGAATTCTTCACCATTACGCAGCTAGGAGAATTTTCAGAAATAATGGGAAGCTGCACAGAATACAGAGAGCGTCTGATTTCATCTGCGGCTTCCCGACATTTATTTGGTGTTTGACTAATTAGTATTAATTCTACGTGCTGCAGAAGCCATTTCTTAATCTCATCTGTTACTCAAATTAGCTTCATAAAGTGCAGTTCCCCATTAACTTAATATCTAATTCCTGTCTATGTTAATTGCAGCTGGCCTCTATTGCCTAAATTAGATCTATGACAAAGGATGGAAAAACCTGATATAAAGTAGGAATACGAAGCAATATTTCTGAATTCTGCCATTTCTTAATCTGTTACTCAAATTAGTTTCATTAAATGCATTTCCCCATTAACTTGTTAATATCGTGTTCTTTTCAGTATTCATTACAGATAGTCCCATTGCCTATATGAAATCTACGAGAAATGATGGAAATACCTGATATGTAGTAGGCATACGAAGGAACATTTCTTTAATTCTGATGTTCCAGTTTCTCACTTTTCTGCTACACCCACATATTTGTTTCAGACTTGATCTGGTGGTATTCGATATGTCATTGTTGCTAATATACATTTCTCTGAGATAATTTGTTGGTTTGACTAGAGAAGCAAATTAATTGATTAGCAAGTGATACACTTCTTTGATTTTCTTTTGGCAAAATCACAGAAGACGTTTTCAGCAGTGGCGTTTCAATACTAAATGGACCATCTTGAGTCCGTGAGATCATGAACGCGTGTTGAAAATAAGGCGTCTGCGAGACTCAGTACGTTAGTGAGTATGATAACACATGTCATAGACACTTTGTTCAGCCTTTGCCACTCAAGAATTACCGATTCTTAATAATGCCATTGAACTCCGAAACTAGTGTCGATAATAAACGTGCTCTATGACTTTGCCTAAAGGAAGTGATAAGAAGTCCATATTTTAAAATTGTTTTACTGTCACTTTTTCTAAAAGAGCTCAAGTATTTCGGGGAAATTCCAGTTATGATTCTAAATTGCTAAATTGCTGACTGATCTGCTAAAATATTAGACTAATTTCTACATGGAATCTATTTGTAGTCATTGTTTAGTATCTATAAATAATAAGAAATTAGAATTCGTAGTGGTGGACGTTGAAGTTTCATTTCATCTAACCTCAGTGAAAGATGCTCTCTTAGCAAAGTGAATAAAGTCTCAAAGGAAACAGTTTTATCACACGTCCGATTGTCCGCGGGTATAATTCGTCACACAGGTCCCTACTTCATTCAACGGATATTCTTTGACATTGGAAATGATTTACTGTTGGTCAGTGATTCACTTTCTCACAACTGAAGCTAGCCTTGGACCCCAAAGTCAGTGTTCCGCAACCGGTGTGCAGTGGCACTCTAGCGTGAGCCCACAAAGTAAAGGGTGTGACGCGAATATTTAGATATTATTCTAAGAAATTAATGGATTTAGATTTTAGAAATAATGCGAACTTTTATGTTTTTAAAGCAATTCAATGTAATTTGTTTTGTTCGACATTAAGTGAGAAGGTGCTTATTTATTCTTTCATTATTTAATACACGTTGATAACAGTAAGTTATTTACTCAATATTGTTGTTATACTTTTTTGAGTTCATTGTACTCTCGCCTATACAACTATACCGAGTACACCTCTAGGGTGAGATTACTTTGTAATTCTCCTACGATTCAAATCGTATGTATCCTCGGCTGGCTGTATTTGTTCTCCCCTACAATTCCTTGTTTTGAAATTTGTTTAAGTTCATAACGACCTCTGAAGCTTTGCTGTTCTTTCCATTCGCTGCTAAAGAATCCACAGAGTGTAAAACAACATAGTATTTCAGTTCAACAATATTGTTGGTATTCAATTCTGGACTTCCCACTGTTGGAATATTTCAGTTCACTTTTATCACAGCTGCGGTGTTGCGAATATTGGTACACCACTATTTTCTATTAAAATATTATTAAATTATTGTTTTCGATATGGATAAGTTAATTGTGCGAAGTGGTCCATCCTCGAGCACAAGAAGTGAAACCAACAGACAGTACTTCGAAAGCAGTATAGTGATAATTGTTTACCTTACGATATTTTTGTTGTAATGACAAAACACATCCAATCCCTAGGTATGTCGTTGGAGGTAAAAATTCAATAATGCTGTTGTTTTTCCAAGTTAACTGAAACGACATATCTGAAAAGAACATTCCCTTGTTTTCAGTAAAGATATGAATTATTTTCTTCGGTTGTTGGAACAAAATAAAAAGCAAATGAAGGTCATGACTACGTCAGCATGCAATTCGTAAAAAGTACAGCAAGTTAGCTATAAAGTAGCTGAACTTATTGTGAAGGGCAAAAAGTCATACAAAACACAGAACAGAAGAAACGCCCTCAAGTGGTTCCGTAGGCCGCCGGTGCTGCATGTCTACGGCAGAGTGGCGCTCACCCTCGGCTTTGATAGCCCACTTCGATAGCCTGTCTGATAGTATCACCGCTATAGTTGAGATCCAGCAGCGAGCTGGTGCCACTTGTCAGACCTGTGCACGAAAGTTCATAGAAAATGCAATGTGATATCTGACTGTTTCAGTACTATTCAGAATAATAAACAGTTATCACTGTGTTCAGTGACAGTACTAAACATATACTGTAACTCATATGGACATAGATACATACTACAATTAATCCCGATACCAACTTCAGTTATCTATTCTGTATTAAAGTGATTCACAGAAAGTGAACTAATATTGTTTATATACCGTACCATCATCTCGAGCGCTTCCAGAAGTCAAACCTATTGAACTGTGGTTTAGAATTGCTATGACATACATCAAATCTTTCGACTACATATTCGTGTGACCGAGCTACTCGACGTTGAATGAAATTAAAATACCATAGAAAGAGAGAGAGGCTAAAATCCATCGATGAAGGAACTAGGCTTGTTTTGTCAATGATTCTGACACGAACCAACCGTCTGTTCTCGGCGAAGCAGGCTCACGTGTCACATTGAGGATATGAGCAGCGTTATTTACTTTAAAATTCGTGTAATTATATCTGTTTTCCACAGTAAATTAGAGTTAGTAATGCATAAGTCCTACTTCGGCTTCTAACAATAGCAACAATAGGAAAACTAACAATAATAATAATAAAGAAGTGGTTACGTAACGATCGTTATTACATTAACATTCACACGATTTTGAGGGGACAGCCGCTTTGGTGTGCCGTGTTGAGTCAAGGCCCATCTGGATGTAACATGAGCAATAAAGGTTATCTCAGATTTCATCTAATCGACAGGATATAAGTATTAGATTGTGAATGGAGGCATAAATCTATAACAGTTAGTTGCTGTGGGCAGGTAAAGTAACGTTATAAAAGAACATTGTCAGAGTAATTCATAGTTTCACTAGAGAATGGTAAATCTGCGATTGTAGCAGGAGTGTTCTGCAGCCATTCTGTGGGCCTACCCGTGGTCCAGAGGTTGCTGACACGGTAGCTCAGCCAGTTTGGTCACAGGGTTGGCTACTCGCAGTAAAAAGGAAAACTGATTGAAAGATTCCACGAAGAATTTTAAGAGGGGTCATGACGTTCGCCCAGATCACATGCAGAGAACTATAGCGAACTAAACGAATTTAAAAAAGGGGGTAGCGTCTTTGATTATTAATCAAAAGGTCATTGGTACTGCGTTCGAACCCTGAAACCACTTAAATTTTGAACAAAAATAATCAGCAATGGCAGACGAAGACTTCTGACATAAGATGTCGCCTTCATTCTGCCAATGGCATTGTCAAAGAGGGGGGAGTAGCGGAGAGAGGTTCAGGGCACACTATTTTCCTTGGGGTGGGAAACTGCTCCTAAAAGGCATGAGAAGCAGGACTCATCAAAGGCAAGAGGATGCAGAACGCAATGGAAACCACTGCATTAAATACACGTATTGTGTATCCACAGTACATGTGACTCGTAATTGAAAAAGTCATGATGACCTCTCCATTGGAAAAGATTCCGCACTAGACCCCCGTTACGATCACCCGGAGAGGACTGCCTGGAAGGAGGTGATTCTGAGAAAAATGTAATAATCAACGAAAGGATAATGTTCTACGAATGTGAGCATGGAATGGTAGAAATCTGAACGTGGTAGGTAGGCTGGAATATCTGAAAAGGGAAATGCAAAGGTTCAGTCTGGGTGTTGTGATGGTCAGTGAAGTGAAATGGAAGAAAGACAAGGATTTGTGGTCGAATGAGAATTGAGTAATATCAACAGAAGCATAAAACAATATAGCGGGAGTAGGATTCGTTATTAACAGGAAGGTAGTGTAGTGAGTGAGTGATCTATTGTGGACAGTTCAGTGATAGAGTTGTTCTCATCAGAATCTACAGCAAACCAACAGCGATGACTATAGTTCAGGCATACATGTCGCTGTCACAATCAGAAGAGGAAGAAACAGATAGGGAGATTTAGTACCTAAAGGGAAACGAAAATCTAATAGTCATGGGATAGGAACGTGGTTGTAGCGGAAGGAGTGGAAGAAAGGGTTATGAGGGAATGTGGGCTTGGTGCTAGGAATGAGAGAAGAGAAACACTAATTGAAATGTGGAATAAATTTCAGCTAGTAATAGCGAATGCTCTGCTTACGAAATACAACAGGAGAAGATATACTTGGAAAAGGCCGAAATTTACGGAAAGATTTTATTCAGGTTACATAAGATTCAGACAGACTTCCGAAATCAGATATTGAATTGTAAGAGGTACCAAGGAGCAAATAGACTCACATCAAAATTTAGTAATTATGAAGACTAGGCCGAAGTTTAAGAGGTTATTCGGGAAGAAATAATATGTAAAGAAGTGGTATGCGAAACTACAAGGGAATAAAGAGATACGCTTGAAGGTTTCTGAGGCTATAGATAGTGCGATAACGAATAAATCAGTAGACAGTTAATTGAAGAGGAAGGAACGTCTCTAAAAATGGCAATCACAGATGTTGGAACGAAAAATGTAGGTACAAGAAAGGTAGCTGCGAGGAAACCGCGGGTAACATAGGAAATACTTCAGCTGATCGACAAAGGAAGGAAGAACAGAAATGTGTCACTAAAGAAAGAAATAAACAGAAATTGCAGGGAAGCAAAGGTGAAATGGACACATGAAGGATCTGAAGAAACTGGGAAAGGACTGATTGTCCAAAGGATAAACTCACCGTACAGAAAAGTCAAAAAAACCTTCATTTAAATGAAAAGCATGAGCAGTAACACGAACAGTGCAATGGGAACTCCACTGTTAAATGCAGAGGAGAGAGCGGATAGGTGTGAAGAGGACGCTGAAGGGTCATATGAGAGGGACTTTTCGGATGACGTCATAGAAGAAGAAAGAGAGGTCGATAGATAGGGGACCCAGTATTAGAAACAGAACTGAAAAGAGCTTTGTGGAACTTGAAATAATATAAGACGGAACGAATAGCAATCATCCCGTCAGAATTTATAAAATCATTGGGGATGTGGTAACAAAACGAGTATTCGCGTGAGTTTGTACAATGAATAACACTGACGATCTACTATCAGACTTTCCGAAAAATATCATCCACGCAATTCCGAAGATGGCAACAGTCAACAAATGCGAAAATTCCTGCACCATCAGCTTAACAAATCATGCATCTAAATTGTTGAAAAGAATAATATACAAAAGAATAGGAAAGAAACCTGAGGATATGTTAGATGACGATCAGTATGGCTTTAGGAAAGGTAAGGACATCAGAGGAGCAGTTATAATGTTGCAGTTGATATCGAAAGTAAGACTGAAGAAAAGTCGAGGCACTGAAAAAAGTATTCGACAATGTAAAATGGGACAAGATGTATGAAATTTTGATAAACGTAGGGATAAGCTATAGGGAAAGGTGAACAGGATGCAGTGTGTACATAAACCAAGAGGTAACAATAAGAGTGGAAGAACAAGAACAAAGTGCTCGGATTAAAAAGGATGTAAGGCAGGATATTAGTCTTTGACACTACATTTCAGTCTATACATCGGAGAAGAAATGCCAGAAATAGAGACAAGACTCAACTGCAAGATTTAAACTCAGAGTCAATGTATAACCATTTGCAGATTCGGAGTGAAAGTGAAAGAGAATTACAGGATATGCTGAATGGAATGTATGCACAGAGAAATATCAGAAACGAAAACAGCGACAGACTTAACGCCATAATTGGGGATGACGCAGCAGATGAAGGCAGCAAAATAACCCGTGACGGACGGATCAAGGGAGACTTAAAAATCAGACTAGCACTGGCAAAAGGGGCATCTACTGGTTTCAATCACAGGCCTTAATCTGAGGAAGAAATTTCTGAGAATGTACCCTTGGAACCCAACATTGTATGGTAGTGAAACATGGACTTTCGAGAAACCAGAACAGAATAGAATCGAATCAATTGAGATGTAATGCTACAGAAAAATTTTGAATATTAGGGGACTGCTAAGGTAAGGAATGAGAAGGTTCTCCACAGAACTGGCGAGGGACGGAATATATGAAAAACACTGTTAAGACATCATGGAATTACTTCCATGGTACTAGAGGGTCCTGTAGAGGATAATAACTGTAGAGGATGACAGAGATTGGAATATATCCAACAAGTAATTAATGGCTGAATGCTAGTGCTAGTGCTACTCTGAGAAGAAAAGGTTGGCACGTGAGAGGTTAGGTTTTCGTGGCGGGTCGCGTCAAATCATTCAGAAGACCGATGACAAAAAAAAAAAAAAAAAAAAAAAAAAAAGCAAAGGAAGAGTGTACCTTTGGTCACTTTCAGATTTAACGCAGTTTGATATCCCCCACTCCTACTGATTGCCGAATCACTCACTTGAGCAGGTGCTGCCGGGACAGAGTGCGTCAAGTGAGAAGCGAGTACAGAGAGCTGTCGGATGCAGGAGAAACGCGCTGCCGGTGCGTCTGATTGCTGTTGGTGGCTTCGGCTGAGCGACGACATCTCCCGCTGTTCTTAGGAGGACAGAGGATAGACGAGGTCAGGCCGCTAACTTGATTCAATTAAGTCAGATGGACGTTTGACGTTATTCTTACATCATATAGTGACATATTAAAGTATCAATAAATGTCCGTTCCCTGACAAGCTGTATTCTTTCCTCACTCGGTTGACAGTGGGGCTCTGTAGTTAGGAGAGAAGCATGTTTCTCAAGTATATATGGAAAGATTGTAATATATACGAGAGGGCAATCGTTTTTCCTTCTTATATATAACGATTTCCCCCTCCCCCCTCCAGTCGCCGTCCGCTCATCCCCGCATGGGTGTATTCCCGATGTCTTTGCGGAGTTATTGTGTTTGGGGGAGCATACTTTACTGTGCAAAGTTTTGGAAATCATGCATTTTCTGTGCATTTATCTTGGCGTTGATAGTGTGTTTTCGGCTGGCTGACCATGCCTTACGAAATAAAATTCGTTTGTTATACTGAAACAAACTGGTCTCTTCCAAGTCCTCTTTCAACAGCCATCGGCTAGAGTGTATTTTTGTGCACGAAGTTCGATTATTACCGTCTGAGCCGCGATTGTCCACTCTGTAGACGAGTAGCTTTGAGGCCTCGATGGTAGGGAACTGTGGGGAACTAAACTATAGGTAGCCTGTTGCCAAAATGTTTTAAGGGCTTGAAGGAAGCGCGAACTAGTGTGGGGATGCAAGCAGCGCTTGGAATAGCCAGATAGGCGGAGGAGAATAAGGTGATTCTCAGATTCCACTCAAGTCCTAGGAATGAAGTGATTGTTCAACAAATTCATAAACACATCCGTGTTCACAGATATATTCACTTAGATTAGGGGACTTGGAGGCATACCATTTTCAAATTCAGATTCTTCCTATTCACATTATACATTCATCATGATGGAAAAGAACTTCTCTTCGACATTGCAGTAAGCAATTAGAGATATTGTTTCGACTTTTTCTGCTGATTTTACGGGATGTACGTCTTTGGAAACTTTCACTGCTGGAACTTCCCTACGTTCATTGTTCTGCTGAAGTACACTGTAACACACACACACACACACACACACACAAATCGACGTTCCACGAAGGAATTACCCGAATGGGACGGAAATGGGTAGATGTGATGTACACGTACAGACAAACAAATGATTAAATGATTACAGTTTCAGGGATAATAGTCTTGTCAGATGTCTTTCCTGAGGGATACCGTGCCAAATTCTGTCAAACTGACGCGTTAGATCGCCAAAATACCAAACAGGTTGGAGGACGCTGCCCATAATAATTGAAACTTTCTCAGTTAGGAAGGGATCCGGAGCCCTTCGTGGCCAAGGTATGGTTTAGCAAGCATTAAGACAAGTTCTAGAAACATTCGCCGTGTGCAGGCGGGCATTATCTTGCTGAAATGTTAGCTAAGGATGGCATGCCAAGCAGGACACCAAAATGGGACGTACAATATCTTTGACGTTCTTCTGTGCTGTTAGGATGCCGCGCATTACAACCAAATTGGTCCTGGTGTGAAACGAAATGTCACCCTAGACCATCACACCTGGTTGTCGGGCTGTAGGACGGCCGACACTTAATAAGGCAAAGGCCTCCGGTCCAGATTGTATACCAGTCTGGTTCCTCTCAGAGTATGCTGATAACATAGCTCCATATTTAGCAATTATATACAACCACTCGCTCACAGAAATATCCGTACCTAAAGACTGGAAAATTGCTCACGTCCCACCAATACCCAAAAAGGGAAGTAGGAATAATCACTAACGTCGATTTGCAATAGGGTTTTGGTACATGTACTGTATTCGTACATTATGAAGTACCTCGAAGAAAACGATTTATTAACTCATAGTCAGCATGGTGTCAGGAAATATAGTTCTTGTGAAACACCACTAGCTCTTTATATTCGTGAAGTAATAAGTGCTGTCGACAGGGGATGTCAAATTGGTTCCAAATTTTTAGATTTCCACAGTTCGTAGTAATAGACGGTAAGTCATCGAGTAAAACTGAAGTAATATCCGGCGATCCCCAAGGAAGTGTTATAGGCCCTCTATTGTTCCTGATCTATATTAACGACACAGGAGACAATCTGAGTAGCCGTCTTAGATTGTTTGCAGATGATCCTGTCATTTACCGCCTTGTTAAGTCATCAGATGATCAAAACGACTTGCAAAATGATTTAGATAAGACATCTGTATGGTGCAAAAAAACCCGCCCGGACGGCCGAGAACGCTAGCGCGCTTTTTCCTGGACTCGGTTAGGCGCGCCGGCCCTGGATCGAATCCGTCCGGCGGATTAACGACGACGGCCAGTGTGCCGGTCAGCCTGCATGTAGTTTTTAGGCGGTTTTCCACATCCTCCTTGGTGAATATCGGGCTGGTCCCCACGTCCCTCCTCAGTTCCACGACTCGCAGACACCCGAAACACATTCACACCATTTCCGATTAACACTAGACGCAGACAGCAGGGGTACACTACTTCTGTCCCGGGGGGTATGGGGTGGCGGCAGGAAGGGCATCTGTCGACCCCTTAAAATTCACCATGCCAAATCCGTTCTTAACCCTGCCGACCCTGCGCACAGTGCGGGATACAGGCAGTAGCAAAAGAAAGACAAGATTCTGTACGGTGTGAAAAGTGGCAATTGACCCTGAATAAGGAAAAGTGTGAATTTATTCACACGAGTAATAAAAGAAGTCAGCTAAATTTCGATTACGCGATAAGTCACACAATTCTGAAGGCTGTAAATTCAACTAAATACTTAGGAATTACAATTATAAATAACCTAAATTGGAACGATCACATAGATAATATGACTGCCATTCATTGGCAGAACAATCAGAAGGTGCAACAAGTCTACTAAAGAGACTGCTCACACCACGCTTGTCCGTCCTATTCTGGGGTACTGCTGTGCGGTGTGGGATCCGCATCAGGTGGGACTGATGGATGACATCGAAAAAGTACAAAGAAGGGCAGTTAGTTTTGTATTATAGCGAAATAGGGGAGATTGTGTCAGACATGATACGTGAATTGAAGTGGCAATCATTAAAACAAAGGCGTTTTTAGTTGCGACGGGATTTTTCTCATGAAATTTAAATCACCAGTTTTCTCCTCCGACTGCGAAAACATTCTGTTGGCACCCACCTGCATAGGGAAAAATGATCATCACGATAAAATAAGAGGAATCAGGGCTCCCACACAAAAATTTAAGTGCTCGTTTTTCCCGCGTGCCGTTCGAGAGTGGAACGGTAGAGAGACAGCTTGAAGGTGGTTCATTGACCCTCTGCCAGGCACTTTGTTGTGAATAGCCGAGTAATCACGTAGATGTAGATGTAGACAGTCGGTTTGGTATTCCACCGATGTCTGAGTTATCTCCATACACGACTTTGCTGGTCTTCGGGGCTCTGTTCGAAACATGACTCATCATTGAAGGTAATTCTATTCCAATCAATGAGATTACAAGACGAAGACGTGTCTAGAGACGCTGTGGACAGCGGTGGGATATACAAACCTGGCTACACGGCCTGACAAGTAGGTGTGCTGGTCTGGAGCGCCACTTCTTTTGATAGCGGGACCGTTTGGTTGTAATCCGCAGCAACCCTTACAGCACAGCTGTACGTCAACGATATTCTGCCCTTCATGGCATGGAACCCTGGGATTCCATTTCAGCAACATAACATCCACCAACACTGCTGGTCTCAGTGCTTGAAAGACCCCCACATTGGCGACCTTGGTCGGCATGAATAATGACGATTTAAACCAACAGTTCCTTGGTAATCCAACGTCGTTTACTGAAAACATGCTACCAATTTCGACGCCAAAAGCGTAGTCTGCCATCAATGTACGAACAGCAACGAAACAGATCAATGGAGGAACAGTACATCTTATTAATGATGTAAGGTGGTTGTCTCGCCATGTGGAAGGCGATATTCAGGTTTGTATCAATCCGCTGTACGGGGCGTCTTCAGGCACATCTGCCTGTAATTTCAGTGGCTGGAGTAGAATTGCCTTCATTGATCAGGCACAATTCGAAGTGAGGCCCGAAGACCAGCAAAGACGTGTCAATTCATGCCTCGGACAGCGGTAGGTGCCATTTAATTTCATTCCAGGACCCCATTTGGTTGCAATCCATGGTAGCCGCACAGCACAGGGAAACGTCAACGATGGTCTACGCCAAGGTGTAGGTGTAGCGTTATTCATTATTAATCAAAACTACCCAGAACGTTTCAGTTTTGAAAAAAGCCTTCATCATTGGCGGGCAAAAACTTCAGACATAAGAAATCACTCTCATTCTGCCAATGGCGTTGCAAACAGGGCGAGGAGCGAACAGAGGTTCACTATCTAGCCCTTGGTGTGGGAAACTACACCTGAAGGCGGACGAATCAGCTTTGACCGATAGTATGAGGTTGCAGAAGGCAACAAATACCACTACATTAAAGACACATAATGTGTATCCACGGAAAATTTTGCCTGAGACTGAAAAAAGGTTCGTGATGATTTCTCCATTGGCGAAAGTTTCTGAAATAGTTCCTCATTCGGATGTCCAGGAGAGAACTGACGAGTGAGGAGGGAGAAGGGAGGAAGCACGAGGAAAGAGATTGAATAACCGACGAAAGAATAACGCTGTACGAGTCGGGCTAGGAGTTTCAGAAATTTCGTAGGGAACCTAGACAATCTGAAAATGCAAATTCAGAGGCAAAGTCTATACTAGGAGACAGTGACGTGAAATGGAACGGAGAGAAGGGTTTCTGGTCAGATGAGTGTAGCATAATACCAACAGCAGCAGAAAATGGTATGACGAGAGCAGTACTCGTTATGAATAGGAAGGCAGGGCAGAGAGTGTGTTTACTGTGAACAGGTCAGTGATAGGCTTGTCCTCATCAAAACTGGCAGCAAAACAGTGAAGAGCAAACAAACACCGATGATGATAGCTCAGATATATATGACGACGTCGCAAGCTGAAGATGATGAGATAGAGAAAGTATATGAGGATACTGAACGGGTAATTCAGTACGTACACAGAGATGAAAATCTAATAGTCATGGTTGACTGGAATGCGGTTGTAGAGGAAGAAGAAGAGGTGACGCGAGAAAATGCTCCTGGTACTAGGGATGAGAGAGGAGAAAGACTAATTGAGTTCTGTAATAAATATCAGCTAGTAATGGTAAATAATCTGTTCAAGAATCACAAGAGGAGGGCTATACTTGGAAATGCCGCAAACTACTGGAAAATTTCAGTTAGATTACATCACGGTCAGTCAGAGATTCAAAAACCAGATACTTTATTTATGGCGCACCCCACATCGGATAGAGACTCAGGTCATAATTTAGTATTGATGAAGACTATCCTCAAGCTTAAGAGACTAATTAGCAAAAATTAGTACGCAAATAAGTTGAATACGGAAGTACAAAGGAAGTAAGGAATATGGTTGAGGTTCTCTAAAGCTGTAGGTACTGCCAGAAGGAAGTAGTTCAGTATTCATTTCCATTGAAGGTCAATCACAGAAGCTGGAAAGGAAACCATACGTATAATGAACGTAACTGCGAAGCAATTCTTGACCATTAGCCACACGGCATCTCTGTGACGGGGGTGAAATGGAGACAGTCTACACAAATTCCTAAATTCGAGTTACCAGTTATAATCAAGTAGTGAAATCGAGCACTCGGAGTTCAGAAGAGCGCATACAGGCTCACTATTCAACTGCGCACAGACGTAAGAAAGCATCATATTCCGCATTGCTGTAAAGTGGGCGCAACCCTTAACAGGGCACGGGGTATACGTTCTCGCCGGTGAACGGTGGCGTCAGGTGGTCGGATGTTGACCCTGCTTCAAGGGACATGACTGCACGAAATGCTTGCTATCTCAACACCTGAAACAAACCTAAGCCTAAACCTCCCACAACGCAAGGTCCGCGGCCACCTTTTGACACACCTGAGTTGAAAAAACTAATCTAATGCCCGCCCCATCGGCAGGTCTCAACCCCTCTATTTCGACAGCTGAAATATCTAATTCCATAAGGCTTGTAGATGTTCTGCAAAAAGTCACACGCAATCGATCCTCAGGTTTCATATGTTGCAATAAAGTCTTGAGTACATCAAATTACGCTACTTTCAACTCCAAGGTCCTGATCTCATCAGTTTACGTAGGTAAGGTCTCGTGCTGCTGTTGCACCGGCCAGAAACGCTTGCGCTCCAACTCAGGCCTAAACAGGAGTGGCAATTTCTAATTGAATAATGAGCCGTCTCAGACTGCGAAGCGATCCCTCCACTGCATTGCCTTAGAAAAAACCTTGTTCAAAATTCTACTGGTTAACAGATAAAGAAACCGAAATACAATGGTGTGTGAAATGCACAATGCATCAGCATCAAATTCACATCGACCCGTCAACCATAACACAAATTCAACTTGTGTAACCAGCTCACTAGAAAACTGCTTCATCCCCCAAAGCAAATGCCAGATGGGGTTAGTAAACCTACCAATAGCATTAGGGGACGTTACATTTACTGGCCCCTCGGTTTGCTGATCGATCTCTTGAGGCCGCGGTTTATCGACTACACTTTTCCCCTCCCCCCTCCCCTCTCCCCCCACCAGCCCTCCCACGACCGCCACCACTTACACTCGCTACGTCATCTATAGCGACAAGACTCAAATCTACCTGGAAATCCTTGGACTGACTAACTAAGCTATCAAACCCAACACTTGTCAGGCTTAAGGAAGACCTCTTTTAGATCGCGAAGACGATCACCCCATGTGTAGTCCACGCTTGAAACTATACATATTGGTTGACTATGTAGTAAAGATTTCACACATCCACGCAGTCCTGCTAACCCACAGCACCTACCTCACGCGGTGTGGCCGTGCGGTTCTAGGCGCGTCAGTCTGGAACGGCGAGACCGCTACGGTCGCAGGTTCGAATCCGCCTCGGTCATGGATGTGTGTGATATCCTAAGGTTAGTTAGGTTTAAGTAGTTCTAAGTTCTAGGGGACTGATGACGTCAGCAGTTAAGTCCCATGGTTCTCAGAGCCATTTGAACCATTTGAACCTACCTTACGAAAGCACACAGGGTTAAGCAGCAAGGGTTTCATTAAGCCGCCGCAGAAACAAGCAACCAGCTCAGATACGGCACCCTCGCCCGAGTGCTGATATAACACCTGAAACTTCTTGAGATATCCTGTCCTTGAGCATGGCCTGGCCTCTGTATTGACGATTGGTTCAAAATGGCTCTGAGCACTATGGGACTCAACTGCTGAGGTCATTAGTCCCCTAGAACTTAGAACTAGTTAAACCTAACTAACCTAAGGACATCACAAACATCCATGCCCGAGGCAGGATTCGAACCTGCGACCGTAGCGGTCTTGCGGTTCCAGACTGCAGCGCCTTTAACCGCACGGCCACTTCGGCCGGCTATTGACGATTGCTATCCGAAATATAGGGCATAATAAACCAAACAAACGATAGTGTCAAGTAAAGGAAAACTGATAATGTTGAGGTTTGTCCTCCAAAAGCCTTGGCCGGAACAAGGGCCGGCCGCAGTGGCCGTGCGGTTCTAGACGCTCCAGTCCGGAGTCGCGCTGCTGCTGCGGTCGCAGGTTCGAATCCTGCCTCGGGCATGGATGTTTGTGATGTCCTTAGGTTAATTAGGTTTAACTAGTTCTAAGTTCTAGGGGACCAATGACCTCAGCAGTTGAGTCCCATAGTGCTCAGAGCCATTATAGAAAATTCTCGTGATAATGGCACAACCCGGGGCACGAACCGCACAGTCTGTTGAAGCAACAGCTACTTGTCAGTCCAACGTAGTAGGACTCCTTCCTCTCCCAGGTTCCACACCAAGACTTTCTGGTGTTTCCGAATTTCAGTATCGTCTTCTTTAACGCATTTGATGAGATCGGGCCTCTCCTCATGCCTTTCAGTTGGTGATACTCTCTCAATGCAGCACTGTAAATTTTGCCGATCAAATAAAACAGTTTCATTAATAGCAAAAGGTCTCCCTTCTCGATAGCCATACTGATCACGCACGTTATGACTTATCAAACAGTGTACAACTCGAGATTTACACCTGGTGGCAATAATTGAAATAAATTTTTTTTCCAGCATAAATCGGTTCTCAGTTAATGCATTGGCGTATCTAGTAAGTTTGACTGCCGTACAGTAGCTACACCCAGACTGAACATTGGTGAATAGCTACAAATTACTTATTCCACATAGTGTTATCGTGGAGTATATGTATTATAAGTGTTTAGCGTGCATATAGGTTTGTCGACTTCCTCGACATGTGTAGTGTAATCAGGCCGCTGTCTGATGGCCCCAATAGACATATCACCATAATTTTATACGATAATGTGGATTTACCTTCTTGGTGCTCACGTTCCGCTGGTACATCCCAGAAAACTCAAGGATACACCTGTTGTCGCATTCTCATTACGACACACTATGATTATTGAAAAGTAAACATATTAAAATGAGGAGAGTTTGAAAAAAGAAAGTTAACAATAAATTGAAAGATTGAACCTGTAAGAAATCTTCTTCCAGCTAATTAAGGGACACATTGTCCTCTTACATACGCCATCTTACATTAGCACGGGATTGGTAATTATAATCGTGTTTGGCATCTTCTATTTTCGACGAGAGTACACGAAGTCATCTCCATATGCTGAATACCTTCACTTCTGCGTTACTAAAGGAACTTCAATAAATCATATTTATCATTAGCACGAAACAGGAACTCCACAAAAGAACTACAGAACTACAACAGACGTCAACCCTTTCTAGAACTCAAGCACTTTCACATTTAGATAATGCATAAATATGGGAAGCAATACGTTATGAAAGTTTCACTGTCATACGGGGCTACAAACATAAGGGGCTGAAAGAAACACCAACTAGCCTGAGCGTTATAACATCGAACAAAAGATCATAACTTCGAACATGCGACGAGTCGGTTATACGTGCGATTAAGCTATGAAGACCCAACACTAGAAATTCTAGTAAATGCAAGGCCATGCGCCGGACTCACGTACCGATTGTGTGCATTTTCACTCGAGAGCGTGGATGTACCGGCGTTCTAAGAATCGTTACAATTAGAAATTGCAAAACGGTTCAAATGGCTCTGAGCACTATGCGACTTAACATCTCAGGTCATCAGTCCCCTACAACTTAGAACTACTTAAAGCTAACTAACTTAAGAACATCACACACATTCATGCCCGAGGCAGGATTCGAACCTGCGACCGTAGCGGTCGCGCGGTTCCAGATTGAAGCGCCTAGGAATTGCACTTGCCCATAAAGTCAATGGTAAATTCCTACACGACGCGTAACTTTCGTGCAAGCAGTACAGAATAATAATCTGTCCATTTTCAGATGCTCTATCGGACGCTCGGAGAAGTGTCTGAAAAGCATTAATACTGATAAAGAACTAAATTAACCCCGAAATGAACATTTTTAGCTGAGTAGTGTTGTAGATACTGCGCCGCAGGCAGTACAATAGCGACTCGTTGGTGCGAGCCCGCCAGTACCGAAGCTGACACGGCACTCCACTAGGCACACCGCTCCACCCCTTGAGTAGCAAACTCTTGCAAATGAATATAGGCATACTAAATCTGAGAAAACTAACTCATTAGGTTCTGTCCTCTACTCATATTGAAATAAGTAGTTCCTTACCTGAATGGTTAAGAAACTACAGGGACTATTTTACGCCGTTCATGATATCGAGATATCGCGCAGTAGGCCAGTATGGGGATTTTCCCTTCGACAAAGTCGTTTCGAATGCATTTTAACTGGCGGAAGGTCTACCTACGCGTAGATTGTTCCAGAGCATTCTACTTACCCACTGCTTTCCCGCGCAAATGACGCACCCGTTCGGTTACCGACCACTTTAACTATCGAGCGTTCCCGCCCGTATCAACTCATCGCCACCTATACGTAACGTCCGAGCGTCTACCTCCGTGACGTCATTTCGAGTGCTCTCGCGTATACAAATTTAACTATAAAATAAATAGTTTATCCACGACACCCAGTGAGTCATCCTCTCTTTGAGGTGAAATGAAGTCTCTAAGATTATGAGTATTACCAAAAAATAACGTGTGTCTTCAAATAAAAGTGAACAGAAAATCAGGAGGGGAGACGTAACGCGTACGTGTATCACCATTATCGATTGTGAGTACTTGGTACAGTGTAATTAAGTGTTTCGGCTTTACGAGTTGCGTTCTTTGAATTGTTGGAGGGAAATGGAAATGTGTGGTGTATATTTCTGTTTAACTTAACAATGTGCTTAAATAATAAAACTTTATTTAACATGTCTGTTTATTAAAACAAAACTGTATGTAAATAAGTGGTTCATACTTAGGAAGTTGTTTTGTAAGGAAATAAAAGGCGTAGGGAACCCCTTCCATTACGGAAGGTGCTTGGCGCGCAAGAAAAGATGAAAGTGGAGGTTAATTTGGGCGGCCAGCGAGAGAGCACGGTAGGCAGTCAATGGCCAGCAGTCGCTTAGTCAACACGGCAGGTGCCAAGTGACGTGTCCTGAAATCAAATCTATGATGGAATGGCCTCGGATGTGGTTCCGGCTGTAAAATGGTGCTCTTGTATTTGGAATTGCTTTAAAAGTGATTAACTCACCGCCAAGGAGAAATGAAATACAGCATTAAACCGCCAGAGAAGAGACCAGATAGCCACCACGTGCTTGTCACCACCATTGCGCCACTGCTTCAACTGCTTTGGAAAACAGATACGCATACCAGTATGAACCAGTGTGCTTGCGTCTGTTTTTGCAATAACAATTCAAGTATTGCTAAATTTGTGTTTTACCAGTGAAATTGTCCACTTGATGATACCACAAGTAGGGTCCTATCCTAAAAATGCTAAGACCGAGTAACCTGTTTGTGAAGAACTAATAATTTGTTTTTAATTTAAATTTGCCTAAGTTTCAGCGCTAAAGAGCATAAATGTTGTTAGTTGAAACCACTTGCTTCACAAGCAGTAAAAGAGGCGCATAATATTAAACTTATGAAAAGTTTTAATTTGCTACAAACTGCTTTTACTTTGAAAATATCGAAGTTATAGTACTAATGAATATAATTGTGGTTAGTTAAAATCACTTGCTTCGCTAGTGGTGCTACAAGGCATTTAATTTTGATCCTATTTGAAATTCAACTTTAACTTGAAATCATTTTGAAGTTAATTAAATATATTGTCAGTGCAAATGGTTATAGAGCATTGCAAGATAATTAATATCAAGTGCAATGGGGAATCAGTATTATTGTAATGAAAAGTGTTTCTGTAAGATGTGCATAGTTGATGATAAAAGGAGGAACAGTTTAAGGGCCCCAACATTTGCCACCAGGAGAAAATATATTTGAATCTGGTTTTCGCTCATGATTCTGAAACATTACAACTATGGAATGAATATGAAATGTGTTATTTCAGTGCCACACTATTGCCTTTGTGATGTGTATATGTGTGTTAGTCAAACTTGAACTCTTGTCAGGTGCCTCGTAGTCTCGTGTTGTCTTTGGGAACATTTTTTGTGCTGAATTAGTTAAAGGTTGAGGTGATGATTGTAGTTAACAGGGGTAAAATCCCTTTTACATTTCTGTGATTGCTAACCTACTCTGTTGATAATTACTGCTACCCACTGTGTAGTTCATTAGGTTGTTGTAGGTGTTCATTGCACTTTACTAAGAATGTATGAAGTCCCTTTTGCAAGAGCATGAATAAATCCATCGAGAATAAGGTTGTCACCTTATTACGTCTAATTAGGCTGGCGACCATTTAATATTTTATTTAAGGAAGCGTTATTGCTTTCATTTCTTACATAATTAAAGTCTTTCTACTTTCTACTAATTGCTATAGTACAGAATACAGGTTCGATACCTTCTGTGTGTTAGGTTAATGCACGGTCAAACTTTTCAAAATCCTTCCACAGGGTAACGCTTACTGCATGTTAAGGATCCATTTGGTATTTTACATTGTTCGTTAGTGTTATACTTGGGCCGGACGGAGTGGCCGAGCGGTTCTAGCCGCTTCAGTCTGGAACCGCGTTACCGCTATGCTCGAAGGTTCGAATCCTGCCTCGGGCATGGATGCGTGTGATGTCCTTAGGTTAGTTAGGTTTAAGTAGTTCTAAGTTCTAGGGGACTGATGATCTCAGGTGTTAAGTCCCATAATGCTCAGAGCCATATGAGTCATTTGGTATAATTGGCTTTTCTGTGAAAGGACTAGAAGTTGTGTTACCAAGAAACAGGTAGAGCGCAACGCCAGAAGCGTTATAAACGTAGTTGCTACATTACAAGCACATGATAAAATCTTAAATAACACACAGAACTGGACCGATCACTTACTAAGTGTGAGAAATACCAGACTTCAAAAGACAGCATTGCATTACAAGCCGTGGGGAAGAAAAGATCGACGTCGAGTCGAGACACAATGGAGACAACTGTGAAGCCGCCATATGGGGAGTACGTGGACCACTGTCGAACACGAACGTTTTGGTGATACAGGTGTTACGGTATGGACCTAATTATCACCTAATCTTTGAACACCGTACTCTCGGTGGTCTACTTTACTGTGACACTATATCCCTTCCACACGTGCGTCTTTTCAGGAGTACATTCAACACTGACTTCATTTTTATGGATGACCATGCGCAGCGGCATCGAAGAGCGTGGTGGAATATCCTGCGAATAGACTGCCCTGCCCGTCCCCCAGACGTAAATCCCATCGAGCAGTCGTACGGCACGTTCCGAAGACGTATTGCTGCACGTCCTCGTACGCCTACGTCCATCGAGCAGTGTGAGCCGCGCTGGTGGAGGAATGAAACGCTCCACTACAAGACCTCCTTACCAACCTCGTGCTAGCGTGGGAGCACTTTGTAGAGCAAGCTATACGGGGCGATCAAAAAGTTTCCGGTCGAAAGCTGTACAGTCCTGAACTGGAATGCCTATCAGCCATTGATCTCACAGACGCAACAGGTTGAAGGTACCCGTTTGGTAAAACACAGTTTTAATCCAAAAATGGTTCAAATGGCTCTAAGCACTGTGGGACTTAACATCTGAGGTCATCAGTCCGCTAGAGCTAGAACTACTTAAAACTAAGTAACCAAAGGACATCACACACATCCATGCCCGAGGCAGGATTCGAACCTGCAACAGTTTTGGTAAAACGCCGTTTACTTCTGCGTGAAGAAGTCCGTGACTGCCTGGTGCACATCATCGTCTGACGGAAATCATCGGCCTTTCAAGACTTTTTTAAGGAACCGAAGGCGTCATAATCGCAGGGAGAGAGATCAGGACTGTAGGGGCGGTACTCTAGTGCCTCCTACTTGAGCTGGTGTAACTTTTAAGTTACAACATTTGCCTCTCAGATCGACCGGCTTCTTGGGTCGAATCGTGATCAACAGGGAACTTGGCGCAACGCTGCACAACTGTGATTTTCGACACATATGCTGCTCCCGATACATCCGGATACATTCTTCATTCTCCGATGGACGTTTATCAGTGTTTGTTCTGCTGTAGTCAACAAAAAAACAATAGCTGTAGGACCTGTTTGGATGCATTTGGTAATAACGCCGTCATAGGTCACGTTTCCCTATTTACCAACGCGCATCGGAAAGACACGAATGACACACTAATCCCTTTCCTACGTGTCGGTGCTTATATACTCGAATCGGAGTCACGCTACGTTACCTATATACTGCAACAACGAGCCCAGTTGCAAACTTCTTGATTGACCCTTACGTTAGATACGATATCCTGCCTTTCGTAATATCCATGGGGCCATCTTGAATCGAAGTGACTCTAGTGTAGTCATTGTCTTTCAACAATAGCGTCATTTTCTTTCGACTCAGTGCACATTTCCTTTAGATTTCTCCTGTATTATACTGTGGCAACTCTTCTTATGTATGGTCCACGTTTCATCGAAGTACAGGGTGATTAAAAAGTCAGTGTAAATTTGAAAACTTAATAAACCACGGAATAATGTAGGTAGAGAGGTAAAAATTAACACACATGCTTGGAATGACATGGGGTTGTATTAGAACAGAAAAAAAACAAAGTCCACAAAATGTCCAGTGGATGGCGCTGGACAGCAAAACTGCTACCGTGACGGGTGAGAGGTACGCCGATATGTTACAGAATTGCATCATCCCCAGCCTGGCTGATAAACACCTGCTGGAACGTACGATGTTTATGCAGGATGGCGCTCCACCCTATATTGCTAGACACGTGAAAGATCTCTTGCGCACGTCGTTTGGTGATGATCGTGTGCTCAGCCGCCACTTTCGCCATGCTTGGCCTCCCAGGTCCCCAGACCTCACTCTGTGCGATTATTGGCTTTGGGGTTACCTGAAGTTGCAAGTGTATCGTGATCGACCGACATCTCTAGGGATGCTGAAAGACAACATCCGACGCCAATGCCTCACCATACTCCGGACATGCTTTACAGTGCTGTTCACAACATTATTCCTCGACTACAGCTATTGTTGAGGAATGATGGTGGACATATTGAGCATTTCCTGTAAAGAACATCATCTTTGCTTTGTCTTTATTATGCTAATTCTTGCTATTCTGATCAGATGAAGCGTCACCTGTCGGACACTTTTTGAACGTTTGTATTTTTTTGGTTCTAATAAAACCCCATATCATTTCATGCATGTGTGTCAATTTGTACCTCTCTATCTACATTATTCCGTGATTTATTCAGTTTTCAAATTTATATTGACTTTTTGATCACCCGGTATGTTACTTAGCTGTGATACATCCTCCGAAAGTTATTTCGGTTCTTAAGTTTTACGTAACAGTGTAGTTGAATTATATCAAGCGATGTTTAAGAAATTAAATTAGGAAACATGACTCTAGAAGCAGTAACTGAGTTTTGCTATTTGGGCAACTCAGTAACTGACAATGGCTGAAGACGAGAGAACACAAAATGTACTTAGACAATAGCACGAAACGTGTTTCTCTAAGAAAGAAATTTTTTGATATCGAATACAAATTTAAGTGTTAGGAAGTCTGTTCTGAAGATATCTGCATGTATTGTAGTCCCGTGCGGAAGCTAAAGATTGTCAATAAAATGTTTCGACAAGAAGAAAACATAAAGGGTTAAAGTGAGACGCTGCAAAAATTGATCAATATTAGCTGGATACACAAAATATCGGAAGAGCAGGTACAGTAACGCTGTAGAGAGGAAAGAAATTTATGGCACTACCTGACAAAAGCAAGGAATCTGTTAATAGAATACTTACTGAAGCATCGGTAAATCGTCAATTTGGCAGTGATGGGAACTGTGGGAGACAAAAATTTTAGAGTGAGGTCAAGACTTGAGTAGAGTGGCATGAAAAAGTCTTCAAACTGCGGACTACAAGGGCTGCAACTGGAACACGTTAGGTATTCTAATTCAGCGTGAACCATTAGCGTCGAGTCTGCAATTGTATAAATTGCTATAATATTTCTCATTTTGTTTGAAGATTTAGTGTGGAAGGAAACAAAATTAATTCTGATTGTTTTATTTTGCAACACGTGTTTTACTGTTATGGTCTGCAGTGCAGAGACTGATTTGATGTGGCTCTCCACCCTAGTCTATACGGTGTAAGGCTGTTTATCTTTCCACAACTATCGCAACCTACATACACTTAAAGCTGCTAGCTGTTGTGAAACCTTGTCCACCCTCTACAATCTTCCTGACAAATTTACTGTTCGTTGATATGTCAGGATGTGTCATATTAACATATTCTTCCCTTTAGTCAAGCACTACAATGGCGTTCTTTCTCCCAGCCCACATCGACGCAGTACCACTTTTTTTACTCATATAGTCTCAATTTGCATCTCATTTTCTATCCTCCTTATATCGGCCATCGTCAGTTATTTTTCTCCTCAAAAAGGATAATTAATCTACTCCTCATAGTTCCTTATTTCCTAACCTAATTTCCTCATCATCGCTTAATGTAATTGGCTGCTTTTTAGTCCCATCTTTCAGTTTCGATTTTCATCGTATAAAATCTTTTCAAGGCCGTCCATTCCGGCCAGTTGCTCTTTTAAGTCCATTATCGTTTGACAGATTTTCGGTGTCATCGGCTAACCTTACAGTTTATATTATCATCCCTGAAAGTTAACCGGTTTTCCAAATTGCTCCTTCGTTTCCACTACTGTTTCCTCAAAGTGAGGATAATATAACAACGTGGATAGTGTATGACATAGGTAAACGAAAAGTAAGAAAACTGAATGAAAGACAAGTCTAAATTGACACCTGATACACTAGTGAACTGTTTATTGTTTTTTTCAATGTTGCTGCGATATAAGTTGTGTGGATTGTAAATTATTCTTTACATAAATGAGATATCTGGTATGTTACCACAATAAGTTTTTGTAGTCATTTAAAGGTGACCCTTTATGCTACAACTCTGTAACATGTACAATCTGTCACAGGCTGGCCAGAAACAACCGAACAAAATCTGTACTATATTTTAAACGAATTTTCCGTTAATGTATTCTCACGTGCGCAAGATGTGTGAAATCTGAATATAATTATCAGGATGGAATGGAATAATTGTTCTGCCTAAAGCATTGTATTGGAACAATAATAACACTGTCCTAAAAAATGACACGCCAATTACAGTAATTGGAAGAGCGGAAATTGTGGAATAATTTAAGTTGCATACAAATCCGCTATAAACAGGCTGCCAGCAATGCTTCCTGCATAGTAAACGAATTTGTTGCTGCTGAGAGGGGAACGTATTACGTTCCGTATAACGGCTTCCGTTTTAAAAAAAATGTCGTATCAAATTGCTTCTTTCTTATATCTACTCCCAAATCTCTTGGTCTTAAGGGATGTGTTTGCACAATCGAAATTTGTTTTAACTGTACCAGGATGTGACGTTATTTCACTTATTGTATGTCAAGTAAGTCGAAAAATTGAGTCATTCTGCATCAAACGAAGTATCTCGAAGAAAAAGTGAAAATCATACGAAAATGTACGCAGATATCGTGCACGGTGTCTCTAGTATGCCTTTTGATCGCTTCACGTTTCAGTTCTGAGAGGACAGTGAGCACGCAAAGATGCCTAAACCATAGTTTCTCCCACCAAGTGTGAAGTTCGGGCTGTCATTTAATAATTGGAGAATCAGAATGATGCAACTGTCGTGCGTGAGAGCAAAGTGCAGCAATGGCGCAGTAGCTCTGAAGCAGGACGCACATTCGTTCATGAAGCAAGCGCTCAGGGAAGGAAGCGAGAGACAAAATTGCCTACAAAGGGCAGTTCAGAAAAGCGTAATGTTTTCGTCGGGCATAGTCCATATTCATGAGAATGCTGGGACACATACTGCAGCTGCACCAAAGACACTGTAACAGCGTTTTCGATGGGAAGTGTTTGGTCACCCATCATAAAGGCCAAACTTGGCTCCATCTGCTTTTCATCTCTTTACTCTCATGACTAGGCTATGAGGAGAGTATTTGGCAGAGACAACGCACTGGAAACTACCGTAGAGAATTGACTGAAAACACAGGCGGCTAAGGGTTGTGGAAAGTTGGTGCAAATTTATGAAAAATATACAAGTTGAGGTGGTGATTGTTAAATGTTGCAAATAAAACATTTTTGATTTTAACAGATCGGACCTTAAACGAAAAAAAGCACTAGTATATTTTTACGTAAGTAATTGGTTTCTCTCAAGATGTAAAGCTGCATTGTGGGCAACACTGAAGAAACAGTGATGGGAACAATTAATATTTCAATGTTCTTTGTCACCTGCTCTGTGTTGTGTTAGTCTTAATTGTTGTAGAACTTACTAATTAAAGTTATCTTATTTCACAAAAATAGTCTTACATATATATGATCTTTTTCTTTTAAGTTTGTGCTTCTTGGTTTGTTGTGATGATACGTCACAAGATGGCGTGCGTTGTGTAATGGAAATGTCTACCGTGAGCAGTCAGGTAAAGCTGTTCTATTATACATTAATATTTATGCCCTTAAAAATGTTCGAAATGCGATGTGATCACAAACCACACACACAATTAAATAATTAGGGCGCAACTGAAATGAATTTTACATATTTGAACATCGAACGGTAGATAATCATTCATCACGAACGTGTCCAAAAGTTATATACTGTGACTGATTTTAGTTTGTTGTCAAACACCCTGCTGTTATAATGGTCCCTCGTATGCGTAGCTACTGAATTTAGACCTGAAAACAATATTTATTTAAACACTTCACTAAACTATATAGGTCAGGATATGATTCACGAACAAAATTTCCTCTTACTATTGCAAATACTGTGGCCTTCGCTGTAATCTCATTTGCATAACATGTAACTGATAGATAAGAAAGCTGCGTATTGTATTCAGAAATCATCACTCTTCCACAACAGGATCGGAGCTCTTAATTTCCTTCACCGGTAACTTCAAGCCATGCAAAGCACAGAATGTTTATTGCTAATGGTTTGCTATAGTAGTAGATGATGAACTTAATTGTTTCGTGCCATATCTGAGTATAGATGCGAAGAAATATGCAGCAGCAGACATGAGCAATACGACAGCATGTCATCATGTAACTACATAACGTAAGATAATAAATTAAATGACTTCTATTGTACTAAATATTTAAGAGAAAACAGACTAAACACATACATTTCAAAACAGTGCAGCCATTCACCAAGCCCATATTGGTTCTCAGTGTAGCTAACACAGTGTGAGTTTACGGGAAATACTAATGAAATTACATATTTGAACTGTATAGCTTCTAGTAATAAGTATAATGCAGGGAACTTGATAAGTCTGAATTTACCACACAATGGATTGAAAAGATATTGTTCAATTCTAGAATCAGCATCCATTTAATGAGAACTGAGCAAACGATGAACCCTCGTTTCACAACATGGAAGGAAACCACTTCAGTTCAATGCCTGGGTGATCTCACGATTACTGTTCACATATTTAGAATGCACGATAACCTATGGGACACCACGGCAAGTAATTGAAAAGATCTCGCCCACAATCTTCGTCGTTGTAGGAACTCCAAACCAGTTCGCATCGATACTAGGCAAAGTAAGAAGCAGAACAGATCTGACTGCCTCCAAAAAAGAAAACCAAGGACAGAAGCCACGCAGAGAATGGTGAACACTCTTGCGACACTAACACACCTCGGCATTCGACGCATGCGAACGTTTCCCATTGGCTTAGGGCCCAAACAGGCCTCCAAAGATAAAAAAGTAATCAGTACAGACATAAAGAGATCGCTCTAACAATTTGTTTTGGTTACTCGAAACTGATCATAGTACAAACATGCAAAGAAATGCAAAGACAAAATCATGATTTTCGAAAAGAAAGAATACTGTGGACAATAAATGAGAGTTCAAATGAACAGGCAATTTTCATCACCAGTTCTTTGTCAACTGCTGCTGAATTATAATGTGCTGTGCTGGAGACAAAAATAGAACGACAAATTGCGACGAAGTATCACAACATATTTGTAAAACCAATTGTGTCTAATAATGAAACAATTAAAATAATTGTTTTTTAGTAGATCTGTCAGGGTCAACTCATGGCAGAGCCTGTTGTTTTCATGCTCACAATTAGTTTAATGCCGGCCGAAGTGGCCGTGTGGTTAAAGGCGCTGCAGTCTGGAACCGCAAGACCGCTACGGTCGCAGGTTCGAATCCTGCTTCGGGCATGGATGTTTGTGATGTCCTTAGGTTAGTTAGGTTTAATTAGTTCTAAGTTCTAGGGGACTAATGACCTCAGCAGTTGAGTCCCATAGTGCTCAGAGCCATTTGAACCATTTTTTTGAATTAGTTTAATGATCCTAGTGTAATATTTAATTAACATCACGTCAAAGCCTCCAAGCTTGTTAATTAGACAAAATTAGTTGTGTTTCATTACTCTCAATAATTATGAGAATGAATTACATGACAGTGAAAGAAAATATAAAACCATTCTTTAAAGAAAATGAAATGCTCCAATATAAGCTGCCTCATATTAAAAGAAGTGAACTATTTCGGGTAGCTAATAGATTCATACGCTGAACAAATTTTAAGTTAAGGCCAATAAAGCAGAGACTGACCTAGGGAATCCTTTATAATTAGGACTGAAATTAATTGCTTACGATATACATGCAACGTTGTACACTATAGTTTTAAGTAAAATATTAAAACCTGAATGAGACAGTGATAATATCCTACACAAACACACACACACACACACACACACACACACACACACACACACACACACACACACACACATATGATTCAGATATTTAAAAATTCAGGATTTTAGTCATTGAGGGAAACCATCTGGTAGAATTATCTAATAAGGAAAATGGTTTTTCTTAAAATTGTAAAGGACCTGCATCTACATAAACTAGCTCAGTGATAGTACAACACATACAATTAACAGTAAAATAATGAAAAATGCATCTATAAATAATGACAAAATAATAAAGTAATGTACGTTTCTTATCAGTAAACACTTGTTACAAAACATGAACAAGCTTTTTATCGGCTGGTCTCGGCGGAGGTTCGAGTCCTCCCTCGGGCATGGATGTGTGTGTTTGTCCTTAGGATAATTTAGGTTTAGTAGTGTGTAAGCTTAGGGACTGATGACCTTAGCAGTTAAGTCCCATATGATTTCACACACATTTGAACATTTTGAACAAGCTTTTTATCATTTTCACTGTTAGAAGTCTATGATAATACAAGTAAATGAGGCAGTATTAATTTACTCCTAATTTAAATTAATTCTGAGCATGTTAAATATTTTGGACTTGCAGGGGGCACTACGTATGTACACAGAATTATTTGCATGGGAACATGCAATTTCTTTCTTGAGACGCACAATTTGTTAATTGAGCGGGTATACAGTCAGCCAAGGAAACGTTTGGACGTTCGACGTTGGTATACAGTGCTGTCGGACCATATACCTGTTCTCTGGACAGTTGTTGACATGACCAAGTAACTGGAGGGTTCCAGAACCTAATTCTCCTGTGTTTGCGTCATTAGTGCAGCTAACACCTCATCTTAACGGTAAAGTACACCCGGCACTGGTTTGATTAAGATGTCATTTTCCTCTCTATACTCCTCATGAGCCAGTCATCTATGGTACCAGCCGACAGCTGAACAGTTACCCCATGCCATGTGCAGAAGCGTTTCAGCCTCAGTCATCTCATAAGCACACTATTCGATATTTTTGTCACAGTCATTAAATAGTACTTGGGGAGTGGGATTATGGTACCAGTACTGACATACTTTGAAAGCGAAAGGCAAGCTTCAGGTAATAAAAAAATCAAATACCTCTATTTTTTTGCAAATGTAAGCTAAGACTTCTGCCTGTCTAGTTTAGGCAAGTATCAAAGTGCCTCTGAGCACTATGGGACTTAACATCTGTGGTCATCAGTCCCCTAGAACTTAGAACTACTTAAACCCTACTAACCTAAGGACATCACACACATCCCTGCCCGAGGCAGGATTCGAACCTGCGACTGGCCGGCCGGCTGAACCCGACATTCCTGGAAGACAGCCTATAGCTTACCAGATGGTTAAGCTTTTAAATATAACTGAAAAAGAGACAAAAAACCTAAATCTAACACCAGAATATATATGGATTGCACACTATAAGCAGCTCTGGTATAATGAAAACAAAGAATTAGAGGAGGACCCCCCTGGAAGGGGTAACATATGGCAGAGATCTCATAATAATCCTAGAACTAAATGAGGCCCTGAAAACAACAAAATACCAGAAAGTTGATGGACCAGACGGCATAAATGCAGAGTTACTCAAATATGGAGTTATTTTTAAAGCAATATGTGTTGGCAAAGACGTCAAATCCCAAAATCATGGACAGCAGCAGACAGCAGATGTCTCATCAAAATTAAGAAAAGGAAAACGAAACGGATGTAGTAATTATAGAGGTGTAACAGCAGACACAGCGTATAAGACTTAAGCCAAGATAATAAATCAACGTCTACAAATTATAGCCGAAAATCTGTTATCCCATGAACAAAATCGTTTCAGGAAAGCAAAATCCTTTACTGATGATGTCTTCAAACTTAAAGAAGTTATAGAAAAAAAGGAAAAACACATCGAATTTATAGATTTAAAGAAAGCGTTCGACCATGAGGATAGGAAAATTTTGTGTAACATATTCTATAAAAATAGAAATCTTCAGCAAATAATGAAGGTGACAGAAAGGTACTAAATTAAGAGTAAAGACATACCGATAAACCAGGGTTTTTTGCAAGGAGTAGCTTTTCACCCACTATTGTTCATATATACGTTGGTGATAAGACTGAAACATGGAAACAACAAATTCATCCGGGCCTGAGATTATAATTTGGCGTATTTTTAATAAGATGCTTTTTTCAGAAGCCGTTGCAGTTGTACTGGACAGCGAGACTTCGATAGGACGTCCATCTATACACTTAATGAAATTTCGAAAGAATGTTATATAAAACAATCCATAACAGAAACGGAAACGAAACCACTGAACCAGTTAGTCAGTTAATTTACCTTGGAAATATTATAAGCCACCACAGTGAACTGGACACTGACAAAAACTGCTCTGATCTGAAATGATATTCAGAACAATGCACAGAACGTTGAGAAATAAAGTGAGAAAAGACACAAAAATCAAGTTTTATAAGCTAATAGTTATTGGTATTTGGCATTTGCTATTAGGAAGTGAAACTTGGACAGTTACTAAAAAGCAAGAAAGAGGAATTTAAGCGTCAAATTGAAATTTATAAAAGAAATTAAGAGCTTTAGAAGATTAGATAGACTAAGCAATGACGCCATAAGAGCAGAACTAAGGATACATCCTACAAATGAGAAAATCAGATCTAGTCGACAGCGCTGACCAAAGCATCTACAAAGAATGCAACATTCAAAACTACCAAAAGAACCCGTAAATTTCAGACTTTTACAAAATCCATAGGAAGACCAAGAAAATGATGGCTGGATGGTTGGAAGTGGGCCTAGACCATGACAACAGAAGAAGAAGAAAGCTGCGTAGTCAAAACAGCCCTGTAATGTTTGGATACCGCATCAGCGATGTGCTGCTTGATACAGTCACAGCGACTACAAATATTTCGTCACTACGTTGAGAAACGACATGAAGTCGACTGTAGGAACTGTGGTCGACTTCTCTTTGTTGGGAGAATTTTAGGACAATATTGTTCATCTGTCAATGCTACCCCTGTAGAATAATTTGGGGACCAATTCTTGAGTACTGGTCCGGTGTCTAGGCTAACAAAAAGATCGTATTAAGGGGCTCCGGAAAGGCTCAAAATCATGAAAAGTTCACTTTTTTGCGTTTTCTGAATCTGCAGACTGTTACCTTTTAATAGATATATAATTTATTCAATTCCGAAGACTACAACTATTTTTAAATTTTTTTTGAAATGTGTTCTACATGGGCGTGACCCACTGTGGCGTTGTTAAACTGCTGTCAAATGGTGTTATTATTAACGTCCGTGTTCATCAGGTACATTTTAGTGATGTGAGATAAAGTATGTGTTGTGGCTAACCTGTGATGGTTCAATATATATCGCTGGTGTGATTGTCGATTGTTTCATGTTTATTTACTCTGTCGTTATCTCGAAAATATTCGTAATTAATTCTGTTTCTTGAGTCTCTGTTTTGTTGAAGTATAATAATGAGTAAAAGTAAAGTTATTAGAAATCCTCTGAAGGCTTTTAAGAAATGGAGAAATGTTGGAAAGCCAAAGGTATGTGTTATTACTGTAAACAATAAAGACGATGAAAATCCCCAACATAGCTTGTGTCCCAAAGAAGAAGACAGTTGGTGTAAATGTAACAAAGGATTGCTAACTGGTGAAGTGTACACTCATAAGCATAGTCTGCCTCATGCAATAATGGAGGTGATAAAACCTATTTTCAGAGACTTAGCAGCACCTGAACTGTTGAAAAAGTGTATTCACGGAAAAACTCAAAACCCCAATGAAAGTGTAAATAGTGTTATATGGTCGAGAATCCCCAAGACTGTATTTGTTGGAATAGAAACACTTCACTTTGGTGTGTATGATGCTGTTGCGACTTTCAATGATGGCAACATTGTAAGGTGCAAGGTATTTAGAAATATGGGAATGAAGATAGGTTCTAACATGGTACGAGCGATGCTTGCTTTAGACAAGGAACGCCTTCGGGCTGCAGACAGGGCTGTAAAGAGTCTAGAAATACAAGCAAGAGTAAACAGGAGGAGGAACAAGAGGAAGCTGGAGGAGGAGTTTGCAGAGGATGAAGATAATCCATCCTATGGACCTGGAATGCACTAAAAAGTTAATCCAATCTTTGTCGCTCGATTCCCAAAACTTTTATTTTCTCATACTAATTACATGTTTTCTAAGGATCTTCCAAACATATTTGTTTCAAACTTTCAGTAAATGTTACACAGTACCTTCTGCATAATTTAACACAGCCTTTTTCCAAAAATACTGCATATTTTTGAATATATAAATAAAAAATTGCAAAAAAATGTTGTGAATTTTCATTACAATTGAAAAAAAATCATCTTTAATAACTGAACTAAAATTTTGTAAAATCCCTGTGTTACGTTGTAGCCCATATTCCAATAAATAATCTGTAAAAAGTTCAACTTCCTACCTCAAATACTTTGTGAGGAAAGATGTAATTTATAAGCGTTATTTTAACATTGCAAGTATAGGGCGTTCCGGAGCCCCTTAAAGGAAGACATCGGAGAAGTGAAGCGGCATGGTGCTAGAATTGTTACTGGTGGATTAGATTTACACGTGAGTGTTACAGCAATATTCCTTCAGGGAAGACATTTTTTTCACGAAACTCTTCTGAAAAAGTTTAGACAAGCAGCACTTGCGTCTGACTGTCACTAACATGCATCTCACATAGAGACAGTGAAGGCAAGATAGGAGAAAGTAGGGCTCCTTAGGCTTGTAGACAGTCGTTCTGCCTCGCTCTATTTGAGGGTATAACAGGAAAGAGAATTAGCCGTGGTGTAAGGTAACCTCGGCTAGGCACCGTAAGGTGGCCTGCAGAGTATTCCTGTAGCTGCAGAAGTAGATAAACATTGGAACAACAAAGAAAGGAAGTTCCTAGTTAGAGCAGTTAAATTTTTTAAGTCTGTCAAAATCACTTGCATTTAAGTCATGATCAAACAGCCTTTTTCGTTACTGATAAAAGTGCGAGTATTATTTTACTGACTAGCGTTGACATTGTGCAGTTGTCCTGGTGCAACATTGAGCATTTGTTGCCCAAAACTGGAATATTGGAAGCTTATAGTATCGGGTTAAATACTTCGAGCAATGAGCTGAACCCATCTTGAGACATTAACGGTTTTCGAAACACTATGGTATCAATCATTCATTGTGGTAAATCTATATAGCACTAATTATACACGCTTCCATCAGTATTTATTTTCATGTCTATGATATGTTAAACCACACTTCGTTCGGAATGTTTTGTCGATATTCAATGACGACCCAGAACATTAATAACAGTTGAACAGAGCGTTGATCCACTTTTGGAACGCAATACAGTAGCTATTCTGCGTGGCATAGCTGTGAGAAGTAATTGATAGCTATCTGTACAGATGTGGCACCAGATGTGTCCCGAGAGGTCACACAATTCCTAGAATTTCCTATCCCAGTATCTGTGGCCGCTGAAATAGCGTTAGACAGCGTTCCATAAGTGCTCTATAACACTCATATCAGACGAATTTTGTGAGCAAGACACCAGCGTTAGTTCACTATCGTTCATATTTGTCGCTGCTCCACCTACATACTTTCATTACCGTATCAATCAATGTCACCCGGGGCAGAGGTCGTATTTGTTTGGCTCATCATTGTAGATAAACCACTGTTGATTTGGTTTACCTCACACTTCTTATCGTTGTCTTCATACACATGCACGTACTTTGTTCATCAGGCGAATGTATCACATTGTGAGCACAGCTTCGATGGCATGCGTGCCGGCCAAGAGAAAGTCTTGCCGTTGGATGGCTGACGTAACTCGTATCTCTGAATACTTTGCAGTCCACATGTTTATCGTGATCTTTTGTACACATATACTTCTAGTGACAATTCTGCAATGTACATATCACAAGATTTTTCAGTTTCAGATCTTACTTTTTTTTAACTTTGATCACAAAAACTCTACCGATCATTTTGTTTTTATGCTATTTTCACTTGTCACCGAATATTCAAGTTACTCAGAGGCCATCAGATTTATACTTTTTAACGATGCTACGAGGCTACGATGTTCAGACAGTTTATTAGATCACGGGGGTCTTCCTGACATTCAGCTCGCAGTGAATCCGAAGCCATAACGGAATGTGGAGAAGGAACTGATTACTTCCGTAATGCTGGGTTGGAAATAAACAAATATATGTTAGGGGATGGAAGTTTCTATGGAAATATCAGCAGAAGAACTCAAATGGCAGTTTTAATAAAAACCTTAGACTCTGCTAACAAGAATCCCTTTTTGGCCAGAAGAATGTTCGGAAAGATCGTGCTGTTATGATACATTCGGAAAGGCCATGCTTCTATGACATTGGTTAGCGAGACAAGTATAGAAGGTGTTGGATTTTGTGAAGTAAATCGGAGAAATTTATTTAACAGTCACCACGAAAAATCGGCATTGTCTGAAATGTGTACGAAAAGAAAAGGCTATTTAATAAATTAATTTTTCAGTAGGTCTAATATATGATTACGAAATTAATTTTGTGGCAGTTGCTGTAAAAACGGGAGCGAAGCAGTGGCCGCTCAGCTAATTAGTTATTAATAAAGTAAAGCCACATGACTATACGACATATCCTTCAATGATACGTTTTGACGCAGTTTTAGCAGACCATTCGTGATCGATAAAAAGCATTGAGGCCAGTACTGTGAGTAATGTAAAGGTAAGACGAAGCATAACCATCACTACCGTTCTCTTTAAAGTTAATTCCAAGCAAAAGCATAATCGTAAAAATAGCCGCTGATACTGCTTTGTAGTAATGTAAGATTTTCCTCCAACTAATGAATGTCAAAAATTTCGTCTTTCGCGATTCTTGAACACCATTCGTTAATACAACTTGGTTTGCCTTGTTGTGAGAGGCTTAATAACTATAATCGTACTTTAATACTATTCGTTAGTACATCTCCGCTTGCCTGCCTAGGAGAGAGTGAATGCGGTCGTTGCCGATCATTGGTGTATTAACGTAATCAGAATAACAGCAAAACAAGCAAGACTGAACACTGCTTCAAAACAACGGCCTGCCAAGTCTATCTAATCTCGTCTCTCCGTCTACAACTTCTCTGACAAACAGATCAATAAACGTGACACCGTTGACCTGAGGAACTTCCCGTTCGTAGTTGTTTGTGGACACAAGGAACGAAGTGAAACATTTCTTGGGTGCACATCTTCGGAATTTGCAGGTAATCGAAACTTAATAACACGCGCTACACAGCAAGGTACATTAAACTCTGTCTGACCGACAATCAACGATAAAATGTCCTGACGAAAACTGTTTTTCTGTCTCTATGGTATGATATTGCCATATCGTACCAATCAGGAGAAGGTACTGTCTAATGAGAGATGAGCACCAAAACTGTAAACAGTGTCGAATTACAGAGGAGAGCATGAGAGAGAAAAAAATTCGGACCTGCGTGACTTAGTGACAAGATACAAGGCGCCATTCAAAGGCGTAATTCTCGGTTACATTTCAGGAATAAAATGGGCAAATGAGGCACTCAGTCTGATTTCTTGAGATGCAAATACCGGATATTTAGAGTGCCGATTTCTTGGCTGGATAATTCGCTTAATTGCTGTAGTATATTTGTCACTACATCTGCAAGGATACTCTGCAAATCACATTTAAGTGTCTGAGACAGGGTTCATCGAATCACCCTCACAGTGATTGTCTATCATTCCAATATAGGACATCGGGCGGAGAAAACGAACACCTATATCTTTCACGGCGAGCTCTGATATCCCTTATTTTATTATGGTTATTGTTTCTTCCTGTATAGGTCGGCATCAAAAATATTTTCGCATTCAGAGAGAATTTGGTGATTGAAATTTCGTAAGAATATTACGCAGCAACGAAAAATGCCTTTATTTTCATGATGTCTACCCCAAATCCTGTGTCATTTCAGTGCCACTCTCTCCCAAAATACAAAATTGGCTGCACTTCTTTGCATTTTCTCGATGTACTCCATGAATCGTATCTGGTAAGGATCCCACATCGTGCAGCAGTGTTCTGAAAGAGGATGGATAAGCGTTGTGTAGGCAGTCTCTATGACAGATCTGTTATATTTTCTAATGCCCTGCCAATAATACACAGTTTTTGGTTTGCCTTCCCCACAACATTAACTATTTGTTCTTCCCTGTTTGTTTGTAATTGTAATTCATAGACATTTAGTTAAAAGGCCTGTAACACTACCTTGCGCAGCGCCAGTAATCACTTCTGTTTTACTCGATGACTTTTTCGTCAATTATTACGAACTGTGACCTCTCTGATAGGAAATCACAAATCGAGTTACATAACTGGGATGATACTCCGTAAGCACGCAGTTTCACAACAAGCCGCTTGTGTGGTACAGCGTCGAAAGTCCTCTGGAAATCTAGAAATACCGAATCTATTAGAAACCCCTTGTCAATAGCACTCAACACTTCGTGTGCGTAAAGAGCTAGTTGTGTTTCACAAGAACGATGTTTTCTAAATCCGTGTTGACTGTATGTCAACAGACAGCTCTCTTCGAGACAATTCACAATGTTCGAACCAAATACATGTTCCAAAGTCCTGCTGCGTATCGACATTAATGATATCGGCCCGTAATTTAGAGGATTACTCCTACTACATTTCTTGAATATTGGTTTGACCTGTGCAACTTTCCAGTCTTCGGGTACGGATCTTTCGTTTAGTGAACGGTTGCATATGATTTTTAAGTATGGAGCTATTGTATCAGCATACTGTGAAAGGAACTTAACTGGTATAGTTCTGGACCTTAAGACTTGCTTTTCTTAACTGGCTGAAGTTGCTGTATTATTCCGAGGATATCTACTCATATTGGTAGTTGTTCTTCATTCAAACTCTGGAATATTTTATTCGTCTTTTCTTGTGAAGGAATTTAGCCAGACTATCTTTAGCGACTCTGCTTCGACAGCACTGTCGCCGATAGTGTTACCATTGCTATCACGCGGATAAGGCATTGATTGTCTCTTGCTACTAGTATCCTTCAATATGACCAGAAACTCTTTGGATTATCTGCAAGGTTTCGAAATAAAAATTTCGTTGTGGGAATTATTATAAGCATCTCCCACTGAAGTCCTCGCCAAATTTCAAGCTTGTGTAAAAGATCGACAATCTTGGAGATTTTGCGTTCCTTTAAGTTTGGCATGCTTTTCTAATTGTTTCCGCAGCAGTGTTCTGACCCGTTTTGTGTACCACGGGGAATCAGCTCCGTCGTTCGTTATTTCGTACATATCTCTAAATTCCTGCTGATACTATTTCTTTGACTTCTAGCCACATCTGACCAAATTTACATTGTTAATTTGGAAGGAGTGGGGATTGTCTCTCAGGTAGGCGTCAAGTCAATTTTTATCTTCATTTTCAAATAGATATATTTGTCGTTTATTTTTGGAGAATTTTGGGTTACAATATTCAATGCTGCCACGACTACCCTGTATTCACTAATCCCTGTATCCTTATTCTTTTCTCTTACTGATGCTAAGCAGGTCTCAGTCTACTACAGACAAATCAATAGAGAATTGCCAATTTTTTAAAATTATTATATATTGATCTTTCTTGCGCTATTCACTAAGGCCTGTGAGTCCTGCATACAGAATCTAGCAGCAATCACACTGAAGCGCCAAGACACTGTAATAGGCATGCGTTATCGTATGTAGGGATATGTAAAGAGGCAGAATACGACGTTGCAGTCGGCAAGGCCTATATAAGATAAAAATAGTCTGGCACAGTTGTTAGATCGATTACTTCTGCTACAATTGCACGTTATGGAGATTTAAGGAGAGGTTTACTGTCTTTGGCCCGAAAAAGCATGTTCTTTGAGAATTTTTTTTCTCGGTATGTGTTATAGATATCAATATCAAATTTGATCAAAATGTTTATTGATATTTCTTCTACAAACTGAAATTTTTTCGACCGGAAATGTCGAAGACCAACGGTGCAAGTACCGTCGGAACGTAACAAAATTTCGATGTAGAACTCCACGCGCGGTATGTCACAGGTCAGCCGGCTCGTCTGAAATCAAAATTGAGTCGACGTTAGCGAAGTATCTAAGAGTCTTTAGGAGTTGTACCTCGCTTAAGTTATTTGGACCACAGGAAACAAAATGGCGGCCATTTGAAAAAAAGGGTGTTTTTTCAACGATTTTTCGAATTCGTCGGTCAAGTAAAAATATTTTTAGTTGATGGATCGGAATAAGAGTGGTGTTATAGTCGGCGCACGAGCTATGGGACACAGCATTTCCGAGGTAGGGATGAAGTGGGGAGTTTCCTGTACGACCATTTCACGAGTGTACCATGAATATCGGAATCTGGTAACATATCAAAACTCAGACATCACTGCGGCCGGGAAAAGATCCTGGAAGAACGGGAGCAGCGACGACTGAAGGGAATCGTTCAACGTGACAGAAGTGCAACCCTTCCGCAAACTGCTGCAGATTTCAATGCAGGGCCATCAAAAAGTGTTACCGAAACATTATCGACAAGGGCTCTCTAAGCCGAAGGCCCAGTCGTGTACCCTTGATGACTGCACGGCCTGGGTCCATCAACACCGACATTGGACTGTTGATGACTTGAAACATGTCGCCTGGTCGGATGAGTCTCGTTTAAAACTGTATCCAGCGGATACCTCATGAATCCTTACAACCAGCATGTCAACAGGGGACTGTTCAAGCTGGTGGAGGATCTGTAATGGTGTGGGAAGTGTGCAGTTGGAGTGATACGGGCCACGTGTGATACGTCTAGATACGACTCTGACAGGTGACGCGTAAGCATACTGTCTGATCACCTGCATCTATTCATATTCCTTATGCATTACGGCGGACTTGACCAGCTCCAGTAGCGCATTGCAACACCCAACACATTCGGAATTGCTACAGGGTGGCTCCAAAAATTCTCTTTTGATTTTAAAGATTTCTGCTGGCCACCAAGCTCCCCAACCATGAGCATTGTTCAGCATACCTGGGATGTCTTGCAACGTGCTGTTGAGAAGAGATCTCTACCCCCTGATGCTCTTACGGATTTACCGGCAGCCTTGCAGGATTCATGTTGTGAGTTCGCTCCAACACTACTTCAGACACTAGTCGAGTCTATGCTTCGTCGTGTTGCGGCACTTCTACGTGCTCGCGGGGGCCCTACACGGTGTTAGGCAGGTGTACCAATATCTTTGGCTCTTCAGTGTATGAATCTACAGATGCCATTTATCATCTTAAAAATAACTTCCCTTCCTAAAGTGTTATGTAATTGAAACAGGATATAATTACTGCTAAATTATCTTTCTACGACCATAATCCCCCCCATGAACCATAGACCTTGCCGTTGGTGGGGAGGCTTGCGTGGCTCAGCGATACAGATAGCAGTACCGTAGGTGCAACCACAACTGAGGGGCATCTGTTAAGAGGCCAGACAAATGGATGGTTCCTGAAGAGGGGCAGCAGCCTTTTCAGCAGTTGCAGGGGCAACAGATTGAAAGGTGGCTACACTGAGCCACAGCGCCAGAGATCGCGCTAGAGAGCATTGTTCCGCCGCCTCCACTGGCAGTGATTATTGAGATGTCGTGCCGGCCGGTGTGGCCGTGCGGTTAAAGGCGCTTCAGTCTGGAACCGCGTGACCGCTACGGTCGCAGGTTCGAATCCTGCCTCGGGCATGGATGTGTGTGATGTCCTTAGGTTAGTTAGGTTTAAGTAGTTCTAAGTTCTAGGGGACTGATGACCACAGCAGTTAAGTCCCATAGTGCTCAGAGCCATTTGAACCATTTTGAGATGTCGTAGTGGGCAGTGATTATTGAGAACTCGTAGTGGGCAGTGCTTTGGGAGAACTCGTGGTAGTCAGTGCTGAGATGTCGTAATGAGGAGTGTTTGTTGAGATGAGCTAGTAGGCAGTGCTTGCTGAGATGTGATACTGAAAAGTTCTTGTTGAGATGTGATAGTAGCGAGTCGGTGTGGAGAGATTGTAATGTCTAGAGTGCTTTTCATCAATATAAATTAAGGTAACAAACTACTTTTCTTTCTCATTATTTCAATGTCCTGAATAATGCGTCATTACAGGTTCAGTCAACAAAGCATCTGGCTTGTGTTCTTGTATTAGAGTGTAATTCTGGTTTTCTTGAGTAATTATGGTATTTTTATTTTCTTTAATTAATTCAGTATAAATGATATTTAAAGTTTCTTGTGTTATTGAAGAAGAACTGTGCCAGATGCGTACGTTGAGTCATACTTCCACACACAGAACAGTTACACTTGTGCTTTGGTTTCGTAGGTTTTATAGTTGCTGGGGACTTAATTAATTAATTGTGTTAATGAAAATTTCCATTTCATTCTTTGTTGTTGTTCTATGCAGTCAGATTGCGTAATAATACTAGTCAGGGCCAACCGTTACGAGACTTCGTAACTGAACAGACAGCTACTAAATCAAAAAATTAAAATTATTTTCATTATATTTATAATTAAGCCCCCATGCACGTGGCGACCGCTGCTTCGGATCGTCCCTTGGAATTCTTCTGATTGTAAAAATAGTAGACAGTAGTATTGTTGTAGTAATTTGTAGTTTAGTAATTGTAGTCTATTTTGCATGTGTAGATTTGGTAATTGTCATTCTTTTAATGGTATATTGGCAGAATTTAATTTTCATTGTTTTGTCTACGGGTTTGATAATTTAGTGCAATTATTTCAATTGTTCGTTAATCGTGGTTGAGGGAAGCATTTCGTGTGAATGATATTGTTGGAGATATAGTGTCATTCTGTGTAACTTTCGTATAGTGACGAATTTTGTATGTTTTGTAAATGATTACGCGATCGATGAAAAAGGCAAAAATGATGGATAGTCAGAATGACGAAATTGTTGACATGGCGAACTCGCCAACACAGGAGAACGGTGTGATGAATAATGAAGTGGAAAACAATTTAATAAGTTGGGTAGATAGTCCGGAACCATTTCAAAATTTTTCTCAATCAGAAAATTCACAGAATACGAGATTAATGACAGAAGATTCTGGAATAGTATTGAACACAGATAGCCTTACAGCTATGACGAATGAAACTGGTCTTGCGGGAAATGTTAGGGGCGAAAGGAATTTCGAACAAGTTAATACGGAGCAGTTGATGGGTGTAATATTAAATTTGGCATCTGAATTAAAAACACAAATGGGAACAATTCAAACTGAGATGGGAACTTTGAGATCTGAATTAAAAACAGATAGGGGAACAATGGAGCAGTTTCGATCTGAATTAAAAACTGATATGGGAACAATGGAAACACGGTTAGGATCTGAATTAAATACAGTGGCAACACGTTTAGAGACAGAGATGGAAACAATGGAAACACGGTTAGATTCACGAATAGGGACATGTTTCAAAAACATGAAAGATGAATTAAAGAAAATAATTAGAGAACAAGTACAACCGATTTTGAATTCTCACAATAATAGATTAATTGCAGTAGAGATTAGACAAAGGGAACAAGATAGAGAACAGGAAGAAAGAGATCGCGTGATAGTACAAAAATTTTCAGAGTTAAATTTACAACGTGCACACGATAAGGAAGAAATATTTGAGAGAATCGAGGAATCCGTACCAAATGACAGATTAAATAACCTGACACAACAATATGAACAGTTAACTACCAAATGTGTCAACACTGAAACCCGAGTCGCGACACTTACGGAAGACGTAGGTAAACAGAAAGAAAAAATAGGTGACTTATCGGAAAGAGTTGAGGAGATTTCAGATAATTTGACAAGTCTTAGTTTAAATGGGGACAGAGATTCGGATGATACAGCTCCATTACCATTTGCTGAAACCAAAGAGTACCAGAACATAAATAAGCATGTTGAAAGTCAGGGAAAATTTAATGTTCGCGTTAAAAGGGAATTTGAGGCATTACGAAAGCAAGTCAAACATATTGAAGGCGAAATCGTAGGAAAAGACAGCAGAAGAAATTTGGAATCACAGATAGCAGAGGGCTTTGAAGAAAATAATTTATTTCATTTATGGGATGCAACAAGAGAGCGCCAGGCGCGCGAACTTGACAATAATCGACATTGGGACTGGGACAGACGCGGTAGGTCTTTGTCGCCACGAGGCGAAAACCTTGACTATAAACACTTTTTGACTGTCCGGAAATTTCAGATCTTTCGTAATTCTAAGAATGACATACATCCATGTTCATGGCTTGATCAATTTACGTACGCACTTCCGCCAAATTTGCCACTAAGTCACAAACTGAAATTTATGTGCAGCTATTAACGTCCTCAGGGGATTCACTACACTAAGTGAATATGTGCGTAGCGTTCACAGGGCCCCGAGCTGTAGTGGTGCTATTTCCCTTTTAGTTTTCTGCACCGCTGCCTACTCTTTCACTATTCTTTGCATCTATAAAAACAACTCTTCTACTATCCATCTATCTAGACAGTAGGTAAAAATTAACCGGATATGACGATTTTACCCAAAAGTCACTTTGGAAATAACCGTTTGGACTTACTATATTTTCTGCAGCATTCATTCGTGATTTAAACGAAATTTTACCTGTTTATCTTCGTGACAATATTACTTCATATGTTGACGATATTCTTATTGCTAAACATTCTTGGAGTGAGCACAACAAAATTTTGGATTCATTATTACGTATTTTTGCAAGAGTTGGCATGACAGTGAACTTGGAAAAATCTGAATTTGGTCGTTCTCAGGTGAAATTTCTCGGTCACATTATTTCTACAGAAGGTATTCTCCCTGATCCAGAGAAACTAGACGCTATTTGTAATTATGCTGTTCCTACTACAAAACGTGATGTTCGTAGTTTCCTTGGTGTCTGTAATTTTCTTAGACGCTTTGTTAGATTGGACAATTTGGCCACACCTCGTTTATGTGAACTATCTGGAAAGAATTCTAATTGGTGTTGGGATGAGGAAGCTCAGTCAGAATTTGAACAGCTTCGTGATGCTTTAGTTGCTGCTCCACTTCTTTCACATCCGGATTTATCTAAAGATTTTTGTTTGGCGACGGACTCATCATACAAAGGCCTAGGTGCACACTTATTTCAAGAGATAGAAGAAGACGGCGTTGTAGTACAGAAAACTATTGCCTTGGGATGTCGTGTTCTCTCTAAATCAGAAAAGAATTATTCGATTACGGAACTTGAAGCTTTGGCTGTTGTTTGGGCTTTCACAAAATTTCGCACATTTTTGTATGGCAGACATACTAAGGTTTACACCGATCATCGAGCTTTGGAATTTCTTATGTCAACAAAATTAACTCATGGCAGATTGTCACGATGGGCGTTGTACCTACAGGAATTTGATTTTAGTATTGTTTACATACAGGGATCTTCAAATATTGTTGCTGATGCTTTATCACGTGCACCTATGGGTTTGAAACAAAGTGCTGAAGAGGACTGCAAAGAAAACCATTATTGTTTGATGTACATTCAAGGTGTTGCGTTTGAGAATTTTATTTCGTCTTCGCTCCAGGACATCGCTAAGGAGCAAAACAAGGATCCAATCTGGAAGGACATTAAGGAGAAGTGGAGGAGAAAGGAAAGCGTAGCGATCAGACAGTATTATTTAGTTCGCAATGATATTCTTTTTAAACGAAAATCGGTCGACAACTCTGTCTGGTTAGTTTGTATTCCTGATGAGTGGGTCAATAAATTGATTTGGTACACACATTTCAGTTATGCGCACTTTGGTCCCAGAAAATGCTTTTATAAATTGCGAGAAAATTCCTACTTCAGTAATATGGAAAAACGTATTCGATCTGTTCTTGCCAAATGCAAATTATGTCAAAAGGCTAAGCCGCCAACTGTTTCTCACAGAGCACCGTTGTTTCCTATCATTCCAGCGAAATTAAAGGACATGGCTGCAGTCGATTTGTTCGGTCCAGTGGTTCGTTCTACTAATGGTTTTGCGTACATGTTCGTAGCAGTGGAATTGACATCAAAATACGTGTGTTTTACACCTTTACGCAAAGCAACAGCTCGTTCAGTATCTAATGCTTTCATCAAACATTTTCTTAAAGAAGTGGGTCATGTTGATAAGGTTATATCAGATAATGGATCACAGTTTCGCTCTAAAATTTGGCTTCGTACTCTACGGCGTCGTAAGATTAAACCAATTTGTATTTCACTTTTTCACCCTCAATCTAATGCTTCAGAGAGATGGATGAAGGAAATCAATAAATTGTGCCGTCTTTATTGTCATCAGAATCACAGAACTTGGGATCAGTATCTTCATATTTTTCAAAACATTCTGAATGAACTTCCTAATGACTCAACTTCTTTACCGCCTCTATTGATATTAAAACATAAAGTACCAACAAATCGCATTTCTGAAATCGTTCCTTTTCCGCCTTCACGGAAACTGCGGCATTCTGAAGTTGTCAACCTGGCTCTACAAAATATTGCATCTGCGGCTGCTAGAAGAGAGAAATCAGCTAAGCGTCCTGGTCGTTTAAAAACTTTGTCAGTTGGTCAGAAGGTATTAATTAAGTCCCACCGTTTGTCTCATAAAGGAAAAGGCTTGTGTCGCAAATTTTCTCTGCTTTATAACGGTCCATATAGGGTTCGCAAAATCATTCATGATAACACTGTTGAAGTAGAAACTCTTAAATCTCGACGCTCCAAGGGAATACATCACATATCTAACGTTAAAATTTTTGTGGAATGACATACTTTAGAGAAACCAACAGTTATACGTAAACAGGTGGAGAATGCAAGGATACCGCGCCGTGTTCCGGCGGCGGCAGATATTCAAAGCAACAGTGAAGTCTGCGCGCCGCAAAAGGCAGTCGTTGACCGCAAACAATCACTTCATACGTCACGCGCCTACAGCTGATCGAGCGCACAGTGTGAATGCACTGACAGCCGTAAACAAATACACAGTCTAATTTTTCCGACTAAATTCTGTATAAAGCTATGGTGACTTTATAAATTATGTTATTAACGTTCAGTATTTTTCAGGATACGGTTGTGTAAAATATTTAAGACCTTTAGGTAAATTCTGTGCGTGTCCGACGTTAAGACGACTTGCTATGGAGAAAATTTCAGGAAGAATGTAATTTCGAAGAAAAAAAAGTAATAAACTAAAAAGGGTAACTATTAATTGAGTTTATTTTTCAGGTAACATATTTCCACTTAGGTACGTACTTTAGACGTAATTTGCTGCTTGCGATTACGTGACTCATACTTTGTGCTAAATTTAATGTTCTATGAATTTACTTGTGAAGCGACGTGCTTGTGTACATTTACTGATTTTGACAATGTTTTATTAATGAACAGTGTTATTACTTGCGTATATTATGCATCGCTTGGCTGCTATGCTTTTTCACTGATGTCATATTTTTTATTATGTGCCTGTTGTGTTTATTTATTTAAGTTATAATTGTCACCTGATTAATTGTGCTGACAGTGGTTATGTATGTAGGTTACACTTTGTGATTTATCTGCTTGCGCCTTCATGTTTACTTTTTAAAGATTACATATGAACATTTATTTGCTTATGCTGATATGATGCTAATCACTTGTTTATTACGTAAGATATATGTTTGCTGCTGTGCGTATGGATTGCATATTTACACATTTCTGTTTTGTTGTCATAACTACTCTTCAATTTAGAATATAGCAATGCTGATGTACAGTGTACAAACATGAAGATTAGGTTACACTATTGTATTAATTGTAGATTGTTCGCTTGGTAGAGCCTCGTTATAGGGATTGTGCTGCATCCACGTGTTGACACTCTGTTCGCTACTGGTATATTGTCGCGATATTGCATGTATTGCTTACGCTCAGTGCCTGATATTTTTAAGATAAGAAAATGAACTGCTATAATTCTACGAACGACATTGGTACAAGAAACTGCTTAGAAGTCACATGAGCTGGAGGTTTTATGGAAGCTGTATAAATTTATGCTAATAGGAAGGAAGCTAACGACATGACATACCAACACTAGGTTTAGACCATTGACAGTTATTACACTGCATTCTTCGTGAGCAATTGAAATAGGAAGTGACACTTGACACGAGAAATACTCCACATGTTTGCTTCTGTTTGCCATAATTTTTGAAGTGGTGTACACACTGAAATATCACGATCATTAACACTTCGTAATCGTACTTAATTACTGAGAGTTATTCAAACTAAGTCTGTTAGAGGTCATGTATGCATTTCTTTTATTTAATGATGGACAACGAACCAAAATGTATCTTATAATTTATAATGAGTAGAAAATTTGTGTCAGATGGATTACACAGAGGTTGTGTGTGGACACTGTGTCTTCGGATTGTATGGGATGCTGAATTGAAGTTGCACTAGGATTTTGTCTGTACTTGTTCGAGGAGACTGACTAGAGGAAAGAGTTGTTATGGAAGTGAAATGATATTGGTGCTGAGGTTTATATGTATCGACGTATTATTGAGGTATTGAGATTATGTGAAGTTGATGATTATTGGAGTTTCGTGGACAAGAGGTAAGGTAAATGAGGTATTATTGAAGTATTGAGATTATGTAATGCTGATGATTATTGGAGTTTTGGTGGATAAGAGGTGAAGTAAGTGAGGAGCATATTTTTTTTGTTGGTCTATATGGAACAAGGAGGATGAAGATGGCAGACTAGAACACTCAAGAGAGGAAGCATTTGCATATCTTGGCTCACTGACAGTTGTTCAGCAACCGTACATTTTGATCTGGCTTGGCAAACATTGGTCTTGACATGATGACTATGACGTTGACTAACTATTATTGACTGTTATACATTGCTGCCACTACTACTTGATACACATGATGAACATAAAATTTTGACAGAATTGCATTTACACAGTTAACACTATTCAATTACACAGTAGCACTAATGTGGATGAAAGATGAGTGAGTGTTTTTTTGTGTGTTTTCCTTTCCCTATCCCAAATTGGTACCAACCTATCTCCTAAATATTATTTTACTTGTTGTTGTGGCTTGCACTGACACCCATAAAAATTATAGGTTTACTGATATTTGTGTATTTGTAATATTTAATATGACAATTATCTGATATCATTTGTGTGTTTGTTAAGATTTGTATGTTTAGTGTAAAAGCATTGTATGTGTATTCAAACTATTGTTCATGCCTGAACTGTCTGATTAGTGATGGTGCTGCACTTATCAACATGATGTGTGACATTTAGTCATGTTTAATTTCTGCTGATGAACAGTGTGATTAGTGACAGGGAATATTATGGACCGTGATTTGCACTTTTTCTACATGATTAGTGCCACTAGGACATGTTTAATTTCTGCTGATGAACAGTGTGATTAGTGATAGTGAATTTTATGGACTGCGGTCAGCACCTGGTCAACATTACTGGGTGCCACTGATGGACTGCTTCTACCGAAATGGTGTTACTTGTTGATGTCTGCACCTGCTCAACATTGCTGGGTGCCACTGATGGACTGCTTCTACTGAAAAGATGTCACCTGTTGATGTCTGCACCTGCTCAACATTGCTGGGTGCCACTGATGGACTGCTTCTACTGAAATGGTGTTACGTGTTGCTGTCTGCACCTGCTCAACATTGCTGGGTGCCACTGATGGACTGCTTCTACTGAAATGATGTCACTTGTTGGTGTCTGCACCTGCTCAACATTGCTGGTGCCACTAATGGAACTGCTTATACTGAAATGGTGTTACTTCTTGGTGTCTGCACCTATTTAACATTGCTGGGTGCCACTGATGGACTGCTTCTACTGAAAAGATGTCACTTGTTGGTATTTGCACCTGTTGACCATTGCTGGGTGCTACTGCTGGAACTGTCAACTACTTGTTTCTTGGGCTATGGAAAGCGTTTATGTGAATATTTGTATAAACTGATTTTTTGTGTATTACTGTTTGTGAAAAGTTATGAGACTCTTACCTGCACATATTCGTCATTGCTGACGCTATTGATTGAACTGTTTAACCACATAATACTTGTGTAAACTATTATGTAAAGTCACATGTATGAAAGAATTTGTATTGCTTACTGTATTTTATATATTAGGTTATTGAAAGGTCAGTGCAAAGCCAAAATTTTATCTAGTATGTGATATTTACGTATTAATATTATCTTTTATTTTTGTCTGTATTTTTTTGACGAATTTGGTGGTATTTTCACCACCAATGCTGGCAAAAATACCATCAAATTCTAGCCTGTGCAGGAAGGGCATATGAAAGGTGGCTAAACTGAGCCACAGCGCCAGAGATCGCGCTAGAGAGCATTGTTCCGCCGCCTCCACTGGCAGTGATTATTGAGATGTCGTAGTGGGCAGTGATTATTGAGAACTCGTAGTGGGCAGTGCTTTGGGAGAACTCGTGGTAGTCAGTGCTGAGATGTCGTAGTGAGGAGTGTTTGTTGAGATGAGCTAGTAGGCAGTGCTTGCTGAGATGTGATACTGAAAAGTTCTTGTTGAGATGTGATAGTAGCGAGTCGGTGTGGAGAGATTGTAATGTCTAGAGTGCTTTTCATCAATATAAATTAAGGTAACAAACTACTTTTCTTTCTCATTATTTCAATGTCCTGAATAATGCGTCATTACAGGTTCAGTCAACAAAGCATCTGGCTTGTGTTCTTGTATTAGAGTGTAATTCTGGTTTTCTTGAGTAATTATGGTATTTTTATTTTCTTTAATTAATTCAGTATAAATGATATTTAAAGTTTCTTGTGTTATTGAAGAAGAACCGTGCCAGATGCGTACTTTGAATCATACTTCCACACACAGAACAGTTACACTTGTGCTTTGGTTTCGTAGGTTTTATAGTTGCTGGGGACTTAATTAATTAATTGTGTTAATGAAAATTTCCATTTCATTCTTTGTTGTTGTTCTATGCAGTCAGATTGCGTAATAATACTAGTCAGGGCAACCGTTACGAGACTTCGTAACTGAACAGACAGCTACTGAAGCAAAAAATTAAAATTATTTGCATTTTATTTTTAATTAAGCCCCCATGCAAGATTGACTCATCTGGCCTTGTAACACTAACCAAAACCGCCTTGCTGTGCTGGTACTGCGAACGGCTGAAAGCAAGGGAAAACTACAGTCGTAATTTTTCCCGAGGGCATGCAGCTTTACTGTATGGATAAATGATGATGGCGTCCTCTTGGGTAAAATATTCCGGAGGTAAAATAGTCCTCCATTCGGATCTCCGGGCGGGGACTACTCAGGAGGACGTCGTTATCAGGAGAAAGAAAACTGGCGTTTTACGGAAGGAGCGTGGAATGTCAGATCCCTTAATCGGGCAGGTAGATTAGGAAATTTAAAAAGGGAAATGGATAGGTTAAAGTTGGATGTAGTGATAATTAGTGAAGTTCGGTGGCAGGAGGAACAAGACTTTTGGTCAGGTGAATACAGGGTTATAAACACAAAATCAAATAGGGGTAATGCAGGAGTAGGTTTAATAATGAATAAAACAACAGGAATGCGGGTAGGCTACTACAAACAGCACAGCGAATGGATTGTTGTGGCCAAGATAGACACGAAACCCACGCCTACGACAGTAGTAAAAGTCTATATGCCAACTAGCTCTGCAGATGACGAAGAAATTGAAGAAATGTATGATGAAATAAAAGAAATTATTCAGATAGTGAAGGGAGACGAAAATTTAATAGTCATCGGTGACTGGAATTCGGTAGTAGGAAAAGGGAGAGAAGGAAACGTAGTAGGTGAATATGGATTGGGGGTAGGAAATGAAAGGGGAAGCCGCCCGGTGGAATTTTGGGCAGAGCTCAACTTAATCATAGCTAACACTTGGTTCAAGAATCATAAAAGAAGGTTGTATACATGGAGGAAGCCTGGAGATACTGACAGGTTTCAGATAGATTAAATAATGGTAAGACAGAGATTTAGGAACCAGGTTTTAAATTGTAAGACATTTCCAGGGCAGATCTGGACTCTGACCACAATCTATTGGTTATGAACTGTAGATTACAACTGAAGAAACTGCAAAAAGATGGGAATTTAAGGAGATGGGACATGGATAAACTGACTAAACCAGCGGTTGTACAGAGTTTCAGGGAGAGCATAAGGGAGCAATTGACTGAAATGTGCCAAAGAAATACAGTAGAAGAAGAATGGGTAGCTTTCAGGGATGAAGTAGTGAAGGCAGCAGAGGATCAAGTAGGTAAAAAGACGAGGGCTAGTAGAAATCCTTGGGTGACAGAGGAAATATTGAATTTAATTGACGAAAGGAGAAAATATAAAAACGCAGTAAATGAAGCAGGCAAAAATGAATACAAACGTCTCAAAAATGGCTAAGCAGTCATGGCTAGAGGACAAATGTAAGGATGTAGAGCTTATCTCACTAGAGGTAAGATAGATACTGCCTACTGAAAAATTAAAGAGACCTTTGGAGAGAAGAGAACCACTTGTATGAATATCAAGAGCTCAGATTGAAACCCAGTTTTAAGCAAAGAAGGGAAAGCAGAAAGGTGGAAGGAGAATATAGAGGGTCTATACAAGGGTGATGTACTTGAGGAGAATATTATGGAAATTGAAGAGGATGTAGATGAAGATGAAATGGGAGATATGATACTGCGTGAAGAGTTTGACAAAGCAGTGAAAGACCTGAGTCGAAACAAGGCCTCGGGAGTAGACAACATCCCATTAGAACTGCTGACAGCCTTGGGAGAGCCAGTCCTGACAAAACTCTACCATCTGGTGTGCAAAATGTATGAGACAGGCGAAATACCCTCAGACTTCAAGAAGAATATAATAATTCCAGTCCCAAAGAAAGCAGGCTTTGACATTAGTGAAAATTACCGAACTATCAGTTTAATAAGTCACGGCTGCAAAATATTAACGCGAATTCTTTACAGACGAATGGAAAAACTGGTAGAAGCCGACCTTGGGGAAGATTAGTTTGGATTCCGTAGAAATATGGGAACACGTGAGGCAATACTGACCATACGACTTATTTTAGAAGCTAGATTAAGAAAAGGCAAACCTACGTCTCTAACATTTGTAGACTTAGTGAAAGCTTTTGACAATGTCGACTGAAATATTCTCTTTCAAATTCTGAAGGTGGCAGGAGTAAAATACAGGGAGCGAAAGGCTATTTACAATTTGTACACAAACCAGATGGCAGTTATAAGAGTCGAGGGACACGAAACGGAAGCAGTGATTGGGAAGGGAGTGAGACAGTGTTGTAGCCTCTCCCAGATTTTGTTCAATCTGTATATTGTGTAAGCGGTAAAGGAAACAAAAGAAAAATTCGGAGTAGGTATTAAAATCCATGGAGAAGAAATAAAAACTTTAAAGTTCGCCGATGACATTGTACTTCTGTCAGAGACAGCAAAGGACTTGGAGGAGCAGTTGAACGGAATGGACAGTGTCTTGAAAGGAGGATGTAAGATGAACATCAACAAAAGCAAAACGAGGGTAATGGAATGTAGTCGAATTAAGTCGGGTGATGTTGAGGGAATTAGATTAGGAAATGAGACACTTAAAGTAGTGAAGGAGTTTTGCTGTTTGGGGAGCAAAATAACTGATGATGGTCGAAGTAGGGGGGATATAAAATGTAGACAGGCAATGGCAAAAGAAAGCGTTTCTGAAGAAGAGAAATTTGTTAACATCGAGTATAGATTTAAGTGTCAGGAAGTCGTTTCTGAAAGTATTTGTACGGAGTGTAGCCAAGTATGAAAGTGAAACATGGACGATAAATAGTTTGGACAAGAAGAGAATAGAAGCTTTCGAAATGTGGTGCTACAGAAGAATGCTGAAGATTAAATGGATAGATCACATAACTAATTAGGAGGTACTGAATGGGATTAGGGAGAAGAGGAGTTTGTGGCACAACTTGACTAGAAGAAGGTATCGGTTGGTAGGACATGTTCTGAGGCATCAAGGGATCACAAATTTAGTATTGGAGGGCAGCGTGGAGGGTAAAACTCGTAGAGGGAGACCAAGAGAGGAATACACTAAACAGATTCAGATGGATGTAGGCTGCAGTACGTACTGGGAGATGAAGAAGCTTGCACAGGATAGAGTAGCATGGAGAGCTGCATCAAATCAGTCTCAGGACTGAAGACCACAAAACGGCAACAACAACAACAACGACCATAATTTGTGATGTTCATAATTTGCTGTGTGTGACTTTTTGGTTGAAATCCTTGAAAGAAGAAGAATGGCAGATTAGGGTCCAACGTCTCATCAACATCAAGGTAATTAGAAACGAAGTACCAACTGAGGTTGTTTTAAGGATGGTGTAATACTGCAGCCACTTTCGCCAAGTCGCCGCGAGCGGCCGTGGATGAGGAACGGGCCGGACTCTGTGGTGCGAGCCCCCGGGTGCAAGCACACAGCGGGAAACCGGGCCGACGTCCGCGCCTTCCTCAGGGACGGACGCGATGCGAAAGGCCTGTCTGACAACGAGAAGCGTGCCGTGCCGAGAGCTGATGGACATCTGCAGCCATTAGGACGGAACGCCAAGAATGTACGCAAGAAAGCATCTGAGTTCTACTGGTCTGGTGGAGGTCATTTTACCTCGAAAAGGAACATAATGATACACAGAAAGAGACCACAATCAAATGACGTGACAAGAGCGCCGACACAATGAAAAACGTTGAAGATGAAGCCCCCACATCAGCAAAGAAGCTCAAGTGGAGTATAAAATGCGAAAGTGATTGCGGAGTGGCAGATAAGCACTGTAAAGTGCGCCACAGAAGTACTAATGCCTACTCACCAGCAGCAGAAGATGATGTTCCCTTTACGGTCACAAAATGTGGAAAAGTAAGACGGTTTTGGAGGATCGCAGGTGTTTCCATGCTTTCAAGTGGAGAGAAAAACTCACGTCTCGCTCGGAAGCAGCGGAGGCTGCAGACAACAACGATTTGTTATGCAATTTTTGATGTTTGAGAGCGAGGTTGGGATTTTTAACGCTCGCAGCCTGAGAGCGTGCTTAGATAGTCATTTTTGAGTGTCTCTGGACTGTGAGCCACTTGGTGTGAGTAAGGAGAGATGATATGACGGTTCGATATGAGCGTGCCTGGCAAGGCTGAGAGAAGCCGCCCTCATTTGACAGATTGACACTTGCCTTAGAGCGAATTATCATGCAGCTCGCACCAGCGCATTGCCATTTCAATGTCATTCAATTTTTGTTTGTTTATTTGTTGTATATACTTAATTGTAATGCAGTGCGATGGATCCGTGCATGAACCGTTGATTGATGCATGTCAGGATTATTTTGCATGTTGTAATTTCAGGGATGGGTATAATGTCATGAGTTACAAAGCTAGGTACACGGAAGATCAGTTTTTACATTATTATCATTCGAGACTGTTTCCACGGCTCGCACAACTGACAATATTGAATTTAGTAAAAAAAATGCATGCTTAATTTAAGAGAATAGAAAGTTAATCACAGGAAAAATTTCTTTCTGACATCTGAGTCCGTCCACGCGGCTCGCACAACTGACACTACGCAACCTGGTAAATGAGAAGGAGGCCTCAGAAAACATTGCCACTTAAGGTTAACTCTTATGTCACTTGAGTTAATTCTGTCTTATGTATGTTCCATGTTGGCATTTTTGACAAACAAGCCTTTTATAAACATTATTGCTGCGTAAAAGTGCATTTTAGTTTCACATGTCTTAACTCTATGTATCGTATGGATGAATAGTATTTTCAGCTGCGATATAATGAACAGTATTAATGTGAGCGGTTTAGTTTTGATTTTCACTCGTCTTGAATGCATGTTTATTCTGCATACATCTGGCGTACGTCTGTGACATTATCATGATGTTCATTGTGTTCAGTGTTATTTGTGTTACTCATGTATTGTTTACTTGTCTTGGTCTTCATACATTTGTGCATGACTTGTCTAATATACATATGTGACGGTATGACCATGTTAATTGCATTCAATGTTATTTGTTTTCCTCATGTACTGTTTACTTGTTTTGATCTTCATTTGTTTGTGCATGTCTTGTCTTGTGAATATAGGCGCCGTTATCGTCAAGTTCAATGTAACAGAGCTCTTCATGAACAGTTTATTTTTAAGAAAATTTATTTATCTGTCTTGAACTTCATACTAAGAGCAACCATATATGTAAATGATCGACTGGGTTCTACATTCTAGGGCACGACTGAAAACGTAATAAAACCACAGTAACCCACATCAGTGAATGAAGTGTTTGTGTAACTGTTAGGGCGTGAAGATTTTCGTTTTGTTTTGAAATGTGTGTGCGACAGGCCAAATGAACATAGATGGACCACTTTGCCATGACATTCAACCATCTGTATCGGAAGCTTAATAGTCATGACAAGGAGATGTGTAATACTGCAGCCACTTTCGCCAAATAGCCACGAAGGGCCGTGGAGGAGGAAGGGGCCGGATTCGCTGGGGGGAGCCCACGGGTGCAGTCATTCTGCAAGCACACAGTGAGAAGTCGCGCCGACGCCCGCACCTCGATCAAGGACGGACACGATACAAAAGGCCAGTCTGAGAACGAGAAACGTGGACATCTGCAGTCATTAGGACAGAACGCCAAGAATGTCCGTGCAAAAGCATCTGAGTTTTTCTGAGCTGGTGGCAGTCATGTTACCTGCCTTAGAAAGCAGGGATTGCTGACAGTTCCAGCACCCCTGGGCACAGGGAGCAGTGTACAAAAAACTCGGGGAATTGACGCAAGGAGGCGTTTGAAAGAAGCCCGCATTCTTAAGAAGACGTTTTTCTCGACAGCGAGGACGTTACTTGTAAATGACGGTCGCCGGCAGATTGTGAGAGGGAGCCCAAACATGAGTCAGTCCAGGTCTCACGGGGAGAGAGCGATTATAAAGAAGTGTTGTGTAGCTGCTCTCCCAACAACCTCGCAATGCAGGAAAACATCTTAAGAATGTGAAATCGTGAGAAAGATGCCAATTCACGAGGCACACGCCAGCGCAAGCCAGATATACTTGGCAAATGTTTTGTCTGGAGTGTGGCACTATATGGGGCAGAAACATGGACACATTTGAGATGTGGATGTGGAGGAGAATGGAGAGAATAAGCTGGATGGAAAGAGTGAGTAATGAAAGAGTATTGGAAAGGGTTGGTGAGAGAAGATGTCTGCTGAAGGTTGTTACAGAAAGGAAAAAGAACTGGTTGGGACATTCATTGAGAAGGGAGTGCTTGCTAGTAGATGCTTTGGAAGGATTGATTTGTGGGAGAAGTCTGAGAGGAAGAAGGAGATACAAGGTGATAGACGACATAAAGGGAAGAGGAAATTATGCAGGCCTGAAGAGGATGGCAGATGACCGGACAGCCTGGAGAACTACCATGTGAAAACCTGCATTTAGGCAGAACACTGATGATGATGGTGATGATGATGATGATGGAGAGGCGTTGCGATGAAACGGCGACCTGTCATTGGACTACACCACAAATTTCGTCCGCCAATGACAACGCCGAAAGGAAAAATGTTTCGGGGAGGAGTTTAGCTGAGAGATGGATGAGGAGCAGAATGTGGGGGAGTTGTGGAGACACTGTAGAAACGAGAAGACATGGGCGGTCTTCCACCCATCGCCAACATCCACCTTCCGACGCCGTGATAGCACAGCTTCGGCCACGCGACCGACGACGGGCAGACAACGCGGAGATCTTACCTGGGACCCGCCGCGAAGCCGCGAATGCTAATGAGGGCAGCCAACCCGTGCAGCACAGCTACGAACCGACGCGCCGTACCGACGCGGCGCCTGCCGCCTGCCGCCGACAGCAGTATATGACGTACGATAATGAATAATGGTGAAACGATTCGTCCTCTCCTCCTCCCACTTAATAACTGAGACGTGTCCATGCCCAGTCAAACAAGCCCTGAGATTTATAATTTTGTTTTGTTTTGTGTAAACAGCACCAAAATAAATAAGTTTCTTTCATGTTTTGAACATATAAGCAACCTTTTAGATTCATACAGGAACCCCTCAATTTTGTAGCCTTTGTGTTTGATTTCATTTAATTTCTCGAATTCACTACAGTTTCGGCACCCAACATGGGGCGAGCTGTATCTGATGTCACAAAATAATTTCCCGAGTTGGTTACTTCACTTTTGGCGCCCAACATGGGGCAACCTGATTGGTATGTGATGTCACAAAATAATTTCTCCAGTCTAGAATAATGGGAGAAGAAATCCACCGTGACTTTCAAAGGAATCTGCCCAATATTATGATACTAGAAGAGAGCTCACTTCAGTATACGATCTAATGTGCACTCCATCAGGAACTGAATCAATTTAGACACAGGCGTTGAGTCAAGTTGCACGTATGGAGTTAGGCTCTGAAGGCTGTAGGAAGGACAGGTTTGCTTCTTGATAGGAAATATGCTATAATGACGGAGATTAGATAGGTACTGACTGACACTTGATGGAGAAGCACCTCATATTCTGTAAATGAGGTTATTTACTTTTCGCGTTCCTACACATGTTTTCATTTTAACGGGATGATAATAAATACAGTTCTCTAGCAAATAACTGTGCGATTTGAAGCCCAACTCATAATTTTATATTAAGGTTTACACAGTAATAATTAATTAATTATACGGTGTGATTCCAAGTAATGCCTCAAACTACCAGGGACTAAGGAGGAGGTTAAAAGTATCAATTTGAGTTAGGAGGCACTGGTCCAGAAAACAACTGGGTCTAAATTTCTTACAGTGGTGTACATGCACCAGTACTTTTGTTACTAAGATTGTAATGTAGGCAATGTTGAAGAATACTTACGTGTAGAGGTTCGAATAGTAACTAATCCAATACAGATGGTACAGGAGCGTACCCAGTGTAAAGTCTGAGCCGTGCGTGGCTCATGTTCATGCCATCTCTTATGTAACATGCTGTTTTTGCCGTACTGCCACCTCGTTATGTTACTTTCAGTTACTTGTGTCCCTGAGTTGCTGCTTTGCCTGCCCATGAGCGGCAGCAGCAGCGCTCATCGATATATGCCCTGGCGTATTACCTTTGCTGACTGCTAATACTTCCCCGTTGTCGTGTGTTTGGAGTTAGTTCTGATCTGCCAGTGAGTTGGAATGCGCCAGCAGTGCAGTTCGGACCGGGCATTGAACGTGCCATCAGTTAGTTCGGACCTGGCAGTGTTTGAGTTGGCACGCGGCCCAAGTTCAGACGGGGTGCGGCACCAGTGAGGTCCGGACCGCTATGACTGGCCCAAAGGTTGCCAACACACACATGATTGGAGTGCCGACATCGTTGGTTGGTCACTGGTCTGTCGTCTGGCCGGACGACGTATATTTGACCGGCGATCGCTTATGGGTTGGCTGTGTGTGCCAATTCATGATTCATCGCTGTTTTTGTACAGTCACAGCCATTAGCATTGTCTAGCTCTTTGTGCAGTGTTCGTGAAACTGTGTGTAGTTTGTGTGATTTTAATGGACGAGTTATTTTAAATGTTGTCGGCGTATTGGCTCCGAGAGTCGGTCGGTTGGTGTCGATCAGCCAGGAAATCTCCGTGCGGTGCAGTGGGCCAGGCCCGCTGGCGGTCTCTATGCAGTGTCGAGGTGTGTGGGAGCTGTTCCGATTGCTACGAGGTTCGTGGCTCACCGACCCAGGACATCAAAGTTTAGCGGTGATTTAATTGCCGAAGCCGGACAGTTCACATTGTGCCATTGGCTTTCATGGTTGGCTGTTGGAGGGTATTCACGTGAGCAACAGCGAGTGTTCGAGTTGGCGAAAGTTAGGCCACCATCCAGCGGACTTTAACTGTATTTTGGTTGTTTCAAGTCCAAGTGTACCAGCAGAATTTTCTGCCTTGTGGCCGTCAGGGTTCCTTTTACCTGACCTGACCGCTGACGTTAAATTCAGGCAGTGTCCTTTCCTCTCCGAGTTGTTGCTGTCCAAAATGTGTGTGTGGTTTTGACAGCTCATGCATACATGGTTGTGGGCGGCTACGCCTCTTACGTTTTGGCATAGGAGTTCCTTGCGTACTGGTCGGTTGGAAAGCAAGTCGTATTGTCAGTGGGTCCGTTGACTGTCTCTTGGTTGGGTTGCCGGCGGATCGGATATAGTTGGGCCAACTACCTGTCTTCCCTAAGAGAACGCTAATATTTGAAGTTCAGACCAAGACCCGGGAACTTCTGAGCGCCGCTGGCTGTACTACATTTTTTATTGGTGTTTGATTGTGTATCTTCATGGCTCATAGCCGATGGTTCTAATCAGAATCGACAGCAGACCAACACCGTCAACGATAGTTCAGGTATACATGCCGACGTCGCAAGCTGAAGATGAACAGATAGAGAAAGTGTATGAGGATATTGAAAGGGTAATGCAGTATGTAAAGGGGGACGAAAATCTAATAGTCATGGGCGACTGGAATGCAGTTGTAGGGGAAGGAGTAGAAGAAAAGGTTACAGGAGAATATGGCCTTGGAACAAGGAATGAAAGAGGAGAAAGACTAATTGAGTTCTGTAACAAGCTACAGCTAGTAATAGCGAATACCCTGTTCAAGAATCACAAGATGAGGAGGTATACTTGGAAAAGGCCGGGAGATACGGGAAGATTTCAATTAGATTACATCATGGTAAGACAGAGATTCCGAAATCAGATACTGGACTGTAAGGCGTACCCAGGAGCAGATATAGACTCAGATCACAATATAGTAGTGATGAAGAGTAGGCTGAAGTTCAAGACATTAGTCAGGAAGAATCGATACGCAAAGAAGTGGGATACGGAAGTACTAAGGAATGACGAGATACGTTTGAAGTTCTCTAACGCTATAGAAACAGATGAAGAGGAATGGACATCACTAAAAAGGGCCATCACAGAAGTTGGGAAGGAAAACATAGGTACAAAGAAGGTAGCTGCGAAGAAACCATGGGTAACAGAAGAAATACTTCAGTTGATTAATGAAAGGAGGAAGTACAAACATGTTCCGGGAAAATCAGGAATACAGAAATACAAGTCGCTGAGGAATGAAATAAATAGGAAGTGCAGGGAAGCTAAGACGAAATGGCTGCAGGAAAAATGTGAAGACATCGAAACAGATATGACTGTCGGAAGGACAGACTCAGCATACAGGAAAGTGAAAACAACCTTTGGTGACATTAAAAGCAACGGTGGTAACATTAAGAGTGCAACGGGAATTCCACTGTTAAATGCAGAGGAGAGAGGAGATAGGTGGAAAGAATACATTGAAAGCCTCTTGAGGGTGAAGATTTGTCTGATGCGATAGAAGAAGAAACAGGAGTCGATTTAGAAGAGATAGGGGATCCAGTATTAGAATCGGAATTTAAAAGAGCTTTGGAGGACTTATGGTCAAATAAGGCAGAAGGGATAGATAACATTCCATCAGAATTTCTAAAATTATTGGGGGAAGTGGCAACAAAACGACTATTCACGTTGGTGTGTAGAATATATGAGTCTGGCGACATACCATCTGACTTTCGGAAAAGCATCATCCACACAATTACGAAGAAGGCAAGAGCTGACAAGTGGGAGAATTATCGCACAATCAGCTTAACAGCTCATGCATCGAAGCTGCTTACAAGAATAATATACAGAAGAATGGAAAAGAAAATTGAGAATGCGCTAGGTGACGATCAGTTTGGCTTTAGGAAAAGTTAAGGGACGAGAGAGGCAATTATGATGTTATGGCTAATAATGGAAGCAAGGCTAAAGAAAAATCAAGACACTTTCATAGGATTTGTCGACCTGGAAAAAGCGTTCGACAATATAAAATGGTGCAAGCTGTTCGAGATTCTGAAAAAAGTAGGGGTAAGCTATAGGGAGAGACGGGTCATATACAATATGTACAACAACCAAGAGGGAATAATAAGAGTGGACGATCAAGAACGAAGTGCTCGTATTAAGAAGGGTGTAAGACAAGGCTGTAACCTTTCGCCCCTACTCTTCAATCTGTACATCGAGGAAGCAATGATGGAAATAAGTGAAAGGTTAAGGAGTGGAATTAAAATACAAGGTGAAAGGATATCAATGCTACGATTCTCTGATGACATTGCTATCCGGAGAAGCAAGAAGAATTAAATGATCTGCTGAGCGGAATGAACAGTCTAATGAGTACACAGTATGGTTTGAGAGTAAATCGGAGAAAGACGAAGGTAATGAGAAGTAGTAGAAATGAGAACAGCGAGAAACTTAAGATCAGGATTGATGGTCACGAAGTCAATGAAGTTAAGGACTTCTGCTACCTAGGCAGTAAAATAACCAATGACGGACGGAGCAAGGAGGACCACAAAAGCAGACTCGCTATGGCAAAAAAGGCATTTCTGGCCAAGAGAAGTCTACTAATATCAAATACCGGCTTTAATTTGTGGAAGAAATATCTGAGGATGTACGTCTGGAGTACAACATTGAACGGTAGTGAAACATGGACTGTGGGAAAACCGGAACAGAAGAGAATTGAAGCATTTGAGATGTGGTGCTATAGACGAATGTTGAAAATAAGGTGGACATGGGGTAAGGAATGAGGAGGTTCTATGCAGAATTGGAGAGGAAAGGAATATGTGGAAAACACTGAAAAGGAGAAGGGACAGGATGATAGGACATCTGCTAAGACATGAGGGAATGACTTCCATGGTACTAGAGGGAGCTGTAGAGGGCAAAAACTGTAGAGGAAGACAGAGATTGGAATACGTCAAGAAAATAACTGAGGACGTAGGTTGCAAGTGCTACTCTGAGATGAAGAGGTTAGCACAGGAAAGGAATTCATGGCGGGCCGCATCAAACCAGTCAGTAGACTGATGACAAAAAAAAAAATAAATAAATAAATAAATAAAAAAATAAAAAATAAATATCACGCTGTTTATTAAACGGGTGCGCGTAAAATTCCCAGGTTAACTCTATCAAAACACACATTTCCTCCATTGCCCACACGTTAGTCACGTTGTTCCGTATGTAATATACACGAATAAGAGCTTCAATATCAATGTACGTGTTTTAAAACGAAAAGGAAGGTACCATGTTTAATAAGTAAGGTCACAGGCTTATAAAAGTTCTATTACAAACAGTGCGATACAAATTTGTAGTAGTTCTCCACATAACATAAGCATTATTTTACCATTCACACATTTTACTTATACCCTAATTTCATTCTTACTTTGAATACTGTTCCTACCAAATAGCAGAATTTTTGCAACATGTGAATTACGAAACGTAAAAGAAGAAGGAGCAAAATATCGTTTCACAAGTAGCGCAAGTTGTCCTGTAGATCAAGCCAATCGAACAAATTCACTTCCTAAAAAAATGTGAACTTATATTTACATAACATCAAATACTTTAGTATATACTTATTTTAAACTAGTAATAATGCATGAGAACCAATGTCACGAATGTTAGGAAAAAAAATCAGACTTCTCGAGTCGCGAACTATCGGCACCTACTGCATTACGATGGTAATCAGTAACACTACTCACTACACTAAACTGACAACAAACATTGATTAGCCAATCGCACCATGCAGCCACTTGCTTATTGAAGCAATGTTACTAATTGAACTTTAATTATAACAAATTGTACCAAGAACAATGCGTTTTAGTGGATCCTCAGTGTGTCATTGCCTTCAAATGTCGTAGTCTCACAACACGCAAGTTATAATAATACTTTTGCCAGGAATATTATTGCAACGAATCACCTAGTTAACAACGGGTTTCCGAGTGATTCTCAACTTGCTGGTGCTCAGAAACGGCATATATACGTATAGGCTTGAAATGAATGGCAATATGGCGCCTCACAACTCTATGCCGAAGGGAGATGGTGTGCATGTGATGTAGGTGGCGTTGTGCGATCTCACTGGTCGCCGCTCAGACGCATACTCTGGATGTCTGACCTGCTAGAAAGACTCCCGAACGTTCCATTCCACACTATGACGTCATATACTCGGCTCGCTCAACGCTCAACGTTCGGATGCACGGTCCCTGTGCCGATGGCTTAAGTGGGAACTTAGACTGATTTTTCACTTATACCTTTTGAATCGGTTGTTTCCGGACTAGGGTCTCTTACTGCAAGTTGATACATTTATGCATCTGCACCATCCTTGAAAGTTTATAATATGATCACGGAATAACTCTGCGCATAAAACAAAGACCACATGTACAGTACGTAGCAACAAGTGCGGAAGAAAGAAAGAAATGGGAATCAGTTTCATTTTGGCTCGCATATCGACAAATGAACCAATATTTGGCACGACGGGCGCGCTCACTCAGCGTTATATTAACGCATGGTCACCTGCAGCGGGAAGGCGACAAACCGCATGAAATTACTGTTGCTGGATGATTTTGTGAGTGCTCATTATTATTATCCGTTTACTGTTAAACAGTTTCGCGCAATTGACCGTAGTTTGCACAAATCATTACTTATTTGATCACTGTTACAGAAAGAATTGCGCTCTGTTCGTGTCGACCATTAGGTTAATGAGCATCGAAAGAGGAATTAATGAATAAGCTAACAAATTTGATATTTTGACTGCTATTATTGGTACAAACTACAGAAAACGTATTTTGTCGAGTGAATGCCCGCATTCTGTGGGAAATCAGCTAAAAATTCGCATAATGTGACATTTTCTGGGTGTGAGAGATTCTGGCGTGATTAGCTATTAATTTTTTACTTCCATTATAAGAGGAAAAAGATAGCCAACGATATCAAAAACAGACCACTGGATATCTTCATATCAGCATTGTAAAAATCGTCATTGTGATCATGTCAACTATTAAATAGTGAACCTAAAATCTTGCTATTCCAACACTGTGTGGTTCAAATGGCTCTGAGCACTATGGGACTTAACTTCTGAGGACATCAGTCCCCTAGAACTTAGAACTAATTAAACCTAACGAACGTAAGGACATCACACACATCCATGCCCGAGGCAGGTTTCGAACCTGAGACCGTAGCGGTCGCGCAATTCCAGACTCCAACACTGTATCTACCAGTTTAACTAGGTACGTACAGTACGACTGTCGTCGAATAACTGTAGTGGTGTCGAATAACTATAGTTTTCGTTTATTCCACTGTTGTAAATAAATCATTAAATTTTCTGTCGTAATGTCTACGACAGAACTCGCATACTCGTAGTTTGGTTCGGTTGCCTGCTAGCTGAATACAAAATAATTTATCCATCAATAAAAACATACGCTAAATTTTAGTATATATGTTATAGATTTTAAAGCAAAAAAACTACTGTGCGGTGTACATAAACTTGATCGTAACGAAATTATTTACTTATTTTTCAAAAAATGGCATACGCATTCATTCCAGTTGGAGGTGTATGGGAGGGCTTCCAGTTCTGACTTTCAGGGGGAACCAAGTGCCGGCCCCAGTGGCCGATCGGTTCTAGGCGCTACGGTCTGGAACTGCGCGACCGCTGCGGTCGCAGGTTCGAATTCTGCCTCGGACATGGATGTGTGTGACGTGCTTAGGTTAGTTAGGTTTAAGTTGTTCTAAGTTCTAGGGGACTGATGACTTCAGAAGTCCCATAGTGCTGAAGGCCATTTGAACCATTTGATGACCAAGTAAAACCTACCACAATCCTTGATCGCAACTGGGAAAAAAGCACATTGGCCCACAGGCGATATCAGACTGTATGTGTAATTAAGTTTTAAAAAACATGCTTTAATTGAAAAACAGATACAAAATGAAATGTGGTGGTGAAGGCCAAAATATAAGTTACATTAAACACAAGGAGTAGTAGAGGACTGGTTCACATGGCTCTGAGCACTATGCGACTTAACTTCTGAGATCATCAGTCGCCTAGAATTTACAACTAATTAAACCTAACTTACCTAAGGACATCCCACACATCCATGCCTGAGGCAGGATTCGAACCTGCGACCGGAGCGATCGCTCGGCTCCAGACTGTAGCGCAGTAGCGGACTGGCAGACTTGTTAATGGAACACCTTAGTCATATGACATATAAACTGCCTAATGGTTCAAATGGCTCTGAGCACTATGGGACTCAACTGCTGAGGTCATTAGTCCCCTAGAACTTAGAACTAGTTAAACCTAACTAACCTAAGGACATCACAAACATCCATGCCCGAGGCAGGATTCGAACCTGCGACCGTAGCGGTCTTGCGGTTCCAGACTGCAGCGCCATTAACCGCACGGCCACTTCGGTCGGCAAACTGCCTAATGAAGAAATTGGTTACCACCTATGGCGAAGCAGCTGGTAACTGGCTGCCTTAATGGCTGGCAAATCGAGCCCCAAGGCGCATAGCTGCTGCTATCCGAAACTTAGGACTGTATTCTTGAAATTGCCCTCAGTTGCCGGCGCCTACTGTCTGAAGTAGTTTCTGGGCTCCTACATCACCGTTTGGGAGCTCTCGATCTTCTACAATGGACACCAGATGTAAATGTACAATGGGCGCAAAGTGTCACAGACACTTTCTATTCCGCCATCCATGGACCGCCACATTCTAGCAGTATTCAGTTCATTTGTGTGCTACGGCTTGCTGTTCAATATAAGTTTCGAGACCCTCGCCCTCTCGCGGTGCAGGGGAGGTTTAGAACTATACCATTTCCCTGACAGGGCGATAGCCCCTTTCGACATCTCTCAACGGTGCTGTGGCTCCTTTGTCCTGCGTGCTTTGCCAGGCTGTTGCTAGAGGCCTTTGCACTATGCTCTCCCTCAGCACCTTTCCAATTTTCAAACATCCCCCCCCCTTCTTTTACTTCCACCATGTTTTCCAGGAACTAAGCTACATCCGTACCACGATACTGACACCGCGCTTGACATTCACGGAGGCGATCTGTGGCTTTCTGCAGCAGCAAAGGTCACCGAATTTGGCTGAGAGGAAGCATACCATCGTCGACCGTTGTGCCGTCTGGCGGTCGGTGTGTCTCCTTATCTTGACACTGACATCCAGTCTACGAGGTAAGATATAGTGAAGGGGAACCAACAATGCTGGTCACACCATTATGGGATTCTCCTAGCAAGCACCCCATTGTGTGTGATGTTCTGGACAGAGAGGAGTTGGTGTTTGGATAGGAGATAGGTGCCTGGTTCTTGGTGCGACAGATGCTGACCCTAATTAACTGTGCCCGCATCTCGTGGTCGTGCGGTAGCGTTCTCGCTTCCCACGCACGGGTTCCCGGGTTCGATTCCCGGCGGGGTCAGGGATTTTCTCTGCCTCGTGATGGCTGGGTGTTGTGTGCTGTACTTAGGTTAGTTAGGTTTAAGTAGTTCTAAGTTCTAGGGGACTGATGACCATAGCTGTTAAGTATCATAGTGCTCAGAGCCTAATTAACTGTACGACTCCTCAACAGATACCTCCTCACCTCCCTCTCTTTTTCTGAACTCGGACTACTTCCCACAAACGAAGACGAACTCTGTGAAGTGCACTTGTGGGAATCTCACCATGAGAAAAAGATTGAATAACCAACAAAAGGATAACGTTCTACGAATTGGGGCGTGGAATTTCAGAAGTTTTAACGTGGTAGGGACGCTAGAAGATCTGAAAAGGGAACTAAGTCTCAATCTAGGTATCGTGGGGGCTCAGCAAAATGAAAGGGAAGGATGACAAGGATTACTGATCAGATGAGTGTAGGGTAATATCAACAAGAGCAGAAAATGGTATAACAGGAGTAGTATACCTTATGAATATTTGGTCCCATACGAACTTACCACAAATTTCCATTTTTTTTTTTTTTTGCCTTTTGAATACGCAGATAGTAAAGGGAGAGAGATTTCTTATGAATAGAATGCAAACCAACACCAAGAACACTCGTTCAGGTATACATGCTGAAGTCGCAAGCAGAAGAAGAAGAGATGGAGAAAGTAGATGAAGTATTTATGTCATTTTGTATGTAAAGGAAAATGAAAATCTAATAGTCATGGGGGACTGGATTACCATTGTACGAGAAGAAGGAAGGGTTATGGGGAATATGGGCTTGGTAGCAGGAACTACGGAGCAGAAAGACTAATTCAACCCTGCAATAAATTTCAACTAATAATAGCGAATATTCTTTTCAAGAAATGTTCGAATGTTGAAATGTGTGTGAATTCCTAAGGGACCAAACTGCTGGGGTCATCGGTCCCTAATCTGACACACTACTTGTACTAACTTAACGCTAGGGAAAACAGTCACACCCATGCCCGAGGGAGGATTCGAACCACCGGTGGGAGGGGTCGCACGTTTAGTGACATAACGCCTCTAGCCGCGCGGTGCTCTTTTCAAGAATCAGAAAAGAAGGCGGTACATTTGGAAAAGGCCGGAATATACGGGAAGATTTTAGTTAGATTATATGATCGTCAGGTTGAGATACAGGTTTGTAAGGCTTACCCAGTGGCGGATGTAGACTCAGATCGCAGATTAGTAGTGATGCAGAGTGCGCTGAAGTTTAAGAAATTAGTGAGGAAAAATCACTGCGCAAAGAAGTGCGATACAGAAGTACTAGGGAATGAAGAGATACAATTTCAGATCTCTATGGAAATAGATAGTACGATAATAAATAGCGCACCAGATTGTTCAGTTTAAGAGGAATGTACATCCTTAAACCGGGCAATCACAGGATTGGGAAAATAGAACTAGGACCAAAGAAAGTAACTGCGAAGAAGCCATGGGTAACAGGAGATACTTCAGTTGGTCGACGAAGGAAGGAAGCATAAAAACGTTCTAGGAAGTTCTGCAATAAGGAAATACAAGTCGCATACGAACAAAGTAGGAAACGCAGGCTAAGGCGAAATAGTTGCATGAAATATGTGAATAATCGAAAAAAAAGAATGATTGTCAGAGGGATTGAGTCAGCGTACAGAAAATTTAAAACAATCTTCGGTGAAATTAAATGTAAGGACCGTAACATTAAGAGTGCAACGGGTGTTACGTTGTTAAATGCAGAGGAGAGAGAGCGGAAAGGTGGAAAGAGTTCACTGAAGGCCTGTATGAGGGAAGACGTGTCTGATGACGTGATGGAAGAAGAAACAAGTGTCGATATAAAAGGGATAGGGGATCTAGTATTAGAATCAGAATTTAAAAGGTCCTTGGATGAAAGAAGACGGAAGGGAAGGATACTATTTCATCAGGAATCGCTCAGCTGTTTTCCGTTTCTAGCGTGAACTGTATGTTACTGTGTAAGCTGTTGAGGTGCTCATGCAATCTGCGTAATTTTGCTCCCCCATGAGGCCGAGAAAGATGAAGTGTGGCGCGCACATCATAGCACGTGACACTGCAGGTCTTACGAGCGCCAGCAGTCATATCCGGTGGGGAATGAGAAACTATTTTAGACGAGTTTCACAATTATAGACTGCGTGTTTAAATGCATGCAAGTCGGCGATAGCACGCGAGAAAATTAAGAGCTATAGTGGGTACCTTTTCAATTACATGCTGGTTTACCGCGAGCCCTGCACGGAGCCGAGCGTCGTCAAGTGTGGCTGACAAACCGACTAGTGTGACGTCACAGGTTCATTGCAAGGCCGGTATACCTCGTTGACCCCGACACGCGACCATATGAGCAACATGTCATCCGCGTACCCCGGCCAGTAGCGTGGACAGAATAGCGTGGATCGCAGTGCGGTTTGTGAATGTATTTCATTAGAGGGCACTGACGATGTTTTATTTCAGTAGAAGGACACAGATTTGCTGACAAAAAGAGGAATTCTCTTGTACGAAACTTTCATTTCGTGTGAGATATGTACCATGTATTGAAATGTATGAACCCTCATTAGTGGAAAACATCCTTAAAGAAAAAAAAAAAACTGAAGAAAGAGTCACCACTCTAGATACTGGTCAAACTAATAATAATGATAAAAAGTACATCTCAATACCCTTTTTAGGTAACATATCGCACAGGATTCAGCGTCTATTAACTAAAAAATACGGCTGCAAGGTTGCTTTCAAATGGTTCAAATGGCTCTGAGCACTATGGGACTTAACATCTGAGGTCATCAGTCCCCTAGAACTTAGAAGTACTTTAACCTAACTAACCTAAGGACATCACACACATCCATGCCCGAGGCAGGATTCGAACCTGCGACCGTAGCGGTCTCGCGGTTCCAAACTGCAACGCCTAGAACCGCTCGGCCACACCGGCCGGCAAGGTTGCTTTCTCCACACATAATAATTATCAAAAAAATTTAATCCATAATCTATAAGCTTCAAACGAAACTTTACGTGGCTCAGGGTATATAAAATTTTCTGTAATACATGTCCAGCATTTTATATTGGACAGACAGGCAGAGCTTTCAACGTAAGAATCAAAGAACATCTTTTAGGCAAAAAAGGCACTAATGTGCACAATTCAACATTTGGAGAACATCTTTTCATAACAGGGCATAACCCCAAAGAATTAAACGAAATCACGATTCTGCATGGAGAAAAGAAAGGGAGAAAACTTGATGTCTTGGAAGATAATATCTTGAACGAACAAGTACAGTTGAAAAATAGAAATTTGGTTAATGCTTTTAAACCAGTGCTCTCAGTTTAATGATATAATTCAGGTTCTCTCCTCCTTTTCAGAAACATTCTTTTACGTCTGTTTAGTTACGCTCATTAGTAACACACGAGATGACCTCTGTGCCCTAGTTATGCAAGCTTTCTTTTCAAATTTTGTGTCATATAATGAACTGATGTTCTTCGTTACGTATGTAATTCCAGTCGTATTTAACTCTGGTTCTACCTGTGCTACGTATAACGCAGCGAACTTTGTGATATTTTATCCCGTTTGAAGCTCATTTATGAATGTTACTCAATAATTTGTAAAATTAATTTTTGTTAAAAGCGATATTGGCTATACATATAATTTACTTCAGAAAATGTGTAATATATAAAATTCTTTTGCTCACGTGACTAGTGGCCCGCTTGTGGCGCGCCCTACATTACGTTTACTTGGCAGCGTGACTAGTTGCCACACAGTCAGTCTCCTCACACCACACCGGTGTTACTTATGTTTTAATGTTTGACTATTTTAAGAAAATTATATCTTATATTTTAAGGTAAGACTTCAGCAACTCAGCTCTTAAATCACTGTACATCTTTGACGATATGTTCTTCACCTAAATACTATTTGTTTTACACTCGTTTACATTAATGTAAACTTTTATTAGATAAGATATTTAATCAGACGTATTCATCCCGTTTTTTTTATTTTCCCATCATCTGTCCAGTTTCTCCCCACCTGCTCTCGGCTGTGGTATGTCACCTTTGCCTACATTTTAGTGCAGTGTTCCAGTGAATGTTCAGCGTTGTTCGTCTTTCTCGTGTTGCGAACAGAAACCATGCTGCCGCTGAGTGTAAATTTTATGTCTTTTGCGAACAGAAACCAGACTCTCGCCGTGTTTTTTAATTGTCTGTCTATTGTTTTACCTGTCTGCTTCGTATGTATTTTATTTGCATCCTCATGCCTTTGTTCTATGTTTTAAGTTCCACGATTTTTTCGCCATGTTACTCTTTAAGTCTCCTTTTTTATCGCCTGTTTTTATTATTTATTCTCTTCATCTTTTTAACAAAGTCTGTAAGCTGAAGAGCGGCATACTAAGCTGCTGCCAGCCCGCCCCCTTCGGGGGGAATCGAAATTCAATAAAGGAAAAAAAAAATATTCATTTTAGGTAATTAATTTACCTTCTGATGAAGTCACCCTTAGAGGTAACGAAACCTGGTCAAGGTATATAGAAAACCTATGCAACCGGTTGGCAGATTTTTACATATTTTTCAAATTTGTGTGTAGGATTGCTGCAAACGTCAGCCATGTTTAAAGCTGTACCATGTATTGCATTTTCTTAATGACCTTAAGATGGCAGGTAAGACTGTTGAATCTGGTTGTCCTGAACCAAAAAAAAAAAAAAAAAAAAAAAGTGTGGTCTTGGCTTTTGAATGGTTTTTAACTATTAAAACAGATCGCCCTCAAAATTGAACCATTTTCTTGTAGTTGCAAAGACGGAATTAAAATACATTCCTCAATTACAAAGCATCTACGGACAATATGGCCACACAAATTTTACGACCTTCTCTTCGTGTGCTCGGACGCAGTTGGTAACTTTTAGGCGTTTAGATGTTGATACGTCCTCCGAAATATTTTAGGATACAGCTTGTGTTTCTCTAAACGCAGGCCCCGTCAATCGTCGTAGTTTTGCTTGATGCCCTTGTTGCGGCCTGTCAGCGTGCTGATGTTTACTGAGCAAACGTTGCAGGGAGCAAAAGGCAGCGGCCGGTGTTGACTCAGAGCAGAGGTTTGTCCCCGAGAGTCGACTCGCCGCAGCCACGACGGGGCGGCGCTAAGCCGGCCGTGGGCGGCGGCAGTGGGCGGCGGTGGGCGGCGGCGACGGCCAGGCGGCCGGGATAACAGCGGATCTCGGCTCACGGCTCACGGCTGACGGCTCAGGTCCCGCGGCGGAGCGCTGGTCGTCGCCGCCGCCGCTGCAAGCCGAGACCCGGAGCAACAGGAGCGCAGCCCTGCTGGCAAACACGGAGCGCTGATTGGACGTTATTGGCGGCCACCAGTCTCCCTCTGGCAGCGGTGGGAGGGTCAGAGCAGGGGAAGGGGGAGGGAGGAAGGGGTCACCGTTCGCCACAGTAGACAACTCCGCGGGATATAACGGCACCTGCCGGGCTTCGATGAAATATCAGGTGTCTGCGACCATGCTTCCTGGGTTCTAGATATAAAAAATTCTGCTTATTTTTATCGGCATAGTTCTGCTGCAACGAGCGTTATCCAAGTGTCTTCAGTGAATAGACACGATATGATACAACAGCTACGCTGCTGAGCTAAACTAAACGGCCAAAGTAACTTTTGCATGATGTGAAACTGCCAAGTTAAATACTAAATGCCTTCGTTGACTAATACAATATATATTTCATTCTAGGCCAATTTCGGTTGAAAAACTGCGGAATTTGGTGTGGAACATCGTGGAATATTCCTGCAAGTTTGATGAAGTTACACGAGGTGTGTTCACATATTAGTTTTTTTTTGGTAATAACTTTATTCGTTATTCTACAGCAATGTTATCTTCTACAAATATATTTCCCATTACATACTATACACTTACGCCAGTGCTTTCTCCAGTTACCGAAACACTTTTGGAACTGTTTTTTCGGTATAGTTTATACTTCTCTTAACTATGCATTTTCAATCATCTATGCTCGTAAAACCGTTACCCTTTCAGCCTGCTTTGAAATGTTTATACCACTTGTAAGCCCTTGTTTTACTCATAGTAGACTCACCAAAAGTAACATTTAACATTTCTCAACATTTGATACATTTTCTTCCATTCTTATAACAAAATTTAATACGTAGTCTCTAGTCTGTGTATATACAACACAAATAATCACTGATAGTACCGAATAGAGTAAATATCCAATAAAGCTGAGATCGTAACTTTTGATTGTGACATACATTCCCAGCAATTTTTTGCTTTCGAGTTTTATTATTTAGCGCTTCTTATTTGGTCTTAAGTTAAATATTTAGCATAACTAATTCACTTGATCATTCTGAGACCTTACAATGTTGACATTAACATACTGAAGCAAACACTGACGACGTATGAAAAATTTTAATATATAGTTTCCCTCTTAGATTATGGTGGAATCCTTTGAAGTTTAAGGACAGGCGTTTTATGATGATGAGGCGTTGGTAGTAGTGAACTGGGGTAAGCGCAGGTACTTTCACTCGCCTCTGTACCTCTCACAACGATGTAGCGTTTGTTTCGCCTCGACTTCGGGGTTGCAGAGGGGACTCAGTAGATAAAGGTCTGCTTAGGAAACAATATTCGGAGTTCGTTTCCAGGTTGCAAGGAAAGCAAAATACAGAGATTTCACTTCTGTTGACTGTGATACATGCATCACAGAAAGTTTTCCATCACCCTGGTTCCCAGAACTCCTGAAGATAGACGTTGACAGGGGTATTGTATCACAGACACAGTCCGTTTCAGAGACGTCACTAAACCAGCCCAAAGATGTAAACAACCATACGTGAGCAGAGCCTGTTAGACGGAGCGGATCCGACAGCCGATCAGTTCCAGTCATTCCACCAGGAAGGAGGTACACGGCTCGTGTTGTCTGTAGTTCAACCGTCCCTAGACGGCTAATACCGCGGTTCGATAGCGTCCGCATTATGACTTTGTGCCAGGAAGGGCTCTCAACCACGGGACTGTCCAGGCGTCTCAGTGTAAACCAAAGCGATGTTGATCGGACGTGGAGGAGATACAGAGAGACAGCAACTGTCGATGACATGCCGTGCTCAGGCGCCCAAGGGCTACTAATGCAGTGGATGACCGCTATCTACGGATTATGGCTCGGAGGAACCCTGACAACAACACCACCATGTTGAATAATGCTTTTCGTGCAGCCAGAGGACGTCGTGTTACGACTCAACCTGTGAGCAATAGGTTGCATGATGAGCAACTTCACTCCCGACGACCATGGCGAGGTCCATCTTTGCAACCACGACACTATGCAACGCGGTACAGATGGGCCCAACAATATACCGAATGGACCGCTCAGGATTGGCAGAAAATTGGAATAGAGATCAACATAAACAACATTTCCGCCATTTTTATTGCTCATGAAAACCACACATTGCATGTTGTACCACCATACAGAGAGACCTTCAGAGGTGGTGGTCCAGATTGCTGTACACACCGTTACCTCTAATACCCAGTAGCATGTCCTCTTGCATTGGCATACTATCCACAAGTTCAACAAGGTTGTCCCACCCCTCAACGGCGATTCGGCGTAGATCCCTCCGAGTGGTTGGTGGGTCACATCGTCCGTAAACAGCCCTTTTCAATGAATCCCAGGCATGTTCGATAGGGTTCATGTCTGGAGAACACACTGGACACTGTAGTCGAGATATGTTATTATCCTGAAAGAAGTCATTCAAAAGATAGGCACGATCGGGGCGCGAATTGTCGTTCATGAAGACGAATGCCTCGCCAGTATGCTGCCGATATGGTTACACTATCGGTCGGAAGACGGCATTCATCGTATCGTACAGCCGTTACGGCGCCTTCCATGACCACCAGCGACGCACGTCGGCCCCACATAATGCCACCCGAAAACATCAGGGAACCTCCACCTTGCTGCACTCGCTGGACAATGTGTCAAGTCCCCGACGAATGTCTGGTTGAAGGCATATGCGACACTCATCGGTGAAGATAACGTGATGCCAATCCTGAGCGATCCATTCGGCATCTTGTTGCGCCCATATGTACCGCGCTGCAATTTTTGGTGGTTGCAAAGATGGATCGCTATGGACGTCGGGAGTGAAGGGTCGCATGATGCAGCCTATTGCGCACGGGTTGAGTCGTAAGACGACGTCCTGTGGCTGCACGAAAGGCATTTTTCAACATGGTGGCGTTGCTGTCACGTATCTTCCGAGCCATAATCCGTAGATAGTGGTCATCCCTTGCATAAGGTAGCCCTTGGGCAGCTTGAGCGAGGCATATTATCGACATGACCTGTTCTGTCTGTATATCCTCCATGTCCGAACTATATCGCTCTGGTTCACTCCGAGACGCCTGGACACTTATGGTGTTGAGAGCCCTTCCTGGCACAAAGTAACAATGCGGAAGCGATGGAACCGCGATATTGACCGTCTAGGCATGGCTGAACTTCAGACAACACGCGCCGTGTACCTCTTTCCGGGTGGAATGACTGGAACTGATCGGCTGTCGGACCCTCTCCGTCTAATAGGCGCTACTCATGCTTGGTTGTTTACATCTCTGTGCGGGTTTAGTGACATCTCTGAAAAGTCAGTGGGACCGTGTCTGCGATACAATATCCACAGTCAACGTATGTCTTCATGCGTTCTGCGGACGGGGTGATGCGAAACTTTTTTGATGTGTGTATTTCCTGAACAATGTGTCGTATAACGATACAATTTTACAGGAACAGTCAGTGGCATATGTGAATACTGTCTGCAAAATGTCTCGTGAGTAGAGTTAGTAGTAAAGGAGTAATAAAACGTTTTACTTTTGGCAGTCTTACTGTACGAACAGCGAAAATGTAGTAAGTGGTAAACTTCTTTCGTTATATTTTGTTGGGGTTGCCAGCGAGAAAATGCTTCGTAAATGTTTAAAATGAGGTGTCAAATTCGTCGCAAGTCATTAAGTGCTCTCATTCTCAATTATTGAGTGAATGCAGTCTGTGAATTCGCATGTCGTGAGCTTAACTACTTTTTCACTCCACTTCCGCCCCTTTGTCTCTAGTTAACAATATGTGCACTAAGTTTGGTTGAAATCGGTCCAGTGATTTAGGAGCAGATGTGGAACATACAGACATACTCATTAAACTTCATGGCAGATTAAAACTGTGTGCCGGACCGAGACTCGAACTCCGGACCTATGCCTTTCGGTGGCAAGTACTCTACAATTTGAGCTACCCAAGCACGACTCACACCCTGTCCTCACAGCTTTACTTCTGCCAGTACCTCGTCTGGAAACATACACATATCCATACGTAAGTACATTCAGATTTACACTCTGAATGGATTCACTGAAGGAGCACAGAATTTCATCAACCTAGTAGACGCTGACTTAAAACTTGCACTCCAGCTAAAGACCACCTTTTAGCCACTGAGTTTGAGCCACTGAATGTGAGCCACTAAGTTAGCTTTATAAATTCATCAATACTCCTTCGCATTACCACTTTATATTTTCTCTCTTCTGCTGTTGTTATCTTTTCTGACTCGCTGGAACTGTGTCTCTTTGGAAACATCGTTCTTCTGTAGTTTATTCTGCTTAAATTTTTTCCTCATTTACGTCAATTTCGTAATGAACATTCGTAAGGTGGTTGTGTTTCCCTTTTAAATTTTCAAAATGGTTTACAACATTATTTACCAGTTTGCTGGGAATAGTATTTCGGATGAACCTGCAGTACGTCAATATTGTTTAATTGAACATGTAAATTAATCTACATGATTGTATACTTCTGTATTCCTTCTTCCTTTAAATGTTTCTACTGTTTCCTATTTCCTAACGACTTCCTGGCAATCTTTGTTTATTTTTTCCTGTTTCTTTTTCATTTTTTTATTGATCGTTAAAGTAGTGTTTGTCATGGTTTCTAGCCCAATTAATATCTGGAAATGATGAACTTGGGCATTTCTAGAGAATCACTTTCTGTTATATACATCCTATGTAAACTGGATTAAGTCCATCTATCGTAATCTTGCGCTGGTGTATTCTTTCTCTCCTCCACTAGCCCGGATTATTGTAGATTCACAGATTTGCCTGTTATATTGATACTTCCGTATATTACTCTAATTTTGATAATACAGTTCTAACGTTTGTCGTTATATTTGCTTTTCGATGGGAATTAGTCGTACCGCTTTTCCTCGTTTTCATTTAAGTCCTTGTTTTCGTGCTACTTCTGCACTGCTTGGCAGTTTTAATAAAACATCTGCAAATGTAAAAAATCGATTATCGCTTTTCGATCCAATTTGTATGCCACTTTTGATGTTAGACGATGCATTATCTCCATTCTCTGATCACTTTCTCAGGTAAATAATTAAACAAGAATGGAGGCAACCTTAAGTGACTCCCGTCTTAATATTAAAAGCGTCTGAAATTTCTCACATGTATGTTACTTCCGATACTATATTTGTTAGTGACTGTTTGAAGAGTTCATATTTTGTAGTAAACGTATTTAGGCGGAGTGCCAAAAATCCTTTACGTTTCCATATCCACAATAACAGCATCACACTTAAACACAGCTACATTTGGTACAGGTTTGTAAGAACCAGAACAATCTATACGTATTGGAATTTGTAAGAACCAGAATATTCTATATTCACGATAATGTAAACTACATTTTTGCATTTCTGGGGAATGGCTTTTTATCAAAAGCATGATACATCTTTCGTAATCTTGTGTAGGTGTCTTCTTTGTCCCCTCCGCTTTGCTGGAATTCCAGTTTAACACAAGTCGCTCGAACTGAATCGGAGAAATCGGGTGGTGCAGTATTCTGTATTCATCCTGTACGTAATCTCAGGTGGGAAACGGCGAGAGGTCGTTCGACCCAGCCAATCGATACTCTTAAAAGAAATTAAACCTATCCATTCTGGGGATTGAGTAATGGAATGGGAATCCGATCGCTGAGCTATAACTTCAACAAGGAAGAGTCCAAATAAAATTCAATTACTTAGAACGGATTACGTAGTACGGAAGCTTCGGTGAAACACGAGAGGAATAATTGCAGCAGGCGCTGTTATACTGCAGGCGCCGAAACTGCCAGTTGGGTACTCTTACTACATTTTACAGGAATGCAATGATGTATTGTAACTGCTACCAAGTCCTGACCGTTTCTGATGTCACTGGCTTCTAATGCTAGACTTTTATCTTTGTGCTGAAGTCTTGTTTTAGTTATCATCTGAGAACAACATGCGTAGAGGGTAATTAATATAACGACAAATGTGAGAATATTGTTAACGTGGAGGTCTGCTATAAACGAGCTACTAACCACGACAGTATTCACCTTGATATGGTTGTATTCTACATTTACACCTTCACCTATATTCTAGGAACCACTGTGAAGTACATGGTAGACGGTACGTCCGATTGTGATGGTTATTATCAGTTTCTCCCACACACCTATGTGTGGAGTACGGAAAAAGTGGTTGTCTAAATGCCTCTGTGTTTGCTGTAGTTAATCTTATCCTCATGCTCCTTCTGGGAGCTGTTCATAGGGACGTAGAGGTTTGTAATATATTTCTAGAACCATTCTTTACAGCCGGTTTTTGTAACTTGTTAGTAGTCCTCAATAGTCTGCCAATTCAGTTCTGTCAGCATAGAAGTGACACTCCTCAGGGGATCAAACAAACATGTGGTCATTCGTGCTGCCCTTTTCTGTACATGTTCAATATCGCACGCTAGTCCCATCTGATAGGAATCCCATTCCCTTGAGCAATATTCTACGGCGCATCACACCAGTGATTTTCAGGTAATCTCATTTCTATATTGATGGTATTTCCCCACTATACCAATAAACGGAAGTGTATTTGTACGAGAGTACTGATTGCAACTGTGACTAAATGATTATTTCTCGTGAAAATTTCTCGTTACCAGCGATAATACTGTTACCAACTTACTTTACTCGTGATGCTAAAGTGATGACGAGACATTCCACACCTACCGCAATGTACAGTTGCTCCATAGCTTCTATTTTGATAAGCGTATAATCATCAGAAGTTAACTGTGGACTATTGTGCTTACATTTATAAGCAAACTTCAAATAAACTGAAGAGCCAAAGAAACTGGTACACCTGCCTAATATGGTGTAGGGCCCCCGCGAGCTCCCAGAAATGCCGCAACAGGACGTGGCATCGAGTTGCCTAATGTCGGAAGTAGTTCTGGAGGGAACTGATACCATGAATCCTGCAGGGCTATCCATAAATCCCTAAGAATACGTGGGGTGGAGATCTCTTCTAAACAGCACGTTGAAAGCCTTCACAGATATGCTCAATAATGTTCATGTTTGGGGAGTTTGGTGGCTTCGGGAGTGTTTAAACTCACAAGAGAGTTCCTGGAGCCACTCTGTAACAACTCTGAACGTTTGGGGTGTCTCATTGTCCTGCTGGAATTGCTCAAGTCCGTCGGATGCACAATGGCCATGAATGGATGCAGGTGATCAGCAGGATCCTGACCTATGAGATTCGTATCTAGAGGTATCAGGTGTTTCATACCACTGCAACTCCACACGCTCCACACCATTACAGAGCGTCCATCAACATGAAAATGGTTCAAATGGCTCTGAGCACTATGGGACTTAACATCTGTGGTCATCAGTCCCCTAGAACTTAGAACTACATAAACCTAACTAACGTAAGGACATCGCACACATCCATGCCCGAGGCAGGATTCGAACCTGCGACCGTAGCAGCAGCGCGGTTCCGGACTGAAGCGCCTAGAACCGCGAGACCACCGCGGCTGGCCATCAACATGAACAATCCCCTCCCGGCATGCAGATTTCTTAGATTAATGAGGTTGTCTCCATACCCGTACACGTTCATCCGTTGCACCCAATTTGAAAGGAGACTCGTCCGATCAGTCAACATGTTTCCAGTCATCAGCAGTCTAATGTCGTTACTGTAACACTTCTGTCACTAAATGTAACTGGGTAACCTCTTTTGATGCTAGTCAATTGTCAGGATGAGCATTACTGCAAAGGGCATTTGATTCTAAAGCATTATGTCAGGATGAAAATACTAAATAAATTAATTTTTCTCTCTTAACAACATGTGGGAAGGGTGGGTTCTGCCTTGGCTCGGGTATGAGGTAGAATGAAACAGCATTTTTACATAACATAACTTTTATTGAAAGTTTTGTACAACTGTTTGCTTACTGGATGTTCTGGCTCGGAGAGCGGCAGTTGTGTCGTTTGCGAAGCCTTCTGCTGCGGCAGCGGCGGCGTCTGATTACGCCTGGCGGTGTGTATCTCGTGTCGCCGTTTCGCCCAGTTGACTGGAGACGCGCATCGTGCTGTGGCCCGTTTAATTATTGAGAGCGAAGTCGTGCATCGGATGGTGATACCTTGGATGTGGCGTCCCAGTGTTTCTCTTCTCTAAGCGGCCGCGTGTGTTGTGCGTCGGCCAGCGGAGCGGCGCGGCGGGGGAAGGCCAGTGTCCCGGACTCGAACAACGGACTCCCGCTTGCCAGTCTTCGGCTGTCAGATCTTCATTCCAGCTCACAGGTGACTGCTGATGTGAGGCCGTCTCCTTCCCGTCCTCACGAGTCACCCGGGTACTTAAAAATCAGTCTTCAAATACCTTTTAACTTCTGCCTTCTGGCGCCGAGGCTGCTGCTTGCTATTCCATTACAGCGGCGGACTTGGTGCGTCCGTGTATGATGTAGTCTCTTCTTGCATGACGGTCTTCAGCACCGAAACTGACTGAAAACTACTGCTACTCTTCTCTCTTGTCGGGCCCACTGCGTCTCGCGTATTTATTCACTTCAGTTCACTGGAGGTGAACGACTTCACGGTCATTGCCTCTCCTGTCACGTTGAAAAAAGCTTCTCGAAGAATCTTCTTAACGTCGGTCACTGGCTCTTGGAATGCAGGCGAGGGCCCTTGCTCACATACGACAACTGAGAAACACGTGAGCCGGTCGGGCGATGCCCTGCCGGCTGAATCGAGAGCGTCCGCTTATGTGGGGAGGGCGGTGGCTTCTGAACTTACTGACTTCACGGTCATTGTCTCTTCTGCTCTGCCCGCTATTTGCCAGTATGTAACTCTCTAAACTAAACCAAGTTTTTCATTTATTTTCTAATTTCTACTTCACTTTGATTTCACTAATTTATTTACTTATCTTAAGTACCACTCAACAGTTCTGAGGGGCCCAGGTGAGGCATAAAGCTTTGTGTCGTGTAGTGGTGAAGGGAATATGAGTGGGCCTTCGGCTCCGAAAGCCCACATTAATGAATGGTTCGCACGCGGACACTTGGTGATGGGCCAGCTTTGAAATCTGCAGCAATTTTGCGGAAGGGTAGCACTTCTATCACGTTGAACGATGGTCTGCAGTCGTCAATGGTCCCGTTCTTCCAGGATCTTTTTCCGGCAGCAGCGATGTAGGAAATTTGATGTTTACCTGATTCCTGATATTCATGGTACATTCGTGAAATGGTCGTATGGGAGAATCCGCACTTCATCGCTACCTCGGAGCCTATGCTGTGTCCCATCACCCGTGCGCCGACTATAACACCACGTTCAAACTCACTCAAATCTTGATAACCTGCCACTGTAGCAAGTGTAACCGATCTAACAATTGCGCTAGGCACTTGTTGCCGAAAGCAGCGCCGCATTCTGCCTGTTTACATACCTCTGTATTTGAATAAACATGCCTTTACCAGTTTCTTTGGCGCTTCAGAATATAACACTGACGTGTTACTTACGTAAAGCGTCACAGTATGAGAGTGACTTGTTGCAATGTAACATTCTTTGTTATACGTGAAATTTGCACTTGCGTATATTTTCCCTCATGGGAATATCTGACAGTGAGCTTCAGCACACACCTCTCATGATATTAACCACTTGTCCTATTAGAACTACTGCTTCTCTGTTAGGTACTCTACCACTGAACTAGTTGCTCTTGACAGGTTGACAGCAATGAAAACACGGACTCGTTATGCCACCTGAACATCAACTCCTTCATGCAGAAAAATAATAGCCAGTCCATAATTTTTCTGAATGGTTCGTTTGATTGTTCGATCTGATTTTTGCACATCTATTGCACTATTGATTACGAGTTTAGTATAATCAGGAAAGAGCAGTAGTTCTGCTTTATCGATGGCAATTGTATAGGGCCTATATCGAGAACAAGAGCGGTCCCAATATTGAATCCTGTGACACATCAGTAATAAATTGTCCTCCGCTGCAAGTAGGTTAATCTTGATAACTAACGTGACCCACTGCTTCCTATCTGTTAAATACCTACCCACTCTATACAGGAAGCTATGAGCAATCTCTAACAACAACCAACCCAGATGTACCAGAAGGCTATTACAGCAAGGCAATGAACTGAAAGAGTTTAATGAATAAGAAAAGTACTGTTCACATAATTTTCTTCTGGTGTGCTCTGTTGGGAGACTGCTGTTACCTACAATGAGGCTGAACCGTAGCCTCCGGACAGAACGGTCTGGCGGCGTGGCCCTCGCATCGCAAAACAAAGCGATCTAAGCGGGGTTTAATTAAAAAAGAGCGCCGCGCCGGCGATATCGTGGACCCTTGTTGCAGGTAATGTACCGCTTCATTAAGCAGGGAGGCGGGCGCCGGCCGCACCGACATCGCGCCCGTAATGGCGACCCAGCAGTGGCTTTCGCTGCGCGCCCTGTTCAGCTCCCGAAATATGTTAATTCCCGGACTTGTTTGCATAACCACCAAGATTAAAGCTAAGGCAAATTAAGTGATACCGCGAATTTTGTTTTGCCCCCATTTTCCTTTCTAGTTGTAACCCTGCCAAGCGCGCTGCCCAGTACTTAGGGGCGGGCCGATGGTAGACCATAAGGCTTGCCGCAGTGGATGTCTACAATTAACACTAAGCGCTTCGTTTCGAGATACGGTTGTCATCATACGATAACCGTAGTTCAAATGGTTCAAACGGCTCTGAGCACTATGGGACTTCACTGCTGTGGTCATCAGTCCCCTAGAACTTAGAACTACTTAAACCTAACTAACCTAAGGACGTCACACACATCCATGCCCGAGGCAGGATTCGAACCTGCGACCGTAGCGGTTACGCGGGATAACCGTAGTTGGCACAGTGTTACATATTGTCTCATTTACAGCGATAGTAAACTCCAACTACTACTTATTGTAAAAGAAGATTAATATTTCACTGCATTGCTCTGCATGAATACTTCAATTATATGATTGGTTGAAATACGAAGGAATCGTTAAACAAGTCTTTCTTTCTTTCTTTCTTTCTTTTGCTTGTGCCCTGTTTCTCGTGGATACGCAGGGTCAGCATGGCTAATCGGATGTGGCAATGTTAGTTGAAGGGGTTGCCGGATTCCCTTCCTGCCACCACCCCATACCCCTCGGGAAGGAATTAGTTTACCCCAACTGTCTGCGACTAGTGTAATCCATGGAATAGTGCAAAAGTGTTCACATGTCTGCGAGCCGTGTAACTGAGGCGGGTCGTGGGGACCAGCCCGGTATTCACCTATGGGGGATGTGGAAAACCGCCTAAAAACCACATCCAGGCTGGTCGGCACACCGGCTCTCGTCGTTAATCCGCTGGGCTGATTCGATCGGGGGCCGGCGCGCCTACCCGAGTCCAGGAAGCAGCGCGCTAGCGTGCTCGGCTGACGTGGCGGGTCTAGGAAACGTTATACAGGGTATACATGCTTGAAGTTCAAGTTTCAAAATACCGTAGATAGAGAACCACTGCTCACAATGAACAGCATGTTGTTGACGTTGGAGAAAACGTCATGAAATTAAAAAATAAGTTAACGAAAATTTGACCATTAGAGGTCGCTGTAAGCGTCTTAGCGTAAATGAGGTCGTCTACAAATGACAGAAAATCGCATTACGATGGCTACGGTTCGAGTTTCATGTTACACCATTCGTACTACTCAATAAGCATGACTGCGCAAGTACACAGGGAACATTTGTGGCACTAGAACGAGATTTTCACTCTGCAGCGGAGTGTGCGCTGATATGAAACTTCCTGGCAGATAAAATTGTGTGCTGGACTGAGATTCGAACTCGGGACCTTTGCCTTTCGTGGGCAAGTGCTCTACCATCTGAGCTACCCAAGCACGACTCACGCCCCGTCCTAACAGCTTCACTTATTCTATTACCTCGTCTCCTACCTTCCAAACTTTACAGAAACTGTCCTGCGAATCTTGCAGAAATAGCACTCCTGAAATAAAGGATATTGCGGAGACGTGGCTTACCTGTGACGACGGGGCGTGAGTCGTGCTTCGATAGCTCAGATGCTAGTGCACTTCCCCGCGAAAGGCAAAGGTCCCGAGTTCAAATCTCGGTCCGGCACACGGTTTTAATCTGTCAGTAAGTTTCATTTGTGGCATTGTTAGTTAAGCCCATTTACCACGGCAGAGTCGTACCACATCGGATGGATAATATCTCTTTTCAGTTTTCCTGATACCGAAAACCGCGTAAAAAGCGAAATTACACTCTTTTCTGTCGTGAGATTGGCGCAAGACATCTTCAATATGCTGTCCACCGTTTTCTGTCACAAGCTGAAATCGAGAAACAGCATGATTCACAACAAATCGGAGTGTCTCGGGGAGTCACGTTCAGAATGCGTTGCGGAATGCGTGCCTTCAGTTCAGCTACGTTCGTAACTGGAGCACAGAACACAATTTCTTTCACATAACCCCACAGCCAGAAGAAACACAGATTAGGATCGGATAATTTGGGCAGACAGGCTTCATTCCTCACTCTTTGTCTTGGCAAAATCATAGACCGAACATACAGCAAGAGTTTTGGCATGAAATTGTTGTGGACTAAAGAAAAGGGGGAAGGCCACATACACGTAACAGAAATGTGAAAAGGCAATGAGTTACATACGGTCGCCGACGTTCGACGTCAGTTTGCAATAACCAGTGCAATAACCGCTCACAGATGGAACTGGCAACAAAAGCAATGAATGGTATGTAACGCGTGTCGTGGGTACGCGGAAAAAATGCAGCCATTGTTGCTTTGCGAAAATGGAGCGATTATTCTGACGTCCTACATGACATGATCGTTGGCTTTCGGTGCAAGGGTGGAAGCAGTTCCGAAACAGCTGATTAAAGACCTGTATAACTTGCTTGGCGCTATCGCAAACCGACACCAAGGCTAGTGTGGTGAACCATGGACTATAGATGACAGGGGTGAACGAAAGCTGCGGTGTTGGGTGCGGGAGAACAAACGAGCAACTGCTGAGTAGCTAACCGCCCGGTTGAATCAAGCGGCTACCAACAGTGTCTTTTGTGAGGGGTCCACTTGTACGTGTAGCCAGATTTTGTAATATAATTCATGAAAACGACCTAAAACGATCGTCACTTGTAGAACAGATTGTATTCTTGACGCCACTGGACCGAAGACGTTGCCTCAATGGCAGAATCGAGTGTAAGTAGGGGCGGGCGGAGCGTAGTAGCAGATGCCGTTGCACTCTGTTACAGGTGGGAGTTAAGACTTAAAGCTAGTGTCTAGCTGCGAGAATTTAATTGTTGGTCTATGGACGCAGCATAATATGGTTTCCATAAAATGAAGTGATGAATTATTACTGTAACTCAAAGGCAAAGCAACTGGAACAAATTTGTAAGGTAATGAAATATTGTGTATTTAGTTTTAAGTATGTAGCAACGCAAAGTGGCTTTCGCTGAATTTTACAGTTCTGACCCATGAACGTAGGAACCAGGTATTTTTCATCAGATTTAATGTATACGTTGATTAGGTACACCCGATTTGTAACATTTTCTGTGTTTTTTAATCCGGATACAGATAAGTTAAATTTTGGAATCTATTTTGTCAAACGATGTCAGACTTTATTTCATGGACCAATCGAAGTGTTTTTGATTACGACAGCAAGTGAGAATTGGAGAACAGTTGAGAAGTTCACTTATTTTGGAGTTAATGTAAAATGTTTAATATCAGACTTTGTGATGAAGAAACTTTATTTTGAATACAACTTTCAAACTGAAGCATTTGGTCTGAGGATATTCCTTTATCAGTAACTCATCCTCTTCCATGTCGTGTTTATTTGAACCCAATGAATATTTTTTTAAAGATGTCATTTTTCAAAAAATGGTTCAAATGGCTCTGAGCACTATGGGACTTAACATCTGAGGTCATAAGTCCCCTAGAACTCAGAACTACTTAAACCTAACTAAAGTAAGGACATCACGCACATCAATGACCGAGGCAGGATTCGAACCTGCGACCGTAGCGGTCACGCGGTTCCAGACTGAAGCGCCTAGAACCGCACGGCCACATCGGCCGGCGTCATTTTTCAATCAGAGTAAAAAAATATTAATGTGCTACAATGAGAAAAGTATTAATGTTTGCAACAGCTTCAGTGCGGGCAGCATTGCACAGCGCTGAGCCAATATCGAATATTTCAACGAACATTTGCAAGGTTATTCATTTATCAACCAATCTACTGATATTATTTCTATGAAGCTATTTTACAGCCGGCATTGCAGTTCGCTGTTGCCACGATTGAATGTTTTCTGTGCTTTGAGAGAACAGAATATCAAGATTAGATCCCTTCTACTCTAGAGCTAAGGAAAATTATGTCATTGTTTATTTGCATAGGGAATTTTTTCAGTTTTTTTGTTCAGGACCATAGAACTCGGTGCTCAAGAAACTGATTACTTTCAGAGGGACTGATTTCATGATAGGCACTTCCTACTGGTTTTCCAGATTAAGCTGTTTCAATTTTTTGGATTGCAGTAAAAACTAATTAAGCACACAGTGCGCTCAGCAACATAGCACACAGTAAATTTGCGGAAGACTAATATTACGCATTTCATATTCATTGGCAAACAAAAACACAAATATATTTCGAAAGAACGTTACACTTGGCGACAGCTCTGCCAGTCATTGTGAAATTTCTGGTATCAAAATACTCAGGTATATATATTCTGTTCTCTCAACCACACTGTAGCGATAGAAGTAGTTAAATTTTTTTGGCGCAACGCAATTGCTAACTTGTACAAAAATTTTCCACAGTTTATCAGCATTCTTATGCTCCTCCTTGTTGGTTTTTTCTTTCATTGAGTTAAGTGTTGAATTTTCGCCTCTGGATTTGTCGTCTGTATTTGATTTACGATACCGCCCAGAAGTGTCAAGGTTACGTCGCGTAATCTGACAATCAGAGATACCGAAATAGACGATTTTCCTATTATTGACAACAACGTTGAGGAGAACAGTAACCACTCTACGCTGTAACAGTGGCAAAGGACCACAGAAAACGTGACTTCCGCTTCCCAGAGTAATGTACTATTTCCTTGCAATATGATTTCACCTAATTTACCATCTGCTCAGTCTGTCGATTCCGGCGTTACGGAAAACGCTGAGGTAGATATTGCTAACACGCATGTGTCAGAACACGATTCTCTACCGAATCAGGTGAATGAACTAACCCAGTTGATATACAATCAATCAGAATGCCAAGAGTGTGCCAGAGTGTCAGAGGACACAGTAATGCAAAGTTCTCAATCTGTTTTTAATCTTAGCACTATGGGACTTAACATCTGAGGTCATCAGTCCCCTAGAACTTAGAACTACTTAAACCTAACTAACCTAAGGAAATCACACACATCCATACTCGAGGCAGGATTCGAAACTGCGACCGCAGCGGTCGCGCGGTTCCGGAGTGAAGCTAGAACTGCGCGGCCACAGCGGCCGGCTCAGACTCTGTAAACGGTAATCATGCAGATAATGCAACAAACGCGACGTTCATGTTTGTAGATGATGTCTCCACACAACGAAACACTACACAAGTGACACCCGACTCATCAACTGAAAAGAATACGTAAGCGACGCTTCAAAATCCCATGCAAATGATGGTTAAACTGAATACTCAGTTCGATGAACGTTTTAGTAAAAATGATGAACCATTTTCAGCATACGTCACGAGTTTAAATCGTTCACAGAAACGGCTGAAAACCGATTTAAAGAGGTAGATACGGATATTAAAGCCAGTGAAAACATATTTGCGATAAAATTGAAGCTATAGCCAGGCAGTGTGCAGACAGTACCAAACGTTTGAGAGTTGACGTTAATGCATTAATACTTCAATGTAGCGAAACCTATAAAAAGCTTTCAGATGAAATCCAATCAGTTAATGAAAGAATAGATCAGCAAGACACTCGGTTAGATGCACTTCTTAAAGTTCAGGCTGAGACCTCAGAAAAGCGATACAAAGACTTTCTCCGTAAACAAACAGAGGAAATCAATCAGTTCGTACAGTCATTAGCAGTAAAAAGACAGGAAGAAAACAACAGTTGCTCACAAGTCTTACAAGCCATGGTGACGCTAGTATAAATTCCGTTACAGACGAGGTTAACAGAGTTAACCAAGCACAGCACCATATACAGTCAGATATAACTGTTTTCAAAACCACTGTTGACTCGTGAATCCAGAAAGTTGAAGAAAAGTGCACAGATGTCATTGAGTCGTTGAGCTCCCGTCTTCAACAAATAGAGCTGGTGCAGGGCCCTGACATAATTAAAGTAGATTTGAAAAAATGAACAAAACTACACGCAAACTACAGAAGCAAGTCGACGCTTTATATTCAAACAACTCCTCATACATTCTTACGCTCATGGAAAGATATGATGAGCTATCGGCAAGATCAGAAACACTTGAAAACCAAATTGAAAATAAATCAGACGGTACCGCTCCCATTCCGTTAGTGAATCTAAAGAATACCGGTCCATGCAGCAAACATTAAACCAGCTTGGTGCACGTAACAGTTCTCTACATAGGAAAGTTAATAGTTTACATCAAGAAGTAAACAATATCAGAAAATTTTCTCCACGTAATCAGTTTCAGACTAACATGCAACAGTAGAAGTCTTTTACTTTTAAACCTCACAACAGCAGATTACAAAGAGTGCGTGTTATTGATGCAAGCCACTCATCTCATAATCCGCTGAACCTCCTCAAAATCTACAGCACTGAGAATTCGACGATAGACATTTCCTGTCTCTAGGGAAATTAAAGGTATTTAGAAATAACC